>NC_083353.1:99839834-100472719 GCF_030254825.1 Meriones unguiculatus
AGTGTGCCTATAAATATGTCTTTTGAATTATACTGGAAAAGTGATTGTAGGCTTCAGATATCTAAAAACTAACTTTCTTTTCTCTTCTTTTTTTCTTTTTTGCTCAGAAATTGGTTTTTTTTCCCCCTCCTTAACTGGGTTCGAAAGGAAATCATGTGTTTGTAGAATGATACTAAAAATATTTTTGTAATATATACTTAGTAACAGTTTAGCATGTACAAAAATAGTGTTACTATGAGAATATCTTTTGAGGCTAAATTTATTAGCACATGAGTTCTTTGTGGTTGAGTTTATTTGAACTATGATTAAGTGACTGTGAGTTAGAAGGATAGAGTTTATGAAGTGAGATATACTCCCTAAGTTCTGATTCTGCCGTGCTGTTGTTCTCAAGCCCTTTATCCTGTGTCCTCCTTTGCTTTCTGTTGATAAGATAAAAACCATGACCAAAAGCAACTTGGGAGGAAAGGGTTTATTTAGTCTTACACTTCAGGCTAACAGTCACTGAGGGAGTCAGGGCAGGAACGGAAGCAGAAACCATGGAGGAGTGCTGCTTACAGGTTGTTGCCCATGGTTTACTCAGCCTTCTTCCTTACACAGCCAGGACCGCCTGCCCTGGGTTGATGCCACCTACAGTGGGAACACATGTGGGTGTGGAATAACATGAAGAAAACAGAAGAGGAAAAGCCAGATATTCAGGCCTGAATGAAGCAGTGGATACAAACATAGACTCTAATTGTTTTTCTAGTTTTAATTCTGTCACGGAGTTTTTGGGTTTGGTGGTGGCTAAATAAAAAAATACATTTCATACTGAAAGTATAAAATTTAGTGTGAAGCTTTATAGCTTCTGTTTTGAATGGCAATTCTAATTTTCTGTAAGTTTATCAAGTTGTGTAGGCTTTGGGTCTGGTTAATTTTGGTGTGTGGTGTCTTTGTTTATTTGCAGTTTTTAAATAAGTTTATAAAAGTCATTAATCAAAAGTGCCTCCTACTCATGCACAGGCCATTCTCGTCATTCTCATGAAGATAACTCCTCAGTTAAAGTTTCCTCTTCCCAGAAAGATCTGTGTTTGTGTCAGGTTGGCAAAAACTAGCAAGCACACCTCTCAGTTCCTGTTTCCTCGAGTGTAAAATAGGGGTAGAGGAGGGCATGTCTTCCAGGGTCAGGATGTAAAAAACTCTCTGAGCAGTGGGCACATGGGAAGAGTCTATTTTAGTGAGTCCTGTGTCACTGTGGCTGAAACGCCTCATCTTTCAAGAATAGTTCTTTATTTTGGCTTATGACTTCAGAGGCTTCAGTCAGTGTTCAGGAGTCCCCTTGCTCTTAGAATGTCAGTGGTTAATTCCAGCACTTGGGAGGCAGAGGCAGTCAGATCTCTGTAAAGCCCGCCTGCTTTCTTAATTAAGGCTCGTGGATAGTGTGTAGGCTCAATTCCTATCCAAATTTCACTTGATTATACTTTAAGGATTAGTAGCTTTGGTTTAGGAAGTAAGCCTTTTCTGCTTAGTTCTTGGAATTTTTTGAGTGTGTTGAATTTAGTCACTGAGACAGACTGAAAAAGAGCTTTAGCCAGAGATTAACTGGGAATCCCCTACCTCCTTACAGCACTGAAGTGAATTTAGGACATTGTGCTAGTAAGTACACTTCCACTGAGTGAAATTCTCAGCCTTTTTCTTCTTTTTTTTTTCTTTCTCTCTTTTATTTATTTATTCCCCCTCCCTTTTTTTGTAGATCTTATTTATTTTGAATGCTCTATCTGTATGTACACTTGCATGCCAGAAGATGGTAGTAGAAGGTATAGATGGTTGTGAGCCAATATGTGGTTGCTGAGAATTGAACTCAGGACCTCTGGAAGAGCAGACAGAGAGCTCTTAACCACTGAGCCATCTCTCCAGCTCCTCTCTTTTATTTTAAAATTTTCTTTTTTAAATTTATTTATTAGTTATTATAGTTTATTCACTTTGTATCCCAGCTGTAGCACCTCTCCCCATCTCCTTCCAGTCCTACCTGTCTTCCCTTTTCTCCTCCCTCTTCTTCCCCTAGTCCACTGATAGGAGAGGTCCTCTTCTCCTTCCATCTGACCCTAGCCTATCAGATCTCTTGAGGACTGGCTGCATTGTCTTCCTCTGTGGCCTGGCAAGGCTGCACCCCCCCAGGGAGAGGTGATCAAAGAGCCAGCTACTGAGTTCATGTCAGAGACAGCCCCTGCTCCCCTTACTAGGAAACTCATTTGGAAACTGAGCAGCCTATGGACTTCCTTTGGCCAGGGGATCAGGTCTCCATGCATGGTCCTTGGTTGATTTATCAGTCTCTGCAAATCCTCTTGGGCCTAGAGTTTTTGGTTCTGTTGCTGTCCTTGTGGAGCTCCTGTCCCCTCCAGGTCTTTATCTCCCCCTTCTTTCATAAGGTTCCCCTCACTCTGCCCAAAGCTTGGCTGTAAGTGTCAGCATCTCCTTCCATAGCGTACCTGGTGGGTAGAATCTTTTAGAGGCCCCTTGTGGAGGGCTCCTGTTCTTCTCCTTGTCTTCTCCTACTTCTGATGTCTATTCTGTTTGCTCTTCTGAATGAGGTTTTAGGGTCCTCCTGATGTTTAACTTCTTTAGGAAAATAGATTTTAATGTTTATCCTATATTATATGGCTAATATCTACTTATAAGTGAGTATATACCATATGTATCATTCTACTTCTGGGTTACTTCACTCAGAATGGTCTTTTCTAGTTCTGTCCTGCAAAGTTCATGATTTCCTGTTTTTAATTACTAAGTAGTATTCCATTGTGAATGTACTACAATTTCTGTATCTATTCTTCAGTTGAGGGACAGGGTTTCTCTGTGAAGCCTTCAGCTGTCCTGGACTTGCTCTCTGCCTCTCCTGATGCTGGGATTACAGGCGTGTGCCACCTCTCCCAGCCTCATTTTCTTTTTTACTAGACTGAATGTGAGAATAGTACATTTAAGCAGCCTTGGCAGAGCAGGCTAATAATACAAGCTTCTCAAGAAGCTGAGGCAGGAGGATTGCAAGTTTTTAAAAAAAGCAACATTATAGTCTTACTTGAAGGTCCCATCTAAGCATACCCTTAACCAAAACTCCTGCATTCTGGAGGTAGGGACCTCAGTTATAGGGCCAGTTCTTTCCTCTCTATGGCTTAGGTCTCTTTCCATCTTAGAGCATAAAGCTGCAAATACTCACTGTCTCCTTGAAAGGTACTGTTTCCTGGCCAGCATCTAACATTGGAACCTTTATTGGTTTAATTCTCTGTTCTGAACCTAAGAGTTTTAGTCAAGGTACAAGATTCCAGGTCTTCACATCATTCTTGATTTTCCATAAATATTGAAACTAAACAGTAGTAAGGTTAGCTGACTTGTTTGCAATTAACAATCAAGTGAGGCAAGGGACAGGATAGATACCTGTATTTACAATTCATGTTGAAAGTTGTAGTTTCTGCAGTGAATATTGGAATGTTATTACAAGTGACAAGAAGTATGTTAATCTTCATGTGAGAGTAGCTTCATCAATGACCATTAGTCTAAACCTGCATGTGTCCCCAATGCCAGCAGTGGAGAAGCTGAGACATTTCTGAATTTAGTGGAAATATTTGACTTTCTATTTATAATTTTGACTATGGTCTTGTTATAAATTATCTTTGTTATATTAGTTATGTCCCTTCTATTACTAATCTCTTCGGGATGTTTATCATGAAGACTTAAAACATTGTCAAAGACTTTTCCATATCAAGTAAAATTACCATGTAACTTTTGTCCTTTAGTCTGTTTATGTGGTGAATTTATTATGTGATATATTGATTCATGTATGTTGAAACATTCCTGCATCTCTGCAATAAAGCCAAGTTCATCGTAAAAAAAAAAAAAAGAGAGAATTGTGAGTTAGAGGCCAGCCTGAAGCAGTTTTTTGTTCGTTTGTTTTGTGAGACAGGGCCTCACATAATTTGAAGTCTCAAATTAACTATGAGGTTTGAGACGACTTTTAACTATGTACCCCTTGCCCTCTTCTTAACCGAGTTCTGGGCTTATGCTTATAGGTGTATGCCATCCATACCCAACTAGCCTCATGTTTGGAGTTTGGGTCCATAAGGAAGTTGAACTTTGACTTCCATAGCCACAGACAGCTCTTTATGGTTGCTTTGCCACTCATAAACTCAACTCCTTCAGGCCCTGTGAGGACCTGTTTGGAAATTGGGTACAACTTGTTGCAGTGTATGCTTAATTTAGTGTTCTTGTTACATATGAAGCCACTGTTAACAGCTCTTGACATGTTAGCCTTCCTAGGAACACTTACAGACTTTGGTGTTTCTTTTGGCAAGCTTTGAAAGAGGGGCCAAGATTTGTAGGTGAACTAGCAAGATGTGTGTGGGAGAAAGACAAGGTGTAGCCCTTCCTTGTAAGTGTTTGATTGTGGTGCTGACAGAACAAGACACCAACGTGTTATGCCATCTTTTTATTTATTTATTTTAATTGTATTTGTTTACTTGATGAGTGTTTTGCCTGCATGTTTGTCTGGGCATCATGTGCATACATGGAGTCCATGGAGGTCAGAAGAGGGCATTGAGTCACTGGGCGCTGGAGTTACAGACAGTTGTGATTCGACATGTGAGTGCTAGGCATTAAGCCTGGGACCACTGGCTGAGCCATCTCTCTAAGGGACTTTGCCTTTCCCTTCAGTACTTTGGTCTGTTTTTGCCCCTTTCCCTTAGATTGCATTGCTTACATATTCTTTTAGGTCCTAGGTATGCAGAGCCTTCCTCAACTCTTCTCCTAGGCAAAGGTAAATATGCCTTTTTTTTTTCATGTTGCTCGTTCAAAATTGGAGTTACTTGTAGTCATTATTTGCACACCTGTCTCTGTTTGCATGGCATACTTTCTTGGTTTGTAAGCCCCTTGTATCTGTAGCACTGGACCTGTCTCTGTGCATACATTGTAATTACTGACTTAATACAGTGAAGCAGTGTAGGGTAATGCTTATTTATGTATTTATTTTTATTTTTTGATGCCTTTTTGAAATAGGTTCTTACTTTTTATTGCACAGTCTAGTGTGGAACTTGTTATGTAGCCCAGGCTGGCCTCAAATTTGTCACATTATCCTCTGTCTCCCAAGAGCTAGAGTTACATGTCTGATTCACCTTGCTTGGCACCATGCCTGATTCTTGTTGAAAGTTTTTCGTCATTCTGAGAGAGAAAACAATGTTCCTTTGCCATAACTTATTATACATGTGTAGGCCATACTGCCCAGCTGTTTGCTCACCTCTCTGGTTTGTTTTCCTGCTGACAAATTTGCTTTGTAGATGAAGTTGCAGTGGCTTTAAGTTGATGCTCTTTTTCATTGTTGACTATAGAATGCCAGCAGCTTCATCCCCTTTAAAACTTCTCAAATGGCTATTTAGTGTATTTTGTTACTGCTCTATAATGTTGGGTTTTAAATGCACAGCGGCTGCCAGGGTTCATGGGTTTGAACACTTGGTCCCCAGCTGGTGGCGCTCTTGGTTGAGGTTGTGAAACCTTTAGGAGGTGGAGCCTCACTGGAGGAAGTGGATGATCACTGGTGGTGCAAGCCGTCTGTTTCCTGATCCGTCCGTCCTGTTTCCTGATCGTGAGAAGGCTTGTGCCCTCACTGCTGCTGGCGTCTGCCCCTGTTGCCCATCTGTCACCTGCCTCCATCACCTTGTCTTCAAACTATGAGCCAAAATAAACCTCTTCTGTTCTCTCCTAAGTTGCTTCTTGTAAGGCCTTTTACCATTTTTGTCATCCTGATAATAAAAAGTACTCCAGTACTTACTACTCCATTAGGCTAACACTGACTCCCTATTTCCCTAGAAGTAATAACTCTTGTTTGCCTCAGAGCAAATAACCTTAACGTGTTTGAGGCATTATACTCAAGTGTAGCGTAACTTTAAGGTTTTTAAAGTCTAGACATGGCCTTAAATATCACTTGACACCATTTAATTGTATTTGTGACTTTGATATAAAATTTCCTTTTCTATAAAATGAGGTCAGTGAAGTGGATGATGTGTTGGCATTGCTCCATAATTGAGGCTACTATTATTAACATGCTACTGGGGATTAAACCCAGGGCCTCATGCATACTGGCAAGCATGCTACCATTGAGCTATATCCACAGCGTACCATCTTTACTATTTTTATGAATAGTATTCATCAGCAATAGGTGTTCAGCTAATTATAATGATGCTTCTTTCCCATTCCCACCTTTCTCCTATTTATTTATTTATCCATCCATCCATCCATCCATCCATCCATCTGTCTATCTATCTGAGACAGTATCTTAACATGTAGCACAGGCTGGCCATGAGATAATCTTCCTGCCTCCCCTTCTTGAGTACTGAGACTACAGGTGTGCTGTCACACCTGGCTTGAACAGTGATGCATTTTTGCTAAAGAAGTTATGTGTCCTTAGGAACTTCCTTGTTACTGCAACCTCTTCCTGAACTGTTTCCTGCCACTGTCCATTTTGATGATAGTGTCTTATAGACAGCTACTGAATAAGTAATGATGCTTGTATCTGTCTAGAAAGCACCCACCATTAGAATCTGTGCCACATGCCATGACTCAGGATTTCATTTAAGAGCCGAGTCTCACGGTAAAACAATGTTGATCAGTCTGACAGGGCTAATGGAATGGTTTTGTAGTGCTCAGTGTTTCTTTAAGAACACCCAGAGATAGTGGAAAGGAGCCATTGAAAGAGAACCTGTGTCATCCTTGGTGTTTTCTGCAGACACACTGCATCTCCCTGGAGAGACTGATGTTGGGTATAGAAGTATTCTACTGATATCTTAAACAAACATAGCTGTGGTGGTTTGAATGAGAATGCCTTCATAGGCTCATATATTTGAACGCTTAGTCCCAGTTGCTGGAACTGTTTGGGAAGGATTATGAGGTGTGGTCTTGTTGGAGGAGGTGTGTCACTGGGGGTGGGCTTTGAGGTTTCAAGAGCCTATGCCATTCCGAGTTAGTGTTCTCTTTACCTTGTGCTTGTGGATCAGAGATCAGATATAAACGCTGAGCTGTGGCTCCAGATCTGTGCCTGTATGCCTGCCTGTTGCCATGCTCTCCACCATAATGATCATGAACTCATCTTGTGGGGAACCATAAGCTCCAAATTAAATGCTTTCTTTTATGAATTGGCTTTGGTCATGGTGTTTTCTTACAGCAATAGAAAAGTAACTAAGACAATAGCAGAAAGGGATGCATTGCCGTTTAAAGTAATTTTGGGGAATTAGAATGTGTTCAGTGTTTTCAAAGTAATGTTATTAGGACTGGTGAGATAGTTTAATGAATAAACTGAAGTTTAATCCTATGACCCACATACGGTGGAAGGGGAAAACCCACTCCCGAAGCTGTCCTCTGACCTTCACTTGTACACTGGGGCATATATGTTTCCCCAATAATAATAAAGTAACCCCTCCCCCAGTTTTATTAGATGGTGCACACCTGTAATCCCAGCACTCTGGAGAGTGAGCAGGAGGACCAGAAGTTTAAGGCCATCTTCAGATACATAGTTTGGGACCAGGGTAGAGTACATGAAACACTGTCTCAAAAAACCAGAAAGGGAGAAAATCAATTTGCAGAATTGAAGATGGATTTTGAGATGAGACGTTTAAAATCAAGTTGGTCCCACACTGCTTCCAGGGAAATAAACTCTGCTGTTTGAAACTGCAGCATCCCATTAGTGGCTAGTTAGGTCTGCAATTAAGCAAATGTGAGAAACATGAGGAAGTCACCCAGGAACGGTCTCCTAGGTTACAGTTAACCTATGAATTCCTGCTGTACTCAGAACCTTTACAGCTCAGGATGAGGGCTGATATGGCTCAAGCATAGAAAAGTAATTTGCCACACAATCATGATTTCAGGTGTGGGCACATGGGAAGGTGGAGAGAAGGACTTCTGGGGCTTTCTCGCCAGCCAGCCAGGTATCTAGCTCCAGTGAGATACCTGCTCAAAAAAATAAGAGGGGGAATGATTGAGGAAGACTTCTGATGCCAACCACTTGCCCAGAACCCTTCTGCTTCCTTCGTCTACTTTTTAAGAAATGCGGGGATTGTAGGCATGCATCACTGGCATCAGTCACCATAAGCATGTGGACAGCCCTCTATTCTGTTCTTATGCAATATTACATTTTTATTTTTGTTGTTAGGTAACAGATCCTGGGGCTTACTAAGGTTAGGCGAGTTTGCCACAGAACTGCATCCCCAGCCTACCCTGAGCACCTTGAGTAACAGTCCTTCTGGTCTCTGCCGATACTCTTTTTGGTATTGGGTATTGAGTGCACATTAAGAAGGTATTCTGTCTCTGGACTTTATCCCGAGCCAAGCTTCTAAAACATTTGATTAAAAAAATCTGCTAATACAAATTTTGATGGATTGCTTCCCTCATACTGCCTCCAGGAGTCTTTTGTCTTTAGATAGTTTGATAGCATACCTTGGTGTAGGTTTTTTGTGTTCATATTGCTAGAGTTACCTGGAATTTCCAGAATATTTGTGTTGGTCAGCTTAGTGGTGTCTCACACATCATTTGGGCCTCCCTCACTTTTTTAAGACATTTTTTCTTTCATTTTTGAGGATTATAATTACACATATATTTTTTAAAGGATTTATTTATTTATTACATATACAATGCCTGCACCCCAGAAAAGGGCATCAGATCTCATTATAGATGGTTGTGAGTCACCATGTGGTTGCTGGGAATTGAACTCAGGACCTCAGAAAGCACAGACAGTGCTCCTAACCGCTGAGCCATCTCTCCAGCTAATTATACATATTTTTAAGACAGTTACAATATATCCTTCCTTCCCTTTCCTCCAATTTTTTCCATGTACCCCTCCTTCCTCTCTTTCAAATTCATGGCCTCTTTTTTTTCATTAATTGTTACATGCATATATGTATATACATATTTTTCTAACTATAACCTGTTTGGTCTGTTTAATGATACTTGTGTGTATGTTTTCAGACCTGACCATTTGGTATTGAATAACCAGTTGGTGTGCTGTTGCCTGGGGAAGACTTTTTCTCCCCAATCCTAGTTGCTTGAGTTCTTTGGTGTTGAGATTTTGTGGGCTTTCCCCCATTCACTTTGGTATGTCTGTTGTCCTTCTGCAAATGTTTAGGTAGTCATACTGGTAAGACTTTACGAGACATTATGGTGTAGTTTATGAGACTCCAGACTTTGTTTAAGCCTTGTGGAGGAAGCCAGGCTTGGTGGTAATCCCAATATTCTGAAGGTTGAGTCAGGAGGATCACCAGAGGTTCAAGGCTAGTACCAGTCTAACCAGGGCTACCATATACTGATCCAGTCTCAAAAAGACAAGAACCGAAACAAAAATCTTAGGAAGAAGTGATTTGTTGTTTGACTTTGTCTTAATAGGCGGTTGTCTGAGAATTCAAGCCAAGATCTGCCTTCTGTGGTCTATCTTGGTAATGCTAGTTCAGTTTTCAAAAACTGGACTGTGCTCAGTGGATCATTTCTGTCTGTATTCTTCAATGGGAGTTATATGGGAACCTAGATTGTGGTTTTCTCTACAGTTCAGTTCTTAGAGCCATGTTTAGAGTATCATCTGTACATCACTGCTTGGGGAAGAGCCCAGGATTTCATACATCACTTTATGGGCTCTGGGGTCTGCACACACTTCCTGTCCCTGTTTCCAGAGCAGCTGGTTAGTTAGTCTCTGCTTGCTTTTCCATTCTCTCAGCTCAGCCTGTTCTAGAGGCCAAATGATGAGAGCAGAGAGGAAAAATCAATATGGTAGTCCTCCTGTGGTGGTGGTGGGGGATTTTCCTCACTTCTCTTAACAGATGTAAGTTTTGTGTGAAAGGAAAATAACAGTCTTTTGTCTTGCCCCCTAAGCACTTGTTGGGTTGTGGTTTCTCTTGTTAGGGCTTTCTCCTTCCTAGCCACCAGGCTCCCACGCACAGCTTCCATGCCTGGTTTTTGTCTGGCGTACTTTCAGGACTGAGGGCGAAAATATTCTGGGACATTTCTTCATTTGTGTCTTGTACCCCTGCACCATGGACCCCTGTCCTCACAACAAGCAGGGCTTTTAAAGGAGCCTTTCTGCTTTTACCTGCTGTCACTTTGCCTTTTAGTCCACCTTAGAGATGGAAAGAAGCAAATTAGTATGGGTTTGGGAAGTGGAGTTGTGGGGAGAGTCATAGGCATTGCCAGAGGGTTTGTGCTTTGATTTCTGGTTTTCTTCTCTAGGTTGCCTACTGGGACTGCTTTTGAGAGTCCTCAGCAGCTCCTGTGCACTCACTCTAGGGTAGTGGTTCCCAACCTTTCAGTTGCCATCCTTGTGGAGAAGATTGAATGACTCTTTCACAGGGGTCATGTAAGACCATTGGAAAAGATGTATACGTTACAATTTGTAACAGTATAATTACAGTTATGTAGTAGCAATGAAAATAATTTCATAGTTGGGAGTCACCACAACGTGAGGAACTGCATTAAAGTTCATAGCATTAGGAAGGTTGAGACCCACTGGACTAGGGTTTTAGATCTCAGTGGAAGGAATAGGTAACACGACTTATAGACCCCATGTGACATGTAGCAAATATGGATGTTTAACCAATCCATACTGGGTTTTATTAAAAGTTCTGTGTGTTCTTTAATCCATTTCTTTACCTTTTTTTCTTCTTCTTTTCTTCTTCTCCTTCCTCTTCCTTCTTCCTTCCTTTTTCCTTCTTCCTCCTTCCTCCTTTTCTTCTTCTCCTTTCTCTTCTTCTTCCTCCTTTTCTTGCTTCTTCCTCCTTCTTCCTCTTTCCTCTTTCTTCTTGAGACAGGGTTTCTCTGGATAGCCCTGGCTGTCCTGGAACTCACCATGTAGACCAGCCTGGCCTTGAATTCTGAGATATCTGCCTCTGCCTCCTAAGTGCTCAGATTAAAGTCATGCGCCACCACTGTTTGTGGCAGTCCATTTTATTTTTAAGCAACCTTTGGGGTAGAGACTGTTTTCATGCACATTTTTGATTCAAAGAAAATCAGGCTGTATATGAGTTAATGAATGTGCAAGGATTCATATCTAGGTTAGTGGAAAGGTCAGAGGTATAATTTTGTTAAAGTGACTTTATGATACTCATTTTAATGTTCAGTAAGGTTAAAAATTTTCAGTGTAGAGCTCAGTGGTTGGGTGTGCAGGTTGTTCTTTCAGGGACCTGAGTTTGATTTCCAGCACTTTCATTGGGCATCTCACAGCCAGCTGTGACTTGAGTTCTTGGGGATCAGGCACCTCTCTCCTCAGTGGGCATTGGTGCTCACATGCAAATATCCCCACATAGACACACAATTAAAAAAAGAAAGTCTTAAAGAAAAAGGAGTGCAGCTTTTCCATGAAGCTTTTTGTTGTGTTTTTTAGACTAAAGGACTTGTGTTACAGAGTCTGCTGATTTCTATGTTGGGTTGCTCTAACAATCACTGATAAAGCTCTAACAGAAACCTAGAAGGTGACTTGGCATTTTTACATTTTCTTTTCCCTTTTCTTCATAATACCTTTCCCTTACTCTCCTGAGGTTCTCACTGTATAGCTTGGCTGGCCTGGACTGCATTCTGTAGACCAGGTTAGCTTTGAATTTTGAGCTCTATTTTCCTCTGCCTCTGCCTCCGCCCTCACCTCTGAAATGCTAGGATTAAAGTTGTGTGACAGTATACCAGGCTTTTTTGTTGTTGTTGTTGTTTTGTTTTTTAAATGTGGGCTCTTACTCTGTAGCCCAAGAGGTCCTGCAACTCAGTTTTCTTTTTGCTTCAGGCTTCCAAGCACTGAAATTATAGACTTGAAGCTTTCTGTGTGTATCACCCCCCATTTTGTTTAACATTTGTTTAAACAGGTAGCAGTGCATGCACACTTCAGGGCAGGCAGTGAAAAGTAGGTCTGTCCTTCTCCTCTGACTTCTTGAAATACCAATTCTTACCAGAAGGAAGGAAAACCTCAAAGACTCACCTTGTTATTTCTTCATTCATTTGTTTGTTTTGTTTATTTATCTATTAATTTATTTGAGACAGAGTCTACATACTAAGTTCCAGGCTATGCTGGAATACATAGTAAAATCCTGTATTAAGAAACAAACAAGCAAAATTCATATCTGTCAATATATAGTTGTTCATTAATGATTACATTTGCTCTTAAATGTTCTTGGGGCAGACATCCATACTGTGATTAACATAACTCTCAAACATGTTTCTTTAGGGTGTCTCTTTGCTTGTGTGTGTGTGTGTGTGTGTGTGTGTGTGTGTGTGGTTTTTCAAGACATGGTTTCTTTATATTGCTCTGGCTCTCCTGGACCTCACTCTGTAGACCAGGCTGGCCTTGAACAAATAGATATTGGCTTTCCTCGGCCTCTCAGGTGCTTGGATTAAAGGTGTGAGTCACCACTGCCTGGCTTGTCTCTTTGCTTTTATATGACTTAGTGCTTGTGAATATTTGAAGACAGTGCACTGGGGATGCTTGCTGGGTTGTTTGAGTAGTAAAATGAATTTACACATAGGCAAACTGGAGATTGTAGACAGTTTTTTTTTTTTTTTTTTTTTTTTTGGATCTGGATTTAGTGAGGCTGTATTACAGTTCTGTTAATGAAAGGTGGAGTGCACACAGGAAGCAGTCCTGAGAGATCTTTGGAGATAAATGTCCTTCAGGAACAGAGGTCACCAGAGTGAGAGTGTCATAATTGAAATTGGGGCTGGAGAGTATTTCAATCCTCAGGAGTTGTCTTTGAAAGGAGGTTGTTGCAGAGCGGCTCTACTGGAGTAGGCAGGCAATAAGAATTAATTAGTTGTTTGAAGTGAGTTAGGATTGGAATAGAGTCAGCTGTGTCATTAGTAGTTCTCATATACCATTATGTTTTATAAAAAGTTGTTGTAGAAAGAATTTTGGCATAACATAGTAAGGCTTTCACTTGGTTTTTTTCTAGTCAGAAGGTCTGTCTTGGAATCCATACTGTTCCGTTTGTGGTGATATGTATTATGTTTGCAGATGTAAAAACTTACCATGACTTACCTTGAAAAGAAACTTTGCAGCCACTGTCTGGGTAAGGTGAACCTGCTTGCCTCACGAGAGGCAATGTTAGAGTGGCATGGGAACATGGCAGTTGGGAAAAGGCAGGCAGCACACTGCCCAGTATGAGTGTAGGCTTGCTTCTCAGATGAAAGGAGTACAGTCTTTTTCTAAATAAAAGGCAGCTGTCAGGGACCACAAATGCTTATCTCTGGTGGCTTTTGAGACTGAGAAGAGAAGAAGAAGCCTAAGGAAAGGGAACAGTAAGCATTTGAAGCAAAAAGAGCTGGTGTAGGCACTTAGGAAAAGCAATTATAGAGACAATTCATGTGTCCATTCTTTGAGAGTTTGTTACAGTTTTCTCTATCTTATTAGATCAAAAGGGACATAGCTGGACTGAGGCTTAGAAATCTAGACTCATTTTCAAGTAGCACAATCAGTATGAGATGTGACAGTTATCTTTGAAGGTAGTTTTGATTTTGTTTTTTTTTGTTTTGTGTTTTGATTTTTGGAAACAAGGTTACTCTGCGTAGGACTGGCTATGCTGTAACTCACTCTGAAGACCACAGATCTGCCTGTCTCTGTTCCAAGTGCTATGACAGAGCCACTACTGCCTGGCTCTGTCTTTGAGTTTTAATTGTCCTTTTAAAGTTATTCATATAAATGATACCAGAAAAAAATTCTTAGTTATTTTTGTAGTGCCATGTGATGTGCAATACATGTACAGTCATACACTACACTGACCTTTAAATCAAGGCAAACACATCTGGCGTTGTAACGCCAGCCTTGTGCATGCTTAGACATGTGTTCTGCCACTAAGCAACACCGTTTGTTGTAGCTTTACAAATTGGCAATATGTATCATTATCTTTAGTTGTTCAACATGTTTAAGTTATCTTTAGGGGATGTAAACGTCACTACTTTAGAGAGGATTTTACTGGATGCCCATTTACTCTTTTGCATAGACTGTTTGAATAGTTCTTGAGCAGTATTTTTTACATTTTTTAAAGTTTCTCCTTTTATTGAATAAATGATTAAATTCATACACAGTGGGAGAGACAAAAATAGCTGTATGGGTTTATAAGACCTCAGAGGAATAAGTGCAAATAGGTACTTATGGCAGAGTTCATTCTGTACATGCTGTCAAAGATATAAAAGGTGAGGTTCTAAGTAGCTAATCACTGGATGTCAGTGACGGAGTGTCTTGCTTTGGCCTGTGTCTTACTTTATCTGCCTGTCTGGAATATTTAGTAAACATTACTTTCATCTGTGCTAACACTGCAGATGAAAAAATACCTCACTCAGTGGTTGAAGCCATTGCCAGTTGATTTGAATTGGTAGAGATAAAAATGGCTACATACCAGGGGTCCTGTCTGCAGCATGGATGGAAGGTTGCCTTTGTTTCTGCAAGGTATTTTCTGAGTAGTTTGAAGATTGTTTTTGAGTCTCATATTGCCAATTAAGCTGATTTTGAAAAAAATAATCTTGCATTGTTAGAATTTTGCAACAAAGTCAATTTGATTTTCTTTTCTTCAGAGAAACACATTTTTGAATATGGCTTATCTGGAGCAATGGCCCCATGTGGAGAATTTGGACCATTTAGAGAAAGAATGCTGCAGCTGTCTATCTGTAGAGTAATGGGAAGTTTCAGTTTACAGTTTTGTACACTACTTTATTCATTTTGCTTATAGTACTGAAGAGAATATTTCTCACTCAAAGGCTGTGGGAATTTTGAGGGACTTTGTGTTTTGGTTATCAGATTTAATTGCGGAGATGAATCACATAACTTGTACTTTTAAACTAATGTCCTGTAGGGAGGAAGTATGTCTGCAGTTGGGAGTGAACCAAATTGCTGCACAAAGATGAGAACAGATGGTTGTTGTTTTTTATTTTTGTTTTTTAAGGGATGATTGGCTTGAGTGTTCTGAAAGGAGTAGACAAGGATTTGCATGATCTTTAAGATGATACTAAAATGGACAACTGTGGATGAGCTTTCTTGCCCCTTCCAAAGGGCATATACTCTAGTATGTGTGTGCTGGCAGCTGCTGTAAAGAATCATGTTGCAGTAGTACATGCATTTCCAGACAAAGAGGAGCTTGGACTTGAAAGAATGCACACATATAGTTCACTTTTTGCCTTCTAAGTCACAATGGAAACATTGAAGTAGATTGCAAATTCAATTCCTACAGCTTCAGACAACAAACCAGGCAATTTTAAAGTCAAGACTTTTTCTTTCTACAGAAATTATAAAACAGGCTTTCTTTTAGTAGATGATATTTTTAAGTTAATGTCCTTTGGAATATTCAAGGAATTTTGAATCTGGTTTGTAGTCTGTATCTATTTCTGAAGTAACTTTCAGTTCCTTATGATTGAGCATAATTAGGGAGTTTGCTCTGCCCCTTATATAAAAGGTGTTGGGATAAAGCTCTTTATGTTCTAATCCATATGCAGTTGCCAGAAGATGCTGTAAAGTGGTCTTTGATTATCCCTATTTAAAAACCATCTGAGGTGTAGCCCCGAGAAGAGCAACTGCTTAGCATGAACAAGAGCCCATTGGATTTCTAGTAGCTCAGAAAATTAATAATGCTTTCTTTGGACATTATTTTAAGTGTATAGAAAAACTGGAGGGTTATAAAGCATTTCAGAGAACACCCATATGCCCTTCAGCAGAATCAAACTCTTATCTGCATTTTACTTCTCTGGTTGTTCCGTGTGGCTATGCATGTGTACCCTGTGAGCTAACGTCACAAAAAAGAATTCCTGAAACTTGGTTGAGTAAAATGTGTATGAAGCAAAATAAGAGAAAGAGGGTCTCTTGTTAGCACATATGCCTCGCTAGCTGGCCTGCTAGTTTGAGTGTTCTGAATAATGACCTGCTGAAGACCCAGTTTGGACACAGCCTTCTTTGCCTTCTTTTTACTCCAACTCTGCTTTACTGCCTGCTTCTTCATCGATTTCAGCTGCAACACACCAGCTTGCTGTGTGGTTGTCTGTGTGGAGTCTTGTTTCTCAGGCTCTGGCGCTGACTTGTCACTCTGAGAGTCTGTTCTCGACCCTGTCTCAACCCGAGGCTGTGGCAACTTCTGCTCTGTAGCAGGGACAGTTTCTGTGGCTTCACCAGTCATTTTGTGCGGAGAACACAGAACAAAGGTGATGGTAGAGAGAGAGCAAGGAGAGCTTTTATTTGTCTTTTTCATGATTGTCCTGGCTTACTTAGTTCATCTCAGATGGGGTCGCCTTCCCTTTTCAAGGCAGTTTACTAATCTGTTGTCTGTTCACCCGGCTTCTCATGTTCTATCTACCTATTGGTATTTTAAATGATACTGCTGTGAGCCTGAGTCTCATAGAATTTTTGCTTTTTTCAGTTCCTTTGTGTTTGTATCTAGAAGCTTAGTTGCTCGGTCATATGGAGTATTAATCCACGTTTGGTGACAGTATTAAAAGATCTGACTGCAGAAGATTGCTTTTCCTGCAGCTGAAGAAATTCAGTAAACTGAGACAGTGACGGTAGAAAATGCTTTATTAGCAAAATACCAGGCTGTTGGAAGATGGAATGTTAACACCTGTTGCCATCTTGACTGGTGCCACCAAAATCAGGTTCTATAGCATCTTGTGTGGGTATGCCACTTAACGCCCAGGTGAGCACCAGGGTAGTTCATTAATCCCCATAAATGTCCATTGTGAGTTCTTAGGTCAGTCCAGAGCATCTTGTGCTTATAAATAAAAGAAAACATGATTCTTTAGACGCTTGTGTGAGGGTCGTGTATGTGGTTTCTGTCACTGCTGGTTTCTGCTTTGTGTTAACAATTGCCTATTAATTGTGACTGTCTCTGTGGCCAGGGAGTGAGCGGGTAGTGAATGGAGTGGGTCGGTGCTTTCTGTTTTCTTACTTTCTTGCTGGGACCAAACCCTGTTCTCTAGAAAACCGGGCAAATGGTCTTTACTAAGTGACATCTCTAGCCCTTGGTCTCTCCCACTTCATTAACAAATTTCTGAAGTGCTGATTTACATGCCATAAAAGCCACCAGTTTCTTATGTACAAATCAGTGATTTCAACAAATTATCTGAGTTGTACAGCTGCCGCATACATGACTCTCATTTTCTCCCCTCAGTAAGATCCCTTGTACGACTTCATTCCTAGTGCCTGCTCCAGGTAAACCACTAGTCTACCTTCTTTCGCTTTTCTGGATGTGTTGTAAAGATGAAATCATAGTATAGATGGTCTTCTGCTTTTGGCTTTGGTTTTCTTTTTAGACAGGATTTCACTGTGTGGCCTAGGTATTCTTGAACTCAAGGTCTTCCTGCCTCAATTACTCGAGTGCTGGATTATAGGTTGCTTGTACAATCAGTGCACTTCAATTTCTACATAGTCATTAAGAAGGAGCTGGGGGGTAGTAGTGCACACCTTTAATCCCAGTACTTGGGAGGCAGAGGCAGGCAGATCTCTGAGTTTGAGGCCAGCCTAGTCTACAGAGTAAGTTCCAGGAAAGCCAAGGGCAAGCCCTGTCTTGGAAAACAAACAAACAAACAAACCAAACAAAAACAAAAATAAATAAGAAAAGAAGAAGGAAGTGGGGAGAAAGCAGTGTGCTCCAAAATTGAAAAAAAAAAAAAAAAAGTACCCACAGGTCCAGCTGTTCACAGGCATCTCCCTCCTTTACCTTGGCTCTTGTACGAACCTGCTGGCGGTTGGCATCACAGAAGGGTGCACATTTTTAAGAAGAAATGATCACACTGCAAGGCTTTAACACTCAAAGTGCTGCTCTCTGAGAACTAGCTCTGGCTGTCATGTGAGTGACTAAGGTCTTCCCTCAGGCTATGCTCCAGATGACCATCATGTAAGGCCACTGTCAAATTTTCACCATGAATCCTGGGTTCACAGCCAAGCCATATCCAGACTGTAGCATGTGGGAGTGCTTTTGAAGAGACCTACACTACTTCTAGTAGAAGCCATGTCACACGGTCTCCTGTCCACCATACGCAGCAAAGGTTTCAGTTTCTTTGCTGCCTGAGTCAAGATGGTGTTTCAGGTGTATGACATCAAGCCTACCAACATGTTTTCTGAATTGAAAAGTTTTATCTTTTTAGAAGCTGTTTTAATGTTTGTGCAGTATTTTTGTTTTGCATCCGTGCTTCCCTAATGTGATGTGAAACATCTTTTCATGAGCTTATGTGTATGTGGCACATCATGACCAAATGTCATTTTGATAGCCCTAGGTTTTGTTGTTCTTGAGATAAACAATATAGCTCTGGCTATTCACTGTGTAAACCAGGCTAGCCTTGAACATAAAGAGATCCATATGCTTCTGCCTCTCAAGTGCTGGGATTAAAGACATGAACTAGCACTAGATTTTTTTCTTTTTAATGTGTAATTCATGTGAACTGTTTCATAACTGTAATCCCAGCTTTTGGGAGGCAGAGGCAGGAGTTTTGGCATAAATTCAGGGTCAGCCTGTACTACTTAGTGAGATTGTTTCAAGCAAATCATTATTGTATGTGAAAGTTTTGAGAATAATGTTGAATTTTATTTGAAAGTAGTACTCTCAGTTACTTTCAACATTTTTGTTGCCTGAATCAAAACACTCCTGAACAGGCCAAAAAAATCTTTCTGAGTTCTGCATAGGAAATTAATTTGTAAAATTGGGGTTTAGTATTGCTGAAACAAAAGTATAGAATGCATGCGTGGGTAACATAAGGTTACAGTACACAATTAACTAGTGTGAGAGCCTTGAAAGAAAAACTAATAATCTTACTTGTTTGGCGGTCTCTTGAAAGTAGTCCCGTCTGTATAACCAGCACACTGTATTGCACTCAGAAGTCAACCAGTTCAACTGAGAAATGCTGATATTTGTTAAAGTGTCTAGAATATAAACACATAAACTTAGCATTAACTGTGGTTCAGTAAGATGTATTTCATCTTACTGAAATAGCGTCAGAGGACACAGTGTGAAATGTGAGAGTCCTGAGCAATGTGACATTGTGCTGAAAGCTGTAAAAGATTAGAATAATAAGGAGTGGGTAAATCAGGTGCTTTGTGGAGTGACTGGGTAGCCACTAAAAACTGAACCTGACAAAGGTAGCAATAATTCTGGCTGAGGTGTTACTAAAGTTATTGATATCTAAAGTTTATTTGGAATGTGGGAGATGAATCAAGACAATTCTAAATTCTTGATCTTTGGTGCATTGTAATATTTAGCATAATACAAACCTGTTTATTTAGAAATACACAGAGTAATGGGAAAATTTGAAGATCCAGTTGCATAGTTTTCTCTGTATGGTGTTTAGCATGCCATTTTTAATTAGTTAGAAAATGGTAGATTTAAAAACACTGTGATGTAATGGTTATTGGTTGTCTAGTTAGAAATAGAAATTTTCTGAAAATATATAATCAAGTTCCAGAGAGAGGAATATTATTTTAAGTATTACATTTATTTATGTGTTGAGTGTTTGCATGCATGTGTATGTATACCATGGCATGTGTGTGTGTTCAGATGACTTGCAGAGGTTAGCTCTCTCCTCCACCCTGTGGGACCAGTGACTGAACTTAGTCACTAAGCTTGGGGTAAGCATCTGTACCCACTGAGCTATCTTGCTAGCCCTGGATGAGCATTGTAAAATAGTTTCTTATTAATATTAGTCTTAGCACAGGCACAAAAGTTAAGCCAAAAAAGAAAACAAAGTTTATTCATAAAATGGAGTTTTATATTGCAGTACATTTTATAAGCCAGTTTTAAGGATTTATTTTTATTTTATGTTAGTTGGTATTTTGCCTGTGAATAACTATCATGTGCATATAGTTCACACAGGCCAAAAGAAGGAGTCAGAATCCCTGGAAGTGAAGTTACAAATGGCTGTGATGTGCCTGCCATGTGGGTTCTGGGAATCAAACCAGGGCCCTCTGGAAGAGCAGCTAGTGCTCTTAACTGCTCTTTCACCAGCTCCTTCTCCCACCTTTTATTTGGAGACAGGGGCTTAAGACCTGTCTGGCATGGAAACTGTTGTTTTGAATAGGCTGACCTTGAACTCACAGAGATCTACCTTCTGCCTCCCAAGAGCTGGCATTAAAGGTGTATATTACTCTGTTTTCTTTTTAAACACCAGCACAGATCTAAAATGTCCTTTGTTTGAGCCAGGGTGTTGGCATGACCTTAAACGTGTGGCGGTTCTTCTGCCTCAGCATGCCTAGCCGGTCTAGTTCTGGGCTTACAGATATGAGCCACCCTGTCTATCCTAAAATACAGAAAATGTTTTAATCGTTTATTACTATTGTGTGTGCCTGTGATGCATGTGGGGGAGCATGCATGCCATGGTGCACTTGTGAAGGTCAGAGGACACCTTGGGGAGTCATGCCGTCTTATGTGGGTTCTGAGGTGGAGCTCAGGTTGCGAGGCCTGTTCAGCAAGTGCCTCCCCAGTTCCAAAACGCCCTTTTAAAAAATGAGATGTTTCTGATGAGGAAAATAACACTCAGACATGGTCCTTCAATAATTATGGTTGCCCGTAACATTTTCTTTAATTATTTCTACCACTAAAAATTACTTTTGAAAATAGGTACAAATGCAATATTGATATGGCTCTTTCTTATTAATCTAACTTAAAATGTTTTATTTTGTTTAGTCTGGTCAATTCAGTGAAGATATGATACCTACAGTGGGCTTCAACATGAGGAAAGTAACTAAAGGTAACGTCACAATAAAGGTATGTCGGCTTCTCATATTCTATGCATGTGTGTGTGTGTGTGTATGCATGTGTGTAATTGTTCAGTCCCTCTTTTTATAATTGATTTAAATTGATCAGAAAATTCTCTGTTTTCTCTGGTTTGACCTGCTGTTTATAATTCTGCTGTAATGGATGGTATGTTCTGAAACACTGTAAATTAGTTATTGATATTTTCTGATAGGTTAAAGAGTTTAAGAGTTGAAATGTGTTAAGTACCCATAAAAGTTACCATATGGGATGGTAGAAGTAACATTTGCTATCTTGAGAGAGCTAGAAAATAACAGGCACCCAAGTCTGGATGTTTCATGGTCTTGCAGATGTTAAAGTTGTTGTATGCATCCATGATTAGAAATGTGTTGGCTAATAGCTATTCATTATCACATTATCATATTTAATGAAGCAGAATTTTAGACTTAGTATCTATACATTTAGAATTTCAAGTTGAGAAGGCCCCCCCCCCCAAGATTTCACAAATTGATTTGAGTTTAAGAGTACTTTGGTTTGCCAACATTTGACATGCCTTTGTGATTGTTCTCCACTTTTTCATCAATGAGTACTTGAAATATCCTTATTAAGAATTGCCTTGTTTTGATTAAAGATCTGGGATATAGGAGGACAACCCCGGTTCCGGAGCATGTGGGAGCGGTATTGCAGGGGAGTCAATGCTATTGTGTAAGTGGTTGTTTTTTATGTTGTTTGTTTTGGCCTGTCATTTTAATCTTCAAAGAAATAACTGCTTTGTGATACTTCCAAAAGTTACTTCAACAGTCATCTTAGACAGTAATTGTCTTTCTTAGCTAATATTTCAGTATAATTCCATTAATATGAGATTTAAAATAATCATAGAATAAGAGCTTTGATTATTACTTTCTTTATTCAGCTGAGTACTGTGAGGTGTGTTTTCCTAACTATTGCATGTATTAGCTTCTGAACAATCTAGCTAAAAGTATTTATTCATGCTGAATGTAGGATTTAATTTCTTTTCACGAGCAGTTTCAGAATTGTAAATCTTAAAATTTAAAGTCTATAATCCTAGTTAATTGAGCTTTATAGAGATGACATTGAGATCACTTTGTTTTTTTAAGTTACATGATAGATGCTGCAGATCGTGAAAAGATAGAAGCCTCTCGAAATGAACTACATAATCTTCTAGATAAACCACAGTTACAAGGAATTCCGGTAAGTTTGGAGAATATGTTATTTTATATTTGTAGTTTTATATTTAACATTGAGCCAGTCTTGGTATCCCTAGAGATTGGTTTTAGGATCCCTAATCCCCACATGTATAGAGATCTGAAGAGTTACAAGATCCTTCCCCTTCCTTCCTTTCTTCCTTCCTTCCTTCCTCCCACCCTCCTTCCTTCCCTCCCTCCCTCCATTTCCATCCTTCCTCTTTTTCTTTTTCTTCCTTTCTTTCCTTTTTCTGTTTTCTTTTTTAATTTTTATTTTTATTCATTACATTTATTCACTTTGTAACCCCCCTGTAGCTTCCTCCCTCCTTCCCTCCCAATCCCACTCCCTCCCCCTTCTCTACCCATGCCCCTCCCCCAGTCCAGTGATAGGGGAGGTCTTCCTCTCCTGTTTTCTTTTTTAATTGGTATTAAGCTTCATGATATAGTCCATGGTGGCATAGAACTTGTGATATTTACATGCAGACTACACACATTCTCCCCTGTGCTTTGAATTATATTTAGATTATTAACAATAGCTGATAAAACAGAAGTGTTTTGTAGTAGTTGTTGACTATATTGTTTAGGGAATGAGAGCAAAGGGAAGTCTGTACATTTTCAGTGAAGGTACAGTGCCCTTCCCCCATATTTCTTGCTTAGTTTTATTTTTGCCTTTTAATATTTCACTGCAGTCCATTGCTGGCCTACATCTTACTACATTGTCCAGCTGGTCTTAAACTGGACATCTGTCCAGCTCAGTTCCCAAGCACTAGAATTAGAGAGTTCTGAGTCTCCTGTGTGTTTTTGATGTGCAGTTGGTTAGTAACAGACATGGAGCCTGTGGGTCTACAGGGTGGCTAACTATTTGAAATTGGTAAAATGTCTTCTATTTCAAAGGTTAAGAGTAGTTTGGCTCCAACATTGTGAAACTGAAAATTTGAATATGTCTCCTTATTTTTCTCTACTACTCATTGTATTTCCTCATTGAATGAGTTATTTGAAATATTTTCGCTAAGAATTGTTTTTTGCCAGGCTTGGTGGTGCATGCCTTTAATCTCAGTATTCAGTAGGCAGAGGCAGGTGGATCTCTGTGAGTTCAAGGCAACCTGGCTTACAAAGAGAGTTCCAGGACATGCATGACTACACAGAGAAACCTTGTCTGAAAAAACCAAAACAACAACAACAACAACAAAATTGCTTATTCCCAGCCAGGCGAGGTAGCACAGGCCTGTAAACCCAGCACTGGTGAGGCAGAGGCAGTTGGATGAATCTCTGTGAGTTCAAAGCCAGCTTGGTTTACAAAGTGAGTCCAAGACAGCCAATGCTACACAGAGAAACCCTGTCTTGAAAAACAAAAAACAAAAACAAAACCCAAAACAACAACAAAAAGAATTGTTTCATCTGGTTGTGGTCGCTTATGCCTAAAATCCTTGCATTTGGGAGAATGGGATGATTGTTTTAAGTTCTAGGCCAGCCTGGAAAAGTCCTGTGTTGATATAAAGATCTGGCATGAGGGGCAGTAGTCACAATTCTTCAGTGTGTTCTTAAAAACTAGCGTCACCTTTGCCCAGTGTCTGCTGGATTCTGGATATGTACTGTATATAGATGTCACAGCCAGATAGCCATCAAACTGTGTGGTGAGAGCAGTGCTCAGTTCTGGGGATATGGTGATGGTCAGAAATTGCTAGGGATACTGTATGCCAGGAGGAAACATGGATTGAGGTGGAGCATTTAACAGTGCAGCTCTGGTAATCAGTATGAAGACAGATGTGCTTCTAAGATTTGCTGGAGCTGTAAGTGAAGGTAGAAGGTTCTCTGATCAAATAAAGTATGAATGGAGGTCTGAAGGACATTCGGGAATGTGAAGGATGTGGTGGTTGGTAGGGAAGGGTTCCAGGCACAGGCCCTTGGTTGTAGGAAGCAGTCTCTGGAGCACAGGGAGATGCTAGGTTGAATGACATGCTAAGCTACAGCTGGGTCACTAGAGGGCCACACATACAAGATTACTTGGATAGCCCTTGGGTTCGATTTAGGATTTAAATTTATCACTGATAACAGATGTAGAAAAATTGAAGTGGAAAAGACGGGGGCTGTGATGATGTAAATGGTTTTAGGAAGCTCTGTTTGTAGTCCTGAGATAGAATAGTGCTTAGGTTAGGCCAGCGTAGTAAATAACATGCAGGGAAGGAGGGATTTTAGAGATTGAAGACAGCTGAACTGTGAACATAGTTGCTCTCAAGGGAAGTGCTCTTTGCAGTTGTCACCCTTCTGTTTCCTGTTTGCTATGATATTTGTATCAGTTCCTATGAGAATGTCATTTGTGTGTTTGTGTTTGTGTTTGTTTAGAAAAGGTCTCACTATGTATACCAAGCTGGCCTCACAGTGAGTGATCTGTTTGCCTCTGCCTCTGCTTCTAGAGTGCTGGAATTTTAGGCATGGGCTACCATACCTGGTCTTCATACAATGTATTTGTTCATATTTCCCATCCACTCCCCCCCCAACTTCTTCTAAGTCCACCCTCACCCAATTTTGTCCCCCCTTTAAAAGGATTTTTTTATGATCCATTGAATCCAGTTTATGTTGCCATCTTCTCATGGGTGTGGGACCATCCATTAGAGCATGGTCAGTTTATCAGGGCCACATGTTTAAAGAAAGCTGACTCTCTCCTCCAGAAGTTGTTAGCTGAGCTAGGTTTTCAGTTGGGGTGGAACATTTGAGCTTCTTCCCCCTTCTTGTTAGAATATTGACTGACTTGATATTCAGGATGTCAGTTGATTCTAGATCATGTGCTCATGGTGTTGCTGAAAGAAAAGCTGGAAAGAAATCAGCTGAATATCCATATTTGCATTTGATTGACTTTCTAAGAAGTCTGAGAATGTAAGAAGTCTGAAGTCTTAGCCCTAGAAATTTTTATTTAGTGCTGTGGATTAAGCCATTAGACATGGATATGTGCTGCCATAGCTTATGTTTGAAGGTCCCACAGTTTTTGGGAATCCTTTCACCCATTCTACCATGTGAATTCTAGGGATTGAGCTCAGGTCATTAGCCTTTCCCCACTGAACCATTTCTCAGCTCCTAGATATCTTAGACTACTTAGACTACAAGTTGGCCATGGGCTGAATTGAGGTTGGTAGGTGTTATGTAATACCAGGATAAATTCATAAGTAAGATTAGCTGTTAGTTACTCAAATGTGCTTTTATTCATTTATTACTACTCAGGTGTGCTTTAAGATTAAGGCATATACTGACATGAAAGCAGTTTGGTGTTTTTAGATACTACAGTATGTTCTGTGACCTTTTTGTACATAAGACTTACCCATAATCTTTTCTTTTTAAAGGTACTAGTACTTGGAAACAAGAGAGATCTTCCAAATGCCTTGGATGAGAAACAGCTAATTGAAAAAATGTAGGTCCTAAGAAGAATAATGTTGAAAAGCTTGTTTGTATATTATACACTGCCCTCTGCTTTGTAAGGATAATTACATTTTCCAATAATGATCGGACTATGTTCTTAGATAGATAGATTGGACTGACCAGAGAAGTAAATCTAAAATTTTATTAGTGGAAAAATATTCTTTTGTCTAGTAATGAAAATAAGTGAAACTGAGTAAAGAGTGATAAGTATGACAGCTGCCATCAATTTTTACCAATTCTTTTTTTTATAGGAACCTGTCTGCTATTCAGGATAGAGAAATTTGCTGCTATTCAATTTCTTGCAAAGAAAAGGATAATATAGGTAAGAAATGGCTGGTGTTTTTGGAAGAAATGAGTGCTACAAGGAAAGACTCCATGCTTTTGCCTGTGCTGTATGTGAGTGGGGACATTGTTAGTTGGTGGGTTTTTTTTTTCTTTTTAATATATGCTTCATATTTTTAATGGAGGCATTGTTATGCTAGGAGACATGTAGCAATTTTCTTTTTGTTCTCATAATTGGAAGGGGTAGAAAACTTACTACTTCTTTAAATATTCTTTAATATTTCCTAAATTAGAAACTGAAAAATTTGGGAAGAAAAATAATCTTTCATTACTGTCAAGAACTAGCCAGATAATTTTGTAAAGGAACAAAAATCGGTCAGCGGGCTATGATGGTGGATACCTGTAGTCTCAGATTTTGGAAAGCGGAGGAAGGAAGACTGCTGTGAGTTTGAGGCCTGCCTGGGCTACATGGTGACTGTTAGGTCAGCTATGACTCGCTAGCTGGGCCCTGTATTAATGAGAGGGGTGGGGATGGGGAGATGAGAGAAAGGTAGTCTTTGGTTCATTTATTCAAGGCTCTAAGGGATTTATTTTGCAGTGGTGGTGAGAGTTGTTAAGTGTTCGAGGTTCACTAGGGAGCAGTATCGTGTGTAATTTTCAGTGCTTCCTATGCAGTGTTCCGAGACTAAGGAAACCACTCTCCTTCAGCTAGATTCAAACTGAGCATTATAGGAATCAGAATGCCTGTGTACTTGGAGCAAGAAATATAACTGGCAACTAAATGGATTTAGCTTCCTGGGTTATCAAGAAGTTAATTTTCAGTTTTCTAAAATATTATTGTCCCAAAAATGTAAATTTAAGAATTGTTCCAAATAGTATTTGAGTTTGCATGGTTTTGTTTTATTGTCCCCTTCATGTGGCAGGGGAAGTGTCTGGATCTGAGGGTATGTGTTTTGAAACCACGTAAAGAGAGTGTTAATTCCTGTGACTCTAGAGTATCTTCTCTTCCTTCTGCATTTCTGTCTCATTTTAAGGACTCACCTGTCTTTGGGATCTTACCTTCTGTCTGGTGGCTGTGGAAAAAAGAAAGATTTCTCCTTTTTTATTTTTAACTTTCTTAATTATGAAAATGTGGTCATTTTACTTTAGGCTTACTTTTTCCCGTCCGATTTCACACTGCTGTAGTAAAAGATGTAAAAGATTTGTTTCAACATTGTTTTCAACATTACATCATTGTTTTCCCAACTGTGAATGGTCACTTTTGTTAATTTTTGTACTTGATATGTGTGGTTCACAATTTCTTTAATGTGTGTTAGCTCTGAAAATGGAAGACTGAATTTCAGTTTCAAGTTTGGAGGATAGAGAGCTACATCTAGTGTCTTCTCACATTGCCTCAAGGTAGTTAGTACGTTTTACAGAACTCAGGACAGTAATTCACTGTTCTGACTTAGCTCCTTTCTTAGTCTGTGGGCTTTTCCTGGCTCGCGTTAGCTGCTGTAGCTTTGACTGTGTGTTGATGCCTTGTTAGGTGATTCTCTTCTTCAGATATTTAGAACTAAGATGCCTCTTGTCAAATCCTCCAGAACTGGAGATGGGAACCAGTTGGGGAGCAAACCAGTTGTGCCTGGCCATGGTGGCACATGCCTTTAATTCTGGCACTTGGGAGGCAGAGGCAGGTAGGGCTCTGTTAATTTGAGGCTAGCCAGGGCTACATAAGCCCAAGACAGTGTTTTACTCACATTCTCATTCAGGCCAGAAGACTGTTTCTTACCCATCCCTGTAGCCACACATGAAGTCCTCCCAGTCGTGCATCTTCCTCAGCTCCTCTATATACTGTACTTGGATTGTTTCAGGTTTTCATTCTTTTCTGTCCTGTCTAGTTGAGCTGAGTCCATCTATGTGCTGCAGCCCTCCACCTTGTTCTGTTGCACTTGCTATCTTGCTAAAATAAGCTAACATAGCTTCCCTGTTTCAGATTCTCGAGTAGCTTCCTGTTGACTTGAGAATAAAGTCCTAACTTGTTAGCCCGACTTTAGCTTAGTGGTTTTCAAATATGTGTGCTTCCTAGGAGGCAATGTTTTTAAATTAATTTTTAGTGCAAAATAATGGGTTTCATGATGACAGTTGCATGCATGAAAATTTTACTTGATACACATTCCTTCCTCCTTTTTGTCCCTCCCTATCCTGCTGGGCTTACTCTTCCCCAAGGAGTTCCCTAGTCTCTACTTTTATGGTGTGTGGGTGTGTGTGTGTAAGCATGCAAATGGCATAATATTGTTCTTTATGGCTTAATACAAAACTTCCAAGAGACATGTCTATAGACATTTTGTTGTCATAGTGGTACTGGGGTGATAATGGCACATAGTTCTAAAGGTCATGGAGGCTCTAAAACATTGTGGGGTACAGGAAGGTTCACCTCATGAAAGGGAATTATTCAGCCCCAGATTCACCAAGGACAAGGTTATGAAGCTCTGGTCTAGGTGTCAGAGTGAGTGGCAACCCTGTTTTCCTTGTGCCTGAGCCACGTCTTAGCAGTCCTTCCTTGTGTCGTGAAGCATGCCTGCAGAGGTATTTTGCTTTTGTGGTTTCCTTTGAAAGCCAGTCTCCGAGTGACATTAAAGCCCAAATGATTACTTTTATCTTTATTATTATAGTTACAAATTTCTTGAGGTCAGAGAGTTTCTTTCATATTTTTGTCTTCCTGGAAATTTGTGTTTAGTTCCTGATTTGAAAGGCAGTAAGTATTAGCGTACCAAGTTCATATATCTGGTAATTTCTCACGTTGCCCTCTCGGAACTCAGGTAACGGAGTACAGATGCAGAAGAGACCTAGCACCTTGAACATTTAAAGTTCATTAATGTCATTTAAAGACATTATTGTCTGTGTGTTTAGTTTCTTAATGCTGATTTCTTAACTCTCACTCTCCCCGTCTTTAGATATCACACTTCAGTGGCTTATTCAACACTCAAAATCCCGGAGAAGCTGAGACATCTTCTGAATCTTCCAGTTCTTCTTGGCTATAATCCTAGAACTACTGTCGTTCCTCTGAAGTACTTCCCAGAACATGGTCCTTCCCAACCCAAGAACTTGCCTTTTTCAGAGTTTATTTCTCATGTGCACCGCTGAAGATGTGTCTCTCTACCCTTCCTAACAGTCAGCTGGAGTTGTCATGATGGAGTCAGCACACACTAAGACTCCACACATGCCTAGTGTGTTGAGGCCTCTTTCTTTCTTTCTTTTAAAAAAAAAAAACACCTACATTTTTGACCATCTTAAATTAAGAAAATTGCATATTACAAGTCTGGTCTTTCTGGGCCAGATTTTTGTATTGGTTTTCAGTAAATGTCTACCTATTTCATTACAGAGTCCAGTAGCTTCTACTGGTACTGACTTGATGCAGCATGGAATTCCTAGTGCCACACACAGTATTTAGAAAAACTTTAAGCCTGACTCCTGTGGGATGTGAACATAATGTCTGTCCCATCTCACACATGCATGTGAAATGTAGACTTATACCATAGGAATAAATTGGTCTGCCAAGAGTTAACAGAGGCACCAGGTCAGCACAGTGGCTTCCTTACATTGGAGACTTCCTACCTGGTGAATTTTAAAAACATTCTGCTTTCTGAGACTCCTTTGTCAGCAGATAGCATTTGGGGAGATGGGAGGAGTTACAGCATGCTCTTTTGTATCTGTTCAGATCACTAGATTTTTTTTCCCCCTTTTAACATACTTTTTTAAAGGGATGGGAATTGGAGATTTTTTTCAAAAGCTTTCATGAATTTAGAGCATTCCAGCTAGTGTAATAAAACCCGTTAAGAATGTCTTGACTCTGTGTGAACACATGTCTGTTCGTTGTCTCCAGTCACCCATACTGTGCTGCATGATGCCCTTAACTCCTGACTTTTTATATCTAGTCATGAAGTTGACTTTCAGCACAAAGGACACTTGTAAAACAAATTCTTATTTTTTTCTTACCAATGTAAGGTTTGGCACTCTTTTCACTGGTGCCACTAGACTTCTTGATTGTGACAACTCTAGGCCTGCCTGCTTCATCTAACGTAATCATGCGCAACACCTACAGGTTGTCTAGTGATTGGCCACACTGAGGAACCCATGCTCTTATTGTTCGCTTCTATGACACAGCCGTACAACATTTAACAATGAACATATTTGTAGCATAGTGGTCTCCACATACATGAAGGGACATATTAAACCGGTTCACCTGCAAACTGTTACTCATGCCGATGTAGTAGATAAACCTGTGGTTACACCTGCTTGTGTGTTGCCTCACACTGTGTGTGATTTGTCTCTTCTGATAAGCAGCATTCACGTCGACAGTACATATTCTGATGTGTTGAGCACTATGAGTGTAGTAAACAGTAAGTTCTTTTAACGAATACCATTTTAATTTATAGACTGCCATGGCCTTAAAATATTCTGTACAAAAACTGCACTGTGTTGCACAAACACTACTTGTTTTTTCCATTCACGTTTTTATTGAGTAGAATCTGGGCTTTAAAGTTCTCTTATTCATGGAGGCATGTTGCACTCTTCCTGGATGGGATGGGTGATTTGAATGAAGGGATATTTAAACTTGCTCCTGTAGCCTAATATGACTAATTAATGGTCACTGAACCATTTTAAAGAATGTGGCGACTTGCTTGTGCCTAAGAGGAGGGATTGGAACCAGAATGTGTAACTACGTGGGGACTGCATAGGTTTTTGTTAATTAACCTATAGCTAAACCTTAATGTGTTTGTGTGTCTTTCCATTGCTTCCTGCATTTCAGGATATCTAAAAGCTACTACGAACATTTTCCTGTGCATAACCTCTGCATGTGAAAACCTAACAGTTACTGAACTTTGTAAATACGTAACTTTTTTATTTAGGTGTGGATGCATTTTTTCGTCTGTTTACTGCTCAGCTTTATTCAATAAACTTGCATTTTGAGGGTTGCATTGACAATTTTACCTTAAAATGTGCATCATGATGAAAGATGCAGATCTTTGGAATGGAGTGGAAAGATAATTACTATGAAAAGGGCTCCACAGACCATGTGCTGGAAAGAAGTTGTCCTCTCAGCTGTCAGAGAATTAGGTTGGTGGGATGAAATAGAAATAAACTTTTACAGCATTTACAGACTTGATGCTATGACCCCTCTCTCTTGCTGGGAGAAGATTCGTTAATTAGAAATTGTAGTAGCACAAGCAGGCACTCTGATGCCACTGAGCCACACCCTCTCTCTCCTCTACTACCATATTTTGGACTTTCAGGGGTAGGGACTAGTAAAGAGTTTTATCATCCACTTTACTTTAAAAATTTACACTGCCAGAAACTGAACTCTTGCATATGAATTCTTGTATATTCTAGGAAAGTTCTCAACCACTGAGCTACATCCCATCCAGCTTAAAAAACCAAAGCTGTAATTAAGAAATCCAAAGACATGTTTACTTCAGAATGCAGATGTTTCAATGCTCAGACATGCTGTTTTGGGGCTGAGGAGAGGGCTTGCTGGGTTAAGCGCTTGCCTCCTAAACCGGAGTTGGAACCCCTAGCAGTAGATGATTGACCAAGCATCTGTGTGATGGCTTTCCAGTAATCCCGGGAGTGGAGAGCCTGGTTGGTGGTGGGGGCAGGGGCACAGGGCATCAAGGTGGCCAGCTAGACTAGCTTAATCAGTGAGATCTGTGTCCATCTGAGAGGTGCTGCTTCAATAGATAAGGCAGGAAATTACTGCAGAAGATACTCAACATAAACCTCTGGAGTCCAAGAGTGTACATCTCCACACTCCCATGGGAATATACATATTAGGTATGTATACCATGCATACACAAGAAGAAATAAACATTGTTTTTTCAAAGCCCTATTTTTAGAGTAAGGACTTAGGCCCATTTTGCTAATATGTTATCATCTGAACTGTAAGGTGTGTTGATCTTTTTAAAAATGCAAGCCATTGTAGAAATGGTTTAAGTAAATTAGGCTGTCTTTCACATACTGTCATTCTATATTACTGTGTGTGTGTGTGTGTGTGTGTGTGTTTGAGTGTGTGAATGTGTATGATTTGGCTTTTCTATCACAAGAATTTACTAAATGTGAAATTGGTAGTAACAAGGAATGTGAGTCTGGATGGAGCTGGGAAAGACATTCAAAGTACACATTTAGCTTAGTTCAAAAATGGAAAGTTTATCTCAAAGCATTGTTTGTTTTGAGACAAGTTTTTGCTTTGTAGCCTGGGCTGGACTCAAACTCAGGATCCTCCTTCCTCAACCTCATGAGTGCTGGGATGATGCATATGTAGCTAAAAAGAGACTTCTCAAATTAGTCTTTTTGACCGTGATAAGTAAATTGGATGTTTTGGGCCATGGCTGCTTTAGTGCACTTTATTTTTGACTGAGAAAGTGACTTCCTTTTGCGTCTACAGTTGAATCAGGTTGATTTGGTGATTACAGCCTCTCAGAAGGTCTGAAGGGCAGAACCTAAATGAGGTATGAAGGTACCAATCTGTAACACCCTGCTGGCCAAGTGCTTCACTCTGAAAATATGCCACTGTGAGGAAACCATGTTTGTTGTTTTACATATTTACATTTTACCGAAAACTGAATGTTCTGTCTCCAACAGTGTACAGTTGTGAGTCAGAAGACTTTGGAAGAAAATAGTCATGCAAATAGTGGCCTTACAGACTTCTTTAGCTTAGCTGTTTTACAAGTTGACAGCCCATGGCAGGTGTTTCCTGTTGGTAAATATCCTCCAGATTTATGTTTAAAATTGAGCTGTTAATAAGAGTAGATATTCTTGTCATTGATGCCTCTTGGGTGGTGTTAGGGAAACAGAAACAGGTCAGTGACATTCAAGATAGAATGCAATGTAGACTTTTAATCTATAGTAGCAATAGTAACAGCAGAAGATCCCATTTGCAGGATTATTTCATTTTAAAATAGAATTACCACACTTAGGTAATGCAGATTTCCCTGCACAAATCAGGAGGGAAGAAAGATAGCCCAGCCTCCTTTTGCTGGCCCTTACAGATCATGCATTGGTAAAAGGATGGGATGTGTGGAAGAGATTTCAGCTTAACATGCTAGTGTAGCCTGATCGTGAAAAGAGTGTCACTTTGACACTTGGGGATGCTTTCTTTTCTTTGTCACTAACTGGTAGTGTCCCTGTTGAGTTGCTGAAGACCCAGCTTTCCAGTGAGGAGGATTTTTAACAGAGACACTCACAGCCATTCTGGCAGATTAGAAGTGTGGATAGTAGCTAGAGCAGACACACAGTGCCCACATGCTTAGTGACAGTGTTTTATGTGCCATCTACTTGAAAATATAAAAATGTTTACTTTTCACCACTTGTTTTATTGTAGTGAAGGGCTAGTTTATAGAAAGATGCAACAATTTAGAAGGAAGTGCTGTTAAAACATACAGGCTTACATTCTTAGAAAGGCACAAGTTACAGGTGGTTTTACTCTGTATCCATTGAGGAAACACATTCCTACTAGGAATTTGGGACTAAGCTGTTTAGAATATGTAACACTTAGTAGCTGCTGTAGGTTCAGCAGCTTGAGAAACCTGGAAGACTTAGAAAATACAAGCGAGGTGAGGAGAGAACCAAGTGACTTTGATATTCGCTTTTGACATGGGAAGCAGAACATCAGCCAGTTGGTCATTATTGTACTCCCCTGCTGTCATCTGCAACAGTGGTCTGTCCTCAGTTGTTACACAATATGTCCCACCCAGTGGGTTATTTTGTTTCTGTGTTTTATAACTATTTCTAATTTTATAACTTCTATTCCCATTCTGCAAAGAGAAACTCAAATTGCTATTGTCTCTTATACCATTTGACACAGTTCACATAAAGAGTGAACATTAAGGTGTCTTCTCTTTGTGGCAGTATAAATAATAAAAAGAGCTGGGGGTGTGGTACATACAAGGTCAACGTGTGGGTGCAGCATTTGGTATGGCAGTTAGAACTGGTGGAGAGGAAGGAAGCTCACTGCCTTTTGCTTGTTTATTTTGGAGCAGTGGACTCACTGGGCTGCTCAGGCTTGTCATAGTCTTGGTGTCAAGGCAGGCCTCAGCTTTAGCATCCTGAGTAAAACTTGAGGTATGTGTTGCCGTTAATTGCTCATCTCTGTTATATGTTGTTTAGTAAGTTAACTTTTTTGAGACATAGTTTCACTGTTTGATTACCTGAACTTCCTATAAAGACCAGACGGGGCTGGAGAGATGGCTCAGAGGTTAAGAGTACTAGCTGCTCTTCCAAAGGTCCTGAGTTCATTTCCCAGCAGTTGTTCACAACCGTCTAGAATGATGGCATGCAGGTGTACATGTAAATAATAAACAAATAAATAAATCTTAAAAAAAAAAAAAGACCAGGCTGCCTCTAACTCACAGGAATCTACTTGTCTGTGATTCTGAAGTGCTGGGATTAAAGGTGTGTGCCACAACAGCTGGCTGAAAAAGTTAACTTTTAATAAGTAAAGTCACTTGTTTTAGAAATTAACAGTCCACAAGACATTGTCTTGACCTCACCCACATAAAAGTTGCCTCTGCCTGGTAACATACCGGTTTCTTATTTTCTTCATACAAAATAAAATCTCATTAACAGGGCCCACTATTGCAAGTCTTTTATTTGAGTGTATGAGAATTTGTGATAAGTACTGTTCTTATCTTAAAACGGAATATTTTGCAGCTTCGGAAACAGGTTGCAGAAACTAACTTAGCAGGGTTGCTCAGGCAAGATTCTGACTGGATTCTCAGCTGTCTCTTTGGAACTGCACAGTAAAGCTGTTCTTAAAATGAAAGTGACATTTTCATATCAATCCTGTGATGCCCTTATGAGAATGTAGTTGGAAAAACTTTTTTTTTTTTTTTTTTTTTAAAGCTACGTATGGTGGTTTAAACCTGTAATCTCAGCATTTGCAAGCTGAGGTAGGAGGATCACAAGTTGGAGCCAACTGGGGCTGGGTAGTGAGATTCTGTCTCAGTTTTTTTTTTGTTTTGTTTTTATATTTAAGGCTGGATTATCTGATACAGATGTCTCAACTTCATCAGCTACATTCAATTTGAGAAGTCCTAGTCTAAAGGGCCACTCACATACTCCATTTTTAGTGTTTTCTATGAAGGTAAGATAGGAATACATGCTGTTCTGCCGGCACCTATTGTCTGTTGTGCTATGAAAGGCATTTTTCATAAGTTGGTTGGTTTTCTATCATTGTTAGACTTTTTTTTTTTTTAAATTAGGGCTTCTCTGTAATGTGAGAACAGGCATTGTCATCAGCGTGGCTGACAGCTCACTAGAGTGCAAGATGAATTTAGTCTAAATTTTGCACAAAAGTAGCTTAAGGAGGAAACAAAGCATATCATTAATGCTCACATTCAGTTGTGTCAGCTGCTGGGAGATGGAATCTAATAGTTCAGGTTCTAGAGCTGAAAGGACCTGGCCTTCCAGAAATTACCCCAGTCACTTTTTAAATATTTTCAAAATTATTGTTACTTTGTATACTGCTTGGGCCTTTGTTTCTCAAAACAAACAAAAAACCCTCTGCTAACCCAAAGACCTTCACTGTTGCTAGCTGCTCTCTTGTACCCTATCACATTGCAGGAACTACTATGACCCTGAAAATGGAAGGAGAATGTGCTAAGACTGACTGAAATCCTCCCCATCACTGCCTTGATGATTAGTGACTTGTTTACTTCCCCTTTTTAAGTTTGATAGACACAAGGTGAAACTTAGGGAAGGCAAAAAAACATTTACAGACGCTCCCCGCGTTGAAAGCCTTAAGAAATGAAATCTAACCTTCTTAATTATAGGCATTAGGATTTAAACTCCAAATCTGCCCTATATTTCCAAAGTTGCTGCTGCCCTACACTGCGGAGACGGGAAGAACAGGAGAGATGTTTAGATAGTTCTCTCGCCTCGCCCTGTTGAGATGGGTTGGGTTCTCGGAGTATACTAAAGTATCATGATTTTTCCAAGTTAAGGCGTTCCAGAAAACAACAACAAAAACTGGATGGCATTTCGGGCAGTCTGAGCCAGAGAGATGGGGTCTCACTCCCACCAAATTAATCATTCCTAAAAATGCGCAGGTACCTTTGCCTCACGGGCCTTAACTTTCTCACCCCTTATACTCCAGACCTGGAGGCGCTTTCTCCCATCTATCCTCATACCAAGAAACATTCCGCCCAGGGGCACCATTTACCGGAGCTAGGGCGGGTCAGGGGCCGCGTCAGTGTCCGGCTCTAGGAGCTCCCTTGCCGCGCTTCCATTGGCTGGAAGTTCTTCCCCCAAAAAGCCGGAGCGACCTAGGCTCGCCACGCCAGCTGGACCCGACTGGGATCCGCCCAGAGGGCGTGGCCCGGCGGCGGGGCGGGGCCTTGGGGTCCCGGCGACCTATAGAGCGGGAGGGAGTCCCCGGCCGCGCCCCTCGAGGCCGGGTCCGCGCGAGGCCAATCCCGGGCGGCCGGCGGGCGAACGCGGGGCCTGGCGGGCCGGGCCGGGCCACGGGGCGGGGGACAATGGGCCAGTTCCTGGTGCGTCACGAGGGAGTTCCTTAAAGGGGAAGTGAGCGGTCTCCCGGGCGGACGCGCGGGGCGGCGGTCGGCTAGGGACGCGCCCGGCGCTTCAAAATAATGCCCGCGGCGGCCGCGCGACCATGCAATGGCGAGCGCTCGTCCTGGGGCTGGTGCTGCTGCGCCTCGGCCTCCACGCAGTGCTCTGGTTGGTCTTCGGGCTGGGGCCCAGCATGGGCTTCTACCAGCGCTTTCCGCTCAGCTTCGGCTTCCAGCGCTTGAGGGACCCCGACGGCTCGGAGCCTGTGGGTCCGCCCGGGGGTCCGGCCTGGCTGCATCGGCCAAGGCGCGGGACGGAGGGGCGGCTCGAGACCCCGCGGGGCCCGGAGCCGGGACCGGGGCCCGGAGTGTGTGGCGCGCCGCACTGGGGCTACGCTCTGGGCGGCCGCGGCTGCGGCGCGGACGAGTACGAGCGGCGCTACAGCGGCGCCTTCCCGCCGCAGCTGCGTGCCCAGATGCGCGACCTGGCGCGGGGCATGTTCGTCTTCGGCTACGACAACTACATGGCGCACGCCTTCCCGCAGGACGAGCTCAACCCCATCCACTGCCGCGGCCGGGGGCCGGACCGCGGAGATCCGTGAGTAGCCCGCGCCCGCCGGACGCCCGGCGCACTCCCTTCCGCCCCTCCGGCTCCCCGAGGGGACGCCAGGGTCTTTAGGGTCCGCCGCAGCCCGGGGTTCTTCCCCGCCGTCCGGGGCACTGTGGTCCTCTTGATTCTCCCGGACCCTCCAGACTTAAAGGACAGCTGTCCCCGTCGTTTTCTGTTGCGGGTGGGGAAACTGAGGGCCAGAGACCGGAAGAAACAGTCGCAGAGGCGAGGGATACAGCTGGTCCAGATGGACACATTATCTGAGTGGCGTCTAGCTACAGGGTTTCCTTGGAATACATAGCTTCAGAACGAACCCTCCCCGCTCCTGATGAGAATGCCACACCCAAAGCTTTTTAATGTAAAAATTAAGGAGCGGGTTCCCAGAAAGGGGGCATCCTGTGTGTTGGACACAGTGGGTGGGTTGAGAGGTTAGCGTTTCTCCTTCCCTGGGTCCGCTGCCTAGGCCGCGGAGAGCTAGCTGGGAGGGATGGGGAAGGGGGTGCCTGGCCCAGCTTTGCGATCTCGATCCTCGAAGGATGGTCTCTGAGGCACTGAACTGACTGACATTGCTTGGTGCCATCGTAAACACCAGTAGGGTGATGGTACCGTCAGAAGGTCAGCCAGTCCACCCAGCCCACTAGCCACGTAGGGGAAGGTGGAGTTCTAGGGTTACTCTGGTGGACTTCAAAGTCCAAGAGAGCAGGACAGCCAGCCAAGGCCCTCCTTCCTGGAGGGTGTGCACTGCCTTGGACCCAGTCAGGCCGGTTGGTGACTGATGTTTCCCTCCGCTTCGATGGGAGTGGAGTTGGGCTCTTCATTGTCCTGGCGCTACACATGGGTACCCTTGGACACCTGGCGTATGTGTTTTCCTTCACCTTGTGGGAAGCTGTGGAGGGTTCTTAGTTTCTAAAAGGAAAGTTACGGGCTGCTGAAATGGTTCAGTCAGTAAGAGCTCACGGCTTGAGTTTGATTCCCCGGGACCCACATGGAGGAAGGAGAAAGAGAACTGTCGGGGCTCCCCAGAATTGTCCTCTGTCCTCGGCACATACTCCGACACGCATGTACACCTTCTCCAATACATTTTTAAAATTTTTGTTTTTTTGTTAAAGGAAAGCTAGCTATGACTCCAAAAGGGCAAGGAGAGCTTTAAACATGGGATGGTTGTGTGTAAAGTGGTGCCTTAAATTGCCCCCCTGATGAGTTAATAGCAAGGGAGCGGCCACACAGAGGGACGGGGTCTTTTCATAGTTGTAGCTGACGGATGAACTAGTGTTGCCTAACCACATCACCCCTCCGTCTCTCTTCCTGCTTTTTTTTTCAGTAGTGCTGGGAATTGAACGCATGACATGGCTCCACGCAGTTCTTCACAGATGAGCTAATTTTCAGTTCTTCTTTCTTTTATATAAATGTATTTTCTCCGAGTTTCTTTGGGGGGAAAACTAACATTTTGTGAAGTGACACTCGTCCTTTTGGGATTATAGGAAGAAACACAAGGAGACTTTGTACCTATGACTGTGTTTTCTTCAATTCCAGCTTTCCCACTTCTCCCCTCTCTTCTCTTCTCCCCTCCTCTTTCCTCCCTTTTTTTATCCTTTATTTTGTGAGAATATATTTCATTGAATGTGGGAGGGGAAACTGAGAAATCCTACCAATTATTTTCAGTAGATATTTTCTGTCAGTTCCTACATATGGCAATACATAATTCTCTTTCATTCTTTATTTCTTTCTCTCTCTCTCTCTCTCTCTCTCTCTCTCTCTCTTTCCTTTCTTTTTTTTTTCTTTCTCAAAGTTACAACTTAAGTGTGTACCTAATTTGGATTTTTTTTATTATTATTTTACAAAGAATATTTTTATTTGTGTTCCAAAGACTCATCAACACTTGACATCAAGACCCAAAAAAGGTTTGAAAATCTATAGATGACTATTGTTGGGTTCAACCTTCCTTGACTATTTTGCAGGGTATTTCTGATATACTTCCAACTGAACCTTAAGCATGACATGAATCCTTTCATTTAGACCTCATTGTCTCTCTCTTCTCCTCTGGGCTAGGAACTGCAGTGCTGATACATAGCGCTTCCTCAGAAAGTGACTCTTCCTTAACGTGTCTTTCTTTTTATCCTTCTTTTGCCCCCCCCTTTCTTTCTTTGGTTTGTTGATCTTTCAGTCTTTCTTAGCTTTCAGTCTTTGGCTGTCGTTCTTTCTTTCTTTTTCTTTGGTCTGTCTTTTAGTCTTTTCTTTCTCTCTTTCCTCTGTAGGTTTGTCAGTCTTTCTGTCTTTCATGCTGAGGATTGTTCCTAGCATAATTGGAGTGTAATAGTAAAAGCCCTGGCTCCAGCTGTCCTAATAAGCTGGGCTTGGCCACTCATCCCAAGGTGCCAATTAAAGAGACAATTACTGGCACAAAGCAGAGTAAAGAGACTTAATTAACCTCCTGGGAAGAGGAACAAATAAGGGGTCCTACTGTCTTGTGAGTTGGGCTTCATGGTCGTGCCTTGAGCCTTAGGTTCCAGTAGAGGAAGGGTTGGTGTAGAGTGTGTGAGAGATGTATAGCTAAGCCATCTGGATCAAGTTGTGGTCTCTGCCATTACAGTATCAGCTCAGGTCTTGCAAGGGGGGCCTGCATATTGCTAATCTGTTTCTAGCCACCTAGCTGAGGGGCTAATCTAATTCTTGTAAGGTGATCTGCTTAGGGAACTGCCTCTCATACACAATATTCCTCATCATCTGGAATGTAAGATGACTACAGGGTTAAGACAACGCTTTCAGTCTCAGGAATGAGAGAGGCTCTCCTGGAATGATTAACAAAGCAGGATGACCCAAAGGGAAGGAGACCGATCTTGTTTTTAGTTACTGTGTGGGCTCACGTGAGAAGCCAGCTTTTCAGCAGAAGCAACATCTAAGCGCCTGTTACGCTTGGGCCTTGTGCATGCTGGGCAAGTAGTCCTCTGCTGGACTAAATCAGTTTGAGACAGTCTTGCCAGGTTGAACAGGCTGGCTTTGAACTTGCAGCTCCCGCAGGCCTTGGATTTGCAATCTTGCTTCAGACTCCTGAGTAGTCGGAGTTACAAGCCTGTGTTACCAGGCTTAGCTTTAATGATTTATTTATTTATTTACTATTTTTTTTTAATAAGCAGTAAGCACTTTCTGGAACCTTTAGGGTTGGGGCATGGGGCTCTTTAGCCAAGTGAGGTGATGGTGGTTGGTTGAAATTGTTGGTCCCAGGGGCATCTTGTGGGGCATAGGCCTTTTTAGAGGTTGACGGTAAGTGTTGTGGTTGCTTTGTGCAGTGGCGGTTTGTAGAAGTTGAAGTCCCTTCTACACCTGCGATGACGGCATCAGCCGCCATGGTGGCATTACACTTACAGCTGGCAAGCGTTTGTGTTTTTGACAGAGTGAAAGAGCACTGGGGTTTTGTGGCCTTGAGCAGAGCCTCATATTGGCCAATTCAAGGAAGAGAAAGCTATTTATTTACTTTTTATTTATTTAGTTAGTTACATATATTGTACCTGCTCTCTGTAGTATAGTTCCTCCGAAGCTTTGGCATTTTTAGGAGTGTTTCAAGCCTGCACTTTTGTGACTCTGAACAAGTGGGATATGTTTACATTTCCCGAATAAAGTGTAAAAAGGCGTAACTGTCTTTTCTTTCTTTCTTTTTTTTCTAATAATGAGAGTTGAACCCAGGGCTGGCACATTAGTTACAGATAAGAGATTTCTGTTACTAAGCTATGTTCCTGGCCCTTTTAAGGGCTAGACTTTGAGGGCTGGAGAGATGAAAAAGTGCTTGCTGCTCTTACAGAGAACTGCAGTTTGCTCTCAGCACTCAAAACCACCTATAACTGGAGCTCCAGGTGATCTTCTGGTCTCCCTGTGGATGAATGCACACGCATGGACATGCACGAACACATGTTAAAAAGTAAAATTTTATTTTGAGGTCTGGATATGTATTTCAGTGGTAGAGTACTTGCCTAGCATGTAGGAGGCCCTTAATTCGATATGATTGCTCCAAAAAAATAACGTAACAACAAAAATGTTCTGAGACAAGAGCTTACCAGGCTGTCCTCAGACTTAACAGTTCTCCTGCCTCAGCCTGGAATTATTACAACGTGTACTTTCACCACGCCCAGAAAACAGCTTTCAGATCTAAATAATTCAAATATATTCATTATTGTTATCTAATATTATTTTAAAAAGAATGAACCTGCTATTAGAAATTACCTAAAACAGTATAAAGCCAAAATGTGGACTCTCTCTCTTTCTGGTTGTCTCTCTCTCTGCTTGTCTCTTTTTTGAAGCAGGGTTTCACATACCATACACATTGGCCTTCGACTGAATAGGCAACAAGGATGACCTCTGCTCCAGATCAGCCCGCCTTCTATCTCCTAAGTCCTGTGATTACAGGCTCAGGCCACCTTGCCTGGCTGTGTCATATCTTGTTATCACAGGCTCTTTCTTGATGCTTATCTTGATAAACTTGGGCCCTGTGTTGATTTAACATGAAGTAAACAGATTTTGAACCCTTTAAAAACAGCCAGTCTCTCTCTAGCCCCTGGCTACTGTTGGGTTGTAGAATCCAAATTGAAACATTTGGTAAAATTTAGATATTTCTGTAATCCTGTGGGAGGCTTATAAATTTGGGGGTTTGGCCTGTGACCATGCTCGATCCTACCGCTTCTTAAAACAAAAAGAAAATTCCAAATGAACAGAGGAAATATTGGTTCCTCACCCACTGTGTTCCTAGGCACCTCTAGTTTAAGATGGCCGCTTCCTGGGCTGGGTTAGAGTGCTGTGTAGGAAGACTTAGGTTGGAATCCCTAACAAGCATGTAAAAATCTGGGTGTGGTCACTCCTTTGTCTGTAACCCAGACACTGTGGGGTGGAGAACAGAGGACTGCCTGGGTTTGCTGGCTGCCTGGTGAGTTCCAGGTTCTCTGAAAGGCCCTCTCTCAAGGGACTATGATGGAGAGAGGCAGCTGGACACTTGGAATCCTACACAAGCTTCTTCTCATGCACGAGTGTGTGTGCCTGTCACACACGCGCACACACAGCTTCTTCTAGACTTCCTTTTTCAAAAGTCTTTCAGTCAAGTTCAAGTGTTCCTTGAGCTACGGAAGGTGCTTTTGCTTGGTTTGCTCGTTCTGAATTTCAGCTTTGAGAACCATGTTTATTTACCTTCCTGTTCCCTTTCCTTCCCTCTGGATTTCCAAGTCCTTGAGTGCTCAGGGACTATTTGTTTTACCTTTCAGCCCACACCGAACAGATAAAATTCTGAACAGCTGTTACAGGTTGAGTATTTGCAGCACTCTCCCCCTGCCCCCCACCCACCTGCTTGATTTTAGTAGCTACAGGATCAAAGATTTCCTAGCATAGGCGAGTCATGGTCTCTGTCCTTTACTTCCTCCTCTCTTCCTTTTCCTCTTCTGTTTGTTTGTATAGAGGTAATAAGAACTTCAGAGTGTCATGCTACAAACTTTCATTCACACGTAATGAATTAGGAGGGTGCTGAGTTGTGGTTTAACCGGCTGCTTACTTGGGCGCACTTGTCCCCTTGGTTTTTGCCTTGTCAGTAAAGAGCAGAGCTGTGTTATTCTCTGCAGGATGGGCTGACAAACGGAAGCAGGGAAATGTTCAGATGCTGTTGAACCAGGAACAGTTGTTTTATGAAATCAAAATTTTCTTTCACTCTCTACTTTGTTCCCCCATTTTGATAATTTCTATTACTTTTTTTTTTTTTCCTGAGACATAGTCAGACTGTGTAAGCAAGGAACTTTATAGTCTTCTGCCCCAGTTTCCTAAGTGCTGGGATTATTTGGTAGAAAAGAATTCAAAATGTTCTAGTGAACATTCTAGATCTTTAAGTGGATTTCTTAACTAGAGTTGGAACTATCACAGTTATTACAAATATATTTAAAAATAAACAAACTCAGGTAACACTTACAAATTGTTACTGGCTTTTGGCCAGTATTATTGATGAGCTATTGTTGTTTTGGGGGGTGGGTCGATGCAGAGCTTCCAACCCAGCATCTTAACATGCAAGGCAAGCATTCTACAGTAGCTGTGTACCCAGCTCTTAAGGAGTTGAACACTGTGTCCCTTCTATGTGTGGACTGAGAGGAAAAAGCACAGTAAGCATGGAAATGAGCCCGGTGCCCCAGATTACCAGTGCCTTCCTTGGACTCTGGGCAGCTGGGGAGGGTGGCACTTGCTACAGTTTAGGGTGTAGCTCAGGAGAGGGCCCTACAGCTGAGTAGTAATATGGACTTCTTGTTCATTCCTTTCAGGTGGGGTGCTAACTGATAGGAGCACCATGTTGGTGAGGTGGGTGTTTGGAACTCACTCTGTTTCTGAGCAGCATAGTCCTGTAGTTAAATATTTAAACTCAGCCAAGTGTTCTTGAGGACACACTTAAATGTGAGCATGTCTGCTTTGACCCTCCTCCAACCATTGGCAATTCCTGTGTGCCTCGGCACTGCCTTTGAGTGACCTGTTTGAATCCATAGCCCTCACCCTGAGGGTGCCTTTGCCATCATATGAAATTCTGCAGAGAATCAAATAAAAGGAACAAGTGTAGTCTTCCACCAATGCTGTTGGTTGCTGTGGTTCCCACATAACCCCCTCTGGGAACTTTTTTTTTTTCCATATGTTGCTTGTCTTCTGCTCAGTATCCAACACACATGAAATAGAGCCACTGGGAAGTCCAGATAAGGTCAGATGTGGAAGTTGTTTATGAAAGTTCCATTTCCTGCTGAATGAAGCACAAAAGGCCTTTCATTTTAATCCTGTGTTTGTGTGTGTGTGTGTAGTTTGTGTAGTGTGTGCTGTGGTGCCTGTGTGCAGGTGAGGGTAGCTTGGATTCAGGGTTCTTTTTCAGTTTGTGAGTCCTGTGGAGGTTCTGACGGTTGGCTTTAAGTGCCTTTTCCCACTGAGTCATCTTTGCAGCCCCAAAAGGCCTTTTAGAGACACAGCAGGGCGAGCCATTTGCACCTATGGGATGTGACCCTTAAAACCTCTTTCCTAGGAAGGAAGCGGGGAAAGGACCTTTAGGGTGATGCAAGCGCGGGTGGCATGCCGAGAAGGTGGGGGGTGCCAGATGTGAACAGAGCTGCGGCTGGAAATGAAAGGAGGGCCTTCTTCCTTTGGTCTGTAGTTAATGAGGTCTTTAAATAGTTGTCTTATTTTTTCTTTTACTATTATTTTCTTTTCCCTTTAAGCCTTTGTAATAATTTTCTGGCTTTGTGGAAATGGGACAAGGGAGTCAGTGAAAAGTCCATGATCTGAACTTCTTCAGCTACACCAGGTCATTTTCACCGTTTGTCCAGCCTTTCCAGGTGTGTTAGTTTTCACCGTGTGTCATAGTTTGAGCAATGAAGAAATGTCGGGTCATATGGCAGGATTCCTCCTTCAGTTCTAATGATTGTGAAATTAAGAGAGTTTTGAAGTCAGGCAAGGTTAAAGATCCGGAATGGTTGACAGTCTGTATCAAACTTCCCCGTGGCCTTTCTCACTATTGCTCTGGACAGAAGTCTCTGTGGTGCTGCAGCTCCTCCTCCTGTGACCACAGACACCGATGTTCCACACAGACACAGAAGGCCCTTACCCTACTCTCTGCCTACAGTTGCTTTCTGCTTCATATGCATTGAGAGCAGTTTCAGTTTCTGATGGGTGTTTATAGTTTTATGGTCCTTTTTCTCTTTCACTTTAATCATAAAATACCTTCGCTTAATTTTAATTCTTTCTTTTTCAGTTCAAATCTGAACATCAATGATGTCCTAGGGAATTACTCCCTGACTCTTGTTGATGCCTTGGATACACTTGCAGTAAGTGTTCAGCCTTTTTTTCTTTAATTAAGATAATTAAGATAAAGTGTTTGGGGGTTTATTGTATTTCCTCATTTCCCCTAGGAATGGGGATTCTAGGAAATGCTGTACTCAGAAGGCTTTGATGAGTGTTATTTATTTTAATGACCTTTATGGGAAGGCAAGAAAGCACCAAAGGTTAAGTGAGGAGAAGTGTGACTCTCCTTTAAAGGTAGGTAAGAAATGCATGGTTAGTTTGTAGAAAACCATTGTATGTACTAATGGGGTCTGGAGGATTTTGTTACTATTTAGTTACTGTTACTATTTAGTAGTCTGTTATTTCACAGGTATTTGTCTTAGGTACTTTCCTGTAGCTGTGGTAGAATCAGTTTAGGGAGAGAGAGTTTATTTTGGTTTAATGGTTCCAGAGGGTAGTCAACAATGGTGGGAAAGTATGACATGGCGGCAGGATCAGGAAGCTTGATGTTCACATTTTCATGGACCTCTACATGGACCTTGTAGCCTCCATGTCTCTTTTCCAGAAAGCAGGCCACAACTTCCTGTAGCTTTGTCTCTAGAACAGAGCTCATCAAGAAGGAAAGAGCACAGTGTCTCTCAGTCCCTCCTCCTCCCCTGTGCAGCTGCAAGATAAGTTTCTGATCCTACTGAGTACCCATCTCTCTGTCCCACACCTAGACCAGACTAAGTCATGAGCAGGAAACATGCCCATAACTCTAAGACCCTCTAAGAGTCAGTGCCTCTGTTTGTTTTCTGGAACTGTGTGGTCTGCCTCTCTTCCTGGGACCCCACCTACCACACACTTATCTCTCCTAACTTTAATGTCATAGCTTTAGCTGGGAGGCTCTCTCTCCTAAAGGGTTCATTCTGAAGGGTAATTTTCTTTTAGTTCCTTTTTACGAATCTGCCGTTTCTTTTTAACTTACTGCACAGTACTTCAGGAGTGAATCCCAGAGGATCTTAGGGTCAGAAGTTACCCCAAAATGCTTCTAGGTATTGGCTACCCAGCAGTGTCTGTGCTGGGTGCCTGCCCATACATGAGGCCTCCTCTGTGAACCTCCCTGTCATTTACTGCTTCTTGGTTTTGGCTGTTGCTCACTCTAGATATGGCCTGCCAGCTGGCACACTGCTTTACCCTCTTGTCCCTTGGCATCCCTCACTGACCCTGGTAGGCTGGAGACCTTTAAACATAAATACAAAACACCGCACTGGACATCTGTCAGGCAGATTGTGTCTGTGTGCTTCATGGCCTAGCACCAGAGATCACGGTGCCCAAGGGATGTTTCCAGTGTTTTATAATCTCCTTAGTACTTTTACAAACTCTTGCTTGCTTTCCTTGTGTAAGATGTAGGGTAGCTAAGTTTACACCGTGATTGTCTCGCATTTTGCTAGCAGTAGAATTACAGAGCTTGGAAACAGCTGGAGGTAATGTTGTGCGCCTTCCTTTTATAGAGTGCAGAAACAGGACTGGGCCCTTCTTCTAATAGGGCTGCTGGGTTTCCTTCTAGGCTCTAGTTGCAGAGCAGTTTCAGTCTCCCAGTATTTCCTTCTGAAGTGATTGCTGCTCCATTAAGTACTCCACCATCCCTTCTCAGAATGTGCCCAGACAAGTAAGTGCAGTGCAATCAGTGCTACTGTGGTGACGCTGCTAGAGGCTGCCTCAGCCGCTGTTGTGAAAGAGGGTCAGAAAGTGCTCGTACAGCTTAAGAAAGTTCACCTCTTGTTCATCCCCATTATGTTTCTCTGTCCCCTTGCTTGCTCAGTACAGAGATGTTGCCATTACACTTGACAGGAAGTGGCACATAGTAGGACTCCAGATTGTTGTTTACGTGAATGCATTCTAATCCAGTCTGGTCCAGTATGTATTCTAAGGGTACACTCTTCGAATAGCTTTGTTCCCAAACAAACTGGAGAAATTTGGACCCTTGGAGATCCACATCACAAAACAGCATTTTATTTATTTTTATTTTTAAAATTTTATGTTGAGGTTTAAAAATTACTCAATCAAAAAATTTAGAACATTTGTTTAATGCCTATATTGTGGTGTGTGCACACAAGGCATAGCATGTGGGTGGCGGGCTATATTACTGTCCTTATTTAAGTTTTGAGACCCTTCAGGTTCAGGAAGGCCTTACACTTGCAGCACTCTTCTTGCTTCAGCCTCCAAGTGATGTTATTACAGGCATGCATATTAATATATATATACACTATATAATATATATGTGTATAATATATATAATATATGTGTATATATACATTATATACTTACATATGTATATATGTATGTATGTACATACATGTTATGTATATATGTATATAGTACATATATATACACACATATATATATATTAATGGCCCTATAATATATATTATGGTGGACTTGGAGATTGATCTCAGGACTTTGCACAAATGAGGGGAATGTTTTGGTCTTTGAGTCAGAGTCTTCAACTTTGTTAGCCTCCAGATTGCCGGAATTAGAAGTGTGAGCCACATGTCAGCATTTTTAAGATTCTGGGAAGCCCCTCCTCTGTGCAGTCAGCCTTTCTCAGGCCTGTGCAATTCTGCCCCAGTTACTATCCGCTCACTGGCTCTCTAATGTGACACCTTACAGGGTGTACCTCGGAGTGCCTGGATTTCATCACCTTCCCCTGCTTGATCTGAGATCATACCAGTCCTGCAGGTGCACCAGAGCTTGTTCTTGGAGAACATCTGTGAGGAAACAGACCCTTTGGTGGTTTTTTTGTTGTAGAGTTTCTGGTCTTGAATGTGTTAGTAAGTTGGCTCATTTCTCAGGTGTTCTTAAGTTGAGGTTTTTTTGTTTTCTGTTTCTTAGCATTTTCAACAGATGTTTGTAGATATGCTGCAAGAACTCTCAGGGGAAAATAGTCCCATGACTATTGCATGAAACCTGAACAAGATTGCATGAGCTTTTAAAAAGAAAGAACTGAAAACAGAAAGCACATGTCTGCTCTGTGCCTAAGCAAATAATATGATTTGAGAAACACGTAGCAAACCAGTACAGTAGAAGATAAGGCACACCCTAAAGAATGAGTGTCTGAAGAGTCATTTCTCCTTGGTTTTATTATTTATCTATCTGTCCATCCATTTCATTATTGATTGATTGATGTATATGTGCATGTCCTTATGAAAAGTAGTTATGAAATTTGGGTGAAATCAAATCACTTAGGCTAAGCTATACTATTTTATGACAGTTCTAACCTTTTAGGAGGGACTAACATGCTATGGCATTGTAACTACACACCACAGATAGGAATGTTAATGTTTATATTAGTCATAGAGCTGACAGTTTATATGTTTTTATTATTTAAACGTTCATTAATTTTTCCATACGTGAGTGCACATGTTTGTATGTGGGGGCAAGTTTGTATCACAATTTTCATGTGGATGTCATAGGACAAACTGTGCTTTCTTTTTACATGGGTTCTGGCAATCTGCACTCAGGTCATCAATCAGGCTTGCCTGGCAAATGCTTTTACCCACTGAACTATTTCCCAAGGCCCTATTTTGTTTTAAATGTCATTGATTTGATGCTGTTTTGTCAGTACTGTTTCTCAAAATCTTCACACATCCGGAAGGCAAGCAAGGTCAGTTAGTTCTCCAGATGTCTTGGGTTTATTTGAGAAGCAGAGATAGAATCACATTTTAATTTTCTGAATTATTCTCTCGCATTCCACAACTTTTAGAAATTGTTCTGCCTTGCAAATAAAGGTTAGCTCCGAGACTGGGGAAAGAGGGGGCGGGAACCCAGACATTCCAGTGGTTGATTCTGTGAATGTTTGTTCACACACTTGTGTCACTTGGAGATTGGATCCTTGAGTGAGTGGCAGGAGTCAGGCCTGCTGTCTGTCCTGGAGTATAATGTGAGAAATAACTGTGTTTCCATTTCCACTGCAGCAAAGCCATAGGCGGTACAGTGTCTATTGTAGTTTCAATTTCAAGCGGCTGTCATGTTTTGTGTTCTTCTGTTTAAAGATAATGGGAAATTCATCTGAGTTCCAGAAAGCAGTCAAGTTAGTGATCAACACTGTTTCATTTGACAAAGATTCCACCGTTCAAGTCTTTGAGGCTACGATAAGGTACAGTAGTAGCACATGAAATGGATTGAAGACTTCTTTTGTGTAAGGCACTTAATTCCCTTAAGGGTATTTCAGCCAGAGTCCATATGGGCGGTATGGGCTCCTTTTTACTATTCATGTTCATTTTAGTTTAGTATTTAAGAGAGATGTCCCTCAAGGGCAGTTTCATTGATTCCTTTTATGTCCTTTCTCATTTCCTTGTTTACCACCTTCAGATTCCTCATTCATGTTTTTAAACAGAGTTCTGCATCTGTCCACCCACAAAAAAATAAATAAATAAAAAATGCTGCTTGCTCTTTTGATGTCTTTTCTTCTTATATGGTTCTCATTTGTCACCTACTCTTTGCCAAATATGGTAGACTCATGGCCTATAACCAGTTTTGTGCCTGGATTTCTTCAGTGAGAAAAGTTGACTCTTTTCCTGTTTAAATATTTTGAAAATTATATTGTCCACCCAATAGTCCAAATCCAGATTTGAACCTTGAGGTTAAAGTTATGAAATTATTTATTTTAAAACAAGAAAAAATTATTTATTTGAAAAATGTTGCAGTCCTTTTTCAGTAATTGAAATGGGATATTTTTGTATATACAAGGACATAAATCAGAGAGGTAGATACTGTTTCTCAGTATCTCTTCATTTTATCATTTCCTTCCCCATGTTGTCTTACCAGACACTGGGATAATTCATCAACCCCCCGGCAAGACCTGCGGAAGTTAGATAGTTCTGTTGCGCCTTGTTCTGTGAGACTAACCAACAGGAATTCAGTGATGCCAACAGAAATATGTCCTTTGAGAGCAACCAGTGGATGCTTTCCTGGTTGGCATAGTTTCTTTTCTTAAAGCCCCAAGATTAAGAAATTAATGCTTTTGATGTCTGATACATCCTCAGTTGTTGAATGGATGATTCTCCTTCTTCCTGTCAGCAATGCAGTGAGCCAAAAGTCACTTAGAACAGAGGGACGACTACAGGAGGCCACTGGATCAGGTCCTCTGCTCCAGGCAGGGTGGAGTCTGAGAAGTAGAGACATCTTTGTAAGTTGGATTTTGCGCACTTGTCAGAATATGCCATCATTATTTTTTTCCTTCCTGCCGTTAGGGTTCTGGGAAGCCTTCTGTCAGCTCACAGAATAATAACTGACTCCAAACAGCCCTTTGGTGACATGACAATTGAGGACTATGATAATGAATTGTTGTACATGGCCCATGACCTGGCCGTGCGGCTCCTGCCAGCTTTTGAGAACACCAAGACAGGGATCCCCTATCCTCGGGTAAGTGACTGCTCTGTTGCATTGTTTTGCTCTGCTTTGAGCAATGATCCTGTGCTGTGTAGCTCAGGCTGGCCCTGGATTTGTGATTTTCTTGCCTCAGCCTTCCAGATGTTAGCATTGCTGGTATGAGTTACCACACCTGGCTGGCTTGTCCCCTTGTGTTTCACAGTTCACTGGTTTTCTGAATTAAAACTCTTATAAAGGGGATGGAGCCTGGTTATAAGAAGAAAGTGATGTCCTTGGAGAGGAATTGATTCTAAACATACTGTCTTGTTTTTGTTTGTTTGTTTGTTTGTTTTTAATGTGCATTGGTGTTCTGGCTACATATTGGTTGAGGGTGTCAAATCTCCTAGAACTGGGATTACAGATAGCTGTAAGCTGCCATGTAGGTGCTAGGAATTGAACCCAGGTCCTCTGGGAGAGCAGCTAGTGCTTTTCACCACTGAGCCATCTTCCGAGTCCCGTAATGCCAATTTTTAAAACTTGTTTCAGCATTTACTGATTATCTTCTGTGTACTAAACATACAATAATACAGCAGTTAGCCTTTTGCCTTAGAGAGCTGTGTTCACTTTTCATGTGTGTTTTGCATTTACTAGATAGTGTGGAGAATGTTTCTTCATTTCTGACTTGGATCTATTTTCCAATGATCCCTCACGTGTACGCCAGAGCTCAGTGAATGTTTATTTGAATGCTTCACATGCCTGCAAGTGAAGCCTGCAGGATGAGCCAATTAGATGCTGATTTAGATACAAGATCTGGAATGAGATTATATATTTGTGTCATCTGATTTAGCAAGCCAAATAACTCCTCTGGGAATTGTGTCAGCCTTTTCGGCAACCAGGGGAGAAATGCCAGACCACAGAACCTTCATGATGAAATTGGCTGTCATACTGAGGCTCAGCCTCTGCTTCTCTCCCAGTCTAACAGTTTTTTTGTGTTTGTTGAGGAGAGAGTCTTTAGAAACTCACTTGAAGTTAGAAGCCATTTATAGCTTGTGTTTGTCTCTAACCCCTTATTACTTTGTTTTCTATTGCATGACTTAACAGAAGAGTGTGTTTTAGCTTATGGCTAAAGAGGGAGAGTAAAAAATATCAGGAAAGGGATGGAGCAGGCAACTGGAGCAGGAAGCAGAGAAAGTGAACAAGAAGGAGGATGAGGCTACAAACCCTGAAAGCCCACTCACTCCCAGTGATGGTGCACTTCCTCCAGCAAGGCTGTATCTCTTAAAGGTTCTCTAGCCTCAAGCAGTAGCCCCACTGACTGTTCACCAGGTGTTCAAATACACGAGCCTTCGTGGGACATTTTTATTCAAAACACCACAAACCCACAAACCTGGTGCTGCTGTAGTCTTGAAGGACACCTGGCAGAAAGAGATAGTTTCATGAAAAATGTGATAATTAGATGCTAAGACTCTTTGTTCTTACTGTTGGTTGAGTGTAACATGACAAGTGCTGAGCTGAGTCACCGTGGGCCTGGGCCGTTAGCTGTGTGTCATATGCATGGTGTCAGTTTTCAGCGCTGTGAATTCTTAAGTTTTGCTACAAAACTTTCTTAAGCAAGATCTTGTTACGAGCTGAGGTTGGCCTTGAACTTGCCCTGTAGTCAGGGTGGCCTTCCACATAATGACCCTTCTGCCTTGGCCTCCTGCATCCTGGGGTGTGGGGATCAGGAACTGGGAAGAACGGGGGTGAATGGTGATGGAGCCCAAACAGAATCCCGGGAATCAACTCCAGAAACAAGGTTAAAAGGTGCAGATCTAACTTTATTGTTCCGTGTAAAGTCCTTTAAACGATTAAAAGGTCAATCAGACCATCCCATGCTAGCCACAAGCACCAGTAACAATCAGTCAGGTTTGTGTGAGTGTAAGGAAAAGTGGGAGATGTTGGGGGGGGGGGGCAGGGTCACCTTAGGAGGCTTCTGAAAAGGAGAGGGAAGCAGTCAGTGCCCTAGCCTCGGATCCATTTTGACACGTCCCTCGTGTGCTGGGAGTCCCTGTGGATCAACACTGTGTGCAGCGGGTCAGGACCTTCCAAGTAGTCCTGGGAGTTGCAGATCTTCACTTGCCGATCCCCACTGGCCTCCAGAAGGCTTAGCTCGGTGTCCCCCACCCCGGGGTGGGGGTGGAAGGCATTACGTGGCCTTGCCACACATTTTTTATTTTTTCCCCGTCCCAGGTGAATTTGAAGACGGGGGTTCCTCCTGACAGCAATAATGAAACCTGCACGGCGGGAGCTGGGTCTCTCCTGGTGGAATTTGGGATTTTGAGCCGGCTGCTGGGGGATTCCACTTTTGAGTGGGTCGCTAGACGAGCCGTGAAAGCCCTCTGGAACCTTCGGAGCAACGATACAGGATTACTAGGTGGGGCCTTGCCTTCTGCCCTCAGTTGGTCTGTAGAACCTGTGGTCCCGTTTGTTTGTTTTTGTAACACTACATTTTACTTCATCTTCCCTGAGCCAGTGGATCTGAAAATTGGTAACTCGAACAGCAGCCATTGGTGCATAATAGGTCCATTTTCTTCACATGATCTTTGCTTAGTGTAAGTTTTAGGGTTTGATGGAAGATAATAATGGTTTAGCTGCTAGGAGCCCCTTCGGTTTTTTGTTTTTTGTTTTTTTTTTTTTTGCTATATTCCATTGGAAATTATTGTTAATAGACGTGCCATAAAAAGAACTGTCTCGGAGGCAAACTTTATTGCTTCAATATAAGGTTCTAAAAGTACAGGAATTTAGCATTTCCGGTGGAAAGCTTCCTCCTTAAATAAAAGAAAAAAAATTTTAATGAAAGCCTAGATTAAATATCCATTAATTCCCCCCCCCCTTGAGAATAGTCATGACATTAAAAATGATTATGGAAAGTTTTAAGCATGCGTAGTAGACATAATAGCAAACGCTGTCCTCTCTGTATTCATCATGACATTCATCTTTAGTAACTACCCATATTTTGCTAACTAACAGTGTTGTTTTAAAATGGGTTTTTAACATCATAAAATTGTCTTATTGGAACATATTTTCTTTTTGGCATCTGGAAATAACTTGGTTGTTTCGGAACAATATTGGGTCGTTTATAAACGGTTTTTAAAAAGTAATTTCTGTCTTCTGAAATTTATCTACAAACTTTATACATTGAATAGCAGCAGTGGAAATAAAGTCACTGAGGCTGAATGTGGTAACACACATCTGTAAATATAGCACTCTGGGGCTCAGGCAGGAGCCATATGAGTTGGAGGCCAGCCTTGGCTGCAGAGTAAGCTGACTACTTAGCCTCCTGTAGGCCCTCTCAGCCTTCCATGTGTAACTTTTGTGACTTTTTGGTTATAACACACTACTAATAGAAACAAGGGTTTTATGCTGTATGCATTTGGCAGATCATTCTAATGTTCCCAAGTTTTTGCCTTGCTTTCATAGTGATCTATTTTGGAAGCTATACATGTTTTTTTCCTTTTTTTTTTTTTTTTTCTTTATGAAGGTCTTATTATACAGTATCCACTGGCTTCCACTTTCTGTGCAGCCCCCAAAATGACCTTAAACTCATTATCCTTTAATGAGTGCACTACCATACCTGGCTATATTGTGGTGTTAGAACTCAGGTCCTTGTATGTGTTAGGCAGCTACTCTGCCACTGATCTGTATCCCCAGCTACGACCATTTGTTTTTATAAGCATAATTTTTAGGACAGATTCCAAGGAATGAGAATCCGGAGTAAAAGGCTGTGAATACTCCATTGGGTTTTCAAATGCATTACTATGCTGGGAAAGCAAAATGTTGAGCTTTTTGGTTTTTTTTTTTGTTTGTTTTTGTTTTGTTTTTTCTACATGTTTATCCTCCTTTTTCATCTGTTGCTGAATACTAAATGCATGCACACATGCACACACACCTAAGTGCTATAGAATAAGCTCTGTTTTCCAAGTTACTGATAGAACTAATAAAAAAAAATATTTTAGGCTCAACTATCCATTCCTCATATCTGCCAGATGCTGAAAAGCAGTGGGAAGGAAGTGGGAGGGCCTTACCCGCCCCACCCACCTCTGCTGTTGTTGAGACCTGAAGGGCCTTGTGTGTTTTTCCCCCACAGGAAATGTTGTGAACATCCAGACAGGCCATTGGGTTGGAAAGCAGAGTGGCTTGGGTGCTGGGCTGGATTCCTTCTACGAATACCTCTTGAAATCTTACATCCTTTTTGGAGAAAAAGAAGACCTAGAGATGTTTAATGCCGCATATCAGAGCATCCAGAGCTACCTGCGAAGAGGGTGTGTGTCCCTGACATCACTTCTTTCCTGTACTGTGCGTTCAGAAATGTTCCTGCCCAGCCCTGCTTTCAGTTTATTTTATTTTATTATGATTAGGTGTTGTATTGTTTTTGGAGAGGGATCTCTGGGCCATGGCTCGCTCACGTGTAGAGGTCAGAGGGCTGGCTTGCAGGAACTGGTTCTCACCTACCATGTCAGCCCAGGAATGAAATCCAGGGGTTCAGGTTTGAGGACAGGCATCTTCACTGCTCAATTCTTGCCAGCCACCTTCTTACAATTTGAAGGTGCTGGGGGCGGAGTGTCCCTGGATGGCCCTGCCTGGCCTCGGTTGGACTCACATTCGCAGTAGTCCTCTTGCTCCCAGGGTATCTGATGTCTTCTTCTGGCCTCTCTGGGCACCCACATGTACATGCCTAAACGTCCATGCAGACACTCACAAATGCACACACAAAAAATTTAAACTATTGCAAAAACAAAACAAAACAAAAACCATAAGGCTTTTGGCTAGAGTTGTAACTTTTGCTTTTTTTTCTTTCTCTCCCCTATTCCCCACTCACTGTAGCTTTCCTAGAGAGTAATTGTTCTTACAGCTTTTTTGGTGATTTTGTCAGACAACCCTCAAACTGCAAATATGGTTTGCTTCATGATTTTTGAATGTCATTATTATGTAGAGACTATGCTAATTTTCTCTGCCATTGCAGTTTTACTATTGCTGAAGTGTGCTCTTTGCCTTCTGAGACTTGCTATCCTCCTGCCTCACTCCTGAGTACAGTGATTACAGGCATTCACTATCCTACCCAGTTCATTTTAGCTTTACAAAATACTGGACTAAACTGAGTAGTAAGCTCTCAGCTCTGCCTGGATAGAACCCCACAGGCCTACTTTTTACAGAATTGTGCTCCTTCTGTACCAGAGAAGAGACCCCAGCAGAATAAAACACGCTTCCCTAATTGGGTCAAGGCCAGCACAGACCAATTCTGTCACATGTCAGTGTTCTGAAACCCAAATGTCAAAAGTGCTTTCTGTAAGTGTAATGAAGTCTTGCTATTCCACAAGGGCTTCATTTAGAACACCTACAGGCATTCTTGCTGCCAGAGACGCAGGGAAGGTGTTGGGAAACGTCAGCATTAATTTTCCTGCAGTGAAACACAGAGAGGCGAACTGCGAGAGGAACTGAGCTGGGGCTCTGTCGACAGGCTCCCTCTCCAGCTTCACCTGTGCTTTTTGGACCCGCAGCCGGGAAGCCTGCAATGAAGGGGAAGGGGACCCGCCGCTCTATGTCAACGTCAACATGTTCAGTGGGCAGCTCATGAACACATGGATCGACTCTCTCCAGGCCTTCTTTCCTGGACTGCAGGTATTTTTCTGAGAAGGGTTGGGGACGTGGCTCAGTGGGTTAAGAGTGCTTGCCATAGGAACCTTGCGGCCCTGACTTTAGATCTCCAGCACTCCCCTCAGAAAAGACAGTGGTGGCAGCATGGCCCTGTCATCCCGGGGCTGGGGTGAGGGGGTGGGGGCAGGGCACAGAGGTGACAAGTTCACTGGGGCTTTACCGCCAGCCTAGCTCCAAGGAGTTATGTGGAGGGTGAAAGAGTGGACATACTGCTGTGGCCTCCCAAGTGTAAGCATGAGTGAGTATCCATGTATACATACGCCACACACACACACACACACACACACACACACACACACACACACACACAGACAGACAGACAGACGGGCAGGCAGGCAGGCAGACAGGCAGGCAGAGATTTGTTAAGAATAAGCAGTTACTGGGAAGGCACCTCTCCTCTTTTACCCTCTGTCCTCCTTTGGATTTGGGCGGTTACTAGCACACCTCGATCCTCCTGTGAAATCAGCCCCTAGACCTGAAGACCTGCCTGTGATGTTAGGTAGTTTGCCTGTATTGTCTTCCCAGGTCCTGATAGGGGATGTGGAAGACGCCATCTGCCTACATGCCTTCTACTATGCCATATGGAAGCGGTACGGCGCCCTCCCTGAGCGCTATAACTGGCAGCTCCAGGCCCCTGACGTTCTCTTCTACCCTCTGAGACCAGAGCTAGTGGAGTCCACATATCTCCTCTACCAGGTAATGGGTTCACTGCATAGCAGTTTGCTGGGTGCACAGACCTTTTTTAATTTCTATCTTGCTAGAGGTCACTTCTCTTGATTCTGTAGGATAGACAAAGTATCTGCAGTCAAATGTGCTTTTAACCTCACATTTTGTTAAGATTCCTGTTTTTACTATGGACTTATTTTTCTTATCTTTAAATACTCAAGGGATGATTGTGTTTTCTAGATTTGTTTGGCAAAAAAATCCTGGGGAAGGGAGATGCAATTTTTTCCCCCAGTTCTCTGGTTGCAAAAAAGTATTGACACAAAAATACTTTTCTTTCTTTCTTTCTTTCTTTCTTTCTTTCTTTCTTTCTTTCTTTCTTTCTCTCTCTCTTTTTTCTCTCTCTCTTTCTTTCTTTCAAGTATTGACACAAAAATACTTTCCTTCCTTCCTCCCTCCCTTCCTTCCTTCTTCCTTTCTTTTTTCTTGTTTTTCTTCCTCCTTTTTTTTGTAGAAAAAGGTATTTGTATTTTTTTTTAATGGGATTTATTTTTGTACAATTACTCTAGTAATAGAGAAATGTTACTAACTATGAAATGTCTCCTTGACAGTTGAAGCCTGATATACAAAATTTTCACATGCTCTACATATATACACTCAGTCACAAACCCATCGATATAAGCAAAGACAGCTCTAGGGAGCTTAGTAGGTATGAGATAGGCTTCTGCAGTATGCAGGGACCCTCATTCTTACAGATTCTGATAGTAGGATTTGTTCTGTGCTTTAGATTTATTTAAAAAAAAATCATACTGAACTAGAAGTCACTGCTTCTAGGTTAAAAAAAATGGTGTGCGTGTGTCAGTGTGCAGAAGGGGGAATCCGATGAAAGTGATGTTAGTACTGGTATCTCAAGAGACCTCACAAGGTTTAGAGACTCTTGAAAAAGGGAAGAGGTGATCTCAGGCGTGGTTTCTCTGAGCCTAAAATAAAGTGGAGCTGTATATGCTCTGAGGACATTTTCCCTGCTGTTTTGTGGCTTGTCATCAGCTTAGCCCTGTTGCCTGTGGCTTTAATACCTCTTTCTTATTTTCATTTTATCTTTGTCCACCGTGTCCTCAGCATCCAGAAGAATCTTCTACTTTCTCCTCTGAGGCCATCCCAGGCTCTCAACCTAGAGGCAGCTAACATGTTACTTGTGTCTTCATATTGCCATTAGGCATCATGAATTAGAAGTTTTGGGATAAAAGTCTCCTCTTCCAGCTAATTTCCTCCCCTTAAAAACAACAACAAACAAAACCAGAGAGCCTCTGACAGAGGAGTAAGGACCCGAGGTCAGGTTTTCTGTGTGATTAGAGGGAAGTATTCAAGCCTGTTTTAGAGTCCTATCCTCTGAAGGGCCATTGTCCCCTCACTGTCCCTCAGTGCAGTAACTGGAATGAAACAAAATCCTAGTTCCCTGTTTCTTCATCTTAAGTTTCTAGGGAGTTCTGAGACAAGATAGAAACTGGACTTGTCCTCTGATATGTATGGAACCCATAGGGTGGGCATTGTTTCTTTCCTGACCATGGTAGGCATCAGTAGAGCCAAAGTGGTGCTCTGCTCTGGCACAGATTTCCTAACTCTGAGTACACTTAAGCACATCACACGTATTTGTGGACTGAACGCCTTCATCAGATTAAGTGAGTCTGGCCCTGTTCCTTTCTTTACCTGGAGGACACAACTCCTCAGGGAACCTCTGCAGTCACATGATGTGTGTTGATGGTATCTTTTCTAAGTCCTTCCTGCATCATGTTCTCTTATGTTCTGTCTAGGCAACCAAGAATCCCTTCTACCTCCATGTAGGAATGGACATTCTGCAGAGTCTGGAAAAATACACAAAAGTCAAGTCAGTTTTCCAACTTTGTTATTATTTGGATGTTTGTGATTGGCTGAGAGTTGTTCTGGAGAAATGATAATTTTAAAAATTACATTTAGATGTCTATGTTTATATCAAAAATTTTTATTATTTTGTGCATTTGAATATTTTATCTGCCTGTATGTCTGTGTACCCAGACATATATATGTCTGGTGCCCTTGGAGTCCAGAAGAGGACATCAGTTTCCCAGTGACTGGGTGACTTTGGGCTGCCATGTGGGTACTTGAAATTAAACCTGGGTCCTTTGGAAGAGTAGCTAGTGTTCTTAACTCCTAAGCCATTTCTTTATCCCACAAGTGTGTTTGGTTTTTTAATATTTTAGTTATGTCTGTGAGTGTGTGTCTGTGTGGGTATTTGCAGTTGGTTGTGAACTGCCCATTGTGGGTGCTGGGAACCAAACTATGGTCCTTAGTAAGAGCACTACATGCTCTTAGCTGCCGAGCCATCTCTAGTCCCTTAGTGATCTTTTAAAAATTAGGTTAATTTATTGTGTGTGTGCGTGCATGTTGGAATGTAAGAAGGAGGGGTGCCACATGCATGCCACACTGCGTGAGTAGAAGCCAGAGGATACCCTGCAGGAATCGCTTCTCTCCCTACAATGTTTGGGTCCTGGGGATTGGACTCAGGTTGTCAGGTTTAATAACAAGGGAGCCGGCACTCCAACCAGGAGATACTAAGTATTTCAAATGTGTAATACAGATTATTACTGTTAGTTTGCTAGAGAAATGGTTCACCTTTTGATATAGTAGAATTTTTCCATTATAGTGGAAATTGCATTTTTATGCCTCCCCTCTTGTGTAAGATTTCAGCAAATGTGTTCTTTTTGAGAAGTTTATCTTTATGCAGTAATTCACTAAAACACTTAAGCAGCAGAAGATATTAAGAGTGGAGGATTCTTGTGATCCACACAGGTCACCATGGTAAACACTGAAGTACCTGTGCTTGGAATCTCTTCAATGCATTTGTTACATTTATGCCTATGTTATGTGCATATATATACACATGTATGTGTATACACATATACAAAACACACATTTATATACACATATATGTGTATACACATATACAAAACATACATGTATTTTGATTTCATAACCTGCTTGTTTGTATATTACTCAGAAATATATGATAGAAAATAGGTTATGAAAATAATAATGCAGTTCCACAAATACTGGGATGAACAGTTTAAATCAATCCTTCTAAATTTATTACCAGTTATTTTCATGATACCATATTTGGCTTTTGGTAAATACCCCCCACTGTTCTCCATCCCAAGCTTGGAGCTAACTGGATAAGAAGCAATCCAAGGATTCTTCCAAGTAAATTTGCAAACAGTTCATGCTATATTAAAAAGCAAACAAACAAACAAACAAGAAATGAACAGTCTTTGACCTAGCATAGTTATTTTTTATGAGGTGTCGGAGGAGTAGGTTGATTCTCATATGATAGAATATCCTGACAGGCAGTGAGCACAGGAGGAGGAGCCTGAGGCAGGACTAACTGGACCTTTGTTTTGTAGATGTGGTTACGCCACGCTGCATCACGTCATAGACAAGTCTAAAGAGGACCGGATGGAGAGCTTCTTTCTCAGTGAGACTTGCAAATACTTGTATCTGGTACGTGTGTTGCAAGCTTAACCTGAGGTGTTTTGTGCTGCAGAGAGTAAACATTTGTGTAGTCTTTTTCCAACAAATTTTTACCAGACACCACTTTGTGCTTGGCATTGTACATTCCCAGAGTTACAAGCCTGATCAGGACAAAAGGATATTGCTGTCTTCCTCATGGTTGTCAACCTCCTAGAGAAGTTATTTGTCATGTAAACAGAACTGAGCTCCTGGTTAGGAGCTGTGGGAAGTGCTCCTGTGCAGTGATAGAGAAGCAGCTCTATGGTGGTTCTCGGCCTCCTTCTTAGAGGAGGAAAGCAGGATTCTCCTCTTTTACTTCCGTGGGATACTGGACATTGAGCTCAGAGCCTTGTGCAAGCCAGGCAGGTATTTTACCATAGCTACACTCCCAATCTAGGAATGGTGTTTATAGTTCTCAATACACAGTGCTGGCTCAGACCTAGAGCAGAGCTGTCTCCTGTTGTGTTCATTTTTAAATTATTTTTATTTGGGGCTCCTTAGAGCCTCTCTCTTCCAACCCCCCAGCCCTATATAGGAGAGAGAAGGTTAGTGCGGAGAGGTGGCACAGACCCCTTTATGTCTCCCAGTTGTTTAGGGTCGATGGGTTCTTTTGGGGCTATATTAATCTCTGTCAATAGCACAGGCACCAAGCAGTCTCCTCCAGGCCGCCGCATTGAAACGTTTCTCTTCATCTGTCTCCAAGCTGCCACACCGTCTGTCTGGTCTTTCGAAACTGTCAGACTTTCTCTTTCTGGGCTCTCCTATTTATATCCCTCAGGGTCCTGACCATGTCCCTCTCCATGCTGCAAGACACAGGCCATTACCAGCTGGCAAAGGCCACGCCCCACAGGAGGCCATTATCATCAGCTGTGGACAGACTAAAGCCCAAACTAAAATCCCACACTTGGGATTAAAACAAAACATATTTACATAACATAACTGAGTTTTTAAAGAAACCAAAACTTCTATTACAGTCTCCTGGTCCATGCATATTTAGGCATGCCTTTGTGTATGTGGGGAGAGGAGAATTTCTGGACCTGGCAGAGGCCTTGGGATTACATAGGTACTTTTCATTCTTCCCATATGGGAATGACAGCTTACACTGAGAAGTCAGCTAACTTGCCTGAGGTCTTGGGGTGACCATATGGCTGAACTAAGGCTTGAGCCATGTCCAATGTCCTCTCAGCCTGTGTATTCTGTCACAGATGTGTAGTGTCTATATGCTCACGTGTGAAGCCTCTCTTCTTTCATGGCTGTATACAAACAACACTTGGAAGGCTCAGAGGGTTGGGAGATTCAGAGGCAGCAGCAGTAATGATAGGTTATGTCCCATAGTTCACTAGTCCTCAGTCCTGGGGATAGCTAGGTTGGAATGACCCTAGGGCCCATGTTAAAACTTCCTTTGCATTGTGTCCGAGCATTTGAAAAAAAATGGGCTTGAGAATTTAATTTTGACAAATGCCTGCACTGATTCTGTGTGAAGGCAAGTTTTGGATATGGTGATGGTGAAACCTATGTTCTTCACCTCCATCATCTCTGCTTATGGTTTGGGGACACATGAGGTAGAGGGTAGTTAGTTCTAGGATTAGCTGTGAAGACTTTAGGGGCAGGTGTGAAAATTTTCAGGGGAGTCATTATAGACTGCTCGTGCTTGGGTCCTGGACCTAGGGTTTCTGATTCTCTGGTTCTAGACAGGTTGTGAAGGCTGGGATACATCCAGGTGACCAAGTTTAAACAAAAATAAATCCTGCATTGCCACCCTGGGCTGGGAATCAAGGTTCTTAACTGATGCCTTTTCATCCAGTTTTTTTTTCCCCAGCAGGTCAGAACCCTTTGCTGTAAGTTAGTAAAAAGGTTCTCCAGTTACCAGTTGTAGGTCTGTTGCTAAATTTGGTGCTGGGAATTGATCCCAGGGCCTGGCTGTGCTCTGTAAAGGTTTATGGGAACCATATCCCTGCCCTTTTTCTCTCCTCCCCTCCCTTCCCTTTCCCTCTCCTTCCCTCCATTCTCTCCCCTCCACTGCCCCCCCTCCTTCCTTCTCCCTCTCTTCCTTCTTCTTTCTCTTCTTCCTTCTCCCCCCCCTCCTTTTTTTTTCTGTCATGGGTGGCCTAGATTTCACTATGTAGACCAGACAGGCCTCAAACTCATAGAGATATGCCTGCCTCTACCTCCCTAGTGCTGGATTAAATTTATGTGCCACTATGTCCAGCCAATCCCAGTTTTTTCATTGCTTCTTATTTTGCCTCTAGCTGTTTGATGAAGAGAATCCAGTACACAAATCTGGAACCAGATACATGTTTACAACAGAGGGCCACATCATCTCTGTGGACAAACGTCTTCGGGAATTGCCTTGGAAAGAATTCTTCTCTGAAGATGGGGAGCGGGACCAAGAGGAAAAGTTTGTGCACAGGCCTAAGTCTCAAGAGTTCAGAGTCATTAATTCCAGTTCTAATGTGAGTTGCTTTTTCCACCACAGGTGGAAAAGAGAAATTATTAACTCCTTTAGCACTCAGAGTTCTACACGAAATAGATGGCATACTCAGATTGTGTAATTTGACAAACGTTCATAAAGGGGCCATTTACGTAGGTGCCACTAGGATGTAGAGAAACTGGGGACCAGCAGTACAGGCATCCATCCTGTCTGCTGGGGCAGGAAGAAAATGCTACAGCATCCTTAAAGGAAGAGAGGCCACTGCTGGGTCCAGTGACATTCAGGGAGAAAGCCATTAGTATCAACATCTGATCTATCCCCATCTCTTTATCTGTAGTGGGGTGATGTAATTGTTTTATTTTGATGCAAGATTTCATGTACTAATGTAGCACTCACTGGCTTTGTGTAATGCAGTAGACTTTGTGTAATGGAGGTTGAACCCATGCCTCACCTTCTTCCTTGATCTCTTACTGGTGTGCTGCTTTGCTGTTCTCATCAGAACATACTCCTTCAGGTCAGACCAGTGGAAGAAGACGAGGAGAGGATCCACAGGGAAGAGTTCTACAAGGTTGCCCATTACCCACTGGCAGGACAGGGAAAGCAGTCATTATTTTAAAAATCATCTTGTTTTTTGCGTGTGTTTTGAGACATGATATCATGTAGCCTTCACTGGCTTCAAACTCTCTGTGTACTTTAGTCAGGTCATTCATTCAGGGACATTGTCAGTTTCTAGAGTTGTTTTTGGTACAACTGGAGGTTAGAAGTTGTTGCTGGCCCCTTAGGTGGAAGAGGCCAGGGATGTTGTTCTGCTGACTACCCTCTCACACACAGAATAGCTCCCCATAACAGAGAGACTTCTGTCTCAAATGTTCCTGGCCATGGCTTCCCATTTCCTGGGTTTCTAATTCAGATCTCACATCTCCTCTCGTTTTTGTCTTCACAGTGCAATCGTGTTCCTGATGAGAGAAGGTACTCTCTACCCCTAAAGAGCATCTACATGCGCCAGATCGACCAGATGGTTGGCTTGATTTGACCTGCTCACCTCAGTGTGGCCAGACCTTAAACCAAACCCAAGCATACCAAAATCTCCTCTGAGGTGGAAGGGGTGGAGTCTGTTCATCTGTGATGCTGCAGAAGTTTCTGTTCAGCTCTTATACACCTCTGGTTGATTCTTGCACTTAGTGGGGTTTTTTTTTTTTCTGTTTAATAAAATACCCCCCCCCTTTTTTTTTTCCCCAAAGGATATTAGAAATGGGAAGCTACCTGGGGAGCTTCTTGCGATTTGCTGATATTCTTAAGCACAATGGATGTAGCCTCTTTGGAATGTTCTTCCCAACTTCACACATAGAACCCCAGTCTCTGTGCTTTGCCTCCACTCGCTGTGCTGAACTACCTCTTTGCTAGAGGATCAGGAATGCAATTCCTGAGCAAAGGTCCTGAGGCTCACATGGCATACTACTTACTGCAATGAAAGTGTCATCCTTTCTCTCTTATGAGATCACTGGGCTGTCGTCAAGATAGCCAGCCACAACTTTGGATCACATTGGGGAAATTCACCTGTTTTATTTACATTTTACAGTAATTTATTCAGTGTTACTTGTCTTAGTGTAATGGTCTAGCCAGAAATCTGACTGGCAGCCTCTGAAGTTAAGTCAAAGTCAAAGATTAACTCATAGATCTTTTGTACTGTATTTAGCATTTATTTTGAACATGAACGTACCCGAAGAACTCCCATGGTTCCAGAACCAGGTGCCTTCTAGGGAGAGGAAAACCCTAGGATTGTGTGAGCTTCCATCCTTCACGTTTCATAACCAAGAATGCTCAATGCTGACGTCTTCGGGTTAGACTTCTGTTTTTGTTGGCTATGTGTAGTGCCAATTAGCTAATCAGGGACAAAGAAATGATCAGATGACTTTCTGACATCCTTGAGCCATTTCTGTGTGATATGGGCTTTAGATTAGTGCCTTATGGGTTTATGTTTGGGCCATCGGCTGTCACAGCTACTGCTATGGACAGCTTGTTTTGTATTGTCATATGGTGGACCAATAAAGAGCAGGGTAGGTGTGAGGAAGAGTTCTGGAAATCAGTTTGCCAATCTTTGCCTTTTAACCTGTGATTTTAACCAGGCGTAAAGGAGGAAATTATGCGAAGATGCTTTTTGTTGTTTCCTTAGGTGAAATAGAAAGCTCTCTGAATTTGCACAGACTGTCCCTAAAAAGCAGACTTGGGCCTGGCTCCTAGCTTGCTTCCCTTGCATTGTGACAGGTTGAAAAGCATCCTAGGCAAACGGGGGGGAAGTCTATGAGAAAGCTGGTCCAACCTCACCTATCTTATGTCTTCCCTCTGCACTGTTAACACACACTGAAAAGTACTTCATTCCAGTCTCCTGGAGCCAGGAAAAAAGCCTCATCTGGATCATTGGATTTTCAGTCAAAAGGGAGAAATTATATTCTTTCTTCAAAATTGTGGTACTGTTTTGAAAATAGATGTATTATTCAGTTTCTTGGCATTTTTAGAAAGGGGGCTTCAGTAGTCTGTGTCACCTTTTAAACACTTACTATGCAATTGGTTTTATTTATTTGTTAAGAATATTGAATGTTTCTGTTTTTCTTTTTGATTTCACAGGCATTGTTCTGTGTATCCACAGTGTCTCATCTACTGAATTCAAAGCTTTCTCTGCGAAGATTATCTGTTTTACCTATCTTTGTTAACACAGTAAAACTGTTAAGCATGCACACACAGGTGTGTGTGCCTCCCTTTTTACCTTTGCGACAGGAAAATTCATGTGTGACTGTGAATGACCCACTAGGGAGAGAGAAGACTTGTCAGGGAAGCAAGTGCATTCTTGATGCTTCTCTTTACCATCTTCCCCATCTCTCTGTCTGGTTTCTGTGGCAACAGTAGTTTATGTCGGCACCCAGCAGTCCTCTCTCAGCTGGGCTCTTTATCTGTCGCTCTTGAACAAGCTTGGGCTATTCTTTCTGTGCTCTTGGAATAGCGATCTTGTGTCTGGAAGCCTTGAGTGCTACAGTGAGTCTCAGGGGTACAGGCAGACATGCAGTGTATTTTAGTAACTCTCAAACACTCTTGACTTTTGGGCACTGGATTATTCACCTTTTGACAAGGCTGAGGGTGAGTAAGATAATGCCTATAAACCCTAGTTATTGACCTGCTAGACTTCTCAGGCCAACGTGAGTGATTTGTGGGGCCTGATGAAGAACACTGCCGAGTGCCAGTCACATAAAGAACATTATTTGAGCCAAGTTCAAAGCTGACTTGCTTGCTTTCTGAAAAAATGAAAATGTCAGCAACTACAATGTATATCTTGCAGTATGTTTGCTGTTCCTTCCAGTCTGCTGAAATATGGGTAGAAAGCTTCTAACTCACTGCTTTGCTCCAAGGACGACTGGAATGTGAACAGGTATTTGCAGCCATGCTTGTGTTCCCAGGATGTTCAGAGTTGCAAAGTGTGTAGCAAGCTGCCTTATGGTCAGGTGTGGTTGAAGCCCAGTTCTCCTACAACCAACAGACTTGCCTTAGCTGCTCTAAGTACTGTGACAGAGGAACTCCATTCTCCTAGAAGAGGGGATGGCAAAGGACTGCTTGGTGGCTCTCTGCTTGCTTTGGTCACTGTGGAAAACAGGCCTGTTCTCCCAAAGCCTCCCTTTAGTTTCTTCCTGCTCTTTGCTAGAGCTTGCTTTTTGTAACTGGATTTCTAGTTCTGATGTCAGGGCTTTTCTTGTCGTGGATTGTGGACTCAGCACATGACATTGAAATAGTTTACGTGTTGAAGGGAAAACACGTGTGGGTAGAACCTGTGCCGATGAGCGTCTGAGAGCCCATATTTTACTGGTTTAATTAAATGCAGCTGTTGCCATCCTGTCTTCCACTTCCTTTTACCACCATGAAAGAAAAATATCCCTGTTACCCACCTCTCCACTCAGCTCAGTGAATGAGTACCAGCTGTAGTTCCTTGCTTTGGATCTTGTAGACGTGACATCAGGCATCCCTTCCTTTGGGGCTCTGGGGTCTCATTCTTCTGACATATACAAATACAGTGCTGGGCAGAGGGTAGGGCTTGATCACCTTAGCCACAGAGTAGCCAAGCATGGACTTGAAAAGAAGGTGCTGACCTTTGCTTTTCCGTTCCTGGCTATCCAGTACCTACTGCAGTGCCTCTTCCCTGCAGGGCAGGGATCCCTCATGAATTGGAGAAGGTGATACTGTGGGCTTTGTGGGCTGTGTGGCCCAGCTCAGCAGGGCATAGGGTTATGGTCCCTTTTGAATTTGGATGTGAATCTCCTAAAGATATCAAGAACCTGTGAAACCCTTCTTCACTGCTTTCCTCTTTCTGAGAGGCAGACAAATAATACTTTGGAAGGTATTTTGTTCTAGTGTTAAATAGCAAACCACAAGCTACATTTTTATTTATTACATACAGGAAAAGTAAATCTGTTTCTACACAACAAAAAGTCTAGAGTTGGAAACTCTGGGAAAATTTACTGAGATGCACAAATGTTTCTCTGTAATGTGCAATATGCTTGGCAACCATAGATGATATTTCATGTTTAATCTGTAAATAAGAAATGTATTTAAATTAAATGGGAGATTTTTGTAAAAGGACCAAATGTTCTTTTATAAATGTACTAAGGAAGATCTTGCTCTTTGAAATTTATTAGGATTTTTATGAATAATTTTATTAAAAGATTCCTTTTTTTGAGTTGTCACTGTGTTTCTTCTGTGCATACTTTGATATATTCATTTTGAACAGGACAAGAGGAAAATAAGTTAGAGAAATTGTAAACTTCGATGAACTAAAATCTTTAGTTTGTTTTTTTTTTTTTTTTTGGTTTTGTTTTTCTTAATAGCTAAGCTTCTTTGTGAGAGTTCTCTCCAGTCATCTGCCACAGCTTTATGTGTGAAGAATGTCCTTCACTTGTGGGCAAGACCCTGCCTGCCAGGTGTCTCAGTGCCCCCTGCTGCATTCTCATTCCCTCCAATGGTTTGTTCTCAGTGTTGTCACCAGTTATCTGTGTTCTGGAACTTTTTCTTTCCATGGTTAAGATAGGATAGTGGTGCTGGGAAGTGAGGTTACTCTCCTCAGGCTTGAGGAATTCTTTGAGGCTAGCCTGGGCTATATAGTGAGAACCCTTCTTTAAAAACAAAATGGTATCACCTTGCTGGTGATGCAGGAAGCACTGTCCCCAAGGGAAACTTGAAGAGGTTATAGAGGTCTGCTCTCCCTCATTCCACTGCTCTCAGTTCCTGGTGGTAAGGTTATTTGTGACATTTCAGTGTCCCATCTTTGGGCCATAGGTAATTCTGAAAAAAATGAAAGCTGGGCAGTGCCAGGGGGTTAAGGAGAGAGCCCTAAGATAAGAAGCATTTGCCTCCCTGAAAGGGCTCTGACTACCCTTAAGAGGTGGCTCAGCAGTTAAGAGCGCTTTCAGCGGACTGGGGTTGGGTTAAAAATTCCCACATCGGGTGGCTCACAACCTCCTGTAACTCCAGCTCTAAGGGATCTGACACCCTCTTCTGACTTCCCTCAGCACCCACACAAATGTGCACATGAACCCATACATGCACAAGTTTGCTCATATTCACACAAAAAATCTTTAAAAAGCGCTCTACCGTTGTAAGGTGTGGCTGTGTTTGTGAAGTGTCATGGTTTTGTAACCATCCTCAAACACAACATTGCTCCAGGTTCATGGATAATAGATGAAGAGCCACGGGTACTGTCTCTGGTGTCTAATCAATTTTCCCAAGGTTCATGGTCTCAATAATTGTGAGCATATGTCTTTGGTCAGACACCTGTATTGCAGCAGGTTCTGATATGGCTTTGTTCACAGCTGTGACTAATTTTTGTTTAAAAAAAAAAAAGTGAACGCTTCTCAAGAGCCTTGTATAATCTTTGTAAATGAGATAGACTTTCCCCCTGGGGTCCTCATTTTTGTCCCAAGCTCTTAAATCTGCGAAGCGATACTGTTCTATAGCAACATTATCAAGTTGACTCTGTTCTTGTATAGAAGAGTCCCGCCCTTCACCTACCAACTGGTCTTTTATTATTTCATTCCCTTCGCGCTATTTTGTTGTTCCAGTATTCACAGCTCCTTTCCTCAACCATTGCAACTGCAGACCAGCCTCTAGTATAGCTGTTAACAATCCCTTCCAGTCTTTGGGAATAATTCTATTTTGAATAGGTCAGTTATTTATGTTTTACATAAGGCAAGTGCATCCTATATAAAATCATGGCCTCTTTAAAATGCCTTAGATTTACTATTTCTATAAGATGCTATCCTGTCTCAACATAACTTTGTTTTTACACCATTAGCAGGCATGTACTTTATGGGACTACTGAGATCTCGTAACTTCCTCTAACTTTGGTGGTACAATAGGTCTGAGATTAACCCTTGCTTTTGATACAGGATGTTTCATCAGGTTGTCCTCCCGATTTTCAGCTAGGCTCTGAACCGACTGTCCTCCAGCACACTCTTTCCATCTTTCCACCTGCAGGAAACCCCCCCTCTCTTGCTCAGTCACCAGGACTGAGCGTTTTTTTTTCTCTTCTCCTGTGCGCCTCACTTTCCAAGTGCTTCCACCTCCACCTGCAACTTCTCCAATTGCACAGCCAACTCTGCAACCCTTTCAAAAATAAGAGAGCAGAGTGACCCCTTTTGTTTTCCCACTTTAGTAATTTTTTTTTTGTTTCCTAGGCTCTTCCACTCCCACCTGCAATTTTTTCTAACTGCTTAGCCAGTCTTTCAACCTTTATTGAAACAATATATAAAAAAGAAAAAGGAAAACAGAAAATCCCCCCCACCCCGGGAGCAAAGCAAATGATATCTTAGTTATAGCAGCTGCAATTTTTTTTTTTTCTGGCCTCTTAAGAATCCATTCTCTTTGTCTTCTGCCATGTCTTCTACAGCATTTGAAATAAAATTCTCTATTTTTTAAAAAGATTAAGCCCCACGTTTGGGTTCCACTTGTAGATGGTTTTTGTGTTATTCTTTTTCCCACCATTCATCTCTCTGATTTCTTCTGCTAACACTAGATAGGCGAGAAACAAGTATAGAGAGAAGAATTAGGAAAATCCCTAAATGTAATTTTATTCCTTTTGTTTCTTTTTTGACCACAGCTACTCGAAAAACACAACCAACTTCCCCAAAGTACCAACACTGCCCCTCCCCCCATTCTTCTGCCTTTTGGGGCCCTAGCATTTATGTACCCTCTGAAAAGTTCTCGGAAATTCAAACGTCATACAATTGGAGAAATTAATCTCCAGCTAGAAAAACCATTCTTCTGCCAGAGCACAAGGCAAATCATAATCAGCTGCTGTGGACAGTCAGAAGCAGCCCTGTGTCCCTACACCTGGGATTAAAACAAAAGCAGTTTTATAATATTTCTGGGTTTTTTTTTTTTTTGGAGTGTGTGTGTTTCTGTGTAGCCTTAGCTGGCCTAGACTCACTTTGTAGATCAGGCTGGCCTCGAACTCTCCACCTGCCTCTGCCTCCCTAAGTGCTGGAATCACAGGTGTGTGCCACTGCATCTGGCTTGCTTTCTTTTTTCTTTTCTTTCTTGCTTTCTTTCCTTCCTTCCTTCCTTTTCTTTCTTTCTCTCTCTCTTTTTTTTTTTTAGAAACCAAAATTCCAGAATTCTCAAAAATGTCACATATTCAGAAGATGCCATCTCTCAACACTCCTTCCCATTCCCCGGCAGGAAAGCAGGACCCGAGGTCATGAAAGTGGGACAGCTGGCCGTCACCACCAGGGCCAGGTCTACTGTGTTGCCTGGGTGAGGTGCAGGGCCCTGCACTCCTGAGTGCTGCAGCTAGTGAGGGGCCCGGCCAGCTGTCCCACTTTCATGACCTCAGGTCCTGCTTTCCTGCCTGCTGCAGGCACCGAGGTGGGAGGAAGACCCCATTCCCTTGCCCATGCCACCCCATGGGAGATGGAAGCAGAGCCAGCTCTGCCATGATTATGCCCTCAGGGTCTGCTCACCCACTCACCACCATCAGGGTCAGCTCTACTGTGCTGCCCAGGTGAAGGGTGCAGCCAGCTCTCCCAAGTGTGGTGGCTGGCAAGGGGTGGAGCCAACTCAGCACAGTGCCTCCGTGGTGTTCCAGATCAGGGACATCTGCGTGACCTTTGGTGGTATCGTGGGTCTGGGATATCAACACAGACCCAGACATGGCCCCTGTCAGCAGCATGGGCTCAGATGTCCCCATGGTTTCAGGTCACAGTGCAAATCACTCAGATAAGCATGTCTCCCGATGGCAGCATGGCCCTCAGATATCCACATGGTATCCAACGGTGACAGCCCAGACCACAGACATCTGCTTGGCCTTTGGTGGTCATTCAGACCACATACATCAACACAGACCCCAGCTGCAGCAGGATCATGGGCCCGGGCCGGAACCTCATCATGTCCTCCTCATATCTTCCTGTTCCTCACCAGACTGCATCTCCAATTCCACCTTTCTCCATAGTGTATGAACCAACCATTCGGCTTCAATTTCTCTTGCATTTCTCACCATGTATTCCAACTTTCCTATCTCCCCATCACACATTTGTCTATTGTAGGGCAGCCTGAAGCAGGTGCTTGGGTGTTTTTCTTCTGGCTGCCAAGGGTCAGTGTGGCTGTGGCAGATGCTTGGGTGTCTTTCTTTGGTACTTGGGTAGGGCAATCAAGTTCCATGGCCTGATAACTTGAAAACCTTGTTATGAAGGCTGTTTGTTTGTTTATTTTTAAGGACCAGCTGCTGTTGTACAAAACATATCTGGACCATACCAAATATGTTTTGCAAATGTTGACATTAGATTTTTTAGATTAAAAGTTCATGTGTGTGTTTATTGGCTTAAAACATTTTTCATACAATATAATCTGATCCTATCTCCTCTCCAACTCCTCCTAGGTACTCCCTGTCTCCTCAACTTCATGATTTATTTTTAGTGTTTAATTACCTGTGTGTGTTTCGTGTAGGGTGTATACATGTGAGTGCCAGGTGCCTACAGAGAGCAGAAGAGGGTGTCAGACCCTCTGTAGCTGGAGTTAAAGGGGGTTGTGAGCCATCTGAGTGCTGGGAACCGAACTGAAATCCTAAGAGCCATATGTATATACCCACCAAGCCGTCTCTCCAGCCCCTAAATAGTGACATTTAAAAGTTACAACCACAGAAGGGTTTTTTGTTGTTTGTTTTTTTACTTTTCAGTGCTAAAAGTAGAACCAGGGCCTTGTGTGTGGTAAGCATACACTCTACCGCAGAGCTGCGTTGCTAGCCCCTAAGTTACTCATTCAAATATATCTATTGAAATCTTGAAGCCATTGTAATTTATTATGTACTATCAATTGTTAAATTGTTTATTTCCACAAATTATTAATTAGAAATTTTTAAGTACCACCCCCCATTTGTATTCGGTATTTCTATTTCTCTCTCAGCACAGAATTTTAGTATCTTAGCATAATCTTTTGAAGTCTTACTGTATATGCTGCAAATATGCACAGTTTGACAAATGCTTTTTAGTTTGCCCAGTTTACTGACTCCTACAATTCTAATTTTAATTAAAATTCTAATTAAAAACATCTTCAGGATTGAGATATCATTACAGTTAATATAAAGCATCATACGTGTGTAATTATTTAACTTAAAAAATATTTAAAAAGCCACTTGGTGGTGGCATGCTCCTTTAATCTTGGCACGCAGGAGGCAGAGGCAGGTGGATCTCTGTGTTTGAGGCCAGGTTGGTCTACAGAGTAAATTCGAGGATATCAGGGCTACATGGAAAGATCCCGTGTCGAGAAACCAAAACAGAAACAAAAAGGCAAAAATTAAAAATATTGCAAAATTAAAAATATTTTTATGTGTGTAGGTGCTTTACCTGAATGCATGCCTGTAAACCAGATGCACACAGTGCCCAGGTAAGCCAGAAAAGGGCACCTGATGCCCTGAGACTGGATTAAAGACAGTTGTAAGCCGCTATGCGGGTGCTTGGGATCAAGCCCAGGTTCTCTGCAAGAGTGCTGCTGCCTGTGGGTCCAGATGTAGAACTAGCTTCCTCTACAGCAGCAAGTCTGCCTGCATGCCACCATGCTTCAGCCATGATGAGGATGGAGAGAACCTCTGAACTGTGAGCCTGCCCCACCTAGACGTTTTCCTTTATAAGAGTTGCCATAGCCATGGTGTCTCTTCACTGTAACAAAACCCTAACAAGACATCCTGCAAAGTTGAACGCTCCATGCCCTTTGACCCAGCAGTTGCTCCAGGCCCTACTCCAGCTACCAAGAGAGTCACTGGCAGTCCCGTGTTTAAGCAAGCCATGCTCAGTGCATAGGACTATGGTTTTTGTCATTAAAGTGAAAAGTTTTTATTTTAGATTTTATCTTACGTGTATGGATGCTTTGCTTGCATGTATGTATGTGCACCATATGCCTTCTTGGTGTTGTTGGAGGTCAGAAGAGCCTGTTGGATCCCCTCTGACTGTTAGAGATGGCTGTGAGTGGCCATGTCGGTGATGAAAATCAAATCCAGGTCCTCAATAAGAGTATCCCGTGCTTTTAACCATGGAGCCATTCCTCCAGCCTCCAATGCTTTTGTTAAGGCTTTACCGGAGCACAGTTTTGCTGTTCTGCTCATAAACAGCCAATGGCTGTTTTGTGGTACAAAGATGCTGTGGCCTCCGAGGGTTCACATAGACACTATCTGGCCCTTTACAGAAAATACTCTCCAGTGTTTGTCCTTTGGCTATAGGAAATGGGATGGTAACTGGGCTATTCCTAGCAACATTGTTTGTCAAAGTAAAAATGAAAACAAAAACAGTACAAACCAAAATGGCACAAAGCAAACAAAAAAGGTAATATTATACTCCCCTCGCACCCCAACACGCTAGAAGTCATTGGAACATTACATAATAGTGAGTAACAATCCAGTTATACATTGTTCACAACCCACCCAGTCCGTTGCTTAGAGATACAAACAGATGTGGAAAATTATATAAAAAAAACATAATTTCCCTAAAAATTAGCATAAGGATGTTGTAAATTCCTATAATTTCACTTTACTTTGACTTCAAAAAAAAAACATTTATTCACTTACTCTTTTTTTTTTTTTTTTTCAGAATCTGCCAAGTTGCTTTAGGGTACTCAGGAAGGGGTGGGGGGGGGCAAACAAACCAAAGTCCTGGTCTGACCAGCAAGATTTTTTTTATTTTTATGGTTAGGGAGCAGAAAACAACCTAAAGATGAGCCAATGGGTGAGATAATGCCAAGTGAAGAACCATGAATCAGTCTGTAGTTCCAGCATGCAGGAGCGTGGAGGGCTGAAGGCCAGCCTCAGCTACAGAGCAGAATTGTAGGAGCCAGAGTTAGTAAATATCTGCCTTGTACACAGTTTTTGCTAAGCACAACAGGGCTGCTGTAGCCACATGTGCAAGCCCCTGGCAAGGTCAGATCAGCCAAAAACCAGCATGGATGTTACAAGGGTGTATGAAGCCCTCGCCACAACTGAGGAACTATTAATGATTGATGGCTGCTGGCAGATGGAGGAACAGTCTTCCTCGGGGGCTCCTCATGGTCCTGCTCCCACGCACATGCTGGCGGCACTAAGTGGACTCAGTGCTTTCAGAAACAAAGGACATGAAGTTGAGAGGGGAAAATGGTGGAGGGACAGAAGAGGAACTGAAGGGGAGGGATTGGGGTGGATTTCATCAAAACGCATTATATGCATGCGTGAAATTCTCAAATAATAAAAACAGGGGGAAATGAGGTATGAAAAAGAGATAGCTGAAGGACAGAGCTCTTTTTAGACTCTTTTCCTAGGATTGTCAGCTCTGAGGAGATGGTATTTGAGCAGAGGTCTGACTGAAGTGGGCTTGTTGATGTGAGAGACTACAGTTGTGTGGCATGAGTGGGTGGGGCGTGAAGGGGCCTGAGCCTGAAGAATGTCAGAAGGCCCCGAAGGCTAACTAAGATGCAAGTGTGACATTCTTTGTTTGGGGGTATGAATGCAATGCCCCTTTCCTTTCTGGCTCAGGGTCACAGATCACTCTTAGGTTCTTTCTCCATGACACACTTCATTTCAAAACTGGTCTCTGATGTCCAGCCCTCAGCTGTTGAAGCCCTCAGACTTCTTGACATCTGTTTTGAATACACGAGAACATACAGCTGTGGGTTACTCTTTGTTACAAAGCAATAGCCCACAGCTGATTTACTCTATTTTGAGTGTAAAAGCCAATAAAGAGTATCTCTTCATCATATTTACACAAGGAAGCAACCGCCAGCTGCCAGCACACCGGGACGTGCCTGCTGATAATTTATTTGTGGCAATAAATTATGACACCTAAAAAATAAATCATATCAGAAACATCGGCTACAACGAACTTATCAATCTCACCAGAGGACCAAGAAAGTCTCCTCATCCGGGACTATAAAAGAATTACCTTAAGACTGAATGTGGCAGGCTCTCAGTCACTTGCCATGAGTTTCCTCTATTAAAATTATCCTGCCTCTGTCCATGGGCTCCAGCTTGAGCCTGGTTTTCCTGACAGGTGCTCACTTCAAACTGATTCTCTAAATGTCCCAACACCCAGACTTGGATCTGGCATCTCTACCTGAAAGAAGAACTCATCTGGTCCCCTACAGACCTCTTTTTTGCACCTGTATCACCTTTCTGCCTCTGACTTAAGAACAGCCTCTCCTAAGTCCGCAACCTCTTTTCAGCATTTCTTAGACATCCTATAGTGTATTTATCAAATACGTTACCATGGGAAGTGAGTCTGTGATTCCGAGAGGTAACACTAGTAATTAATACCCGAATGAAAGAACCTGTAAGTGCCAGCAGGCATCCATCAAGTGCAATCAGGATTGCCTGACAACTTGTAAAATTTGACGAAACTGACGCAGCCTGTGAATTTATTGCTATTCAATAAATTAACACTTTAGAAGGATGTGATTACATCTGGGTATTTCTGACATAATATGCTCATAACATATCTCGCCACACCACAGACAGGGTTCCATCACTCTGGTCCTCTTCCAGTTCTGTCTGTTACACACATGTTCTGGTTCCCTGCCAAAGATCAAGCCAGTCAACATTCCAACATGGGGTGAGGAGGGACTCATGAGCCCCTCACCCCCAGCTGAGGAGCTATGGATGATTCATGGCTTCTGGAGGACAGAGAATCAGTCTCTCTAAGGACATGGCTCGTGTTAGTTTGTCTGTGCTATAGTGGTTGGTCCCATACCCATGGGCAACACAGATTGGAGTTTGTTTTTTTGAGACAGGGTTTCTCTGTGTAGCCTTTACTGTCCCAGACTCGCTTTGTACATGAGGTTGGCCTGGAACTCACAGAGATCCACCTGCCTCTGCCTCCCTGAGTGCTGGGATCAAAAGTATGTGCCACCACACTGGGATGGGAGTTTTTTTTAAACAAACAAACAAACAAACAAACAAACAACAAACAAACAAACAAGGACATTAATTTGGGAGAATAAAACAGGGTGGGCATAAACCTGGAAGGAATTAGGGAGAAGAGTGTGGGATGAATGTGGTCAAAATGCATTGTATGCATGCATGAACTTCTCAAAAATGAATGAAAATATATTTTTATTCTCTGAGGATTTCATATAGCATATATTTATCATATTTTTTTCTTATCTCTCAGTTCCTCCCTATCCACTCAACTTTATATTCTTTCTCTTAAAAAACAAAAGCCACTGAAAAGCACTGAGTCAGATCGGTGTTGACTGACTAACCCTCAGTATGGGGGCTGGCCTGGGGTATGGTTGGTGTACCCAGTGTCATTCTACTGAAGAAAATAGATTTTCCTTTCTCCGGGAGTTTTCGGTTGTGAAGAGCTTATTGGATGCGGGTGGGACTTGGTGCACAATTCTCCTTCATTTTGAGATTTTTTTTTTTTGGTCTGGTTTAAGCTCGTGAAGATCTTGTGCATGCTGTCACAGTCTCTGTGTGTGCTTGCCCTGTTGTGTCTGGAAAATGCTGTTTCTTTAAAATATCCCACCGACTCTGGTTTTGTCTTAGTGTCGTATTGCTATGAAGAGACAAGACAACCAAGGCGACTCTTACAAAACAACAAACACATGGAGCTGGAGGCTTGCTTACAGTTTCAGAGGTGGAGTCCATTATCATCACAGAAGGGGCATGGTGGCACACAGGCAGGCATGGTGCTGGAAAAGTAGCTGAGAGCTTTATATCCCAACTGTCTGGAGAGAGAGAGAGAGAGAGAGATCACCCATGTGAGCTTCTGAAGCCTCAAAGCCCATCCCTGGTGACACACTTCCTTCAATAAGGTCACACACACCCAACAAAGCCACACTTCCTCGCCCTTCCAAGCAGTTTGTACTGGCCTGTTTTATGTCAAATCAATACAAACTAGAGTCAGCGGAGAGGAGGGAGCCTCAAGTGAGAAAATGGTTCTATAAGGTCGGGTTGTAGGCAAGCTTGTAGGGCATTTTCTTAATTAGTGATTGATGGGGGAGGGCCCAGCCCACTGTGGGTCTTGCCCTCTCTGGGAAGGTGGTCCTGACTTCTATAACAAAGCAGACTGAGGAAAGCATGAGGAGCGAGCCAGTAAATAGCACCCCTCCGTGAACTCTGTATTAGCTCCCGCCTCTAAAATCCTGCCCTCAATGGAGAGTTCCTCTTCTCATGTAGCTCTAGTTCCTGTCAAGTTGACATAAAACTAATCAACACAGTAACAAACAATGTTTACGTTGGATTAAGGACCCACTTTATGAGACAGAACTCATACCTGATAGAATTAATGAGGCTGAGAAACCAAAAATTTTGTATTTCAGTAATAATAATAAACTATGTGGAGGTTCCTGTACGAGGCTCCTGCTTCCCCTTCATGATTTCTTCTCTCCAGCTGCCTTTGCCGCACACTTGAGGGACCCTGCGCCTAGTCAGGCGTCCTGGAGAAGGGACACTTGCTGTGTACCCACGCCCACACTTCCTTCCTGTCCGACCGACTTTATGCCTGCCTTACCTCACAGGTGAACTGAATACTCATGTATATTCCTTTCCCAGAACCTCTAAGTAAAATGTGCATGCAGGTGTTCTAAGTGACAGCCTATTAAGTTTACCCTTATCACCTGAAGAACCAGGGCTGAAGTGGGCCAGGGTCTGGCTAGCAGCTCCAGAGTGATGCTTTGAACTCGGATGATTGGCTGATACCAATGGAAACAACAGCCCCTGTGAGGGCCACTGCTTGTAGGTACCTGGAAGTCACCCAGGCAGAAGGATCATCTTGTGTGACCTCTGCCCAGCTCCAATTCGTTCACCTTTCAGCTAATGGCTGCCGGCTTTGGGCAGATGTGATCATGGAGTGACACAAAGGGGCCTTCTAAGGTAAGTCCTAGTGACGTTTTTGCACAGCTTGAATAGCAGTTACATGAGTGGGCAGTATTTTTTTTAACAGTATGACCATGTCTCTCTGTCTGTTAAGGACTGAAGGCTTGTGCTCCTTCCTTTCCATTCACATATTAAAATCTAGGCTGTAGTATGGTATTAGCATGTGGGACTTTTGGGAACTGATGAACTTAATGAAGGTGGAGCATCATGATTTGGTTAGTGTCTTTATAAGGCAGAGGCACCTACACCTGCTGCTTTGTGCCTTAAAAATGGGAAACCATCAAACTTCAAAGAGGGAAATGCTCTCATCAGAACTGTATGGTGCTGGCACACTAGTCTCACACATGCAGCCTCCAGAACTGTGAGAAAGTAATCGTGTAAGCCACTCAAGCTGATCATCTGTGATTGCATTTTGAAACAACTAAGACACAGTGTGCATGCTAACTCTCACAAGTGAATGTTAACATTGTAATGACATCCGCTTTCCAAATTGTGAAATATAAGCCACAGGTTTCATTTGTTCTGTGTAAACAATGTAAACAATGTAATGCCAGTGTAAACAATGGCAAAATATCCGTCAAGCTTTGGGGGTCAGGTGGGAAGCAATGCTCATCATCCCTTGGGGAAATTCACCAACTATTTTGTGCTCCCTCCTAACCCTGTGAGTTCTATTACACCCACATTCTTTGCCTTCCAGGGACACAAACAAATAAGAGGGGTTGTCGGTAGGTTACTGGTGCTCCTGTCAGTGGGTCTCTGGGTAGAAAGGGTTTAATTATTGTAGCTCCCTTGTGAAAAGAGCTTTTAATGAAAATGTAGCGATGTGCTTATAAAGTGTCATCAGGACTCGTTGGACCAAGGGATCTCACACTCTCTAGAAATCGCCTCAGGCTTATCTGCTGATTTGAGGAGTGCAGGGTTGGTGGGCAGTGAGAAAAACAATAGCAACAAAAATTTCAAGGCCCCAAGAAAAGACTTCTAAATATAGCGGTAGGTTTTTAGGCCTCTATTTTTAAATGCTATCCACTCTGAAAAAGAGCCATTTTCCACCATGGGCCTTAAAAAACATCCTGTGTTTCAGTGTTAGGTTATAAATACAGTTGCAAATACTGTTCATTTCCACAAGAGACCACTATTGCTTTGCTTTTTCTAGTGGTGCGTTAAAAAAAACAAAAAGAGTTAGAACAGCCTAGGAAGGAAAAAAATAACAACAACAACAGAAAACCCCCAAACAAACAAAATGCCAAAACCAATATTGTATTTTTAAGCATGAGGTAGACCTTGTCTCAAAAAACAAAGAAAGTAAAACTAAACACAATGCAAAAATGTAATTTCAGGGTCCTTTGGAATCTTACAGGAAACTTAGTGGTGTGTGTTGCTGATCGAAATGAGAGACAGTGACCATCATGAGAACACCACGTCTGTGTGGGGTCTTAGTTCCCAAGTCATGGGTCTTTCATATGCATGACCCCGTTAATACAATGTCCTTGTGCTCAGCACTTTCATTTTCCGGAGAGTAATCCTCAGTTGTAGAGAAGGACCACGTGCTGCACAGTTAGGTGGCAATATTTCAGGACCAGCAGGAAGAAAGAGAAAGAAGAAAGTGAGACTCGCTCTTTGGAAGGCACACCGGGCTTTTCTCTGTGTTTGGGTGGGTGCTTTCCTTTTTGTTTGAGCAGCTGTTTTCAGCTTGATGAAGACCTGAGTTACATAGTTCTAGATAAAGCTTGGAAGGCAGCCACTGTCTCCGCTCTCAAGAACAATGAGGGGAACTGCGAGTTCCCCTCAGAGGACAGCTCTGCTGGCCCCTCTTTCTTGTTCCCTCTCACCGCCAGAAGCTTCCTGCCTGTTTTCAGTTCCTATGATCTATATTACAAGATGGAACAGAGGATTCGGCATCAACAGTTGTGGGATTGAATCTGGACTCTTCCCCAGATTAATATTCTTCTCGGGTTTCATTTCTCACCTCAAAATGGGGCTGATTTTCAGGCTGTCCCATAGGTTTGGGGAGGTGGTTCAGCCAGTGACGTTCAGACAACTGAACCACAGTACATTAGATGTGCTTAGCGAATCCACTTCCTTCTCCATCACTTTCCCATCTGCTCTCTCTCTCTAGCTACAGCTCCTGGTTCTAAGACTACTTCATAGAGTTCCCCTTTGTGATCTCTTTCCGGCTCTGCTATTGGGCAGTGGTCCTTAAACTTTAATATGAATCCCTGGGTGTGCCTGCTCAAACATTCCCGATGTTAGGGAGTCAGACTCCGCCTTTCAGGGAACTGATGTAGGTGGTCAGAGGTTCTGCTGTGGATCACAGCATTGAGAGTTTGCTGGGAGACTGCTGCCATGTCCTGCCACTCAGAGTCTTCGTAGAATGATTTAACAAGGTTTGCAAAAGTGGCTTCCTGTTCTGTGTTCCCCTGAACTCGGCTGTTCAGTAGCTGCTGCACTAGCTTTGGAATAACTAGGAAGATGAAGTCTCCCTAGCAGAGCTTGGTTCTTACAATATGGCGTCTGAAGTAGCATCCCCACCACTCGGGAACCAGTCGGAGGTTCACATGAGAAGGCCACACTCAAGATGTAATGCATGTGAAATTCTGGAGATTGGATCCAGCCCCTTGTGCAGTAAAGAACTGGCCAGGTAGGGCCCAATAAAAGATGCAGCTGCCCCAATGTGAGGGCCAGGGTCCCTCCCTCTGTACCAGGTACCACACAGCCTGGGATCTACTTATTATATTCCCATTGTCTGCAGTTTCTATATCCCAGTTTTCAATGACTTATAGTCAATTGAAGTCCAAAATTATTAAATGAGAAATTACAGAAATACGCAGTTAGTAAATTTTATGCTTACCATAGGATATTATGATTGTCATGCTTACTATCATTGTTAACTTCTCACTTTTCCTAACTTAGAGGTTAAGCTCTCATATATATGAACAGGAAAAAAAAAACAGTGTACATCTCTATCAGTAGTACTGTAGGCATCTCCCAGGGCACCCCATCCTCTGTGATAAAGGGGAACTACTGTAATCTATTCCAGCCTCAAGCGGATGGGATGAGGGTGGGAGCTGCTCTCCACTCTCCTGTGTGTGCACAGTGAGTGCGCATTTATGAAGCATCTGTTAGGGGTACTGAGAAATGGCCATTTACTTTCCTCTTTAACGTTGTCTTGTTGCCCCGGCTATGTGGTATTAACAGGTGAAAGGTAGGCTGCTACTTCTGACTTGTTTATTCAACAAACACTAAGCACTGTGATGTTCCATGGTGATGCAATTATGCCTTTGAATCGAAAAATAAGCAAACATTAAGTCTTAGATGCTTTATTACTGTGAAGAAAACAACAACAACAACAAGACCAAAGCAACTTGTAAAAGAAAGTATTTCTTTGGGGCTCATGGTTCCAAGGGACTGGAGTCCATGAGCATCATGGTGGGGATCATGGCAGCAGGCAGGCATGGTGTTGGCGCAGTAACTGAAAACTTACCTACTGAGACGCCAAACAGAAAATAAAGAGAAAGTGAACTAACTGGGAATGGCACTAGTGACGCTCTATCTCCAGCAAGGCCAAGCCTCCCAATCTTTCCCAAACAGTTCTACTAACTGAAAACCAAATATTCAAATATATGAGCCAACGGGGCCGTTCTTACCTAAACCACCACACACCGTAATAACAAACAGTGGACAGCTCTAGGGCAGAAGCTGGGACTGAGGATAGATATTTGGGCAAGGGAGACAATGGGAAGAGGCAGCTATTTGTGTTTTCTTAAGTAATGTAAAGGTTGTTTCTGCATTTGGTTTAATCCTTGTGCTGGGAAGAATACCCTGGTTTCTACCCTGTGTCTCTCAGAGCCAAAGTTTCCTCCTTCCATACACTGTTTCGAGAGCAGGCACAGAGCCAAGATCTGTCACATCAAAGCATTTATCTCTTTATCTCCAGCAACAAATGCTTCAGGGAAGGGCACAAGCTATGTAAGGAAGATTCATCTAGAAGCTTCTCTGAGACGATATTGGAAGGAGAAAAAGGAAATCCCTTTAGTGATTGATGATGTTGTAAGAGTGTGAGGATTTAGCCATGAGGCTTCCCGATTCCACCGGGAGGGATCAGATTTTCCAAGGACCCAAACCCACCCAAGAACGTGGAGGGAAGGAGGCAGTCCTTGACTCACTGTTTGAACTGCTAGGTTCTGAAGCCATGACTGCTACATGTTCTAGCTTGGGAAATCTCTATATTACATTTATGTTGGTACCTGCTTTTGTCCCTTAAAACTCAGGGACTTGTAATGCTAAATCCAGGAAACACTTATTACTCATTTATTACCCATCTCTGCCAACTTTGGGATGAACCAATTAGATTCTCTATGCCAAGGGAAGGTTGAGGGAGTTTACACAGCAAGAGGAGACAGTCTGCAAGGCAGGTACCTTAGCCCTTGGCCTAATGCAGGTATTCAGGAAGAGGTTAGTGGAACCCAGAAAACAATAATAACACTAAACAACAACAACACTATAAAATTTCTTTCACTGTAGCCTAATGGTGTTCATGATTTGTGTTTAAGAAACACGTGAGTAAATTCTCAATGGAGAACAAGAGGCAGGATTGTTCCTCATTTTTCTCTCTATTTTTATAGTCCAGATGGCACCAACATGAGTGGTTGAGAAGAGACGTCTCCCCCTTTCTCAATGAAATACAATTACACTGAATTCATGGAATTGATGATATTCATTGTGTCAAATCCCTGTGTTTCCTGGCACTGGCTGAAAAGATATATAATAAGATACTGATAAGAATTCTCTTTCTCACTCAGACTGTATGCAGATAGATGTTACTTTCTTTTGGCAACACTTTCTCTTTTCTCAGAATTACAGGAAAAAAAATCAGTTATTTTGAGGCTAATTTATATTACACCTGAGAGAGAAAGAGAGAGAGAGAGAGAGAGAGAGAGAAGAGAGAGCGAATATCCATGATTTTGAAAACAGATTTCAACAAGAAAGAAGCAAAATTCTCTCAGCTCAGACGCCCACAATGTTTGGTTTTAATAATACACAAAACAGGAATGGGGGCCAGGGAGCAAGTCGTGGGTAACTGAGCGTCTGGCTGGAGTGGGGGGGGGGGGTGCAGGAAGTGCTTTCTCCAGCCAAGAACAGTCTCCATCACATCACTGCAACCCTGACAACCCTAGAGGGGGCAAGGGCGCAGTGGTGTTTTGAAGTTTTATTTTTAAGATTTAGCTTTATTGTGTATGTGTGTTTAGATCCGCATATCAGATGCTCTGGAGCTGGAGTTACAGGTGCTGTGAGGAACCCAGTGCCCGTGCTAGGATCCAAACCCTGCTCTGGAAGATCAGCCGGTGTCCTTAACTGCTGAGTCATCTTTCCAGCTGTGTAGGAGCAGCTGTGATGACCGTCTCTTATGCTGGTAATCTGCCAAAACAGTCCTTAAAAGTTTTGAGATCATTATTTCATTGTTTGTGTGTGTGGGGGGGAGGGGGCGTTTTACCTGCGTGTATGCTGATGCACCATGCTCGTGCTGTGTCCACAGCGGCCAGTAGAGGGCATCAGGGTTCTTAGAACTGGAATCAGAGGGTTGTGAGCTGTCTGTGGGTGCTGGGAATCAAACCTGGGAGCTCTGGAAGAGCAGCCAGTGATCTAACTACTGAGATACCTCTCCAGACCCATGTTCCTTAAATACAATGTCTCACGTATCTTAAATTTACTGTGTAGTCAAGGATTACGTTGAACTTCTGCCCTTTCTGCTTCTACCTCTGGGAGGCTGGGGTTCTACGCATCACACTTCTTTTCTGTAGTGATAGGGATTGAACCAGGACTTTGTACAGGCTAGACAAAAACTTTACCAATCGAATGACATTCTTAGTCCATCTATACTTGTGACTACTTAGCATTCATGTTGCGGGCTATTTCTCAATCTTCTGTTTATTTTTGCCTTCCCACGGGATTTTTTTTTTTTTTAAAGTCTTGCAAGATGGGGGACTACGTATATAGTCCAGGCTGGCCTAGAACTCATGATCTTCCTTCCAAGTGTTAGGATTACAGGTATATACTGTAGGAAAACACAACCCCACTAATTATAACCCTACCCAAAGAATTGTTAATGACACGTTCGCTTTTCCTGTGTGCGTATGTGGCGTGCATCCCTGTGTGGATTCATAGTCAAGTGAACATATGTGTGTATGTTCATACGGCAGTTTGGAGTTCATGTTTGGACTCTTCCTGGTACAACTCAAACAAAGGTCTCACTTTCAATCCCATGGCTAGTCTTTCGAGCTTGGACCATCCTTGCTTCATAGCCCTAAGGTCTAGTTCGACCAGCCATAGCTCTAACAACAATAATCTTATCAGATATGATACAGACTACTGCCAAGGAATCTTGGCCTGGGTTCTCTGTGGCTAAGGTCAATTTCTGTACTACGCAGTGGTGGAGATTTGAAGGTAGACTTTACATATAAATACTCTAATCATTACAATAGCCCAGTTATTGTAGGATAAATTGAAGAAAGTAATTTGTTCGTTCCACTGAAGACTAACCTGAATGTGATAGGCTCAATAATGCTTCCCTTCCTCAAAATCTGAGTCCCAGTGGTCTACAAATGCTACTTTATGTAACCCGAGTTCAATCCTCACAATCCTCAGAACACGTATGAAAAAGCTGGATTCTGTGGTTTTCTTCTGCAATCCCAGCATTCTTACAGGGAGGTGGGAGGTGGTGACAGGAGGATTGGCTGGGAGCTCAAGCACCAGGTAGTCTGAGATGTGAAGAAACAAGAGACACCCTGTGTCAACAAGGTGGGAGGAGAAAACTGATTCTTTCTTAAAATTTTTATTTTATTCTTTACAATAAAGAATTAATTGATTGAAGCCCTCTCCCTCAACTTTCCCAGTCCCATCCTCCCTCCCTGTTCTCATCCCCTTCCCCTAGTCCACTGAAAGGGGGAGTTCTCCACTATTGCCATCTGCTCATAGCTAGTTAAGTCTCCTCAGGACAGCTTGGATCCTCTTCCTCCATGGCCTGGCAAGGCTGAATCACAGGGGCGAGTGATCAGAGAGCAGTCAACTGAGTTCGTGATAGAGGCAGCCCCTGCCCCCCTCACATGGAGATCCACCTGGAGACTGAGCTGCCAATTGGTCACATCTGAGTAGGGGGTCTAGGTCCTCTCCATGCATGGTCCTTGGTTTGTCCATCAGTCTCTGCAGGACCCCCTGGGTTCAGATCTTTTAGTTTTGTTGGTCTCCTTGTGGGGCTCCTGTCACCTCCATGTCCCTCTATTCCTACCCCTTTCTTCTTCTGTAAGACTTCCTGTGCTCTGCCCAAAGTTTGGCCCTCAGTCTCAGCATCTGCTTTGATCCCCTGTTGGGTGAATCCTTTCAGAAGGCCCTCTATAGTAAATTCCAATCCTGTTTCCTCTTTTCCACTGCTTCTGATGTCTATCCAGTTTGCCATTCTGAATGAGATTTAAGCATCCTTCCTAGGGTCCTCCTTGTTGTTTAATAACTTTAGGCTATCCTATATTATATGGCTAATATTCACTTACTAGTGAGTTGGAAGAAAAAGTGGGGAAGAGCCTCAAACTCATTGGCACAAGAGACAATTTCCTGACCAGAACACCAACTGCTTAGGCTCTAAGATCTACAATTAATAAATGGGACCTCATGAAATTGAAAAGCTTTCATAAAGCAAAGGATACTGTCAGCAGAATAAAACAACAGCCTACAGACTGGAAAAAGATCTTCATCAAACCTATATCCAATAGAGGAGGAATATTCAGAATATATAAAGAACTCAAGAAATTAGACACCAAAAAACCAAATAATCCAATTTAAAAATGGGATACAGAGCTAAGCAGAGAATTCTCAATAGAGGAATATAGAATGGCAGAGAAACACTTAAAGAAATGTTCAACGTCCTTTGTTATCAGGGAAATGCAAATCAAAACAACTTTGAGATTCCATCTTATACTTATCAGAATGGCTAAGATAAAACAACTCAAGTGACAACACATGCTGGAGAGGTTGTGGAGAAAGGGGAACCCTCCTCCATTGCTGGTGAGAGTGCAAACTTGTACAACCACTTTGGAAATCAATCTGGCGTTATCTCAGAAAATTGTGATTAGCACTATCTCAAGGTCCAGCTACACCACTCCTGGGCATATACCCAAAAGATGCTCCACAATTCAATAAGGACATTTGCTCCACTATGTTCATAGCAGCTTTATTTGTAATAGCCAGTAACTGGAAACAACCTAGATGTCCCCCAGCAGAGGAATGGATACAGAAATTGTGGTATATTTACACAATGGAACACTACTCAACTATTGAAAACTGACTCTTGAAAGTTGTCCTCTATTCTGGGAGGAAATGATGGGGGGGGGCTACAACTGGGATACAAAGGGAATAAATTGTAAAACAAACAAATGAACAACTTCCTCCCCCAAGCTCCCAGCCACCCCCAAACAAAACAAACAAAGAAAATACAACAACAAAGGAAGTTGTTTTCTGATCTCCACAAATATGCTGTGACACACATATGCCACACACACACATATGCCACACACACACACACACACACACACACACACTGTAACAGCAACAACTATAAATATTCCTGATAGGATGGCTCTTTATATGTCCTCCTGCTGCTGTAGATATCTGGCCTTTCCCACCTGTAGCCAGCCAGATCTTCTGGAACTCGGCGTGTGCCTGAAACTGTTTCAGCAGTGCCTTGTAGTGCATCTTGACTACCTTGGGTCATTTTGCCTAGAAGCAGAGCTTGGGGCTTGAGGCAGAGATTTGGGCTTTTAGAGCTATTTTTCCTCCTCCTCTTTTTCTTTTCTTTTGGTGAATTTCACACTGTGGTCAAGGCTAGCCTGAAAATGTGTAGTCCGCACTGCTCTCAAATTTGTGGTACTTTTCTGCCTCAGTTCCCCAGGTGCTGGGCATAAAGGTGTGATCACCTGTGCCCAGAAGAATGTCATTTCTTGAGGGGAAACAGACCTGAAAGAGGTTGAAGGATAGATCTATGGGTACATCCTGGACTGATTGTTTAGTGTAAAGGAGTCCTAGGTTTGTACCAGTGTGGTACAAACTTAGTGTGTACACCTAGCACTCGGGGGTTAATGGTTGGAGGATCAGAAGTTGAAGGTAATCCTCTGCTACACAGGAAGTTTGGGGACAGCCTGGGCTAGAAACCAAACACACCCACACAACCCCCAAACAAAATAAAATGAAACACAAAAACAACATACAAAATCCTGACCAAAACAGAAGCGACTGAAGGAGTCAGGCTAGTAAAAGGGAAGGAGTTGAGCCAGGATGACCGAGGTTGTTAGCTTTGTACTAGTAGGCCACTCTGGTAGCAGTGTGCCTGCCTCTTTCTGGGGAGGTGGCCTTTGCCATCTGAGAGCAGTTAGCTGGGAACGTGGTCCTTGTCTGCCATCAGTCTGAATGGGGAACACATCCTGCCATCATCTGGATGAACATTTGTCTCTGGCCCTGGCTCAGACCCTGGTTCTGCAGACTTTCAAACTTAAGCCAGGCATAGGCATTCCCTCTGGCTTCTTCAGCCTCTACTGCTCTAATAACTGCGACCTTTGCTCTGTCTTTGTGCTCATAAGGAAGATCTTCTGAATGTTCAACCTTTTCCATTGCTTGAATCTCTTGCTCTTCTGTGATTATTGCTCATCAGCCTTTGGTAGGCGCTCACTGTAAATCTGCTTCATTCTTTCAGTATTGCTAAGGGGTTGGAAAAGACCCTGAGAATTCAGGCTTCTTGGCCTCTGACCAGCTGCTGCTGATGACAAAGGTTGCATCTCCAGGGATCCCATTGATTCCATGGGCTGGTATTTACAGGTTTGTAGAATCCTTTCCTTGTATGTAGTATGGATGAGCTCTAGCTAGAGCTTCTCTCTGGATCCTGAGTATAATTTTCTAGTATGGTTCTTTGTGCCAACAACAAGGTACCATGGTGCTGCTGGCAGGAGCATTCACAGGCGGCACCTCTATTAACAGGTGCCCTTTTTTTTTTTTCTTTTTCTTTGTAGCTCTGGCTATCCTGGAACTTGCTCTGTAGACCAGGCTGGCCTTGAACCCAGCCATCCACCCATCGCCCGTCTCTGCCGCTCAAGTGCTGGGATTAAAGGCGTACACGCCATGCTCAGCTAACCAGATACTTTAAAAAAAATTTAATTAATTCATTAATTCACTTTACATCCTATCATAGCCTCTTCCAGGCACTTTTAATGACTAGAACATGGCAGGAAAGACTGGCTGATTCTCCCACATTCTGGCTGTAAAATACCGTGACCCGAATCCTGCAGACACTCTTCCTTGTCCTGTTGCTTGCCCTGTTTGCTGGATGTGCGATCTGCCTTGTGGAAAGGTCTGTGTGTCAAGCAGGGGTAGGACTGTCGCCACCGGCCACAGGAAGCTGCAGCTGACAGCAGTGATCGTGGAAGCAGATGTTTCACCAGCTGACTCTTCGGGGACAGTAGCTCTGGGGGAGGGGAGGGCAGGGAGTGACAGCTGTGTGCTCAGCAACAGTAGGGGTGTCCTGGGCTGCTGAGTTGGGGTGGGGGGGGAGGTCATTTGTTAGGCAGTAATCCATCCCTAATCCAGACTGCTGGACAGGTTGGAAAGTGAGGCAGAATAGTTTACCTGGATCATTACAAACTGGCCGTGAACACGATTTTTCATGAAAGAGTCACAATCTTTTTGCCTAATCCTTCTGTGATCAGCAGTTCTGGCTGCCTTTCATATTTCCAGTAATGAATAATGCTACTAAGATTTACATATGAACTTGGATCTACACCAGTGTTCACTCATTAAGAAGCTTTGTTCTGGAAATAAGCTTATCAGAAAACTTAAGGAGTTTTTGAGTGGCGCTGGGCATGGGAGCCAGGGCCTCGTGTGTACTATGCAAACACTCTTACAGGCCTTGGGATGTTTTGAATCATTGCCCTTCACAAGATCTGTGAATCTCATAGCTTTGCCAATAAAGTATGTTAATGGGTATAGAAAGCTCATTCTAGAATGGAGATCTTTGTTTGTCCATCATGAAGATTGTTAAATATTTGTGTCTGGATCTGGCAACATAGCTCAGGGCACACAGTAGGACCTGTTTAATGGTACGTTTGGCCTTTATAAATGTTAGATGATTGTTGGGTCAGGACAAGTGTGGTCTAGGCCACCCCTGGAGAAGTCCTTTAATACCAGAAATCCGACGTTCCTTGGTGTATGCTAACCTATTCTTCTGAGTGTCTGACCAGGAAAGAAAGACAGTGCAAAGATCCTGGGGCACTGGGCTTCAAGGGCAGAGTGGCTGGAACCTAGAAGACAGGGGTGTCATGGGGGGGGGGAGGAGAGTTCAGTGTAGGAGGGCTCAGACACCAAACAGGACCTCCTTAAACTGGCCACACAATTTTGATTTCTGTGGGAATCTTTCAGAATTTTTACAATGGACTTTTAAATTGAGAGAGAGAGAGAGAGAGAGAGAGAGAGAGAGAGAGAGAGAGAGAACTGACTCACATAGCCCAGGCTGATTTTGAACTTGCTATGTGTCCATGTATCCTAGACTACCCTTAAACTTACCATCAATCAGCTTCCACAGAGAGAACATTACAGGCCTTCCTTGAGTAATAATTAACATTCCTCTTTTTAGGCCAGGTGGTGGTGGCGGCACAAACTTTCAATTCCAGCACTTGGTAGTCAGAGGCAGGCAGATCTCTGAGTTCGAGGCCAGCCTGGTGTACAGAGTGAGTTCCAGGACAGCCAGGGCTACACAGAGAAACCCTGCTTCAGATATTAAAAAAAGTAATTTTAGGTTTATTTATTTTATTTTTAGGTGTGCTAGTGATTTTCCCGCATATATTTATGTGCACGTGCATGCCTGGAGCTTGCTGATGTCAGAAGGGGGCATCAGCTCCCCTAGAGTGGAGTGATTGACAATTGTGGGCCGCTGTATAGGTACCGGGAACCAAACCTTGATCCTCCCCAAGAACAGCAAGTGCTCTTCATCGCTGAACCATCACTCCAGCCTCTTGAATACTAATGTTAACACTACATTCTGTTTTGCTTTTTACTTGTGGGGACAAGGTCTTGCTGGATGCCACACTAGCCTTGAACTCTTGATCATATTGTTTTCATTTCCTGGGTGCTGGAGTGACAGATGTGTGCTATTATGCCTGTCTTTAAATTTAATTTTTAAAACAGTTGGCTTTTTATACTTTTAATCCTGTGTGTGCGTGTGAATACAGGTGCCTGCAGAGGTTGGAGGTGTGGGATCCCCTGAAGCTATCGTTGAGGCAGTTGTGAGCCACCAAATGTGTATTGGAAACCAAATTTAGGTCATTTCCAAGAGCAGTATGCTCTCCTAACTTTTGAGCTATTAATTCTTGTAAGTATTTACTGTTTCAGGGTCAGCAAAGAGAGTCAATTAGGAGGTTATGGTGGCTATTCAGAGTAGGGGTAATGTGAATAGCTTAGATTAGGGGACTAAATGATGACAGAAAGACCTTAGCGGGTAGATCTGAGAGTCCCAGAGGAAATAAAATTCAACACTGGGCAAACTAATTTGACCAAAGTTATAGAGTAGCTACTTACATTTATAGTAACTAGAATTTAAATGGAAAAAAAATATTTTCTCGGTGGCATGGCCACATTCTCAGTGCCCAGTATACATGTGGCTATTGTCCTGGACTGCCCAGTTGTTTTTCCATAGTGAGGTTAGAACCCAGGGCCTTTTCCTTGCTAGGTGAGCAAGTTGAGGTCCACTGCCTTAACTCTGACAGGTAAGTTTATTGGATAGTCTTATTGTCACAGAAAGGGCACTTAAATGCTGGTCTAGCGGCCAGATCTACTGAAATGCTTGGACCATGCATAGCTGCATTGGCTGGTAAAACCATGCAGCTTGAAGGCTCTGACTGTGGGGGAGAGAAGTTTGACCTGGGGTTGTGTTTTAGTCTTTTGAACAGACCGGGCCCACAGCTGCTTCATCACCCTGCCTCCTGTGAGGGAGTGAATGAGCATTTGCAAACAGCTGATGCTAACTTGCTCATGTGAATTTGGTCAAAGGGCAGGAGTGAGTTTCCTCCGCCCAGAGAAGCTAGGTGTGGATTCTCGCACTGAGGGATTTTCCCTTCTGAAGGGACCCGGCATTCGGCACAAGCATTTCACATGTGGAATTGTCTGATTCTTAGGTAAGAGAAAAGATGTCTGAAGAATAATAAAGTTACTTTTGGTGAGCACACATATTAACTGTAACGAAATAAAACGGGGATTGCGGCAAATACAACTCAATCTTCCGTCTCAGAGGTTTATTACCTCTAATCCTACTGGAATCTGCTGTAGGAGCTGGCGATGTAATAAAGCAGGTTCATTTTCACACACCTTTTCCCCCTTTGATACACAAAGCACAATATTATATAAAAAAAATCTGTTTAAATTTCCCCTGTTAATTTATGACTGATTTTGCGCTTAAAAAAATAGTTTTATTGTTTCTGGACTCCATTGGCTTCTCCTTCACCTTTGCTCAGAACTAGGACAGCAAATCCACGGCACTTGCCTTTGCTTCCCAATCCTTCTAACCAATCTTTGACGTTTTTTGCTGGTGACTCTAAATTTGGCTTGGAATCCTCCCCTCCCCAGCAGTTCAAGAGGAAAGAACAGATCTGAAACCTAACTGCTGTGTTTTAATGAGGAACAGGCATTTTAATGGAAATATCAAGATAATCATTTCCAGAATCTCAATAAGATTTGCTCAGAACTGTCTAACTTCTGGGAAGGAAGAGAATATTTTTGTTGTTTTGAGGGTGGTTAAGGAGCTGTAATTTATCCAGGTGAGCCATGCAGTGGTTAAAAGGGAGAGAAGCAGAAACCATTGTATGGAAATCAAGATATTTCTCAGCACTTCATAAGGTTCCCCACATGGCTCATACTTGTGTAACTAGAGTCTGTCTCACAAGGCCCAGGGCTGCTTCTCAGTCAAATGCTGCAGAAAGAACACTAGCTCTTGGTTCTGGTTCTACCTCCACTGGTTTCTTTATGAACCATGTGGCAAGTGTCCCAGTAAAGGAAGCAAACAGCCAGAGTTGGGAGGAAAGAATTCTGGGAGGAGGGAGACTAAGGGAACACGTGTTAGTGGAAGAGTTGCTGATTAAATGAATATAGTACCGCGTCTCCAAATTCATGGTTTTAGAAGTCTTGTTCCATGACTGGGAAGAGAGGTCACCTTTAGGTCAGTGGAGAGATGATATGCCATGGTGATCATGTAACAGAACCACTCACCTCAAGGCCAGGAAGGGAAGAGGGTGAGGAAAGGGCTGGGATTCTACAGTTTCATTCAGAACGATGCCCCCCAAGGACCTAAATTCTCTGGTTAGACTCCACGTTTTAAAATTTAAACAACCTCTTTACAATGTCCCTCTGAGCTTTAACAGATGTGCCTTTTGAGAACATTTACAATCCAAACAAATGAATGTATATCATTATAAAAGATAGTGCTGTTGATTTTGTTTCTAAATAATAGTATACAATTGCTCCAACAGATTCAGTTATTTTTTTTCATGAATTTGGTCTGGTCTCTTTCATGGGGGAAATGAATGGTTTAAATCGTGAGATTCATGAAGGTATAGAGATGATTTGGGGATCCTCTTGGACCTTATTAAACTCTATCGAGTGCTTATTTAAATATATGCAAATTAAAACCCTCTTTGCCTTGGTTTTGACCTTTGACAACAGTATGCTATGTCTTTTTTCATTGCCTGGGCAAGAGATGAAACTAATGGATTTGGGGCATTTCCCAATGGCCTTTGCAGGATGGTTCCGTGATTCTGTTTTTCTTCTCAAAGATGGGCTGCATGTTTTTCCTCTCAACAGTGTGTCTTCCGATGTACACTCCACCATTTAGAAATCTTGCCTGCATGTGTAGCGTGGTCCTATTTTCACTCTTTAAAAACTTTGACTAGGCGTTGAACTTTGTTGTAAGAAAGAAAAACTAACTACTGGCTATGCATGTCCTTCTGCATGTTAGACAGACATACAGGAAAATCCTCTGCGGCCCAAATAAGGCCCAGGAGACTTGTGGTTGGCTAACACCGTGGTGTCAAAATGTGTACCTGGGAAAAAACACAGAAAGGCATTGGATTAGTTGACCTGGAAGATGCCACTCAATTTTATTTGCAGGATTTTCTGTCTTGTCTCCTTTGCTGAATGTGCTCAGAAAAGTTCAAAACACAGAAGACTCTCATATTTCCAAGAGGGTTGGATCTGATTTAGCTTAGTATTGCTTGAAAAAAATGAATTAGGTACTTTGTGTGTGTGTGTGTGTGTTTGACACTTAGTTATACAGGCTTTGATTAAATTGGTTAGGCCTTACCATGCTCACAGGTCATGTGACATTCTGTCTTGTTCTGTATACAAGGACTACCTAAGAAGTTACTTTCCTACTTAGTGAGTCATGCTCTTGGACCTTGTGGATCAAGCAATGAGACTGGACCTGTCTGTCTGGGGATGGCTTGTCTCTAAGATGTCAGGGCCTTCATTTAAGAAGACCTAACAGTTGGTAGCCATGCGACTTCCAAGATCTGGGGTCCATGCAGCAGGTTCGTTCCTGCGTGTTTTCAGTGTCTGGTTGAAGATAGTGCTGAGTCTACCCCCACTTCCCCCTCCCGCCTCTGAATGCAGCATGGATTCCTCACAGTGTGGTGATTTGTGTAGTAGCCAGACTTCACAAGTCCCTGCTAAGTACTGTAAGTGTCACAGGAACCGAAGTGGAAAACCCCTGCCTCTCTCTACCCAGCCATCCCCATCAACTCCGCTCAACCCTGTTGCTTTTAAGTATTTGGCACCACGGCTGGCCTCAGGGTTGGGGACATTAGACTTGATCTACTGATTGGGGGAGTCACACTGTAGAAGATCGATTTGCAGCCGTGTTTGGAAAACATCCGTGTCTCATGAGTGTGGTGTGAGAAGGTGCAGGCTGAATAGTGTGACAGTTTGTACTGTGTGAGTTAGACAAAGTCCCAGGTTACCTGCTGCTGGCCACTTTCCTAGAATAGTGATGTTTGTGTAATATGGAGCTCCCCATGGGGAGCTGATAATCTTGAGTCAATTAGCACACTACCCAGCGTGTAACAATTAATCCTAAATACTAACCAAGGCAGTTGTTAGCCCCTATGAAAGCTTTAGAGAAATTAGGAAAAAGATGCCCTCTGAATATAGGGGAGGGCGCCCCTTCCCACCATGAGACTCTTTTTCAGTACACACACATGACAACAAAATATCATTCTGGTAACTATAACTGTTGTAATTAATTTCCTCGTGAAAATATCAAAGCCCTTAGCATTCCCAGGGCTTTCCTGACTGCTTTCCCCAGCATCCTCTCCCGGCTGTCCTTTCTAGTGTGCCTCTCTTCTTGCCCCTCCTCTTTTTTCTTCTGTGATCGCCTACATTTACTCAGACACTTGCTGCTCTGTGGGTCAGTTCACAAACTGATTCTGGAGGGGGCACATTCCCTAAAATGCTAGTGGCTTAACAGTGCTAACTATGCAGTTGAAGTATTTCTGAACATTTAAAAATTTTGATTACGGACGCAACACATGTACATAGATAGTAATATGTACAGTTATGGTTTTTATTAATGTAATGAAACACCATGGCCGGAGCAACTTGGGGAGGAAGAGGTTTATTTGGGCCATGTTTCCATATCGCTGTTCATCACTGAAGGAAGTCAGGATTGAAACTCAAGTAGTGCAGGCACCTGGAGACAAGAGCTGATGCAGAGGCTGTGGAAGGCTGCTGCTTAGTGACCCGCTCTGTATGAGTTGCTCAGTTTACTACCAGCCCAGGGATGGCTCCTGCCACAACGGGCTGGGCCCTCCATCATTGATTACTAACCGAGAAAAATGCCCTGCAGGCTTGTCTTACAGCCTGACCTTAACTATAAAGTTGTATAAAGTTGACATTAATCTATTTAGCACAGGTAGATAGGTCTGAAGTATGTTTTTATGAAACTCCTTCACTTGGGTGTCTTATATCTAGTATTTCCCAAATTTGGCATTTTTTCCCTCTGTGTGATGTATCTCTAGGAGAAATGTGCTGTATAGGCTGGATGTATCTGTGTGTATGTAACATATATGCACACAATAGAGGTGTGGTGTGTGTGTGTGTGTGTGTGTGTGTGTGTGGTGTGGGGTATATACTTGTGTAAAGTATGGGTTTAGGCAGGAGGATGATGTCTCTTAGAAGAAGAAAGGAGTAGATATAGAAAACTTGATACTGTGTCCTCCAATTTGAGTAAGTTCATCCACAGTTTTTTTATATTATTCTTATAATAGCTTATTGCAAGTAATTGGTCAAAGCCCACATCCCTCTGCAGACAGGAAGTTAGGAGCTGAGCCTTATCAATGCTGTGGTCCCTCTTCAGACGATTTGGTAGATATTTATTTCATATGTGGATTTGGAAGCTCTCAGATTTCGGAAAGGGACAGGATATGTGACAGTCCCCTATCTCCTTGACAGCTATGATGTCATCTACAGCTTTACTGATGCCGTAATCCCAGCACTGAGGAAAGCAGAGGCAGGTGGACCTCTGTGAGTTCTAGGTCAGCCTGGTCTACAAAGCAAGTCTAGGATAGCCAAGGCTACACAGAGAAACCCTGTCTCGAAAAACCAAACCAAACCAAACCAAACCAAACCAAACCAAACCAAACCAGCCAACCAACCATCCAACCAACTAACCAACCAACCAAACAAAAAAAACCCAAACAAAAAACAAAAAAATAAACAGTTCCCCGTCCACCACATGGGGCTCAGAGATCAAACTCAAGCTGTCTGTCTTGGTTTCAAGCATGTTTACCTGCTGAGCCATCTTTCCAGTGGTGCTCTCTTTTGCTAAAAGTAGACTTGACCTGTAAACTATGCCATACACAGCCAATGTGTATGCGTGTGCGCGTGCGCGTGCGTGTGTGCGTGAACATAGGAGCATGAGCACATGCACGGCTGTACACAGTGTGTAGGTGCACACACATCTATCCATACACACACCTGGCAGCAGTACGAGGTGCTCAGAATGAGCTGTAGCTCACTAATATTTTTATGTTTTTCCTCTATAAATTTATGTAGGTGCTGCTTCTGATAAATCACTTGCCTTGCGCAAATTCGGAGTCCTAAAGATCAGCTGTGCCCAACAAGATCTGTCAGAAACCATGGCAGGTGGAGGGGACAAAGTGTTTGATGTCCTAACAGTAGAGCCTCATTGCTGCTTCCCTCCATAAGGGACATCACGGAATCACTGCCGTGCTGGAATTAGGCAGAGAGAGTTTCAACTGTGGGAATGAATTCTTCTAAAAGCAAAAGTGAAAATTTACAAAGAAAGGCTCGGGGGATGGAGGAAAAGTAGCCGTTGAGGCTTTGAGTTCAGATGTGCATGAGGTTACCAGTTCTGACTTTTTCCAAAAGGCTTTCAGTCCGAGAAGTCCAATTCAGAACAACAGAATCATGGCTATGCCCACGAAAACCGAGTCTGTGAACATAGTAAAACCTTGAGCTGATTGTGCACTTCAGGTGGGTGAAATCTATGGCATGTGAGTTACATCCTAATACCAGCTACACGTAAAAATTAAAAGCAGAACAAAATTCCACATCTAAGCATTCTCTATGAACCAGGCAGTTTCTCCACTGTATATGAATAGATTGAGGCAGCCTCTTAGGGAACTTCATCACTGAAGTATGACCTTGTTTTCAGACTTTTTCAAGAAGAGAGAACGTAATAAAAATTAAAAAAAAATACAGTAAGATGGATGGTTCTATTTGAAAAGGATTGTGAGTATTGTTCTTCTCTATCTACATTTTATTTTTTGTTTGCTGCCCATTTGGCCTTGAGGGAAGGGGGAAGGACATGGTTGGCTAGGAATTAGAAATAATGGCAAGTTGGCTTCTGTTAATTTTTTTGTATGTCTCATTTACTGAAATCTATAATTTGAAAATGGCTGTTCTTTGAAATGCTCCCATCTGTCTGAGTTTCAATCAATTTCTTAATCGTGTAAAAACAGCAGGAGCCACTGAAAAAGAGACACAGTTTCAGAAAACCACATGTTTCCTTTTATAGGGTACAAAGTGGGGAATTCAATGTTTTCTTCACAATATCCTACCTAATAGCAGGGCACCCCTGAGTGGCTTGGGGGCAGGGAAAGAAAATGTGATTTTAAATGAGAAAAATATAATCAGAAATGATCATTGTTAGGCTTATAACAGCAATGACAAAAATCAGGCTTCCAGCAGCACCTAACGAAATGCAAATTATATATTATTCACATTGATCGCTTCCCCCCGATTCCCAACTGATTTATTAGCCTATGATATTACAATCATTTAGCAAGCTTGCTGCAGCATAAATATTTGATCTTTGGGTAATGTTTTTCATATCTACATTTTGCTATGGCTTTCCATTCTTTCTTGAGTTAAAGGGGAAAAGGCAAATACAAGGAATGCAAAGTGGATAGAAAGAACAGACTTGCAAGTTAGCCAAGCAAGAGAAAGCCCTGGGGAATAAAGAAAGCACCAGACAGAAACCCCGAAGTTGTTTTCCTGGGTGTGACGTTGGGTGCATCTTTTTCGGCTTTGGTTTGCATCTGCCTGACTGGGGGTAATCAGGCACTCCCAGGTTCCTTTTGTCTCCTGACAACAGTCTTTGCTCACCTGTTGTTCATCCTACCTGTAATGGAAGATCGGCTAGTATAGACTGTTGCCATATATTTAAAGATATGCATCTTCTAAAAAGGGACAAGAAAACCATCTATGTAGCATCCTTCCCTACTGGGAATTTCACAGAACCATGTGGCTCAGAGAAGTTAATAAGCAACCCTAAGAACAGCTTCAGGTTACCACAGCTCCGGGAAACTGTGTGGGGTACCCACTGTCTCTGCTTTGATCGCTCCCTTCCGTTCTGTTTTCTGATATTGCACAGCACAAACCAGATTTCTTAAGACATAAGCTCTTGGATCCCCAAAGACATAGTTTTGTCCCCACAGCCAGCTACTGTTTTCTTCAGTTCCATCTCACTTTAATTGTTGTCCGAAGGCCACAGGTTCCTGGTTTGTAATCTCACTTAGCGATCTCTTTTGGAATCAGGATTCAAGATAGAGAAATGGGTGTTTCCTTGGGTGTATGACATGGCAGAAGGAAGAAGCCAGGGGTAAGAGGAGGAAAGCAGAGAATGTAGTGATTGTTCGTGGTGTGCCATGAGAATTTTGCCTGTGCACTGTGTCTGGTATAAGACCACTGTTTAGCACATTGTAGCTACTATGAGTCTTTTAGCAAAGAAACTTATAGAGATCCAGCAGCACAGTGGCTGCTGGTCTGTTCCTTGCACTGGAAGCCCCACCCCTCTCCCCCTTACTTGTCTGGTCTATTTCCTGCTCAGATGTTGGGTTATTTTGATGAACAAAGCTAGATGTTGTCATGACTCAGCGTTAGTCACGGTTGCCACTTGCTCTGAGTGATTTGCTCCAACTCTGTCATGCTCAGTTATCTCCTAGAAAGATTTCACCTTCCTTGGGAAGTTGTGGGATGAAATGAAACGAGCAGTGAAATGGCTGGCAGAGAGCAAGCAACTCAGCGAAGGTGGAGGTTGATCCTATTTCCCTGTACCAGGCCCTTGTCCTGCCTCACATCCATTTTCTGTTTGTTGTTTATTCTCTGTTCTCAGGTCTCAGTTAGAATGGCAGCTTCTTGAGGAGGACTTCTTTGGTCACCTCATGTATGAAAAGATACCTTCCTGTTACTCATTCGATCATTCTGCTATACTCATGTCTGTATTAGGCACATGTTTGTCATCTGTTTTCCCCATCACATTCCTAATTGTATGATGCCAGCAATCTTCTCTTGCTTTCTCTAGTACAGCTAGTGCCAAGCAGGTACATTTATTGAATGAATCATAATTATAACCAGTGTGACAGAAGGCTAAAGCAGCATTAAGGTGGGTTTCTTACTACTAGAACTTTCAAGCAGAGCATCCTTAATTGGGTATAACTTTAAGCAAGCTTTCAAGTACCAGATTCTATATTTTTGTAATTACAGGCCTGAACTGATGCTCAGGAAATTAGAGGAGGGCATACAATGCCGAAATGTTTTACATTCTAATTTTATTCCCATACTCAAGTCTCCTCTTACCTGAATATCCTCTACGCATTTTAGGCTTCTTCTTTTGCCACTCATGTACCTGCTTCCTTATTAATGGACCACTAATGTTTGTCCAGCATGTAGCATGTGCTGAGCACCCTGCCCAGGCCCTCAAATGAGATTCATCACAGTCACACTTTGAGTTCAAGTCATGTTTTCCTTATTTAGACAGTAGCATTGGACTGTGACTACAGTTCTTTAGGAAGAGAGATAGGGGTGAGATGGAAGGAAGAGAGAGAGAGAGGAGCAAGAGAGGATAGAGATAGGAGAGAAATATAGGTAGGTATGTGTGTGTGTGTGTCTGTGTGTGTGTGTGTGTGTGTGAGAGAGAGAGAGAGAGAGAGAGAGAGAGAGAGAGAGAGAGTAGAAATACTGGCAAGAAAGGAAATGGAAGATATGATGGTTGGAGCTGGGTATTATAACAGAGGGGTCAAATAAACATAAAAGACAAATTCCAAGTCTAAGAGTGTCGGTTAAGAGCCCTGACATCAAGCAGGTCATGGTGGCAAATGTCACCCAGCACTCCAGAAGCAGAGGCAGGTGGATCTCTGTGAGTGTGAGGCCAGCCTGGTCTACAAAGCCTGATCCAGGACAGCTAAGGCTACACAGAGAAACACTGTCTTGGAAAACCAAAAGCCAAGAGGGAAAAAAAGAGAGCCATGACATCCAAGGATAAGCAGCAGACATGGCAAGAGCCCTTCCCCAAGCACCACTGACATAAGGATCTTGGCTGTGTTCTGCTGGGGTTAACATGGCCTTGTCCCACTCAAGGTTTGCTGGTGAGGAGGCAAAGAATGCCCATAATAGAGAAGTCAAGGCAGGCGGAGGACTGCAAAAAGTCTCTGTTAGCCTCACAGAGGAGGCCTCAGTACGAAAGGTACCCGCAGAATCGACGTATCTTCCCAAGGCATCTTCACCAAGGCTGTTTTTTGAAAATGGGACAGAAACCTCTGAAATGTCAAGAGATAGCGTTTTTGCCAAGGCAACAGAATGCTAAGGACTGCAAGCAAAGATTCTTATTACAAAAAGGTGCTAAATTCTGGAATCGGGTTTAATTATACCTGAGGTATTTCTGACTTGGAGTGTGGGTGGAGGCTCTGCCTCTCTCTCTATTGCTGTTATTATCACATGGCTGTAGAGCTTAATTTTTTTCCCACCATGGGGCTTCTTAGTCAACTTTCCAGTCTCTCCCAGCCAACTACCCCTGGGAGGCAGAGTTTCTGACAAAGCACTCAACCACCAGTAAAAGTTGCTGCCCACTTCAGTCTCTATTAGCAATCAAGTTATCGGCCCTGGGCAATCACCAGGTTTAATCGTTCGTGGATCGATCGCTAGGATGATGTAGGGGCCAGCATCACATACCGCAGAGGCCAAATCTGTGGATGTGTGTGTCAAATCAACACACTGGCCGAAAGTGCTTTTAGTGTTGGCTTTGGGGGGTGGGGGTACATGGGAAATGTGAATTATACCTCTCCTTGCCTAATGGGACTCCTCTGGATGGAGTCACTCTTCTTTTAGAGATGCTAGGTTTTATCTTTATTTTTATTTTATTTTTAGTGCTGTGTATTCTATCTTCCATCTCTCAGCTGTGGCTGGTTTCCATTTGTTTTGCAGGGGGCCTCTGAATAATTCACAATCGAGCATCTCTTAGTGCTTCTGGAGGTCATTAGGTGCACCCTTGATGGAGCTGTTTTCTCTATGAGTACAACTAGCAGCAGTTAGCACTTGGGGTGAGAGGTGAATGTGGTGTGTGTGTGTGTGTGTGTGTGTGTGGTGTGACAAATACAGGCCATGTTTTTTGTTTGTTTGTGTTTGGTCAAATCTTGAACCTCATTCAGCGGAAAATCCAAGGCCTTAGTGTGAAGGCAAAGCCTTTGTCTAGCCTCATTGGTCTTTGCTCTCTGTCATCTCAGCAACCTCTCTGATCACCCTACTCCTTCCATATTGACCTTCTTGTTATTTCTATTTTTGTTTTTTGTTTTTTTTTGGATGCTGTTGAACACGTGACTACAAACACAGTGTCTCACAACAACACCCATTTATTAGTATCTTGCTGTTTTGCAGGTTGGAAGCACAGGCAGGTAAGCTGTGTTCCCTGCCAAGGCTGGAATTCAAGTGTCATCTGAGCAGGACATTATATCTGGATGTTCTGGGGAAAGTCTGAGTCTTGAATTTAGTAGGTTATTGGCCCAATTCAGTTTCCTTCAGTTGGAGGACTTGGTGTTTCCATGCAGGCTGTCCCCTGAGAGCTTCTCTCAGCTCCTTTGAGACTTCGTGGATTTCTTACCACATAGTTTTCTTCATCTTTAAGTCAACCAGGATGGACTGTAGTCTCCTCTCACTTCTGTTGCGGCTAGCCAGAGAAAAATTCTCTGCTTTTACAGTGTCCCCGTGATTAGGGCAGGCTCATCTTGGTACTCTCACTAAGGTCCATTTTTTTTTAAAGGAGAAGATTTTGCTCTGTGTTGCAGGCTAGCCTCAAACCTTAGATCCCTTGGCTTTAGCTTCCTGAGTGCTGTGATTGCTATGGGTTCTACCATATTCAGTTTGCATAGAGACTAGAGATGAAAGTTTTCTGTAGCCTAGGTTCTCGTGGCATTAACAGCCAGGACATGGAGACTAGTGGACCACTCTTAGGATTCTACCGCTCATACTGTTTTTCTAACATACTTCCATCTGCTCAACCGTAGGTCTTTGGGTGTGCCCTACCCTCTGTCTGGAATGCCTCCCTGTGTGGTTACGTGCTTTGCTATCTGTCTTTGCTATAGTCATGTCTCTGCCTGTAAGTCACCTCAGTTTAGTGATCTTCAAGAGAATTCTTTATAAAGGGAAGTCCTCATTCTGCCCTTTTCTTCACAATATCCAGGAGAGATTACAAAATATACAGGTGGGGGTACCGAGGCTTGAACCTGGGGCCTTGTGTATGTCAGGCAAGCATTTTTCAACAGTGAGCTATCTCCCTGAGGCTCTTTCCCTTTTTAAATTTTGAGACAAGATCTCATTATGTTGTCTAGGCTGGCCTCTAACTCACTCTGTATTGCAGCCCGATTTGACTTTGAGCTCCCTCTAGTCTAGGCTGGCCTTGACTTCGTGAGTCACCTGCCTCAGCCTTCTGACTAGCCCAGAATCTAACACCTCTAAGTGCCTCTCTGTATGAGTTATCAGGCTCGGCTTTCTTGCTGTTGTTTGTTATTCTCTTTCTTCACTGGGATCAAGGTGTCCTGAGGATGGAGCCTTGCCTGCAGTGTTTGCAGCTGTATCCTCAGCATCTGATATAACTCCCGGCACATCTCAGGATGTGTGCTCCATCTACAAATAAGTGAGTGGATAAATAGACCTTGTTTTCTTCCTTCTTTCTCCCACTAAGATGTTCCTGAATTTTAACATTCTTTTAAAACCATCCCTGTTTTTCCATTTCTAACTGTATATCTCAGGGACTTTCTTTTATTTTTTTTTAATACATTCTGAATTAAAATTGACTTGCATCAGTTACCCCTATCTCCTTCCTCCTTCCATCCCCTCCCAGGCCTCCTCCCTCCAACTCCACTAATGCTCCTCTTCTTTTAAGCTGATAGCCTATTTTTCTTTAAACACTATTGTTACATATAAATGTATTCATATGTAGGCACAGATATATAAATATGATCTGCCGAGTCTATTTTGTTGTTTGTATGTATATGGCTTTAGAATTGACTACTTTGTATTGGATAGTCAATCAGGAGATTCATCCCTGGGAGAGACTAATCTTCATTCTCTCTGAAGTCACTAGTGGGACCCTGTGAAATGCTCCCCCTTCAATGCTAGCATGTCCATTGATACTGCCAATGTTCTGGTCTTGTTTATGCAGCCATTTCAAGGAGAGACTGTTTCATAGCAGGCATCTTGGTATTCTGGCTCTTGCAATCTTTCCATCCTCTCTTCCATGATGTTCTCTGAGCCATGCAAGTGCTGTGATGTAGATGTAGCCGTTGGTGCTGGGCTCCCCATGATCCATTTTCTGCATTGTGCCCAGTTGTGGTTTTTGTTTTTTGTTTTTTTTTTCTATTAATGGTTTCTGTTTGCTTTAAAGGGAGGCTTCTTTGATCAGAGGTGGTAGCTACACTTATTTGTGAGTGTAAGGATAAGATTTAGAGCACAGTAAGGAATTATGCCTGTCTAGCAAAGTATCACTTCACCAACCCCAGGAAGTTGGCTAGGTTTTTAGTAGCAGGCCTGGTTTCTTTCCCAAATGTTGAGTGGGTCTTGAGTTCAGTTAGACAGTTGTTAGTTATCAGCATCATGTGAGTGCCACTCACTGAACTTTGAAGGAGAACTTGCCATGCTGATCCTTGTTAGGAGTCACAGATGTTGCAGCTGGGTAGGACTGTTAATTCCTTCACACCTAGACAGATTGCCAGTATTTTCTAGTATGATGCAAGAAAGGGAACTGGTTAGATCCAGTTTGACTAATCATAATCCCGAGCCTTAAGTGTGTGGTGTCTCTGGCAACAGAGGCTTCCCTTCAACCTCCGAGAGGCAACCAAGGGCAAGAGTAATCGTGTATATTGAAGAAAAAGTTTATTTTATCTTACACTTTATATACCATCATTGAGGAAGCCAGGGCAGGAAACTGGAAGAAGGAACTGAAGCAGAGACCACAGAGGACCGGTGCTCACTGGCTTGCTCCTCATGGCTAGCTTTATTTTTTTTTTTTTAGAAGCTGCTATGCATGACACTACCCACAGTGGGCTGGGTCCTCCCACTTCAGTAAGTAATCAAGATAATGCCCTACTGGTAAACGGTCAGTCTAGATGGAGGCATTTCAACTGAGGCTTCTCTTCAGAGACAGCTCTAGCTTTTGTCAAGCTGATAACAAAGAAGCAAACAAACAACAACAACAACAAAAACCCTAACCAACCAGTCCCTAAAACCGACTGCAATTTATAGCACTTAGTGACACTGGGCATTTTTGTTGTGTTTAAGTGTTGAGACCTTACAAAGTTTTAATGTACTGTCTCTTACGAGGAAGTGTCTAAGCACTGGAGATATGTTTCTTGGAGAAATCATGGATGTCTTAGTTAGGGCTTTATTGCTGTGAAGGGACACCTTGAACAATGCAACTCTTATAAAGGACAACATATACTTGGATCTGGCTTATAGTTGCAGAGGTTTAGTCCATTATCATCATGGTGGGAATCATAGTAGTGTCCAGGCAGACTGGTGCTGAAGAAGGAGCCGAAGAAGGGGCTACATTTTGACTAGAGACAGCCAAGAGGAAACTGACTTACACTGGGTGGAAGAGCTTGAGGGTGCATATGAGACCTCAAAGCCCGCCTCCACACTGACACACTTCCTTCAACAAGGCCACACCTACTTCAACAAGGCCATGCCTCCTAAGAGTGCCACTCTTTATGGCCAAGCATTCAAACACATGAATCTATGGGGTTCAAACCTATTCAAATCACCATAATGGAACTTGTCCTCTGGTTTTCTATTTTTCACTTGCTGGGCATGAGTGAGCAATTTTTATTACCACTCTCCCTGCCATGGATCTATTGTCTCACCTTTGGATGAGAAATACTTCCCATACTCTTGGGCAGTTGAACTTGGTTTCTGGTCGGTGTCACTGTTTAAGGAGGTTTGGGAGGTATGGCCTTATTAGAGGCCTTGTTAGTGTATCACTGGAGGTAGGCTTTGAGAGTTTTAAACTCTATCCCACATCCCATTTGTGTTCTCTGCTTCATGCTTGTGGCTCAACAATCGTGTTTTCTTCTTTCTGCTCCTGACACCGTGTCTCCCATGCTGGCATGCCTCTCTCTTACCATAATGTGCTTTCAATTTTCTAGGAAACACAACCCCAAATAAACCCTTTCTTCCATAAATTGCCTTGGTCATGGCATTTTATTGCAGGTTCAGAAAAGTAACAAATAGGTTCCAAACAAAAGAGCCAAGTGACTGTGGGCTGAAACTTCTGTTTTTTTATTACTTTCGGCATTTTGAGAGCTAACCATTACTCCTTCAATTTTTGGTAGCTTGTTATCTTACAGTGTTCTTTGGCTTATAGTAGCATATTTTCATTTTCAGATGGGCCTTCTCTTGGCCCTTTCCTTTCTTCATTTCTTCTATTTCTCATAAAGATACATGTCATTGGATTAAGGTACACATAGTCAATTCAGGATGGTCTCATTTTGGGAGGAATCTAATAAACTCAATGTGATATAATATACTATCTTTTATTTCTTTATTTGCAAATATACAGTTATACAATGGTTCAGTGTTGGACATTATGTTGGGGGGGTACTGAGCAAGTTCATAAGATTCTTCTAGGAGGAAAAATGAGCAGTATATGCTGTAACTGTTATGTAATGACAGTGGTGAATCATAGTTACAGTGTTCACAGAACACTAGAAAGTCTCAAAGGAGAAAGATATAAAAAGGTCAGGGTTGGAGTTGGAGGACATATGCCTAGAAGGATAAGCTGAAGTATTGGGAAGACAAACATTACTCAGGGAAGAAATGTATGAGAAGCCAGAAGTGGGGAGAACCCTACAAAGAACAATTCTTCTTCTTCCTTTTTTTTTTTTTTTTTAATGAAGTAGCCAGGTATTCTCAAGAGTGACTTTTGTATACAACAGGTGCTCACCATACACCTTGTTAGCTATACGCACTCAATCAGTCTTCAGTGCTCACTGGTGCCACCCTAGGGAATCCACCAAATTGATACATTTATAGTTTCCTGAAAAATTCCAGTTCATGATAGGCCGAAAATGTAAATATCAGTAAGCCAGTGACATTGACGCCTACTTGAAGGTCACATGTGCTGTCAGGCTGGAAGCTGGCACTTCAGTCTAGTCAGTACATTGCTTAGCCACAAGAATTTCCTGTTTCCTTATTCTAATATCTGATACTGTGGGCTGCTAACCATGCGCTGATCCATTTGGAGCTCAGTGGTTTTTCATTATTTCCAAATTTGATTAATGTTCCTGCCTTCGTTTGTCCTTTTGGTGGCAAAATGTAATGCCACATGTTTTAGTCATCGGTGGGTTTTTCTGACGTCAGGCAGCTCAAAGATAATTTCCCAAGAATGGTGCTAGACCATAATATGAAGACAACACTACCTTGGAAGAACAGAAAGGAGAGGAAGACTGTTGCTCCTTGGGTTAATGAAAGATAAAAAAGTATAAGCTAATATTTCCCCCTTCCACCAGAGACACAGTTTCTCTTTGTAACAGCCCTGGCTGTCAGGAAAATCTCTCTCTCTCTGTAGACCAGGTTGGCCTTAAGCTCTCAGAGATCTGTTTGCTTCTGCCTGCCGAATGCTTGGATTAAAGGCATGTGTCACCATTACCAGGCAGTGTAACCTAGTTTTAACAGCAATTGAAAGAGTCCTTTGAAAGAGAAAAACATATTTTCAGTAAATTCTGCCTATCCCTGTTGAAAAATAATAATTTTGACTTTCAGTGCATTTGTTAGCTAGAAATGTAATTTCTGCTATGGTTTGGATATGACATATTCCTGCAAAGGCTCATGTGTTGAAAGACTGGTCTCTAACATAAGGGAGTGAGAGGAGACAGGATCATGAAGGCTTTAACTTTAAGGTGGGTCACTCTGCTGATGCAGTCATGGCTGGCCAGCCCGTAGATAGGCCTGGTTGGAGGAAAGTGGTCATGAGAGGGCTTGTCTTGATCCCTTTCTCTCCTATCTCTCTGCCCTCTGTCTGCCAAGAGGCCAGCTGATCTCCTCCACCATTTGCTTCCTATCACATTATGTGCTCAGAAACAGTCTCACCAAGTGATTACCACCTGAAACTGTGATAAAAAAATCTTTACTCCGTTAAATCATTTTTTTTTGCTATAGTGTCAAAAGGTTAAGAACTCTTGTTTGCATGTGAACTTTTCAAAATGTAGACATTTTCATGAGATTGTGGATTTAGTAACTGTATGTGACGATGTAACTTGTTCAGTATCAACGAACTTGATACACTGGTGTTTGAATAGAATCTGGGAATCTCTTGATTGGTTGGAACCCAGAAGGTTACCTGGAAGTTCCTTTATTTTGTAGACAGGGTATGGACTGTTGGCCTTGCATCCTCAGAACGTCATCTAATGCCACTAATATCAGTGCTGCAACCCATTTCTTTATGTATCTACATCATCTGGCCTGGCAGTCGATCGGGTTTTGTTTGCACACTCTAGTAACGGAGTGCTTTTCATCTGAGGAGGGCATGATTCTTTGCAATGACATTTGCTTTGTTTTTTTCTCCCTGACATAGGGTTTCTCCGTGAAGCCTGTGTAGAACCAGTACTGTAGACCAGGCTGGCCTTCAACTCACAGAGATCCTCCTTCATCAGCTTCCAGAGCACTGAGATTAAAGGTGTGCCCCATCACCCAGGTTGCAATGGCGTTTGGTTTAGTTTTCCTTTTATTCGGTTGTCATCGATATGTTTAAAATATTTACCAATTTTAAGACAATGATCAACACATGCATATTAATCTATCAGTATAAATGGCATATAGTAAAACATGTACTTTTCTTACCTCTCCCCAGGCACCCTTCAAGCATATATTATATATATTTACTCAACCATTCTTGCCTTTATACAAATGCCTGTTTACAGCTTTCTTCTATTCTTCTCCATGTAAATGCATACACATAAACACATTTGCCTTTTTATTTTTCATCCCTTGACAGTTTTGTACAGCATATAATGGGTTTTAGTCACTTTCACTCATTTCCATCTTCTGTCTTCCATCATTCTCCCACTGAACTCATTCTTCTCAACAAGCCCCCCTCCTACTCTTGTATGTTTCTTTTCATGTGTGGCCCACTGAGCTTAATTAGAGTAGCCTTCATGAGCTTGGATGGGAAATTGTTTACTGGGGCATGGACAACATATAGTTTCCCTATGCCACTGTTAACTGTCAATGGTCCCTTAGGGATGGTAGGGCATCATGACCCCTTCCCCATTCCATGATGAAATGTTGATAGGGCCCATTCTTAGGCAGGTCTTGTGCAGGTAATCTTAGCTGTACTGAGTTCATGGCCTATCATGTCCAGAAGAGAGCACTTTACAGCACTCTGTCCTATCTGACAAGTTCTTACATTCCTCTTTAAAATTTATTTTATTTTAGCTGCATGAATGTTTTGCCTGCATGTATATCTGTGTACCATATGTGTGGCATGTCCTCTCATGCCAGAAGACTGCATTGGATTCCCTAGGACTGGAGTTAAAGATGGCTGTGATTGCCATTTGGGTGCTGGGACTAAACTTGGGTCTGTGGAAAGTAGCCAATGTTCTTAGCTACTGAGACATCTCTCCAGCCTCAGGTCTTTCCACCTTTTGTGATGTTCACTGAAGCCTTGGAGAACATGATATTAGGCATTGTGTCTTTTTTTAAAGCAAAGATGGGATCGTACTCTTTATGTGGCCCTGCATCTTGCTCTTTAAAAGACGTGCACCTATTTCCCACTGAATTCCTTTTGTAGCATGTAGCCCTGAATACCTATTGGAAGAGCCTGGTGGAAAATATAATTCATATATTTTGAAGCCCATTACCTACTGATAGTAATACAGAGTTCTTAAAAAAAAACAAAAAAAAACAACAACCAGGTATTTTATAGGTTCTACTTCTTATTGCTTTCATACATGCTTAACTTTCCCCAATCTTATACCTTACAATGTCAGCTCATCATTCAATCAATCTATTTTAACCTCCTTATTAGAGAAGCTTTACTAAATTCCTCTTCAGAACTTAGGGAACATTTAGATCTCCCTGGGATGTTTTCATTGGTTTATATGTCTACCTCTACTGGAAAATTATATCATCTCTATTCCAGGCTCTGCCTCCTAACTTTAGTGGCCCAGTATAGTCTTAGCTTTTAGTGATGTGAGGTCAATTGGGGCTACCCAGACCTGTGTTTTTAACGGAGACCACAGAAAGCAGGAGGTAACAGGAAGTGTGGGAATGAAAAATATCTGTAAGTAGACCTCACCTTCATTTTTTTTCAATTTGAAAATTTTTAGATGCAAATTTTTCTCATTTTATTCTTAACTTAAAATTGTATTTTTAAAATTTCATACATGACTACTATAGTAACATTACTGTGACTCCCATCCCTCTCTAATTCCTCCATGCCCCCAATTCTTTCTCTGATTCATTGCCTGTGTCTTTCATAAGTAGATTTTAATTATATATAGTTATGAGTCTTATTATGGCATTTGGATACATGTATATAGAGTATTTTGATCACATTTACTCCATCACCCTATCATTTCCTCCCCACTCTTATAATTCTCTTCTCTTTTACAGTTAGTCTTGATGTTCATGTCTTTTTGTGTATGTGTAAGAATTGTTGAGTTTTATTAGGGTTGTTTACAGAAGCACATGTGAGGGTTTCTTTATGGGAGCATGGACACCTTACCAGGGGATACACCCATTAAAGAATAAACTGCCTCTCTTCCTGATCAGTCTTTACTGTGTGTACATTCTCGGGTGGGACAGAAAGCCCCATTACCACTCTTGGTCCCATGACAGGGGGTTGATAAATCCAGTCTTGTAGACATGTTGTGTAGGTGAACACAGCTGTGAAAGTTCAGGAATGCAGCAGCCACATCATGCCTAGAAATCAGCATTCCACACCACTCTCTCTCCCTCCTCAGTTCTTTCTTTCTGTCCCCTCTTCCTAGTTGATCCCCGGGCCTTGGAGATGATGATGAAAATACCCATTTATTGCTGGGAATTCAATGGCCATTCACTCTCAGTTCTTAGACTAGTTATGAGTCTTCAAAGCCACCTCTGATCAAGGCAAAAGGAAGCTTCACTGACCAAAGGTGACAGCAGGGATAATTTATGGCTGTAACTACACTTACTTAGAAGGCAGTTTGACTAGTACATCATGATTAGAAGAAAACATCAGAGGCTTCTGAACTAAGGGTTTTTAACCAGGTTTTGACTGGGTTTAGAGTAATAGGTGTGGATGTGAGCATCACGTCCAATCAGACAGCAGACGGCTACCCACTAACAGACCTTGCTACTATTACACTGGTGAGCTCATCTCACCTGGCTGATTGGTATTGTTGCATACAAGAAACAAACTGAGTAGGACAATTCTCCTCCTGCAGCATGGGTAATATCTTCTGGCAATATGAGGGCTAGCCAACAGGAATGGAGCTTCCAGCCCCGTTCCAGTTTGATTTCTCTGTGTCCCGCAACAAAGGCATCAGTTTCATCCCCATTTTAAGAAGAGTGCTTAAACCTGTTTGAGATATTGTAGTTATTTATATACTTAAAAGTTCCTCAGAAGAGCACGATGAAATGGGTTAAAATGCAGATTCCCAGTTCGTTTCCCGGAAATGCCATTTCAGCAGACAGAAATAGTTGGTCCTTTATAATTAGCAGGTTCCCCTGGAGGTTCTGATTAGAAGAGCCTGGTATGAGAATGTTTTCTGGGCATGAAGTAGAAGGAAATATTTTGATCCCGGAGGCACTCATAGTCTATATGAGGAAACAGAGGGTGTAGTAAAAAATGAAGTAGAACATGAATGCATGTGTTGTAGACAGAATATAAAACGTCTCTCACAAACTTTGGTTTGAATACCTGGTCCCTAGCTGGTGGCATGATTTTGCGAGGTTGTGGAACCCTTAGGATGATGTACCTGTGTAGAGGAAGTAGGTCGTTGGGGGTGGGTTCTCGAGGCTGCTTCCTGTCATGCCTCTGTTTGCTGACCTACCTTGGCAGGAACCAGGTGGCTCTGCTGTTTCTTTCCTGCCACAGTGGCCTTGAAGTCTCTGAAACTAAAAGTCGAAACTCACCCCTTCCCCTTGAAGTTGTTTCTGTCCTGTGTTTTGTTACAGCAATGTGGAGGGTAGTGGATGTTCTGTGCTGAGCAGGTGTTTGTGGAGAGTGATCCAGGCAGGCCAAACATGAGGAAAAAATTCACAGAAGTACCCCAGTTCAACTCACCGCAGAGATACTTGCTCCTCAGTGCTTATTGCAGAGCTATTGCCAATGACCAAATCATGGCGCCAACCTGGGTGTTGGACAGCAGAGGAGGATAAAAACAAAACAAAACAAAACAAGAGTTTATTATACAATAGAATGAGGTTCTGTCATTTGCAGGAAAATGGATGCAACTGGGAGACAATCATACCACGAGAATTAAACCAATTTCAGAAAGACAAATGTTATATATTTGCTCTCATTTGTGGCTTCATGTGGGGATTGTACAGACACACAGATGTTTAAAGGGAGAACATACAGTGAGGTGGTCAGGAACAAGGCCTTGGGGCTGGCTGCCTTGTCAGGACTATGGCTCCACAGTTTGTTTACTGGTTGCCTGAGCTTGGGCAGTTGGACTCATTTATCTAGGCTTTCAGATCCAATCTGCTAAATGTAAACAAGATCCTACTTCAGGAGACTGTGAACATTAAAATAAATTATTTGTGTAAAAAGTCTCGACATTTGGTAAAAAAGACAATCACTGATAAAACTGCCTTTTTTAAAAAAATACTTAAACTTAGCATAGATCAGAGAGCTTAAATCTCCTTCTCAGGGATGTTATATGTAGCTTACTGAGCGTGGGAACTCAACAAGAAAAGCATCTGTCCGAAAGAGGGACCGATATACTTTGTAGGACTGTGTATTTTTCTACTCAGAGCCCTGAGCCTTGCCTAACCACTGATTTAAATTCAAGGTTGATTAAAACCGTATATTAGTCAGGAATTCTCTAGAAGAGTGGTCTCAACCTGTGGGTCATAACCCCTTTGGGGCTCACATATCAGATATCCTACATATGAGGAATTTACAGTTCACAACAGTAGCAAAATTACAGTTATGAAGTAGCAACAAAAATAATTTTTATGGCTCAGAATCAGCGCAGCATAAGGAAATATATTAAAGGGTCGCAGCAGCAGGAAGGATGAGAACCACTGATGGAAGCCTGGAAACTTAGCAGGTGTAGGGTAAACCAGCTGGGTGGCAAGAATACCCCAACTGCGGTGCTTGGTTAATGCAGCTAAGGGCAAACGCCTTCCTTCTGCCAGGCCCTTTTTAAGTAGGCTGCTACCAAAAGGTGGCACTCACCTTTCAGACAATAATTCTTCCGTGTCTACTGAGGTGACTGCAGCCTGTGACAAGTTGACATTAAAACCAATCATAATAAATGGATTGCAAGACCTATTTAAGAATGAGCCCACTTAATGCACAATACACTTGTTTATTTTTTTGAAGGAAACAGCTCAAGCTAAGAATCTGGCCCAAGTAAGCCAGGGCCAGTAAATAATGAAATAAATTTCAAAATCCTGTTGAAAATAAACTGGTATATGGATTAAAGTTGCCATTCTACTTCTTCTTTTTTGAGACATGATGTAACTCATAGCCTAGGATGGCAGGAAACTTGCCTCAGTTCCCCTAGCTTAGCCTTTTGAATCCGGGGATTTAGAGCCACTGTGTCTAAATGTTTTTGTGCCATAGTTTATACATTATTCTGAGCGGAGCTGTCGGACTATGTAACACATCTTTTTCCTTTACTGTGTGTCTGCAGTGCTGGTATCAGCGAGGTCAGGGATGAAGCTAGATAACCAGCCTCCCCTCTCCTCTCTTGTAAACATAAAATTTTTCATCTGGAGAAGATCTGGTTTCTGTACTCCACGTGTGATAAGGAACTTCTGGTACATACTCTGTCGAACTCGAGTCTTACTGCATAGCATATAAAATTGCTTTTCTATTGCTGTGATAAAACACCATGGACAAGGCAATCTGTACAGGAAAGAGTTTACTTGGGCTTGTGGTTGCAGAGTGTAAGACCCAATGATGTTGGCACAGAGGCATGGCATTGGAAGTGGAAAGCCGTGGGCTCCTATCTTGAAGTGCAAGCGTGAAGCAGAAAATGCAAACGAAATAATCCTTGAACTCCCAAAGCCTCCAGTGACTTACTTCCTTTAACAAGGCCCCCTTACGCTTCCCAAAATGCACCAACAATTGGAGACTGGGTGCTTAAACGCTCCAGAGGCTCCAGGGAACAACTCGGCCAAACCACTATACTTAGCAATTGATAGCTTTGGCATAGAAAGACAAAGGAAGAAAAAAAAAAGAGTGACGGAGAAGAGGGGAAGAACCAAAGTGAAAAAGTAAAGCGAAGGCAGAAAGGAAAAAAAAAAAGAAAGAATAAAAAATAAAGCATAAATTAAAAAAAAAAGGAAGATTGAGAAATGTAAAAAGGAAAGAACATCACAAGAAAAAGAAAACAAAAAGAAGGGGTAGAGGTATGGCCAGCCTTTTTCTCCTTCCTTCAGAGTTCAACAGAGAAGACAAGAGGTGTTTGGTCCAATGGTGGTGGGCATGTCTTTTACTTTTCTTTAATGAACAAAACACCACTTGTTCCTAGGTCTCTGATGACAGCAATCTATAATGTTGTTTTTCTTACCGAAGCACTCCAGGGTGATGAGGGGAGACAGTAGAATGAATGCTAACGAGCAAGACAGCTATTATTTTGGGGCTTTAATGAGGTATCAGACAAGAAAGGCAGTAATTTCTACTTAATGATCGGATGCGGGCCTTGGATTCATGCTGCAGGGCTGCGTTGGTTTTATTGAACCAGTCTCTCAGTGCTGCTGACCGTGTGAAAAGCCACTGACTTGATTCTGGGGAGGTGGAAAGACCCGGTCACGTGGTCATTTTATAGCATTCAATTCCTAAACTCTCGGTGAGAATAGGAAAGAACTACTATTTATTTTTAGAGAAAAATCCATTTGCGTGAATACAATTTTATGGTCCTCGGATGAGAACAATAAAGGTTCCTTAGGCTGTTTGCAGAGAACCCTGGATTCCTGTCCTGAATAGTGATTCATCTTTGGAAGATGCTGACACCCACTGTTATTTTTCAGTGTTATCGGTTATTAAAAGACACTTTAGAAATTGTTCATATGAATGGTAACACATGCTGGACAACTTATGGCTTTTAGAAAAATGGAGCCGTGATGGCACACAGATTGTTCCTCGAACGCCTGGAGTTAACAGAAGACATTGCTAATCGATTGCTGTGCATTTCCCGTCATGTCCATATGTGGCCAAAGTTTTTCTTTCTTTCTTTTTTCCTTTCTTCCTTCCAGAAAGATGTTACCTCAAGTCATTAGACTGACATTTTGCTGTCTGGTGAAACCTCTTGCCACCCCAATGTAGATATAAGGAAAACATTTGCGTTTTCGTCTTCTATCCTTACATTTAAAAACACTCTTAAAGCAATGCTTAAAGATAAACTTCCCAAGCTTAAATTTCTAGCTGAATTGCTCAATGGCTCATTGCTTGTTATGTCAGTTTGAAGAGTGGGCCATGTTAGAAGTTCTGCTGAGGAATTCTGACAAGATTACTGAGGCAAGACTGGCTTTTATTGTTTGAGCTCTTTACCCCATGCCAGACATCGATGGAAACCAGCACCTGGAACAAATGGAAAATTGTATATTCTAGCGGGGAAAGCAAATGGGTTACAGTGAGTGAGAACAAGATCTTTCTCTGAAGGTGGAGAGCTTTTTCTCATGTGAATGAATACTGAGTGACCCTGAATGCTCATGCCTGTCTGCATGACATCTCTCATCCGTGCATCCTGAAGTTGCTCGCAGAGGCAGCCAAGTGACCACACGGAGCAGAACAGAGAGATAGGAGGGAGGATGCAGGCTACCATTTTCAAATTTGAGAAGTGAAATGGTCTCATTAAAAATGCATTATTCATAGGATGAAAAATGTAGCCCTCCTCCCTGGTTGACACATGATTATTAGATTCCTCAGGATTTCTTGAATTTGTTTTGCGACTGGCATAACACAAATGGCTCCGGCACTTTTTGAACCAAGGAAGCAATTTCGAAATCCGATATTGCAGGAAAAGGAAAACAAATAGGTCCTGTCTGTGAGTATACAGTGGGCCTAAAAATATACTGCTGCAATTTCATGGCTGACCTGTGCTGTAATTTACTCTTGGTGGCTCACTTTCTGAAATTTTAATTCTTGGGCGTCTACATTTAGCCCAAAGTGATTTCTATTTGAAAGCCATCACACTACCTAGCTTTGGAAAGGGAAGACAACACGAGGGCATAACTTTGATTTCTGTAGTCTGGCTGAGCAGATAAAAGGAGTGCTTGATTTCTGGCTGTGCTGTCTTGAACAAGTTGCTAAACTTTTCTGGTTCTGAGTTTCTCCATCTGCCCCTGGGCTAATTATATATGTCTTACATTTGTGAGATGGAGAAATGACTTAGAGCATGTGAACTGCTTGGGACAGGCCTGATACATCGAAAAGGTGCAATATGCTTTATTAGTTATGACTATATCATGCCCCTGAATGATAGAGGTCTTTGTGGCTTAGATACTATTTAGAAAAGGTGCTCTCGAGACTGTAAGGTACTACAGCTTCTGAAATATCTGTCCTGGCTGGGTGCTTTGGCACACAGCTGTAATCCCACCACTCGGGGAGGCAGAGGCAGCTAGATCTCTGAGTTCAAGGCCAGCCTGGTCTACAAAGTGAGTCCAGGACAGCCAAGGGTACACAGAGAAACCCTATCTCAAAAAAAAAATCGTCCTGTGTTTAGATTTTTTTTAATTAATTTCAACTTTTTTGCCCTTAGAACCTATAGAAAAGTCTTGGTTTTCCATATTGCTTTTAGCAGGTTGTAGGAACAACTGTTTCTCCTCTTCCTTTGTTTTTTCACTCTATGCCTTATGTCCTTGAGTCTCTTCTCTTTTAAGATGGGGCTGATTTTTGCCTTCTCACTGTTTCTCCATTCTTGCACAGCTTTCTTTGGGCAACCAGGATTGGTATATGGGATTTAAAAGGAAGGCTTAGAAACTAGAGTGACTTTCTACCAGTCACGATTCGATGCGCAGTGACACACCAAGTATCCTAGAGTCTTGACAGAATTACCTTGAAGTAGAACTCTAGTTGGACTGAGTTAATTGTTTGAATTCATTGCTTTTCAGGTTTTACATCTTCCCTGGGTTTCAAAACCAGGGATATTATAAAAAAAAGTTTTAACAGCCACGCATGGTAGTTCACATGCTGTAAAACATGTACAAAGCACAAGATGGATGTAGTTCCACTGGCCTTAAAATCACTTGCAAATAATATTAACTTCTCCAGGAAACTGTGTCATCTAATCAAAAGAAAAGTAAAACATTAACATTCTGTGATAAAAGGAAAAAAAAAGTCTACATCAGTCATCTCTATGAAAATGCTCAGGTCAGTCTGCAGGAGAGTTAGAGATGTCATGGTTGAGAGAGTCTTTCCAGGCACAAGCCTCCTAGAACACTCTACATCTAGAGACTTCCTGGATCTGACCAAGAACGGCAGAACCTCTTGGCTGATTGCCCAGGTTCCCAGACCGACCGTAACTGAGAATCCCAGTATCCCACTGAGGTTTTGCATTGTTTGTTATGCAGGCTTGGGGAAGCGGTCAGTAATGATTAAACTTCTTGTGCGGCAGTCACAGTTTATCTCCGAGGCTCTTCAGATACATTTGAGACTCCTTGAGAGTGTGATTGGGTTTTGCTTTCTTTGAACTGCAGGGCCTGGGCTGGGAGTAATATTTGCCAGCTGCACTCCTGGCTTAGCATCATTCCCGTGCTCGCTGGATGGCTTGTTTTCACCCAGGTGCTTTCATCGAGCACCTCCTGACCAGAGCTACAGATGTCAAGGTGGAGTCAATTTTGGAAGTTCCAGACAGACTTAGGGAATAGGAATAATACAAAGGGAAGTCTTGTGCCTGTTGTCAAAATACTTTTTTAATGACTCTCTCTCTCTCTCTTTCCCTTCATTCATCCCTCCCTCTCTTTTCCTTCTTCCCCAACCTCTGAGTCAGGATCTCCCAACATAGATCAGGCTAGCCTAGAATTTTTTTTTAATTTTTATTTTTTAATATTAGTTACAGTTTGTTAACTTTGTATCCCTGCTGTATCCCACTCCCTCTTTCCCTCCCAATCCCACTCTCCCACCCTCACTCATCTCCTCCCAGCCCCTTTCCAAGTCCACTGATAAGGGAGAACCTCCTCCCCGTCCATCTGATACTGGTTTATCAGGTGTCTTCAGGACTGGCTGCAAAGTCCTCCTCTGTGGCCTAGGAAGGCTGCTCCTCCTTGGGGCAGGGGGGGAAGGGGAGGTCAAAGAGTCCGCCATTGAGTTCATTTCAGAAACAGTCCCTATTCCCCTTATTAGGGTACCCACTTGGATGCTGAGCTACCAAGGCTAGCCTAGAATTTACAGGATCCCCTCTGTGTGCCTCTGCCTCCCAAGTGCTGGGATCAAGGACAGACGCCACCACACCTGAGTTCTCTCACAGTCTAAAAGCCCACAGGAGACACCTTCTCAATCTACATGAAACTCAGAGTTTATATAAGATATGCTGTTTTTTTTTTTTTATGTTCTGCCTTTTTTTTTTTTTTTACATGTGTGAAAGATACTGTTTAATTTTAGCTTTTTTTTTTCCAATGCAGTTTATTCAGGAACCTTGAACAATCCTCGGACCCTGGGGAAAGCCAGCCCACAGCTTAAATAGCCTCTGGGTAGCCAACCCCGGCATGCCACGTGGGCAATGCAGATAGGTCCACAGATATGCTGTTTTTTAATGGTAGTAACTATTCTTTGCAAAAGATACTTGCAAAAAACATCATTCAAATGCTTAAAACCCCACAGAATTATAATCATGGAGTTAAAACTTATGCTATGGCCCCTATCAATTTTACCACAGTTTGGACTTCACAGTTCATAGGTTCACTGTGTGTGTGTGTGTGTGTGTGTGTGTGTGTGTGTGATCTTTCTAAATGGGTTTTCAGCTTTAAGGGACATGGTTAGATATTCTTGTTTTCCCGTCTGCTAAAATGTGTGGCAGAATGCTTCATCCGCAGTGGGACATCAATAGATACTAAGAGACTCACTAATGGAGATACATTGGTGTACTTCATAAAGCTGGAGTGGGTCTTTCCATATTACCAGTTGGAGTTTTATCTTGCATCAGGCAAGGAGAAAAGGCTGATTAATTTTATTAACCACCTTAATATTTAGAAAACATATAAATAGCTCCAGGAAGTCTTGAGCTGCAGAGAAACAATCAGCATTCGAAGGCCAGAATGGTGGTATTATAATTGGGCTGTGGAAAAGGGAGGACTGTCATTGTGAAAGCAGGTAAGTGGCTTAAAACAAAACAAAAACAAAAACAAAAAAACAGAAAAAAAAAAAAGACCAAAGTTCAGTAAAATGTCTAACTTGTTTAATGATTCCTGAGATAATCTGGAAGGACAAAAGTGCACATTGTCTCATAAAACCCCACAAGAGTGAAGGCAGAGTATGGCTCCTGGGGGCGACTTTGCTTTACTTTTAGGATTTTGAGAATCCGAGTTTCAACTACCAGCAGAGGCCCTTACAAACTTTTCCGACCCTGAGGAGGTTCACTCTGAACCCATTTGGCCTTGCACTTACCCTGAGGCGCTCCAGAGTTTACCTGCTGCATCCTCAGCTAAATCACCCTTCACGACAGCTCTGGCAGGAAGCATGCAAGGTTATGGGAATAGAAATTACCCCAGACTTGAAAACAGGCAGAAGAGACCATTGTCTTATGACACTGTAGGGCAAATACTGTGGGGCAGATTTTTCATGCATGTTCTAGGTGGACCTTGATGGGCCTGAGTGGAAAGGTTGCCCTGGTACAGGAGTGGACGGTAAATGTTTTAGACGTGGCGGGGTTACATGTATATGTGTATATGTATACGTTCTGTGTGTGTGCTATGTATGCATACATGCAGGTATACACACATATGTGCATATATGTATATCTGGTGAGTTTTCTTCTGCCTTTATTTTACGTCATTTTTAAAATATGAAAGTCACCATTACTTTATGAGCTATAACGAAAACTAGTTGCGAGTTGGGTTTGAGTAATGGGCAGTAGCTTGTGTTGCATCTCCTAGATGAGGCAGCCTTATAGTTCCATAGGAGATACCCCTTGACTTGCAAAAACTGTCACCATCACAAATGATGCTTGTCTGAGAGGCATTTAACTCCTCCCTACGAGGGTGTAGCTAAATTTTGTCCAGTGAGGGTACAGTTGATTTCTCTGAGGTAGTAAAGATAACGCCACATATTATGACTTATAACAAGATCAGCAGTTTTGCATTTCTTGGTTTAGTGCTCTCATGTCTGACTCACATGCTTTCCTTCCGCTCAGCCCTAACGCCCACAAGCTCGTCAATGAGTGAACGCGGTGAGGTATTTAACACATATTTACTCTGTTTGCATGAGTGTCACACTTTTAAATAGTTGAAATTCATGCTGTAGTGGTGGTGTGGTCCCCTCCTGAGGGCTTAGCAACTTGACTTTACAAATAGTTAAGGCTGAACTCAACTACAAGTAAAACATCTGCTTCTCAGTGAAGAAAAGGAAAAAAAATGCAATTCTGCCATTTCTGGGTTGTCTAGCCTTGAACGTTCTGCAATAACTAATTTTCTCCATCTTGGAAAATATTTGTACAAGATTTAAATTTATAAAAATTTTCACTTTTAAAGAAAATTCTGTTACTTAAAATTTAATTTTAAATTATTGTTGTTATTGTGTGTGTGTACTTGCACACATGTGTAACTGTGTACATGAAGAGGGTAATTTTGGGGAGTCAGTTCTCCCCTTCTACCATGTATTTCAGACATTAAGTTCAGGCTATCAGATTTCCATAGCAAGAGATTTTTCCAGGGAGCCATCTTACTGGCCCAAGGTTTTCATTTTTCTTTTTCTTTCTTTCTTTTCTTTTTTTAATTAAAAAAAATTTAGGGTATACAGACTTTATTGGTTCAACAAGAAACAGCAGAGAAAATGCTGTCATTCCAGGAGTGCCATCCACAGATGTGAAAGCCACCTATCTCCAACGTTTTCATTTTTATGTATTAAGCCAGATCTTGTTACAGATGGCTGCACACACCTGTATTCCCAACACTCCAGAGATGAAGACAGGAAGTGTGCCAGTTTGCGGTCAGTCTGGACCACCCAGTGAGAACCTGTCTTGAAATATCAGGGAGAAAAAGAGATCCTTCTTAAGTAGTATGATGGATGTCCCTCACGTGGTCGGGAAATCTATCAATTATGGGGCTAATTAACGTTGATGTTCGAGCTCAGAATGGAGTCATATTAATCAAAGGCATCTATTTGATGGGGTTCAGCTAATTAGGTTCTGAGGCCTCTTCTGATAAGCTCTGCCTGTGCTAATGAACCCCATAGATCACCTTATTAAGCTCCAAGTGTTCCCATCATTCCCCTTTGTGCTATTAAACTGTTTAATTTGTTCACGTGGTCCTCAGAGTCAATAACACGGCCTTTATTTTTACACCATGAAATTCCAGTTAGCAAAGGCCCCTCTCTGTAGTTCAGTACAGTGCCTGCATAATGCATGCTACAGAAGGAGATGCTTAGTTAGAGGGCTATTAAACACTAAAAGAAAAAAAAAATCAAATTGGCATTAATGAAATGTGGGAGTAATGCAATGCTAAAAATAGTACTTAGGACAAGTGCAAATAAGACTTTAAATTGGAAATATTTGCTATATAGTGGCATGAAGATAGAAATTACAGGTTTAAGTGGCATTTATTCTTCCCTCCCTCCCCCCGGATTTTACCAATCAATCAATAAATTTTTTTGGGGGGGTATTAATTTGCCTACATTGGTTACAGATCTCGAGGTTATAGTTTGATGAGTTTAGAAAAACCTTGTACCAAGGCAAGCCTGGTCCTTAGGATAATAGAGGACATTTATGACATTGCTGAGTGTATGTTTGCATGTCTTTGGGAATTACCCCTGTCCCTCCCAGAGGTAAACACTTCATGCTCTTTACTACTGGGGAGTAGGCATTTCCTGTTCCTGAGATTGTACAAACGGAACCTTATAAAATATAGCTCACTTAGCCTGTCTTCCTCCTCTCGCTGTGCTGTGAGCTCATCCGGCTCTTACATTACTATCAATCCATTGTTATTTTGTTTGTGTTGTATCACTGTGCCGCAGCTTACTTCCTGACGAATGTGTCCTGTTGATGGGTGTAGACTTCCTTTCCCTTTCTGGCTCATATGAATAAATTTCTATGAACATTCCTTATAACTTGTTTTGTAGGTATGTATCTAGGAATGAAATTTCTAGGTTATAGGGTAAGAACATTTAATGTTATAAGAAACCACCCAGGACCTTTGTAAAGGATGTGTATATTTATCTGGTTCTGTCATTTTTAAATTCAGCTGTTCGAATGCGTGTGTGGTGGTACCAGACAGCCGCTTACAGTACCCATCTTTCTGCTGACTAGTGATGGCAAAAACTTTTTAATGTGTCTATTAACTATTTTCATGCTTTTCTTTATAAATTATCCAGACCCTTTCATCCTCCTCTTTCTTCTCCTTCATACTGGAGTGTCTTCATTTTCTTATTTCAGTGCTAAGGATTGAATTCAGGTCCTGGTGCGTGTTCGGTAAGTGTTCTGCCTCTGTCTTCACACATTTGCATATTTCCTCACAATACATATTGCCCTATTGAGCTTTTCCAGTGTTGTAATGTTCTCTTTTAATGGGAAGAAACCTTTGATTTTCATAGTGTAGAATTCCTGTTTATATATATATATATATATATATACTATATATATATATATTTTTTTTTTTTTTTGGTGTAAAATGAGACCATAAGTTATTTTACAGGTGTAATCACATGAGTTCAAGGCCAACCTTTAGCTATGTCTTGGATATATGGTTTGGCATAGTGTAGATTGTTTCTTGAGGTGGAGAAGTGTAAATCTTCCATTTTTGTTTTTATTGTTTTGGTGGTTGTGGGTCATTCTTCTGACCTTTGAGTTTAACTAAGCCAATTTATATAAAAAAAACTTTCTGTTAGTGTTTTTGCAATATTTCCGTGTCTATGTAGATAAATGTGCGAAGCTGACATGCAATGAACGGCAAGTTTCATGGAGTAGGGATAATATGGCTTTCTATTACTGTAGGATGTCTTTATTTCCTTCGCTATGCTTTGCTGTTTGAAACATCTGGGGGAAGTTAAATCTGTTTTACATTATCTACTACTTCTTGTGTTAGTTTTGGCCATGTGTCAGGTAGGAGCAGTCAATTAGCACCTGACTTATTCCTCTCAAGATTCAGAATCCATAAGGATTTCTGTTGCCTGGCTTAGGTATTGTACTCACCCCATGTCTAGGAATGGGATGAGGACCTTGGAATCTTCCTGAGACTGTGTTCGGAAGAAGGCAGGAAGGATCCAGAGCTATAGTCACATACTTTCTTTCCTAGAGGATAGGGAGTTTACTCTTAAGAGACAAAGACAACAAATATATATTACTGGTAGCTGAGCTAAAAAACCTTACATTATCTCATTTAATCCTTCCACTTTAAATGCAGTATGTGTACTTTCCTTTAGTAATTTTATTTAGCACATTTTATTTTGAGTACTTAAAACCTTGACCTAAGACCTCTTTAAATAAAGAAAAACTTAGAATGCATTAGCTGTGGTTGGAAGAATTCTAAAGATGTATCCCAACCACTGGGATGTATCCCATTCTTGTTAGGAAGTTAAACAACAATCTGGGGGCTGGTATGAAAGGACTTTGCAAAGTAAGGTTTCTACTCAGCCACTTTCAGATGGAGAGGATATCTTGCATTACTGATGTGCACGTAGTATGATCCCATGAGCTGTTCAACACGGAGAAGGCATGAGCTACGGTAGGAGATGGAAAGAGAAAAGAGATGTGGAAGATGAGGAGGTAAGTGAAATCCACGGTTCGGGAAAGACTGACTGCGTTATTGCTGGCTTCAAATTCTTGGCAGTCATCTTGATCGGCCTCCCCAGTGCTGGCATTACAAGTATGTACTGCCCTGCCTGGTTTATGCATACTATTTGTAGCTTTATCTATAGAAGTATAAGTAGGTAACTCAGGTACAGAACCAGGAAAAAGAAAACCAAATAGCTTGAACACAAAATTAGTGATGTTGGCCTCATTAGCTTTGTTCTTTGCTCTTTAGAAAACATTGTCACAGTATAGACTGTGACAAGGGATTTTGTTAAAAAGAAGGGAAGGCTGGGTATGTAGCAGCTCAGTAGTAGAATGCTTGCCTACAAGCAGAAGGCGCTGGAGGATTGTGTTAGTTGTTTTGTTGTTGTTGTGACAAAGCTGATATAATCAACTTAAGAAAGAAAACATGAATTCAGCTCACAGTTGGAGGACAAAGTCCACCATGATGAAGAAGACATGGCAGCTGGTCACATTTCATCTGCTGTCAGGGAGTGAAAAGAGACAAAACTCGTTCTCAAGTCACTTTCTCCTTTTTCAGTTTAATCTGAGATTCAAGGCCATGGAATGATGTTACCTAAAGGTATGTCTCTTAGAGGATTCTAGATTCTATTAAGTTGGCAGTATTAACCATTACACAGAAAAATAAATGTAAAGAATAAAAGTGAAGAAGGGAAAATAAATAAATAAATAAATAAATAAATAAATAAATAAATAAATAAATAAATAAATAAATAAAGCAAGCAAGCAAGCAAGAAAGAAAGAAAGAAAGAAAAAGTACCATTGATCCCTAGACGATCCCATGACAACTATTTAGCTGGGTCTGATGTACGAATGATTTATTCACAGTCTTTGGACCTCTTGGTAAAAGGTGGTTTGTTTTTGGTTTAAGAGGCCAGCTGCATGAAAAAATGACTTTCAGTATCTCAGTCATTAGCTGAGGGGTCAGTTTATAGCTCTTATCCTTGCTGATCATTTCCCTGGGAGCTACAGAGGAGTGGAACAGCTTCCTCACACAAACATTGCATCATTCTGTGTTAGAGGAAGAAATCATTTGAATCCATTTTCTCTAGCCTGCATCTAGGGAAATCAGATTATAGAGTCCTTGTATCTAGTGCTGTCAGTGGGATGGGAATTACAACCGAGCTCCTTATCTAGCTTTAGAGTTAGCAAAGCATCAGAGAATTGGGTTATTACATTTCTCCTTAAAACGAATGACTCACAGCTTCCACAGAAACTCATTTGACATGTTAGTCACTAGGAATGCCTTGGTCCTACACTAATGGGCTAGTCTCGTGTGATGCTATGGTTTCATTTTCTTTTCAATGTATAGTGTAACTCGATTCTCTCTCACTCTCAATTTTATGAAATAATGGGGAAGAAGAAGATGAATCAAGGTTATTAAGTCCTTCCTCAGCCTTGAGATACACTTAACTCTTAGTCTTCTTAACTCTGCAAAGTGATTTAGCAGTGATTACACAGGTAATAATGGCAAAATGCCTATTCCCTTGCTCTCACTATTTAGCCCTGCTTCTGATTGCTTGTTTAATGAAAGGCAGTGAGTTTAACAATTCCATTAAATGTAACACCCTATGAAACACAGAAGACATTGGTCGCATGCCACATGAAGATTTAATAATAGGAACTAATGCTTTGTGCCACTTCACAGTTTACAAAACACTGCACTATTATCCTACATAAACTTCGTGAGAGGTGAGGCATTTAAATATGAGGTAAGTGGTGTTCAGAGTAGTTAGACATATAATTGGTATCGTTTGTATGGTGATGGTCGTGGTTGATGCTAGAGACAAGTTTCGGACATAGTATTCCTTTTCTTTCATACAGTGTGAATTCTTTTCATTTAAATGTAGGTATAAAGGGTATTGAAAGCAAGGACTACAAGTAAACAATTTGTTCCAACTGGAATTTAGAAGATGGTTAGGACTCTGAGAATTATCTGATTGTATCACTTTATCTTACTAACTGGGATCAGAAGTAGGCAGTGGCGCACACCTGTAATCCAGTGCTCAGGGAGGCAGAGGCAGGTGGATCTCTGTGAGTTCGAGGCCAGTCTGGTCTACAAAGTGAGTCCAGGATAGCAAATGCTACACAGAGAAACCCTGTTTCAAACAAATAAACAAACAGATAAATAAATAAATACGAGTTCTCACAGTTCTCTGGAAACTAGTGTTAAGTGTGAGCTTTCCAAGGCATGGGACCTCATGAAACTGAAAAGCTTCTGTAAAGCAAAGGACACCGTCATCAAAACAAAAGGACTGCCTACAGACTGAGAAAGAATCTTCACCAACCCTATCTCTGACAGAGGGCTAATATCCAGTATATATAAAGAACTCAAGAGGTTAAAAAACAACAAATCAAGTAACGAAATTAAAAAATGAGGTAGAGAGCTAAACAGGCAGATCCTTTTTATGGTTAAATGAGATCACTTAACTTTTCCCTAAGCCATGTGGAAATCACTACAGTTTGGGTGCGAAATTAACATGAATCTGGAAGCTTCAGTAGTTGTTACTCAGTTACACCTTATTTTACTACCCACTACTCCCTTAGTGCCAGGCTCTGCCTTATGGTAAGCTCTTAAAGTGAAAGATTTCATCCTTTTCTTTTGTGTCTTAGCAAAGTTCTGTTATGCATGTTTAGAGAAATAAGGTCCTTTAGGGTTATCCGAGTTCCTCTGAAACACAAACATGGAGTAAACAGAGTGAACACAGTCCGTATTTGGCACCATCCAGCACGTGCCTGGGAATATCTAGGATGCTTTGGAGGGCATAAGGCAAAATGTCGGCATTATTTATTCTCTCCTTATCCCAAAGGAAGTATGTTTATTTTTGTAAAGAAACATTTAAATGTTGGAGCATTTTCCCCATTTATAAAATGTGACACGAAACAGAGGTAAGTATTGCTTATTGTGGAAATCAAATGAAGTCACATGATAAATATGCCCTGATGTATTAGCAGTACGATGATCAGTACAAACATAGGAAGTAAATTTCCACTTGGGAAACTTAACATTTAATATAAACTTAGGAAAATTTCTCTTGGGGTGAATTTAATTTTGGCTCAAATTTCTTCTATTTTTTTTTTTTTAAGTCAGTGAATCATCATTTTGGGAGAAGGCCATTATATGCAAGTTCATAGCTTCTGTGGCCTCCCAGAAGAACTGACACTGAAGTAAAGGTGGTAGGCCGTCTGTCAGACAGCGCCCCATTCACCGAGGGGTGTGGTGCTGATGCTGCTGAGGGCTGGCCAGGGACCTGTTGTGTTATCCTCCATTTTCAGAGCCGCCTGGAAGGTGGCAAAGCAAGCCTCCGATATGCCAGGTCCCTTAACTGTTTTATGGGTTGCGCTTAAAAAATTATTTTGAGACAGATTTTTTTTTCTGGGGGTTCTTTGAATTCATTGTATATCTTAGGCTGTCCTGAAAACTCACCAATCCTCCTGTCTCCATATCCTGAGTGCTAGGATTATAGGAACAAGCCACAATACTTGGCTGGATTCTCCACTTTAAAAAATAATTTTTAAAATTTATTTTATTATTATGATTATTATTATTTATTACAGTTTATTCACTTTGTAGCTCCCTCCCTCATGTCCTCCCAGTTCTACTCTTCCTTTCTCCCCCACCCCTGCCCCATGTCTCTCCCCTAGTCCACTGATAGGGAAAGTCCTCCTTTCCTACTCTCTGACCCTAGGCTATCATCAGGACTGTCTGGATCCTCTTTCTCTGTGGCCTAGTTAGGCTGCCTTATCAGGAGGAGGTGATCCATGAGCAGGTAACCCTATTCATGCCAGAGATTGCCCCTGCTCCCCTTACTAGGGAATCTCCATGGAGACTGAGATGTCCTTAGGCTACATTTGAGCAGGGGGTCTAGGTCCTCTCCATGCTTGGTCCTTGGTTGATTCATTATCTCTGCAGGATACCCTGGCCCCAGATATTTTGGTTCTGTTGGTCTCCTTGTGGAGTTCCTTTTCTCTCCAGGTCTTTCTGTCTCCCCATTCTTCCATAAGATTCCCTGCACTCTACCCAAAGTTTGCCTATGAGCCTTAGCATCTGCTTCCATGTCTTTCTGAGGCCCTCTGTGGTAGGCTCCTGTCCTGTTCCTTGTCTACTCCTGCTGCCAATGTCTACCCTGTTTCCCCTTCTGAATGAGAATTAAATATCTTCCCTAGGGTCCTCCTTGTTGTTTAGCTTCCTTAGGATTATAAATTTTAATATGTTTATCCTGTAGTATACAGATAATATCTACTTATAAGTGAGTATATACCGTATGTGTCTTTCTGTTTCTGGATTACCTCATGCAGGATGATCTTTTCTAGTTCCATCCATTTGCATGCAAATTTCATGGTTTCCTTGTTTGTAATAGCTAAGTAGTATTCCATTGTGTAAATGTACCACAATTTCTGTGTCCATTCTTCTGTTGAGGGACATCTGCATTGTTTCCAGATTCTGGCTATTACAAATAAAACTGCTATGAACATGGTTGAGCAAATGTCCTTGTGGTATACTTGAGCATATTTTGGGTATATGCCTAGGAGTGGTATAGCTGAATCTCGAGGTAGCACTATTCCTAATTTTCTGAGAAAGCACCAGATTGATTTCCAAAATGGTTGTGCAAGTTTACATTCCCACCAGCAATGGAGGAGGGTTCCCCTTTCTCCACAACCTCTCCAGCATGTGTTGTCATTTGAGTTTCTTGATCTTAGCCATTCTGATGGGTGTAAGGTGAAATCTCAGGGTCATTTTGATTTGCATTTCCCTGATGACTAAGGATATCGAACATTTCTTCAAGTGTTTCTCTGCCATTCGATATTCCTCTATTGAGAATTCTCTGGTTAGCTCTGTATCCCATTTTTAAATTACATTACTTGGTTTGTTGTTTAATTTTTAACCGTGATGAAATGTAACATTAAAAATCAATTTTGTACTTTTAGTATAAAATTATGGACTATGTGTTAGTCAGGGTTCTCTTGTGAGGAAACACCATGATGGTAACTCTAAGAAAGGAAAGCTTTTAATTGGAGTGGGCTTATAGTTTCAGAGGGTTAGTCCATTGTCATCATGGCAGAAAGTATGGCAGCATGCAAACAGACATGGTGCTGGATGAGTAGCTGTGAATCCTACATCCAGATCCACAGGCATCAGGAAGAGAGACACGGTGGGGCTGACTTGAGCTTCTGAAACCTCAGAGCCCACCCCTAGTGACATACTTCCTCCAACAAGGCCACACATCGTAATCCTAAGTAGTACTACTCTCTGATGACTAAGCATTCAAATATATTAGCCTATGGGATATATATATATATATATATATATATATATATATATATTGTTTGTTTGTTTGTTTGTTTTTTGTTTTTCTAGACAGGGTTTCTCTGTGTGGCTTTGGCTGTCCTGAACTCCCTTTTCAGACCAGGCTGGCTTTGAACTCACAGAGATCTGCCTTCCCCTTCCTCCTGGGATTGCAGGTATGCCACCACTTACCTGAGGGGGGGGGTCATTATTATTCAAATCACCTCATTACCTCTTCTGTGTAATTCTTCCCCACCCCTTTTTGTTGAAAATTCCTTCTTTACTCACAAATTGTATCTTGATTAGAGTTTCCCCCTCTCTCCTCCTACCTGTTTCTCCCTACCACCTCTCCCATTCATATCCACTTCCTTTATGTCTTTCATTAGAAAAGAACAAGCTTCTAAGAGATACTAAAATATAACAAAATAAAATGTAATAAATAAGATAAATTAAAAAAAACCTATCACATCAAAGTTGGACAGAACAAACCAAGGGAAGGAAAAGAGCCCAAGTGAAGGCACAAGAATCAGAGACCTATTCATCTGTACATGCAGGAAATCTGTAGAAACACTAAACTGGAAGCCATAATTATATACACAGAGGAGCTTGTGCAGACCTGTGCATGTCGCTTTAGTCTCTGTGAGTTCATGTAAGCTTTGCTCATGGTGATTTAGTGAACCTTGTTTTCTTGGTGTCTTCCATCCTTTGTGGCTCTTATGCTTTTCTGCCTCCTTTTCCATGAGGTTCTCTGAGCTTTAAGAGGTGGAATTTGATGGAGACATCCCCTTTATGGCTGAATCTTCTTTTTTTTTTAATTAGTTTTTTAATTTTAATTACATTTTATTTACTGTGTATCCCAGCTGTAGCCTCCTCGCTTATTCCCTCCCAATCCCACTGTCCCTTCCTCATCTCCTCCCTACCCCTCTCTGAGTCCACTGATAAGGGAGGTCCTCCTCCCCTTCCATCTGACCCTAGCTTATTAGGTCTCACCAGGACTGGCTGCAATGTCCTCTTCTGTGGCCTAGCTAGGCTGCTCCTCCCACGGGGAGTGGAGAGGTAAAATAGCTAGCCACTGAGTTCATGTTAGAGACAGTCCCTGTTTTCCTTACTAAGGAAACCCACTTGGATACTGAGCTGCCATGGGCTACGAACAGGGGTTCAAGGTTATATCCATGCATGGTCCTTGTTTGGAGAATCAGTCTCAGACAGGCCCCTGTAGGGCTCACTCTTCTAAGGTGTATTACTCTTTGAGTAACTCCTGGCTGTGGGTCCAAGAATTGTTTCCATCTGCTTCAGAAATAAACTGTTTTTTGATGATGGCAAAACAAGGCCACAGTGCCCATCCTTAAACCTATAAAAAAAAAATCACAAGTATAGATGTTGTGTTTAAAGTCAAGTGGTAGGTGGCATGGACAACAGGCAATTCAATCCTTCTGACATTAAGAGGAATCAAAGTCACTTCAAGATGACATGTTATTTTCTATAGTGACTACAATATACCTTTTAAAACTCAATATAGACATGGCCACATTCTGGTAACAAATACTGTCAAACCAACAGCGGCTAGTCACTTTGATGCCCATGTCAAATTAATAAATTTGGGGTTTCTTTATGGTCCTTTATTTATTATTACCCTTTGGTAATTTTAGGCTTGATGCTGTGTGACAACAAAGGTATGTATGCAATTTTCATTTCTAATTACCTGGGGATTTTTTTTTTCTGGCTACTTGTGTACACTGGTATTTCTTTTCTGATGACCTGACTCATGATTTCTGTGGAGTTCTTGACATTCCTAGTCAAAAATGTTAGAAAATTATTTAGTGTTTGGCATAAGTGTCACAAACATGTATTTTCCAACTTGCGGATACTTATTGCTACCTTGTCGCTACTATATTCCATATAAGATTGGTGACAACTATATGCAGAGTATAGTATAGATGCTGAGAATGCAGTAAGGAAACTGAATCTCCTGTGTATGAGAGCGTGCATGCATATACTCCTCCCACCCCAGTCATATTCCTAAAGCCAACATTTGTCCAGAGGAATTACACAATGAATGGTAAACACTATAAATTAGTAATAGAAAATGATTGAAAGTGTTGAGGGTGACAAGGAAATAGGGTAGTTGAAGGGCATTGTGGATGTCAGTGGTGTGCCTTGGTCAAGACAGACTATGGGGACAAGGTAATAGTTGGTCAGTGGCTTGCAGCAGGTAAGGAAGTGAGCCATGCACCTATCTAGTGACCATCACCCTAGGCAAAGAGGACAGCTAGTCAAAGGAGTTGAGATGGGAAGGAACTAGGACGTGAGAAGAAGTTTGTGAGAAAGTCACAGGGCTGGAGTAGAGTTGGGGGGAGATGATGTGGAGAAGGAAGAGAGGTTTAGGTGATGATGAGCATTAAGGCCATTGTAAATACCATTTTGACTCTGAATAGATAAATAAAGGGGCTCATTATTTATCACCACATTTTGGGATTTATCGTTTGCTAATTCTTCATAGACTGTTGGTCTCAAAATTTAAATTTGTCTTTTTTGATCTACCATATGACCCGTATGGTGAGATGAAAATAGGCAAATTGTGAACAACTTTCAGATTTGCCCCTAATTGGGTCATTGTCTCATGTCATTCTAAGTGGCCCAATGATCTTAACCATAATTTGAAGGTGCAGATCTCAAATGCAATCAGCTGTTCTATGAACTATAGTTTGTTGGTAGTGGCTTGTCAAAGTGCTTAAAGAAGGAGTCTCTAATAAAATCTTCATGTCTGACAAGTACTGCTTACTCTGTGTCCAGACCAGATAGTGATGGTGAATATAGTTTGAGCTGAGAGATATTAAAGTATGAAAATTCTGTCACTGCAGGGTGGCACTGATTTTGGCTTTCAATTGTTTCAATATAAGATGTGCAAAGATTGCGCAGCTAGGAGGAGAGAGATGTGAAAGAAATGAACCAGGTAAGAGTGACCTTATTTCCTTCATGTGACAGAGTAAATCCTCACTTATGCTAAAACATGAACATTATTGACAGACCTAATGACAGAAATATGACGTTCAGGCTCTTCTTTATGAATTAGTGCGATGGGTTAGCCATGATTGATATTCTAAATTTTATAGGACATTGTAACAGCAAGCTGCAACAAATGGTCTTATTAACAGATTATGTATGCTTAGCTAGTATAACTCCTTGCAAATAGAGTAGAAGAGGGCTCTGTAAATAGTCATTCCTAGACTAGATATATCCGGACTGTCCCTAGAAAATAGAAATGTACGATTATCCCAATTTGTGATAGATGCTTGCATGGGGACCCAGATACTCAGGCTCAGATTTATTTTCTTTTATCTAAAGCAATGGTGGCTTAAGAAACATTATAGGGCTGCCATAATGAATGTATGTGCCTGATGTTACTCCGTCATATATTACGTGGTGTTGCATGCCGTCTTTATTTAGGTTATGTACTTCCAGGTCAATGTTCCTTCCTTATTGTAGACATAATGAAACCAGGTCTGAGAGCTGTGATGTGACTTTCTCACATCACAAAGCTAGTAAAGGTTATCCACTCGCTTTCTAGGACCAATACTATATTGTTGAAAGTTCAAACACAAATTTATTCATTAGAAATATTATTGTTGAGCCACACATGGTATCTCATGCCCATAATCCCAGTAGTTGAAAGACTAAGTCAGGAGAATTGCCATGACTTTGATACCAGTGTGGGATACATAGTTAGTTCTAGACTAGTTTGGGATCCTGTTTCAAACAAACAAACAAACAAACAAAAAACAACAACATATAACCAAAAATTGTGCCAAGCATTTGATTCTCTTATAAGAGTCTATAATGTTAATATAAGTGTTTTGTGTTTAAAGCAGAGTTTACATTAAACCAAATGTGCCAAGCTAATCCATACCTAAGAAAGGTAATTCAATAGTCCTCAGCTTATTATGGAGTGAAATAATTGTTTTTCTTATAGTGATGTGAAAGCAATATCTATTCAGAAGAAACTATACTCTAACATTGGGTGTTGTAAGCAGTGGTGTATAGTTACTAATAATTATCTTTTAGTAATGCTGCTGTTAGTCCTAAGCAGCTGTATACCCAAATCACCACACAGAGACTGGGCTTATTTAGTTAACCTAGAACACAATGCTGGGCAATAGTTACTCCATCCTAAACCTCCAAGCCCTAATAGTTTCCTAACATGTAGATTTCCCACATTATACTTGCTTTTTGTGAAATCTTAGGTCTGGTTCATGCTCCACATCCTTCAAGTCTCTCCTCCAGCTCCAGCTCCAAGCTCTCCTCCTGCCCCTTCTCCTCCCACTCATTTCCTGCCCTCTAGCTCCTCCCACTCATTTTCTGCCCTCTAGCTCCTCCCACTCATTTCCTGTCCTATGGCTCCTCCCAGCTCAACATTGTGTCAAGTTGCTTTATTTGGAAGTTTACACCAAGTTGAGACAGGATGTTTAGGATTGAAATCAGAGGGGGGTGTCGGGGGGGAGAAATCAGCATTTGAATGAAGAAGGGTAAGGTGTACACATTTTAAAAGAACATTATACCGACATTGTTTTTCTTACAGTGATGTGAAAACAATATGTATTCAGAAGAAACTATACTCTAACATTGGGCTTTGCCTTTTCCTAGGCTTATGACATGCTACCCAACACTCTCTTTGATGCTTTGCACTGTGGCTAAATTTCTTGAAGTCAGCCATATAACCACAAAGGGACTCCAATATTCTGTATATGAGTTTACAAAATTATGGCTTTTATTAGGCTAGATTTGTTAAATGCATTTAAACTCGTGGCATTTCCAACTTATGAAATATTATAGATGTAACCCTACTCTAAGTTGAGGACATATTTAGGTGCATTTAATCACATAAAATATTTTGGATAACGTGTCAACTATAAAAATTAATCTATCCTCCCTTTATCTGACATTTCTCCACCTTTCCCAACTTCTTGTACTTACTGTTCTATATTTAGGTCATTTTTTTTCAAAGCTTATATTATGAAAAAGAATATGTGGTACCTGTCTTTCTGTGCCTTGATTATTCTTCTTGGCACAGTGCTTCTTTCATTCTTCTTTATGGCTTAATAATAACACACTGTGTATATATGCATGCCATGTTTTATTTCTCCATTCATTTGTTGGTGGGCACCTCAACTTATGTCACATCTTAGTTATAATGAGCAATGCTGTGGTAAATACAGATATGCAAGTTTTATACTGATTTTTTTCCTTTGGATATATACATGTACTCAGAAGTGGAATAGTTAGTTCATATGGTAGTTTTATTTTTAGTCTTTTCAAGAGCCTCCAGACTGTTTTACATAATGATTGTAGTAATTAACATTCCCACCAACAATGTAGGAGGCTTCATTTAATCTACACCCTCATTAACCATTGTTATTTTTTGTTTTTGATAATAGCCATTCTAACTAGGGTGAGGTGGTATGTCATCGCAGTTAAAGTTTGCATTTCCCTGGTGGCTAGCGCTATTAAGCATGTTTTGTACATCTGCTGGTCACTTATATTTCTGCCATCAAGGTGTACTTGTTCAAAAAATTTTTTTTTTCAAGAAAGGAAAGGATGTAGGGGAAGATAATGAAATTGCCAATACAATGAATTCCAGAAAAACAACAAGGTAGGGGCAATGTTATCTTTTGCTTATTATAAAGTCTCTGTTTACTTTTCTGCCCTAGAAGGAAAAACTTAAGTAGATCCTTTTATGGAGCTGGGAGTGCGGACAGCTGGCTGCTCTCAATATGTGCTAGATCTACATAGCAAGGGTTTTCTTTTGATTATCAGTTCGGGCTGCTGAGAAAGGGGAAGAGTTTACCTTTTTCCTTCAGAGGGCATTGACTTTAGCACTGTTCTATAAATAATGACTTAACATATGTTTCATCAAAATCTGAGGCATATATGAGACATATTTCAGTACACATTTGAATATTTACACACATGTATGTGTATATGTTTATATATTAAAGTTCATTGTCAGAGTTGATTGGTTTATTGGAGGGCTGCCATCATCCTTTCACATCATAAATAAGAGTTAAGCTTTGTTGTGTCTGAAACAGGTTATTGCTATTTCATAACAGAATGTTGAAATTGTAGTATTGTGCGTCAAGACAATATCTAAGTAAGTCAGGAGCCCAAACTGAAGACTCTTAGAGGATTTGGACTCTGAGTGGCAATGACCTGTAAGGGAAGAGGAATGCTCTCTGTCCTTTTGTTGCTCTGAACCTACTGTTGTCATTCAAATGTTTCTTCAAGATCCTCAGAACATACTGAGGCTGGGTTAGTTGGCCAATCTTGTAACATCTGTGCTTAGTTTTCTTCATTCTTCTTCAGTCCCCTCCATGCTTAACACATGAAGTAAATAGATCTTCATAATATTTTGGTTGGAAGAGACATAAGCAGGCCTTTAAAAACGAGTGACTGAAAATCCCGATGTGATACAGACCAGTCTCTGTGTGACCATCCCTGGATCTCAGTTCCCAACAATTCTGATTGCTGGTGGCTGGTGGGAGTCAAACTGTGGAATTCACAGTCACTATGGAATTCAGTGTGGAGATTCCTCAAAAAGCTTACAGTAGATCTACTTCATGTTCAGCTGTAGCACTTGTGGGCATATACCCAAAGAAGTGTCTATCCTACCTTGGAGATGCTTGCCCACCCATGGTCCTGCTGCTCTGTTCACATTAGGCAGGAAATGGAAACAGCCTCAAATTCTGCCACCTGAAGAGTGGATTATGAACAATGGAATATCATTCAGCCATCATAAACATAAAATTTGCGTGGAGCTGGAAATAGTCATTCTGAGTGATAGAACCCAGACCCCATAAGACAAACATCACACATTTTCTTGTATTTGTGGATGTTAGTGTTGAATCTGCAGCCATGTGCGGTTCATTCAGAATACTCATAGAGGCTGATGGCTCACTAATTCATAAGCATTTGGTTTGGAAATCATAGTGTTCTAGGGTGGAATGTTTTCTTATTCCAAATACACCCCATGTTCCATAAAGCCCAGCAGCAACAGTGTGAGTGTCCATGCTCAAACGTGTGAACAATAACCTAAAACACACCAATAATTTAAGGCCACCACGGCTGCTGAGTGGCTTCCTGAGTGGTTTTTTCTTCTGCATTGGTGTTGGGCTGTTTTGTTTCTAAGTTTGCTGACGTGTTGGTCAGTTCAAAGTTGGAAGCAATGGCTGAGGGGGACTGGGAACATTCCCAAGGCTGAGGTTCTGTGAGGAGATCAGGGTGTCAGGGCAGAAATCTGGTTTTCAAATTAAGGTTGGCACGTGGAGTGGAAGTTTCTGGTTTCTTTGAAGACTCAGTTGAGTCAGGTGATGTTTTGCTAGACGCTGTCTTGTGAGAGGTCATGTGGTGTTTTGTTGTGAGCTGTCTCGTGTGAGGGGTGTGAGTTTGGTCAATTGAGAACATCTGTGGATGAGCTCTGAGGAGAAGTAGAAGTCCACAGACAGTGAGATATCACATACTGATCTTCATGCCTTGACACTTAATTTCTCAGAGAGAGGCCTTCCAGATAACTTCTCAGGGCAATTTAACTGAGTTTGGAAGCTTTCACTGACCTGTCCCGGTCTTCTGAATCGTGCTGATTTATGTTGCTGCTTGGTGTTGGCCTTTGGACTGGACTGCTGGTATCCAGACAATAAAGAGTGGACTCATCCCAAAGAACTACTTTTAAAAAGGTCTACAACCCCCTTTACCTCATAACCTTCTTTACCCCCTACCTCTGCTCAGTGGGTAGAAGTGAACTCCAAATAAAGTAGGTTTGGTGAAAAAATCTAAGCCAACAGGCAAGTGTGGTTGGAGCAGGTTCAATCATTATAAGGGCTTCCTGCTGAATCTGTAATGAAAACTTCCCCTAGTCAACAAAAGCATAGGGTTTCACAGTTGGGGCTCAGCCCAAGTATTATGGTGATAGGTGAGTGACATCATTTGTGATACTAGGAGAGGAGCCAGGAAGATCCCGATGGCTCCACAAAAGAGAGAATGTGGGGCTAAGGTTAGCTGGGTAACGTTTCAGGTTCAGAGCCATTGGTGAGGATCTGGGGGGGGTGGACTTTCTTTGTTGAGGGTCCCCAGAATCACTCTTAGGTTTGCTGATTTGTAAGGGGCACTCAAAGGACTAAGCTCAAAATTGTCCTCACTAGTCAAGATTAGTTGCAGTGCAAGAGCAAAGCAACATCTGTGAAAGCAAAGGCTTATGGGGCCACATCTAGAGGAGATCAGGGCTAAGCTTCCAACGACCCTGTCACACAGTACACGACCAGCTTGGAACTACTGAGTCAAAGCTCCTTCCACACAGTCCCCTGCACCACAAACTGTCAGAGAACCGGGCCTGAGGCTGGAAAACTGGTAAAGTGCTTACAGTGTATGCACGAGGACTTGAGTTAGATATCTGGTATACCTGTAAAACCTGTAATCCCAGTGTTCAAGAGGCAGAAACAGGAGTATGCTCGGGGCTCTTGGGCAAGCCAGACTAACCAAATCTGTGGGCTGAAAGAGAAATGTGAGTAGTAGAGGGATGAATCAGGAAGACACCTGTCATAAACTACTGTTGTTCATTCAAGTGCATGCGTACCCATACACATGTGTGCACACGTGGTGAACACACACACACACACACACATTTACTGGAATGCCATTGCTTTCAGGAGAACCTAGCAGAAGTGCAGATTGTGTTTGTGAAGAATGAATTGAGATGAATTCTGCACCAGACTTCCTGGTCGGGTAGGAACCTAGAAACATAGGAATGGTGGATCTAGATGACACGTCTTCCTGGAGGACAAGGTCAGAGTGGTTTCATCAGCATCTTTGATTTCCTTCCAAGTGAGACTGTTTCTAATTGTAGGGGGCTATTTGAACTTCATTAGAGTGAAGCCCACTGAGTCCGGATTCTGCCTTGTTTTCAGTTTCCCCCCAAGTGCTCCTCTGCCCTGAGCTGTGAGCTCAGCTCTATTGTCAAGTTCAAAGAGGCAAAAATCCATATCAGATGCAGTTGAGAAGCCTGTACGGTGTGCACCCAGTACACAGTAAGTGCTCTGTGAATGTTCACTCAGTCCCTTATACGATTTGTCATTTAGCCACTATAGGGTCTTAAAGACAGTGGCCACCGTAAAGCCTTGTACAAAAGGCCCAGGTTTTATTAATTTAAGACTACACAGGAGGGAAGACTCCCAGCTGAGGTTGACATGAAAATGTAAGCAAGCGAAGCTAAAAATAAAAGGCAGTGTGGGATTCCTCATTTCAGACAGGCTGTGACAGCGCCAAGTGTCATGCAGCTCTGAGTGGTGAGGGAGGGGAATATATTTAGATGGTTATCAAGGAGAGGGGGACCCTATCACTGCTTGGAAAGCCCAAACCACCAAATGGAATGAAAATTTCCTTGACAGGAAGGAGCATGATATTGCCTTCCTCTTTCCCTCTAAAGTCCTTGGGCAATAGGACACACTTTCATATCTCCCAAGCACAGTCTAGGTCACCTGTCCCCGAAACAGTGGAATCCAGCCAACAGGACACACAGAATCAGACCCCAAACCTAGAGTAACTGCTACAAATGCTTCATTCTCACCATTTCTTTTTTTCCATGTTTTTTCTTTTTTTATTAATTAGTATTATTTATTACAGTTTATTCATTTTGTATCCCAGCTGTGGCCCCCTGCCTGTCTCCTCCCAATTTCACCTTTCCTCCCTCTTCTCCCCATGTGCCTTTTCCCTAGGCCACTGATGGGGGAAGACCTCTTCCCCTTCTATCTGACCCTAACCTATCAGGTCTCATCATCATCAGGACTGGTTGCACTGTCTTCTCCTGTGGCCTGGCAAGGCTGTACCCCCACAAGGGGAAGGTGATCAGAGAGTTTGTCATTGAGTTCATGCCAGAGAAAACCTCTGCTCCCCTTATTAGGGAACTGACTTGGAGAAAGAGTCAATTTGCTACATCTGAGCAAGGTTTTTAGGTCCTCTCCATGGTTGGGGTATCAGTCTCTTCAGGGTACCCAGAGCTCATTTTTTTTCCCTCTGTTGGTCTTCTGTCCCCCTCCAGGTTTTTCTATCTCCCCCGTCTTTCATAAAATTCCATGCATTCTGACCAAAATTTGGCCATAAGTCTCAACCTCTGCTTCGATACCTCCATCAGGGGAGTCTTTCAGAGGCCATCTGTAGTAGGCTCCTGTCCTGTTCCCTGTTTTCTCCTGCTTCCGATGTTTGTCATGTTTGCCCTTCTGAATGATGTTCTTATCTCAGAACAAAGTCCTCACCATGGGGCGTCAACAGTGGGACCAACCTGTGCATCATTAATGGTCTTTCAAACCTTTCAGCCAAAGAAATTTCATTCATCTGTATTACAAGATACAGGCAGAGAAAGTGGACCTGCTGTGTTGGGAAGTAGCTGAGCTAATTGTCCACTGGCCCCAAATTACAGTGCTGTGTAACCCCGTGGAGATCCAGAAGAGGACTGCTATGTGCCGGTTGTGCATGTACTTAATGTGAAAATTTGCCTCTGAGCAGAGTTAGGAAAAAAACATTACAGAAATATAATCTCTTTGTAGATGAGAAAGTTGAAGTTTAAGGTGATCTGCGTACTTGCAGGGACAGGATTTGAATGCATGAACAATGAGTCTTAATTTTTCTTTTCTGTTTTTTTTTTTTTGTGACAAGGTCTCATGTATTGCAGGTTGGTCTGGGACATACTTGTGTGGTCTTAAGATCCTCATAGCTCTGCCTGTGGAGTGCCAAATTTATAGTCTTGTACCACGATGCCTACTTTATGCAGTACTCGGGATCAAACCCAGCACCTATGTGTGCTAGGTAAGAGCTCTACCAAGAAAGCTACATTCCCACCCAGTGACATCCCATTTTCTGGTGTTACAGAACTTTCTAATATCTAGGTGCTTCTTAGCTCATTCATGATAAAAAGGACCTTGGTCCTGCAATCATGCTTCAGAGAAGAAACGAAAGTGGAAGTCTTTGCAGTCAAGGTGTGTTTTTAAACATGCCATCCTGAGAACACAAACAGGCCATCTTTAGTCTTTCTTTTAAGGACTGATGGTGCAAGAAAAGCCAAGACACTGCTGGTCTCAGAGTAGAGACTTCTCACTAGTCAATGACGTAGTGCTTGTGTTAGTTTTTTTTATCACCATGGCAACGTATCTGACGAAACAACTTAAGGGAAGAAAGGGTTTTTGGCTTATAGTTTCAGTAAGATTTGAGTCCTCCATGAAGTTGGGAACTTGTGCCAGCAACTTTTTCAGATCTCACGAGCCAGGAAGTGGAGCGCTCAGGACTCACATCAGGAGTATGCAAACCTTCAAAGACTTGCTTTTAGTGACCTTTTCCAGGGCTCCACCTTCCTAAAGTTCCACACCCTCCAAAATTAGGGCTAGAGGCTGGAGATTGAATGTTCAAGATATGAGCCTGTGGGAACATTTTAGATTCAAGCCGAGGCAGGGCATAGCAAGCTCTGACTGCAGCTAGTGTTCACAGAAGCTTATGGTTTACAGTCTGCGCCAATCACACTATTAGGTATTACTGCTTCCTGCTTCCTGCTTCCTGGCTCACCTAAAAGTAGGTCCAATGGGAGTAGACTTTAACCTCCAAATTTATATGTTAAAGTCTTAACATATGAGTTATAACGTAATATATATAATATATAGTGAAGATGATTGTATTTGAAGGTGGACCTTTAAAGAGATCATTCAAGTAAACTGAATCATACTGGTAGCACTTGGTGTCCCCAGAAAAGATTAGGGTATAGGATAGTACAGGAGAAAGAGCAACCAAGGAGAGCGAGACCTCAGAAACCATCTCTGTGACACCCTAAGCTAGGACTACCAGCCTCTAGACCTCAGAAAAACAGTTTTTCTGTTGTAGCCTCCCAGTAGGGCTGTCTTTTACAAGCAACCCTAGAAACTTAATATAGATGACTACAGAAAGCATAGGGATTCTGATTTTGTGGCTCTAGCTACTGTTTGAAATGTATTCCTATGAAAGGAAAGGGAGGGGCAAAGACTTAAGAATAAAGTTATTTTTAACAAGTTGTGAGGATTTTATTTTTTTCCTGTTTTGTTGTATAAATTTCATGTTGTCTATCATGTATAGCCACTTCCTTCTGCCCAGATCCCAGACTTTTGTTGTTAAAATGTTTCGTAGGTTTTTTTTTTTCTTGGTCTTCTTATTTGGATTTTCACGAAGCAGATGAAGAAGTGAGAAGCATGTGTAGCTTCCAAAGTATGAAACCAATTAACACTTCAGATTATACCTAGGAGGGTCTGACAGAATGTCTGCTCAACAAACCCTGCGAATATTAAGGAGTCTGCTGCTGTTGTTTTCCTAGAGCACATGGGCTCGTCCTTCTTTCTACATTCAGCCCCGCCATCCCCTCTCCCCTCCAAACACAAAGTAAAGAGTAACCTTTATGCATTCACAATAAATTACAAAGCTTCCATTGTGTAGGACACAGTAATCAGAGATGTTGGGGTAGATCATCAGGGGTGTTGTATCTCCTCTCCCTCCTTTTCTTCCACCTCCTCCTTCCATAATGAGCCCAATTAAAGTTCTCACAGGAGCATGGGAAACTTAGTGTGGCATATAACTGAAGAAAAATGTCCCTGCCTCCCCCAGTGACTAGTAACTACCCACAGATCCTCAGAGGGTCTTAGGAGCCCTTCCCCCTCCATGAAGGGATGCTGATAGGACCAATCTTTTCCAGGTACTCATAGCTGCTGACATTCCTTGAGACTGGGAGGGGCTGCTAAGCATGTCTTGTTTCTAGCAGGTGTTATGTTATCACTCATGAGCTGGTTCTTAAGGCAGAGGGGGAACGATGAGGAAAGGATATAGTAGCGGGACAGGGCACAGGCAGTGACGAGGTTTTGGAAGACATAGACACTTGTGGTGATCTAAGCTTTGCAATGTACTGATGTTTAGGGGCTCCCCTCAAATGGGTCATGTGGCTAGACTTCTGGCTTTGGAGATAAAGAAATAAAACTATCTGCCCTAGAGTAGATCACTTAATCTTTCTAACCCCCAATTTCCTTTTTTAAAGATGGGTATAGTTATAATTAACACCTCATAGAGTTTTATGAAAGAGACACTAGTTTAGTGACTAGTTTGGTGCCCACTTATTTATTCAGGTGTTTGCAGGGAGGAGGAATTGGCTAGCTTTAGATTTCCTTTGATGCATAAGAACTTGGTAAAAAACAGGAATTCATCTGGGCATAACAGAGCTGGGCTGTAATCCTAGCACCCAAGAGGCTGAAGCAGGCAGATGGTGAGTTCAAACCAATTTGAGCTACATAGTGAGTTCCAGGCTCGGTTGAACTACACAGCGAATCCCCTTCTCAGCCAACCACAACAGATGCAAAACAAACAAACAAACAAACAAACAACCCAAAGGCTGAGGTGAGATGACTTTGATTCAAGGCACAGATATGTAATTCTCCCATCTCAGCTCCCTTGACAAGTCATTTAATTTACGCAGGCTCCAGTTTGCTCATTAAAACACAAACAGTGTTGCTGGTTGGCATGTCTCAGAATCAGTGTGAAGATTAAATGTGAGACAGTATAAGGAGTTCACTGTAAAGTGCCATACTAATTTATATTATTATTGTTGCTCTTGTGCAGAACAAATCAGTTATTCTGAAGTTTGTGCAAATTTGGGAATGGGAACCAAGTGCCTGTGAATGCTAATGACCTCCATGTGCTGTGCAAACCACTTTCTGTGACAAGGTGGAGGGCAATCCCACGGGGAAAGCATCCCTGGTCAAAAGAGTTTTACAAGTGTCTTACACTTTTTTTCCCCCTTAGAGACCACAAGGCCCAATGTGTAGTCATTGCAAAGTACCATGGATATGCAAGTCCTTTATAGAAAACAGTGAAGTATTTGCGTATCATCCAGACATACTCCTGAATATGTTAAACCATCTCTAGATTTCTTAAAATGTCAGTGATATACAAATAGTTCTTATGGTGTATGTTTAGAAAAACTAAAAAAAAAATCTCTACATGTTTGGGGTAGATGTAATTTTTTTCTGACTATTTTAAAACCACGGTTTGTTGACTCTATGGAAGGCAGTTTATCAAAGTCCTCAAAGAAACTATATTGTACAAGCGGTTAGACATTGTTTTAGTCACACCCCTAAACTGTGTTTGCTCTCAGAACACTTTTCTTCACAGGAAAACACTCTCTAACACTTTACAGGAGCTGGCTGGGAATGATTTTGACCTTTGACCTATATAAGAGACTCAGTTCTAAATATAGGTTCCTTTATGCTTCCTGTTTTGAGTCTCTCTTTCTGTGTGCCTCTGGTTTTTTTTTTTCTCCCTACCTCTGCCATTATTTTCTCCTTGTTTTATATTCGCCTTTGATTTGTACCTGAGTTGAGTAGAAAGTGTGGCTCCATCCTCAGAATGGCAACAAGACACCTTTGTAAATCCTGCCTTTTTATAAGATAAAGATCCCGGAAGAGGAGGAAGGTCACAGAGGCCACTACCAGATCCTCTTTCTTTGTTCTCAAAATACAAACCAGCCAAAATCCCGTGGCATTGCCCCCTGCCCCTTGCCTCCTCCCTTCCTTCTTTGTCCATCCCCCCCAACATCTTTTCAGGCAAGGAGGCAATGGTGTTATTTCTGTCTGTAATTTTGTGGCCTCTAGAGGGCAGTATGGTCACAAGAAAGGAAGTTTTGTTTATCAGTTTTCTGGATACTAAATCTGTCTAAGATGCTGTTGCAGCAAGGAAGTGCTGTTCCTCCCTTCCTCCCTCCTTCCCTTCACTCCCTCGGCTTCTCCTTGCCCTTCTACCTCTCTTCTTTCTTTCCCAAATTCTTCAGAGAAAAGCAAATGTCACCTGGAGCCTTGGAGGCAAACACTAAAGACAGTGGTTGTTAGCAGAGGAAGTCAAATGATCTGGGCTGCGGTGGCTGTAGCTCTGATGTCCTCACTGCTGGAGTGAACAGGGCTGTATTCATTAGAAGACAACATTGTTTATTGTTTATTGCCAAGTGAACTTCAACAATGAAATGAAGAGGAGTATTTCTGGCTTTCGGGTATTAGATTTTGTTCAAAACTGAGGGAGAAGGGAAACATTTTTTTTTTCTTTCAATGTATAATCAACTGTTGAATGTCACAATATAAGCAATACTCACTGTCTCTGGGTGGTTGAGAGAGTCAATACTCAACCAGGGAGGGGTCACAGTCTTCAGTATGCTGCCTATCAGCAGGGTGAGTTTGGCCAAATCATTCATGTATTTGACCTCACAGTTACTTCAAAGACTGTCTCAACCTCAAAAGATAGCTACGAGATAAGTAGTGGCAAATGGGAGCATACTCTGTGTTAATGCAACACTGTGTCTCAAAGTGTGGTTTCTGGACCAGCGCTATTGTCATCCACATCACCCGGTAACTCCCTAGAAAACAGACTCTTAGGTCCTGGCACCTCACATTTCCTAAACCAGGGACTCTAGAGCACAGCCAGCTGTGTGGTTAATAAACCATCTGCATGACTCTGAGGCATGCTAAAGCCAGAGAGATGCTGTTGTTCTGTAACTAGCTTATTGATGCTACCAGAATAATAGTATTCATTATTATCGTCATTATTGTGAACTGTTACCAGAAACGAAAAGAAACACTGTCTAAAAAAAAGCCTGACAGTCTTATTGGAGGATCCAAATATTGAATGTGCAGTACTTGACAGGCCAGGGTGGTTACGGGCAATGAGAGAACACATGATTTATGCATGGAGAACTGTGTGCTGACAGGATTGGCATGGCTACTCAGTGCTAGGAATGGGCTTAAGGAATAGGTAGCATGGAAATGGCAGAGGGATGGTAAAAAACAAAACAAAACAAAACAAAACAAAACAAAACACCATGTAGGCTGAAGGAAATAGCCATGGCAATAGCTGTGATGTAGAGGTAAGATTAATCAAGAAGTGAGGAATGACAGCAGTTTAAAACAACATTCAACATTTCTGAGCATCCATTATGACTGAAATAACGGAGTGAGCTAATGTCAAGACAAAGTTATATGTACATAAATGCAAGTTTTTTTGGGAGCAGCAGGGGAGGGGGAAGAGGGGAAGAGAGAAGGGAGAAGAGAGTGCAGAGAAACAGAGAGAGAAAAGTGAGAGGAGACAGAGAAGAGGAAGAGAGAGGTGAACCAAAATGTCTGGATTATATAGTGAAGGGCCTCTGGGAGAGAGGAAGCCCACTCCTAGGCTAGGGAATTCAGGGAAGAGGGCAGGGTATACCAGCCATGCGCTGAAGCAAGTATGGACCCAGGGATGTCTGAAATAAAAAAAAACATTATAGACTGTGTACTGTTAACACTGGGGATGTTGACACTAGAAAGCCTCAGGGTGATAAATTTTTAAAGAGGTTGATTGTGGCACATGCATAAACACACATACACACAATGACAAAGCATGAGACATCAAAACAAGCACAAATTATAAAAGAGAAACATTTTCCAATATTCTTCTGTGTCATGATTTTTCAATCTAGAAAACTATTATGAGCAACACCATCATCATGACATTAATCATCATGATTGATTATGGATTAAGGACATGTGTGTATCAGATACCATTCCGAGTGCTTGAAGTGAATCCAGCAAAAACTTCGTGATAGATTTGTACAATCCCGTCATTGTACGTGCAAGCAAATTAAAGCTTAGAAGTGGAGGAATTAGGAACAGAGCCAGACTCAATCTAATTCTAAGGGATGGTCAGTGGTCAAGTCTTTTGAGGGCTTATGTGTCACGGAAAAAATGTGCTCCTCTTGTTGCATTTGTTCCTTCACATTCTCAATTTGCTGTCGAGTTTGCTGAGGCCATGTGACCACTTCCTATCAAATAAACCCAAATAAAATAGGAATGTGTTACTTCTGGACTCAGGCCTTAGAAAAACTGTCCACATCTCCCCAGCCTTTCTTCTCCTACATTGGTGCCCTCGAGAGCAGCTTTATGTGATACTTTTGTGTCATTGTAAAATTGTGGAGCCCTTTCTAGTTAGAATCCCAGAGTAAATTCACGGGACTTTTGCTTGACAGGTAGCTGAAGCAGAAAGCAGGAGTAGGAGAGGCTGGCAAGAGAAAAGGTTGTGACACGGGGGGTGGGGTTTCTCACTGATAGGCTGATAAAGCTCACAAAAAGAATGAAGTCAGTTATGTAGTAGAGAGAGAATCCTGAACGTGGCTCTTTTCCAGTGTAGTTGGGGGAATGTTGAACTGTTGAAAGTTTCTTTGTGGGGGAAAGAATAGCTTTTATGTCTCTTGCAGGAACTGAGATAAAGGACAAAGGAGTTCATACACAGCAGCTTTGGGGGGAGGGGGTAGCTGTTTCAAAGTGTTCTTTCTAATTACTTCCATGACAGTAGAATCCAGGAAAAAAAAATCTAACATTTTAAAGTTAATTCTAAGTTTTACTGTTTCCTCACTCACCCCCACCCCGACCCCACAATCAGCAAAAATAAATAATAAAAAAAAAATCTCCTCTGTTGTTTTGTTTGGTGACTTTCTGTTTGGGAAATTATAATTACCTGAGACATGTTCTTCCTCCTGTCCCGAGGAATGCCTTCAGAGGCCTGCTCTTGAATGTGCTTCATCTTGAAGTCTACATCCAGCTTTTTCTAGGATCCAATGTGACAGTGTTTCTGTTAGCCTGGCATGTATGGCATGTGTGTGCTGTACCACTTTTGGTTTCCTCCATCCGTAAAGGGAATGCTGGGAGGTCCCTCTGACCTTTTAGATTCTTGGCACGAGCTTGGAGCTCACCTGAGGTAGAAGGATCCCGGAGCCTGCTGAGTGATTCTTTGTTATTTATTTTTAATGTCAAATTATAACAAGAACTAACACCAAGGCCCCCGGGGAATACCTTTAAATAGAACACAGCCCCGTGGTACATCTCTCAGCCAGATATAAGTGAATGAGCTGATTGCCAAGGGCAAGTGGAAGAGAGCAGAGAAGGAGTATTGCTTAAATGTTTATACGTATATGTTAACATATATAAAACTGCGATGTGGAAAAAAATACATTTTAACAATAGTGAGTGTTCACTTGGCTTTCATGAGGCCAAAGTTATGAAGATACAGAATGTCATGGGGCTGTTAAATTATTAAACAAATACAATCTTTGGTACAGATTCATATGGCAATAGAGGGTCTGAAGACAGAAGGTGAGCGTGTATAGCACAGGATAGATTTTTATGGGCTGAGAAATCTCATGCATGCCACTGAACACAAGAGAAATTAATTTCCCTCATGAGAGATGAGAATTCAAACACGTTCAGCAAATACCTGTGCGTCTTGCATTTTTAAAGGCTTCACGTAGAATACTGGAAGGCCATAGTCATCACGTTTTCATGTGTGCAGACAAGCCACATGGTTTCAGTTAATTCTTAGGGCTCTAACATAGGTTGAAAACTGTCCTAACTAGCTTTTCTGTTGTTGTAATAAGACTCTGACCAATAGCAACTTGGGGGAAGGAAAGGCTCATTTTATCTTCTAGTTAACAGACTACCATCAGAGGAAGCCAAGGCAGGAACCCAGGGCAGTGATCTGGACATAGGAACTGAAACAGAGACCAGGGAGGAAAGCCGGTTGCTGGCTTGCTTCCCTTGGCTTGCTCATCTCGCTTTCTTACGCAGTCCCATTTGCCCATGGATGGCATTGCCCATACTAGTCTGGGCCCTCCTCCATCGGTTGGCAGTCAACAGAGTATACGCACAAGCATGCTCAGATGCTAATATGATGGAGGCAATCCCTCTTCCTAGGTAGTGTGTCAAGTTGACAACCTAGATTAGCCATCTTGAAGAGATAAGAAATACGTATTAAAACATAACAGGTGTAAGTTTTTCGGAATATAGTAATGAGCTAGGTAAGGTGGATGCTTCCATGGAGTTTACACACATTGTATGTGTGTATATCAGTGTTTGCATGTATCGTAATAGGAGAAGAGAAAAGATACAAATATGTAACATTGAGATGTTCAGGGTGCTGAGAAAACTCAAAGGGGAATTGAACAGATCTGGGGTATCACAGAAATACGTATGAAATTGGAAAGAAGGACAAACGAGATAATGAGAGAACAGAGAAACATTCCAGGCAGAGGGAATCACATGCCAGTGTCATATGACAGAGCGATCTTCAGGGATACAAAGAAATGAGAACACAGGCCAGAACACAGAACAGAGGGGAGCATGGAAAACCCTGGACTCTGGACTGTGAAATATAAACCAGACATGTAGAGGCTGGTGAACCATGCTGGCTAGCTTTTGTCTGCCCTGAACATTCATGACCACCCTTGATCTGGTTTCCAAAGTGTGTTCATTTACACATTTTCACTTTTGTCAGGAAAATTTTCTCCATCCTGAACCAGAATCGCCTTTATTCACTTTTGTTCTAGTTGCTCTCTATGACCGTAATAAAACACTTAACAAAAACAACTTGAGGGGAGGTTTATTTGTCTTAATCTTCCATGTCACAGTACATGCAGGAAGCCAAGGCAGAAACTTGAGGCAGGAACTGAAGCAGAGGCCGCAGGGGAACAACGCCTGCTGGTATCTCCCGATTCTGCTCAGCTAGCTTCCTTACATAAGCCAGGACCACCTGCCAAGGGCTGAGACTGTCTGCAACAGGCTAACCCTCCCTCTTTGAGATGTGTGAAGTTGACAACCAAGAAACCGAGATTAGCCATCACATTTGCCCAGCTCTAGGCTTCATCCACTCTCTGGAGCTCTACAAAGAAAACCCACTGCTTATTTTTATTTTTTTTCTTCCTTGAGCTCATATTTCTTCTAACTCTCCTGCTTTCTAAGTTTAACCAATACTCATATGGTAGGATTTTAAGATTCTTTTCCATAAATACTGTCTTTGGAACATACCAATTGCTTAGCATCCTTCCTCAGAGGTAGGGCTCACCCCTCCACACTCAGTGTTGGGTTAATGTGGAGAAGGCTTCCACCTTCATCGATACATTTCCATGATCAAAGTCTCCCTGTGACTTTCTCCTTACACTGATGATCAAAAACCGGGTTTGCAATAGAGTAAGTCCTTTGAACCCCTTCCTTGTAAGCTGCTATTAAGCCAGGTGATTCTCATCCAATATGTATGTGGTCATTTATTTTTAATTCCTACCTTGTCCACTTGTAAAGTGACTGTCAGCCTAGAAACAAAACCTACACATCCACTCAGCTGAGAGAGCAGAAATGCTGCATCTTCACAGTAGATTTGTCTGCGGCAAGTTCTAACAATACCTTGCTCAATTTCATTGCCTAGATTCAGGTCTCCTGGTTCTGTATTTTACCAGACGACTTTCTTCCTTCATTTGTGAGTGGCTCTCAACAACTGCCCCGTGCCAATTTTCTGTCAATTATTATCTTTACATAGTTCCTTATTATTTAGGTGAGGTTTCAGCCTTACCACCCCTCAGGTGTTTGACTTTCAGTAGATTAATCCACATTTCTGCATACCCACTTTTCTGATTTGTACAATGCTGCTAAACACATAGACACATTGAGAGAATTCAAAAGAACTAATGAAAGAAAGTCCTTTGAATAGTGCCTCGGACAGGGGAAACTCTTCTACACTTATTATTTAATTTATCATTAAGAATATTTAAACTATGTGCATAGGTGTATGTCTGTGTGTGGGTATGTGCGCGAGTTAGTGCGGGTGTTCGTGAAGTCCAGAAGAGAGTGTTCTAGCCCCTGGAGATGGAGATCCAGGTGGTTGTCAGCAACTTAATTTGGGTCCTTCAAAAGAGCATGACTCACTCTTCATCAATGATCCTTCTCTCCAGCCATCCCCCCAAACCCCTGTGTGTATGACCCACACATTGTATGGCACATGACTGAAAGCCAAAGGACAGCTTTGCAGAGCTTATTCTCTCCTTCTGCCTTTACATGACTTCTGGGGATTGATCTCAGGTTGCCAGGTTAATGCTGTAAAGTACCTTTAGCCACTGATCCATCTCACTGAGCCCTTATTAATTTCTGCTTTGAGGCTCAGCCTTGCAGTACAGCTGGACTGAAACTGTTCATCCTCTTGCTTTAGCTTTCCAAGTGCTTGGTTTTCTGATGCTTATTGTTATTATTAATATAAGTGTTTTTGACAATGTACTATGTTATGTGGAAAATCACAATTGTATATTTATGTTTGCTGGGTTTGGTTATCTGGTCCTCTTTGGCCCTATATCAATTAGGCTGGAAGTGCTGAGTCTGGCAGGAGGAGGTTGGGGGTTGTAATTGATTGACTATTCAAGGAGAACTGACTGGCCTCTTGCCAGAGCCAGTCAGCTTTTCAAATAGAACAAAACAAACAAAAGAAAACTGTTTTCCCTCTAGGGAATCATGCTGACAGAAACTGTACCATTCTATTAAGTCTCTATTTCAGCATGAGACCTCAGGACCGAAGTCAATAGAATGGTGTACAGGATCCCAAATACTTAACCAAGAGAGAATAATGGCTCATCTCATGATCCTTACCTGTCCCAAACAGGCCACAAAGTCATATAGAAACTCAAGAAAGAGAACTGGTAATGTCCGTGAGTACCTCTGAGGTCTGCCACAGGAGGCGTAACCAGCAAGTTTGCGTCATGCAACCAACACCGTCCAAATCCTGTTGTAGATTCATTTTCTGTATCTTCGTCTGCAAATCCCAGCACCAGGAGCCCTATCTCCAAAGTCAATTCCACCATTATCATCCTCTCTTTCACTTCTTTCCAGTAAACCTTTATTTTCATTTCCTCTATGCTCTAAGAGTAGGTAAAATTTACACCATTTCAAAAGCTTATTTCACCTCAGTTTTAACATGGTTCACTCCTGGTTATCTGTTGCTACCTAATAAACCACCTTAATACTTGGTGGCTCAGAGTGATCATTTGCTTTGTTCAGGAACTGATGACTTACCCAGGAGTTGCTGGGTCTGCCGATCTCTCCACCCACTGCACTCTGGACAGTGGCTCTCTCCTGTGGACAGCAAATTCTCCACAGGTAACTGTGAGTTTATGGCAAGGTTGCTAGGTTCTAACACTCAAAGAGAACCAAACCTCAGCTGCAGTACTTGGGTCTTCCAGTAATGCGGTATCACATCAGCTATAGCAACAAGCCTCCCCTGATTCCTAGGGAGGAAATGCAGACTCTGTCATTGGGTGATGTTTAAATTGCTCTGTAGAAAGAGCACGTGGATTTGAGAGGTTCTGTCGTGGTGATTTTTAGAGCAAAAACATTGACGCTGCTTTCCAGCACTTTAGATCTGTAATGGAATTAATCAGGGCAGTAAATAACAAAATTGTAGAGTGGATACCTGCTTTCCTTGCAGACTGTGCTCCTTGAGATTGTGAGCTGGGTTTTGTTCATCCATCTGTGTACATCCAGTACATCCAGTCCTTATCTGTTGTCTATACAATGGCAACTGTTTCACCCCCTCACCATCATTCATCAAAGAGGCTAGGTGCCCTGCCACAGTGAGCCTATACTACAGAAATTAATGCTGCTAGGTCAAGAACATCATGAATTGCATTGTCCTCATTTCTGACTTACTGACATAGTTATGGACATGACATCTCATCTTCTCCAAAGAGATGTAAGAGAAAACACACACAGAGGAATTGTGGAAAGGGTTTCCATTCTAGACAAGAGAAGGGGAAAGGGAACTCTGCCTTCATTCTTACTTCTGTATATTGTTCTGTGGAAATAGGTTAGAAGGAGTGGTTGCCATCTTGAAACTGTGATGTTATATCCATGAGATAACAACAGCCAACTGATATTCTTAACATTGTTCAGCTCACAGATTAACCAGCTCCTGGGCCTGCTTCTTCCCAGCATCTTGTTATGTGAGGTAATTAATTACCATTATTTGAAAGCCAATTTTAATTGGCTTTTTCAGCACTGAAAAAGAGCTCAATTAATGTTCATAGAATAGAGCTGAATCCCCTAACTGATTTGGCTAACTAGCTTTGTAGTCTGGGCCATGCATGGGAATGAGTACACAGGATTGTAAAATCTCATCTCTGCTTCTGTGGCTGCTGCTCTGAGTTTCTTCTACAATGCGCAGGGGTTTCAAAGTTGGATTGGCTCCTGAAATGTCTACAGCCAGAGCCCTTTCTTTGGCCCACATATATCCAAACAGTAACTTTCCTTAGGAAATTTCTTTTTTTGGTCCATGTATTTAAAACACAAAGGCCTTCTGGGTGTGCTGGCTTCTTGGCATTCCCATGTCTTGCAGCTGAGACATAATGACTAACTACAGGCAATTAGAGAGTGAAGTTGGTACCAGGCCTCAGACTAAATGGAGAATGCAGCTGGGTAGAGGCAGGTCTTTCTGGCTTCAGTTGGAAGAAGCTTTGCCAAAACACCTGTGAACTTTCCCAGCCTGCTAGCAAAACCTTGCCTCTAAAAGAACATTCCCCCCTGTGTTTTCAGCACATTACCTAAACTATTGCATTTATTTGACCTTTTAATCTTTCACAGGAAGTTATAATTATTTTTAATAGTATATATTTTATCTCTTTCTCCAAGCAGATTCTATATATGGAGAGCTTAGACAGAGAATTTTATGATGGATTAAACATGGTGAGACAGCAAGGCCCTACCTATAGCTAGGAAAAGGGTTGTTATGGCTTGAACGTCCACTCTGAAACTACTCATCTTAGAATTTAATTGCCAGCATGATAGGAAGATGTGAACTTTCAGATCACGAGGGTTCTGCCTCCCTGGGTGGGTTAGTGCCTTGATCATAGGGGTGGGTTAGTTTTGAGATGGTCGGTTTTTCCTGCCTTCAGCTTCCGCAATTCCCCTCTGCCTCTTGGGTGTTCTCTTTTTCTTCACCAAGCTATACGGCAACATTGTGGTACTCACTAAAAGATGGCACTGGAAGTTTTTATACTTCCAGCTACTAGAATCATGAGCCAAGTACATTTTGATTCCTTATAAATCACCCAGGCTTTGCTGTTCTGGTACTGCATCAGGAAGTAGAGCAAAACAAAGATGGAGGCAGATAGGTGGGGATCTCACTACCTATCACTTAATTTTATTTGTAATTACATCTGCTCTTTGACAGTTTCTGATATCTATGGACTATTCTCTGATAAGCCCCTCTCATATGCCCTCTCTTTTCTCTCTTCCATATTTATCAATATCCACCTCTTCCTGGCCATCTCTTCCTCAGATTCACAGCTCTTGGTTTTGTTTGATGACCCGCTTAGTTTAACCAGGGCTATCTGTGTGAAGACCGGAACTATCTGCTGGATCCTGGTGGGGTCACTAGTTTACCACAATTAACTAAACTTTAAGATTTATTTTTAAGATTCCCTGTACTCTGCCAAAGGTTTGGTCATGAGTCTTTGCTTTGAAAACACTGCTAGTTAGAGTCTTTCAGATGCGCTCAGTAGACTCCTGTCATACGTTCAATGCACATCCCATCTGTCTTTCTAAATGAGGATTGATCATCTTACCCCATGTCCGCTCAATTGATTATCTTTTTTAGGTGTATAGATTTCATTATGTTTATCATATCTTATAGGTCTATATAAGTGAGTATATCCCATGTTTGTCTTTCTCCTTCTGGGATATTTCACTCAGAATGATCTTTTCTAGATCCCACCATTTGCCTGCAAATGTCATGATTTCCTCCTTTTTGATTGCTGAGTAGTATTCCATTGTATAAAAATACCACAATTTCTGTACCCATTCCACCGTTGATGGACATCTGGGTTGTTTCCAGGTTCTGGCTATTACAAATAGAGCTGCTATAAACATGGTTGAGCAAGTGTCCTTTTTGTGTACTTGAACAAACTTAAGAAAGAAGGGTAGTTAGTCTGATGGGGAAAGGATAGGAGCTCCACAAGGACCAAATATATCTGGGCACAGGGTCTTTTCTGAGACTGACATTCAACCAAGGACCATGTATGGATATAACCTAGAACCTCCACTCAGATGTAGCCTGTGGTAGCTCAGTAACCAATTGGTTTCCCAAAGTGAGGGGAACAGGGACTATTTCTAACAGGAACTCAATGACTGGCTCTTTGGTCTCCCCACCCCCGAAGGGAGGAGCAGTCCTGTTAGGCCACAGAGGAGGGCTTTGCAGCCAGTCCTGAAGATACCTGATAAAACAGGATCAGATGAATGGGGAGGAGGTCCCCCCTATCAGTGGACTTGGAAAGGGGCACGGTGGAGATGAGGGAGGGAGGGAGGGAGGGAGAGAGGGAGGGACTGGGAGGGAATGAGGGATCGGGACACGGCTGGGATACAGAGTTAATAAAATGTAACTGATAAAAATAAAATAAAAAAAATTAAAAAAAAAGATTTATTTTTAATTATTCTTGTATGTATATCTCTGTGTCTACCATGTATATGCAAGTACCCCTGGGATCCAAAAGAGTGTGTTAGATCCTTTGGAGTTAGAGTTAGAAGCGCTTGTGAGTTACCTGATGTAGGTGCTGAGAACTAACCCTGGATCCTCTGGACGAGCAGTGAGTGCTTCTACCACTGAGTCATCCCTCTAGGGCCTCATCAGCATTTTTGAAGTCTCGTACATAGTTCTTACCCTTTACTTCATCCCTTCCCTTCATCAGTCAGAGGAGAGGTTAATAACTTTGGCTTGACCAGTCACAGGGCCCTACTATCGTCAGGCAGAATGACTGGTGCGGGCCAGTCCCATGCTCTATGCCCCCCTGGCCTAATGGAGTGTCAGTTGATGAGTACTGATTCTGGAAGGGAGGAGTCTCCAGTCCTACGGAAGAATAGGTGCTAAGAGTGATGACCTCAGGGCCTCCGATAAGGACATATTTCTCACTGCATGAAGAGTCTTCTGAAACTGGAAGGTCGCAGTGCTGAGAACAGCACTGGATAGAAGAAATGCAGCCTAAGGCCGTGTTATGCAGAAGCTTCACATAGGCTCGGGCTCTCTGGTTATAGAAACACCATCTAAGTTCACGGATGGATTCCTTGAGCTTGTCTACATTATGCCAATTCTGGTAGTATTTCTAAGACTCCCTGCTAGTAGAACATAGCCTATCTGGTGACAAAAAGATGTCCCAGCCCTTAAGCCTTCTTTGTTCCCATTAAGTGATGTTATTATTTTAAAAACCAAATCATGTCTATCTAGCTAGGGAAATATGATGCAAGACTGAGACATTTTAGGATTGAAGATGAACAAAAATTTCTGGAGCCTTTTGTTGTTGCTCTGGTCTGAAGCAAGATTCTTGGGGATGGGCAGTATGGGATCCCTCCAGATGACTGTCTACTTTAACAGTGAGACTGAGATTATAGTATAACTTGTCCTGTGTTAATCAATGTCTTGGGCATGTTTTAGGTAATATTTCTATTAGAAACAAGAGAAAAATGATATATATTATAGTTGATATGTGTATGTTCTTCTTTTTGAAGAATTATATTATTATTATTTCATACATCTACATAAAATGTATCTTTGTCACATCTCACCCTCCACTCCTTCCCCTAAGTCTGCTCAGACACACTCTCAACCCTCCCCCTCTCCCAATTTCTTGTTGTTCTTTAAAAAAAATATCCCATCAAATCCAATTTGTATTGCATATATATGCTCATGAATGTGGGGGCATCCACTAGACTGTGGTCAAAGTACCGGGGATCACACTCTTAAAGAAAACTAACTCTCCTTCCCCAGAAGCCATGGACTATCATCAGCTCCTCAGCTGAGGGTAGGGCTGGGGATCTCTCCTCTGTTGAAGACATTTTTATAAATGTGACATGTGGGTGACATTTAGTAAAGATGAAGTTACTAATTGGATTGACTTGAATGTAAGCCATGATGCAGAAGCCATGTGAAAGATCCAAATAGTTGGAAGCCCCTTGCAGTGATTTGCTGGGGTTAAAACCATGTCAGAGATGTGGGACTCTTAGTTTTTCAAAGGGGAAGTTCTGGGCAAGTAGAATGAAGTTGATCACTGTACTTGAGGACTCCTTGAACATCTTATTCTTCTGCACATTTGCCAAGTACCTGCTAGGTGCCAGTCATTGTGTTATTTCTAATAAGAAACGATCCTTGCCTCGGTATACGTTTAGAGTCTTGAAGTGAGATGTGAAGTGGGATCTTTTCTGAAAATTCTGTGGGCTGATGAATGTTCATGTTTTACTCTGAACATTCACTTTTTTTAAATTTTTTTATTGAACTTTTATTAATTACACTTTATTCATTTTGTATCCCCCCATAAGCCCCTCCCTCCTCCCCTCCCGGTCCCACCCTCTCCCCCCTTTCTGCTTGCATGCCCCTCCCCAAGTCCACTGATGGGGGGGGGTCCTCCTCTCCTTCTTTCTGATCTTAGTCTATCAGTTCTCATCAGAAGTGGCTGCATTGTCAGGGTTCTAGGTTATCTCCATGAATAGTCCTTGGTTGGAGTATGAGTCTCTGGGAAATTCCCTGTGTTCAAATTTTCTTGTTCTGTTGCTCTCCTTGTGGAGTTCCTGTCCTCTCCAGCTCTTACTATTTCCCACTTCTTACATAAAATTCCATTCACTCTGCCCATCAGTTGGCCATCAGGCTCAGCATCTGCTTTGACAGTCTGCATGGCAGAGGCTTTCAGAGGCCCTCTGTGGCAGGTTCCTAGGTTGTTTCCTGTTTTCTTTGTCTTCTGATGTCCATCCTCTTTGCCTTTCAGGGTGGGGATTGAACATTTTAGTTAGGGTCCTCTCTTTTGCTTAGTATGTTTAGATGTACAGATTTTAGTGGGTTTATTCTATGTTGTATGTTTATATGAGTGAGTATATACCATGTGTGTCTTTTTGCTTCTGGGACAACTCACTCAGGATGATCCTTTCCAGGTCCCACCATTGACCTGCAAATTTCATGATTTCCTTATTTTTCATTGCTGTGTAATACTCCATTGTATAGATGTACCACTGTTTCTGCATCCATTCTTCAGTTGAGGGGCATCTGGGTTGTTTCCAGCTTCTGGCTATTACAAATAAAGCTGCTACAAACATGGTTGAGCAGATGTCCTTTTTGTGTACTTGAGCCTCTTTTGGGTGTATGCCTAGGAGTGGTATGGCTGGATCTTGAGGAAGCACTATTCCTAGTTGTCTGATAGCTGATGTTGATCCTGACAAACACAAAAAGCAGACAGCAGGGGTAATTTGGGAATGGACCTGCAAATGGAAAAGAACAGTGCCGTGGGAATATGGATACTCCTGGAAACTGTGGATACTCTCAAAGGAATTGAGACACAGGGAGAAATGTTAAGGCAAGCATGGAGAGGAGTTTGTAATCATAATCTATGATCACAATGATTTATAACAAGACTGGCATTAGTTAGAGCTTTTTTGGGCAGCTGTCTTTGCAGAGCTCATTTCTGTAGAGAGTAGCATTATTCCTTCTAGAAACTGTGGTTGAGGGAGAGGGTTATTTTGAGTGATAGTAAATGTCAGACATTTATAGGTAAGAACCTTTCATTTAAAAAAAGCATACACTTTATTTTTTGTTAACAAAAGTGATTCCATCTTGACTCTAACATCATCTACAATGTGAAATTGTAATCTAGGGATTTGAGTTGTATTCTTTGTATACATTTAAATATGCTGGCAGTTTACTGTGGCTGGCTGATTAGACGGTGATGAAGTTCTATTGAATAGGAGTTCTGTTATCTATCTGAAATAACTGCTGTTGGTTCTCTGCCTGATCATGAGGACCCAGCTGGCACAGGGCTCACAGTTGTTGAGAGTGTTTCTGCCAATAGCTCATCATCATATCTTCTAATGAATTGCCATTGATTCATAGGAACAACATCAGCAGAAGGTGTTTAGGAAAATGACGGCCATGCAGCTAAAGCCTATGAAAGGAAAGTTCTGGAGCTTTCTGTGAGATCAGGAGCCACAGTTTCGCTCAGTGTCTTATAGTTTTCTCGCCAAAGCGCTCCTGTTACAAGTGGTGTCACCTACAGGTTTTTATCTTGAAGTCTCCAGTCCCCCAGGACCTCTGAGTGTTATGGTACTTGAAGACTGCGGTGTTATGGAGGGCGGAGTTAAAATGGGATTATTAGTATGGATTCCAATCCAGAAAGACAGCTGTCTATGTAATAAACAGAAATTTACACACAAAGAGACATCAGGGACCCAGGGACATATGGACAAGAGAAGAAGACCCATGAGGACATAGTAAGACACTGGCCATCTGTAAGGTAGAAGAAAACATTGGAAGAAACAGCCTACTGCTTTGTTTTTCTTGGACTTACGTTCTTCAGAACCATGGGAAAATAAGGTTCTCTTGTTTAATAGCCACCTGTGCCAGATCCTTTTTTTCTTTGTATTCTTTAATGCCAAAATGTATTGAATAATAAAAAGTACAGAAGCTGCATCAACTTTATTGGTTTTAATTCACTATGTATTCTAAATTTCACTTGCCTGTATTCATAGATGCAGGCAATTTTACTAACACATACCACCTATTATATGATACATATGTAAACATATACATATATATATATATATATATATAGTTACATATCTGTTAGGATTGGCTGAGGAAGGGTTAAAGAGGCAGCAAATTCAAACAAAGGTAAAGGGAGGCAAAGGCAGAGAGAGGGCTGAAACAGATGTAAGAAAAATTCTCTGCAGAGCTGTTAGGTGCAGATTTGAGTTCCGGGAAGTTTCCAGGATACCATGGAGATCAGGGCGGCTTCAGATTCTCTATGAGGTTGATGCTGGACTTGAACTCCCAAGCCTTCTCACTCTACACATCTGAGAAATTAGGACTGCAAGTGTGTACCAGTACACTTGGTTATCAAGGTGTGTATCAGTACACAAGTTATCAAGTGCCATTTTGATGTTGCCTGTGTGTCATAGAGAAGAGAAACTGCCCATGAGCTAGAGCCTAAGTACAGAGGTGGACATGCTTCTAGTTGCTATGGCAATTTTCTTTTTCTTTTGTAATGGCTGTTTTAGAAGACTGATACAACTTAAGGCTTCACTTTCTCGAGGCTCAAAGTGTCTTTTTCCGGGATTCCTGACTACAGATACTGTCTTGACTGGCTCAGGGAGTTGAGATGAGAAAGCGAGGACATAGGCATTGGTTCTTAACGTGTGGGTTGCTACCCCTTTGGAGGTCAGGCAATCCTTTCACGGGGCTTGCGTATCAGATATGGTGCACATCAGATGTTTACATTTATGATTCTTTTTGTTTTCTCTTTTTCTTTTTATTAATTATAGTTTATTCACTTTGTATCCCAGCTGTGGCCCCCTCCCCTATCCCTTCCCAATCTCACCCTCCCTCCCTCTTCTTCTCCTGTGCCCCTCCCCCAGTCCAATGACAGGGTAGGTCCTCCTCCCCTTCCATCTGACCCTAGTCTATCAGGTCTCATAAGGACTGGCTTCTTTGTCTTCTTCTGAAGACTGGTAAGGATGCTCTCCCCTCAGGGGGGAAGTGATTAAAGAGCCAGCCCATGAGTTCATGTCAGAGACAGTCCCTGTTCCTATTATTGGGGAATCCTCTTGGACACTGAGCTGCCGTGGGATACTTCTGTGCAGGGGTTCTAGGTTATCTCTATGCATGGTCTCAGGAAAGACCACTCTGCCCAGATTTTTTGGTTCTGTTGCTTTCCTTGTGGAGCTCCTGTTTCCTCTAGGTCTTTCTATCTCCCCCTTCTACGTTCTTAATAGCAGCAAAATTAAAGTCATAAAGTGGCAATGGGAATAATTTTATGGTTGGGGTCATCACAACATGAGGAACTGTATTAAAGGGTCGACACATTAGGAAGTCTGGGAACAACTGCAGTTAGGTGTTTCTGCTGGCTTCTCTCTTGAAGCTTTGTGAGATTTGAAATTTAAGAAAGACCGAAAGTTAAAAATGTCGTTTTCATTTTTACCTAGTCATGTGTTGGTGTTTTCTCTATAGGAAACAAATACGTTGTCGACATCCTGTTGAATGATAAGAATTTGAAGATCTGAACAATAAAGTGAACTTACAAAGTCAGTCAATTATTCTGGTTGCATTGGGAGGAAACACTGGACTCCTAGAAGTTTATTTTTCTTAGCAGCATCTGCCCAAAAGTGTTCTAAGGATTAAAATCAAATCATAGGCTAACAATAGTTATTAGATATGTTCAAAGAAAGAGGAGGAATATAATGTGCAAAACTGAGAGTCTGATTTTCAGAGAAAGATTTGACTAACAACTTCTGGAGACATTTTCAAATCTGCAAAATTGACAGATGGATTGTTTAGGATGACTTGCCCCAAGATGTCTCACAACGAATTAAGGTTATAAGGCATGCAGAATATGTGTGCTAACCCTGATCCTTACGTGCCCAATGTGGGGGCAGTTACCAGAAAAGCATCAGGAGAGGGGAACTCCATTAGACAGAACACCCCAGGCACGGGAGCTGTTAAAATGAACTATTATTAGGTCTGGAGAAATGGCTCAGCAATTAAGAGCACTTGCTGCTCTTGAGAGCACCTGGATTCATTTTCCAGCACTTAGATTGGGCAGTTCAAAACTGCCAGTAACTCCAGTTTCAGGGGATCTGATGCCCTCATCTGGCCTCCACGGGCATTGGCAATATGAGGTGCACATACATATAAGCAGGAGTATACACATAAAAGAAAAACAAAGTGCATCTTAACATCAGTTGTTATTTCTCAGATGCTGTCCACCTCACTTTTAAAGATGGCTTCCCCTCTTAAGATGGCCTGGAACTTGCTAACTAAGGCTAGGCTGGTGGCCAGAGATCTCCATGTTTCTGCCTGTCTCTGGCCCTTCAGGGCTGAAATTGCAAGAATGGGTCACACTTTTTTTACATGAGTTCTGGGATGTCTTTGTTAGTTTTGGCAAATTTGTGAGTACTTTCTCAATTACTTGATATGGGAGGGGCTAGCTTACTGTGGCGGTACCACCCCTGGGAAGTAGGTGGTCCCGAATTTTATAAGAAAATAGGCTGAGGAAGCCTCCAACAACAACCCAGCAAGCCGTGTTCCTCCATGGTTTCTGCTTGAGTTCTTCCTTCCAGGTTCTTGCCTCGAGTTCCTGCCCTGACTTCTTTTAATGATGGACTGTGATGTGGAGGCACAAAGCTGAAATAAGCCATTTCTTTCCTTCCTTTCTGAGTTTCTTCTGATCATGATGCTTTAACATAGCGATAAAACCCATAACCAAAGTGGGAATAGAACTCAGGTCCTCATGCTTGCAAGGTAAGCACTGTGACAACTGAGCTATCATCTTAGACCAGATGTTAGTGCAAAATCATGACTGTGTGAGGTATCCGTTTGTTCATTAGCTTTATTTAAACCATGTGTGATGAACATGCATTTCAAAACATCGTGTTGTTCAAGATTAAAAAAAATACTATTCTATTTTAGTTTAAGACCAATTAGAGGAAAAGTTCCTTCCCTTCAGTGAAGGCAGTGACCTTTATTTTACCTTTCTCTATTCTCACTGGCTTCTAGACTTCTGCCCTGTGAGCCAGGACATCTAGTTGTATGTCAGTTTCCTTCACCTTAGCCCTAACCAATCTATTTCCTATCCTGTACAACGAATAGAAGAAATGTCAGTGTCTGGTGTCTAAATTCTCTTCCAGGGCTTTCCTTCTAATAAATTCTGGCTGAAGTAAACTGACTTTCCCACAGGACCATGATTTCTTCCAAAGCTTATAACATAGATGTGTATTTGTCCAAGGCAACTGCCTGCTGCAAGTCACTCACAGTAGGTTTTCAATACAGGCTTAACTTTGGCAGAAGCAATACTTCCAGGTAGGTACTGCAATATGGGATCCATTCCAAGAGGGTATGGTCTGAATCGGTGAGCAGGTCCAATTTACATCAGAGAATCCCGCACTTCATCTTGCTCTGTTTGTGTAAAGTTCCCATGAGATCTCAGCAGCTTTAAGACAGTCTGCTTATGTTTCTATGAATGAATCAGGGTTTGCAGGGAGGCTGCTGCCTGTATAAAATCACGATCAGGCTGGTGAGTCAGGACTCTGTGAATGATTACTCTAGGGCAGGACTGTCTGTAGCACACCCAGATACACAGTGGGTCAACACTTCTATTTGGTCTAGCTGTGTAGCTAGAGACAGGGAGGAGACCCAGTGGGATTAAGATGCTGGCTCCAGGGTGCATCCCTCTTGCTTCTTAGAGAAATAAATTACACTCAAAATGCTGGCTGATACCCTTCCATTTTCATCGTTTTGATGAGGTTTCTGACACACAAATGTTAATGGTTTGCCTATAGTTACCTCTGAAGTTTTCAGAATTATGCCGTGTTTTTATTATTTTTCTCAGTGTTACGGATTGAAGTCAAGGCCTTATCAGGCAGGTTCTCTACCTTGGGGCTATGCATTTCCAGCCCTGAAAAGAAAGTTTTTCCTAGTCATGGAGTTCATTTGTTTCCTTATATAACAACCATGGCATTCCTTAACTTAAGCTGAGGCTCACAGGACCAGCATGTAGGATGAAGCCTTCACTTTCTAGATCTGCAGCCATGTCACTTTCCACTGCCTGGAGGTAGGAGCAGGAGAAAGGGAGAGTTATCATTATTTCCAGTGTTAGGGATTGAACCCAGGACCTTATGCATGTTAGGCAGGCTGTCTACCTCTAAACTACATCTGAGCTCAGGTGGGGAGGCTTAGGAGGCACAGCTTAGAGAAAGCATTGGAGGAACCAGAGTTATTAAACACGTAGGTCTATTTCCTTCAAGGAAAGGAATGATACCTGTTTACACAGAAGGCTGGAGTGGATTTTTTTTGTCTAACAACTTGGTGATCTTTTGCTATTCTATGGAGCCAGACTTCATCTGAATCTCCCTAAATCCTGAGCACTGTTTAGGCCTTAATCCTGAGCTTTGTCTCCCAATGAATAGACTCCATCCTTATGAAAGGGGTCACATGTACTTTCCATCTTCCATCAGTGAAACCTATCCTTATGCTTAAAACAAATCTTTTCTCCTTGGACCCTTACCCGGCACTGCTCATCAGTTAATAGAACTCACTTTTATTGTAAAGGCCACAGGTACTTTGTGTTCTTGCTAGGGAGTTTTGATGGAGCCGTCTCTGAAGCTTTATGTGATAGCTGTCACCATGGAACCTCCCACCACAAATTTACTGTGCTTAAATATGTAAGAGAAATAAACCTCTGGGTCAGACTCTGGAAAATTTTGACCCAGCACTTGCTAAAGTGGATGCTGACCTGATTTTCATTCTTTGCCTCATTCAGAAGTTCCCCTACTGGTCATTACACTTTCAGGGACATTGACAGAGGGGTACGTTTTTGTTTTATGCACGTAGAGTTTCAGTCTTGTAAGAAGATGAATTCTGGAGATAGATGGTGTAGCCACCAAAACTGTGCTTAATGCCGACTAACTCTGCCAACTCCGCTGGTAAATTCCCTGTTACATAAATTGTAGCATAGTTTAAAAACTAAAACCGGTAAGATTAAAAAGTTTGTTCGGAATTACATAACACCGAGGAAAAAAGAAAAAAACCAAAGCCAAAACCAAAACCCAGTAGTCTGTATTTATAAGGATTATTGTGAAAACTGACCCCTTGGTACCAATGTCAGAGACTGACGAGTATCAGGAGAAAATAAATTTGGGGAACAGTTAAACTGGGGCTGAAGGATTGGTATCCATGGAAACCTCTCTCAGGGCTGGTTATCAAAGGAGGAAGCAAGTGTGTGCTGAGCCGGAAGGAGGACTTGCCACACAAAAGGACCAGCTAGAGCAAAGCCCTGCCTCAGCAGAGAACAAGCTGGAACACTCCAGAAACTGAAACAAGGGCCCGGTGGGACTGGTGCGTGTGGAGGAGAGACAGCTCCTAGGAGATGGAGCAGAGGCAGTACAGGGGCCCACAGCTAGGCTGGCGGTGGCTACTTTGAAACCACAAGGTTTGAAGAGCGAGGAAGTACATACCTAAACTCCAAACTATTTGCCAGATTTTTTTTTTTTTTTTTTCACAGAAAAGATTTGCCGACCTCCACTCCAGGAGCTTACAAGTAAAAATATTGCATCATTTGATGGAATTGTAAAAAGATAACCCATCTCTTATGTTCGTCAGCGTTCATGCAGGACTGAGCGCGGGACTCTGCGTTGTCCTCCCATGATAGGACTGGGCTTGAGAGGTGAGGATAGCATCTTGCTTAGTTAAGGGCCCGGTCATGGAGCCAAGGTTAGAGTCCTTATAAAAGTAGCTCTACAGCCCAGGTACCCCAAAGGCATCTTGCTCTGTAATTCCAGAAATACTGTTGGCCTAAGGAAAAGACACACACACACACACACACACACACACACACACATATATATTATATATGTTAAAAAGTAAAGATGAGTAGCTATGACCTCTTAAAAACATGACCCCCCCTTACATTTTTGGATTCTTGGGAAAATAACATGCACATCAACAAGGTGATTGAAGAGGCTTACTGATGCAGAGATTCTCTCAGAAAGCTGCTTTAAACAATTTAAAACAATTGTTTTCTTTAAACAATCAGTAGATTAAGGCAAATAGCAAGTAACTGGAAAAACTGGTTTCTAGTGGTCTCCCTGCCAAATCCAACACCTCAAATACTTACATCCAGAGGAAGAAACTGAGATGATCACAGAGAAGAATGAAAAAGAATCCTTGAATCAGGAAGGAGCACTTACCTGGGACTCACCCAGCAGGAATATTTACAATGGGATTTTCCAAGAAGTAAGTTTTGGCTAGGTGTGGTGAAATCATGAATCACAAAATAATGACATTGTGAGCTGTAAACAGTTTTAATTTATACAGGTGACATTTAAAATGCTAATCAGACCTTCAGATAATTGCTGGAAGTCAGGAAGCCACTGCTGGGAACTCTTCCAGTTTCTATGGAACTCCTTCAAAACAGCCAGATCTGTGAAGGTGTTTCTGGCTTTGGCAGATTTGAGCTTTGACTTCCACCGTCAAAGAAGTCTGAGTGACTATTACTTCTGGTGACTCCCTAGTAATTGAAATCTAGAGACTGCAGCCCATAAGCAAAGGGTGAGAACTCATCCCAGTGAGCAGAGATTTCAATTTAGCTTCTGTGGTTTGGTCCCCTTGCAAGTGAGGATGTATCAGTTCTGAGAAAATTAGCTGTCTTTCACCAAGTCTGACTTTGTGTGTTGATTTCAGGCCACTGTGGGGGAAAAAAAAAAACCCCGACATTCACGGAGAAGTTTATTTCTCCCCCACTGACAGTGTATTCCAAGTGCCTCAGTACTATGTTTGTCCAATAATCAGTGAGAGTTGGGGTGCCTGCCATATGATACCAGATGTGATAGACAGGGCCCCACAAAGGCTGTACCCAGAGGAGAACACTAGTACACACAACTGATATATGCATACATACATACATACGCAAGACGACATGAGAAGCTTGATGAGCATCATAGCCAAATAAAAGCCAGGAAATGGGATAAGGTAGCTGACTAGAGAACTTTGTCTAACTAAAGCTCAAGGGCAGGAGAGTAGAGGGAGCATGTGTAGCGGTCCTCAGGGAGGAAGGCGCTGGCATTTTACGGGGCAGGCATGAAGAATATGAGCTAGCACTGAGAGATGGCTCAGTGGTTAAATGGCCTTGCTGCTCTTTCAGAGGACCAGGGTTCAGTTCTCTGCACACACACGGTGGCTCACAACTACCCACAATTCCAGTTCAAGGGGATCTGGTGCCCTCCTCTGGTCTTTGTTGGCCCTGAAGTTATGCCGTGCACACACATACACGTGGGCAAAACATATAAAATAAAATACATTTAAAATGAAGGCGTGAGGGGAAATAAAGCAGAAAGTACACAGTTTAACGGCCTATCTGTGGTGGGTCCCTTCCGAAAGCCAGCCTGTGAGCCTTGCCAGCTGTCCTGTGGGTGGCGCTCTCCATTTCCTCGGGAGAGTAATTTCGTCTGAAATTCTTTCCCACTTTGAATGATGGTGTTTGCTGTTGTTGTTTGTCTTATGCTTTGTTGAAAGATGTGTTCTTGGACAGTCACGCTGACACTGGGACCTAGTTTTCTTAGCCGTCTACAGGGATATCAGGCCCTATTTAGTCAAAAGTTGAGTGGAAAAATAAGATAGAAGGTGAGATTTGGAAAAATCATGAAGAAAGTACTAGAGAAAGGAATGTATATGACAGCGTGAGTGGGCCTTTGAGATCTATAAACCTATTCTTTTTGTATTGACAGGTGCCTTCACCCAGCTTTTTTTAATTTTTTAATTAATTAATTTTTTAAAATTAATTACAGTTTATTCACTTTGTATCCCAACTGTAGCCCCCTCCCTCTTCTCCTCCCAATCCCACCCTGCCTCCCTCTTCTCCACCCATGCCCCTTCCCAGTCCACTGATAGGGGAGGTCCTCCTCCCCTTCCATCTGATCCTTGTCACCCAGCTTCTTGTGGCCACTTACTTGGGGTGATTACAGGGGCACGCAGCATCTGTTAGCTCCACACAACACTGGCTATCATCTACATCTCTGTGTATAACGTGATGTTTAAGCCAAGTGTAGCAAAGGCCCTGCTTGCGTGTATTGCCCCTAGTGTAGGCCTGACTCACAGATGCTAAGTGAATGCTGCGGAGTCGGTTAACTTCCCTCTGTTGGTTCAGTTGTGCTTTCTGGTCTCTCATGACACACCCCATTTTAAAGGCTTTTGGGAGTGGAGAAAGCCCTGAGTGAGTGGACCCCAGAGTGTATGGCACAGCCATGCCAAGGACTCTAAGGCCTTGGACCCATGGAAAACTGGCAAAGCCATTCTTCGTATTGGCCGGGCTTAAAAGGAGTTGCCAGGCTTTCCTCAGGGTCTGAGTATGGGAGTTTATGGACTGGCGAGTGCAATGACTACCAACTGAAGTTTCTTCCTCCAGAATGTTTATAGCCTAAGGGTTTGAAATCGTTACCAAGGAGGCCTCCTACGGAAACTACCTAACCGCTCCCTCTTTGCTGCCCTTACTAAAAGTGCTGAGGTCCTGGGCTGCCAGTCCGAGCCATCTTGCTGGCCTCTGCCTACCTTTCATTAAGCCTGCAGTCATTGACCACAGATTGATACCCTTGGAAGTCAGTTTGATGGCTGCCATGTCTTTTCCTGGGAGAGTTTGTGTCTTCAGCTGAGGCTGTATGCTTATGAGAGCAATTTCTTTCTTTCTTTTTTTAATTTTTATTAACTACATTTTATTCACTTTGTATCCCCCTATAAGCCCCTCCCTCTTCCCCTCCCAGCCCTACCCTCCCTCCCCCTTCTTCACGCATGCCCCTCCCCAAGTCCACTGATAGGGGAGGTCCTCCTCTCCTTCCTTTTGATCTTAGTCTATCATATCTCCTCAGGAGTGGCTGCATTATCTTCTTCTGTGGCCTGGTAAGGCTGCTCCCCCCTCAGGGGGAGGTGATCAAAGAGCAGGCCAATCAGTTTATGTCAGTCCCTCTTCCCATCACTATGTAACCCACTTGGACACTAAACTGCCATGGGCTACATCTGTGCAGGGGTTCTAGGTTATCTCCATGAATGGTCCTTGGTTGGAGTATGAGCCTCTGGGAAGTTCCCTGTGTTCAAATTTTCTTGTTCTGTTGCTCTCCTTGTGGAGTTCCTGTCCTTTCCAGCTCTTACTATTTCCCACTTCTTACATAAAATTCCATGCACTCTGCCCAACAGTTGGCCATAAGTCTCAGTGTCTGCTTTGATAGTCTGCAGGGCAGAGCCTTTCGGAGGCCCTAGGAGAGCAATTTCATAAAGATCTGATGAGTAGCCTTGTGGACTCCTTTGAAGGTCCTTCAAATTTTAGTTTAGCATAAGGTAGGCTCTACTTTCATTTTTAACCCCTCTAATTGTTTACATAACATGAAAGGTCTATTTCTCTATTACTTTTTTTTTCAGTAATTTCTTCATCTTACTTACCTGCTCTGAGGTTAAAGTGAACTTCCTACAACGAAACCTGAGTCACCTTTTGTGTGGAAAAACCTTCATGCACCTGGGTGCCTTTTCTCTAGCCTCTTTGTGACCCCATTTCTCATCTTTTTTCCAGTTTGATAAGCAGTCTTTACCCTGTTATATAATCTGAACGGCATCTGTCTGTGTGGTATCATGTCTGGTATGTAATAACTTTCAGATGGAGTTTGGTGTCACACTGAATATAAGGACACAGATTTGTCTCGGAATCTTGTGAAAAGTTTTGTTGTTGCTTTTTTTGGGTTAAGAGCTTCATATTTTTAGCATTTTTTTCTCATTTGAGTGTAAAAATTAATCTTGTTTTATATGAACCTTTATACTTTATCTCTTGTTTTAGTGCTTGCGGGCTTTGGAGTCAGAGGCGTGGGTTCAAACCATACCTCTAAGACTTAAAAGCTGTGCGGCTTTAGACAATTCACGTAACTTTTCTGAGCTACAGTTTCTATATCTGGAAAATGTGCTTGCTTCATAAGAATGAATGAATGAATGAACATCATTTAGCCAGGACTTGGCATGTATTTGCTTAATTAGAACCAGCAGAGCACACTTACTCGTGGCCTCATAGCAGTGACCTTGGGGGTCACTCTGTCTGTCCAGGGTGAGGGGATTCTAGGATGCAAGCCTTTGAATAATGGAACTAGGACCACCTGGTCAACCCTCACTCCCCAGCAGGCTCTGAAGAATAGAGAGATGTAAGAAAAAATGAAGGAAACATCTCAATAATATTTTCCATGAAAGCACGTTGAAATAATACACAGTGGGCATATGAATTCACCCACAAGTAGAAACATAGTAAAATTTTTTCTCTTTTTTCCACCATCACCTCAAGGGTCAACAGTAGGTATACACACTTTGCCTGGATCAAGAATCCAGGAAATGTCCAGGAACCCAACTCCACGTACATTATCCACAAAGCCTTCTGAGGACATTAAGACCTATATTTGTAAGTTCTATTTAACATGTGACATTACCCCATCACACAGGATCCTGCCAAAAATGCACATGCTCAGGTCCAGCAGCAGATCTGGCTGAATCAGCTGGAGCTTAACAAGACCCCCTAGTGAATCACATGCACAGAACATTTGGGGAGCCCTGCTTACGCCTTCAGTTATTACCGCTTATTCTTTGTTGGGTGCCAGAATCTCCGGGGGGACTTGATAAGGACTCTGTCCCCTCCTACTTCAACAGGCAGAAAGAAGCTTCTGTGTGCCGATTGCTGCTCCAGGTTTTCTGACACATACCAGGGTTTTAAATGAGTGGATCTTTACGGCTGGTGAAGGTGGACTATCCTTGTGGCCTGTGATCTGCTTTGACAGTGGCAGGCACAGAGTTAGAGGCAAATGTATGTGCCACCTTGGTCTCTGTAAAACCTTGCATGATTTACCTTGGCAAAGAGATTACCATGGAGTAAGCTAGGACCCCATAAACCTGTTTGACAGGTGCAGGAAGTGAGTAAATTTCACTCTTTGGCAAGATGTGTCTTCTTGGTAGGTTTACGGGGAGGAAGAGGAGGAGGAGGAATTCATAGGCCTGGTTCTGTCCTGATTGCTGCTTAGAGATGCTGTGTATTCTGGTCTGATGACACTCAAGGCTGTATTTAAGATTCCTCCTTTAGAGCTAATACACAAACCTACACACATGTATGTATGTGACGTGAAAGCGGAAGGTTGGCTATGGGGCTGGGGAAGAGTGGATCAATGAAAGGGTGTGTGGGGGAGGGATAAGAGGGTAGTGTGAATGATACAGGTAAGATACAGTGACATATATGTGTGATATAGGTAAGATACAGTGACATATATGTGTGAGAACGTCATAATGAAACCCACTGTTTTGTATGCTAATAACTGATGATGATGATGAATAAAAAAGGCAAACAACAAACAAACAAACAAATAATCACAGAACATAAACCAGTCCCCCTTTATGGGCCAAATCTCTTGGGAAACGTGGTTGGAGGCCACACCCATGGAAAGTGTTGCATGCAGTTTCATGGCAGGGGTCTATGCTCATGGCATCTGGAGTGATGGTGAGTGTTCACTATGGCAACGAGTAAGACGTAAGAGGTTAGAGTCACCTAATTAACAGTTTGTCTTTGGAGCTGTGGCCAATGCCTGCTCCATGCTTGCACTGTAGCTGTGCACCCCATCTGGTTTTTGCCACAGTTGTGATGGGTAGTTTCTCATACCCTCAAACGTGTTTTCCAGTGGGAGTGCCTTACCGCTAGGTTTGGCTTTGTACCTGGAGACATCTGCAGCTCCCTAAACCCCCAAGATTAGAAGAGTTAATAAATAAGCACCGTGTATCTTAACTTTGCTAACAAGTTTTTCTAGTCCCACTGAGGTGCATTTATTTTTTCTCCTCCTTCCTTCCTTCCTTCCTTCCTTCCTTCCTTCCTTCCTTCCTTCCTTCCTTTGCTTATGTATTTGTTTGCTTATTTTCTGGTTTAGTTACTTGCGTGCATGCAGGTATTTGTGTAGCTGAGTGCAGGCATGTGCTGCCATTGTGTGCGTGTGAAGGTCAGAGGACATGTAAGGTGTCAGTCTTTGCCTTCCATTTTGTTTGAGACAGGGTCTCTCCTTTGCTGTTCACTGCTGTGTATTCTAGAGCAGCTGGCCCAAGAGGCCTGTGGGATTCTCCTGTCTCCATCTTCCATCTTGCTGGTGGGGTGCTGGGATGACAGACTTGAAGTGTTCACCTGGCTTTCCCTGGGTTCTGTAGGTTCCAACTTAGCCTCGTGCTTCTCCACATCCTATTCTGTTGACTGACGTTTCACTGCTCTATAAAGACAGTCTGAAGTGTCACCACAGTAATGTATGAAGCTCAATCGTCTGCTGGCTTGGTATCACTTGCTAACTCGGGGGAGCAGAGGCAATGTGAACACACCCGGCAGATCTACCTTTCATACACGTTTTCAGTCTTGCCAGACTCTCCTAGATCACACGGTGGGCTGAGATTTTCCCAGCCACCTTTGTTTTCTTTTCTCCAAGTCAGGCTTGACTTGCAGTCTGACAGCTATCTGGTCCTGTCCAGTCCCCTACCAATTATTTTCTGCATACTTTCTTCTCCAAATCATATCCTTACTTCTTTGCTCCTGCCTTGATGTGTGCTTTTCAGATGACAAGGATAACAAGTGGAGAATTGCTTTTCTGTATCTTCTCTTTTCCTCCACGAGCTGGCAGGCTTTATGTCAACTTGACACAAGCTAAAGTCATCTGAGAGATGAGAGCCTCAGTTGAGAAAATGCCTCCATAAGATATGGCTGTACGGCATTATCTTAATCAGGGATTGATGGGGTAGGGCCCAGCCCATTGTGGATATTGTTATCCCTGGGCTGGTGGTCCTGGGTTCTAGAAGAAAGGCAGCTGAGTAAGTCAGTAAGTAGCACCACTCCACGGGCTCTGCATCAGCTCCTGCCTCCAGGTTCTTGCCCTGTTTTAGTTCCTGCCCTGACTTCCTTTAATGATGAATAGTGATGTGGAGCTATAAGCCAAATAAACCCTTTCCTCCCCAACTTGCCTTTGGGTCATGTGTGTCATCCCAGGAATAGAAATCCTAAGATACTTCTTTTCTTTGCCTCATTTTAATTCCCCCCCATGACATTATCATTTTCTTCAGTCATTTTGATTGCTTCTTTCTGTTAGATTTTTTTTTTTTTTTGCTTTTTAAAGTCATGTTTTTATTTTTTTTCTTCACAATTTATTATCTATCCCTATTGAAGTCCCCTTCCTCAACTCCCTCAGTTCCACCCTTCCTCCCTCTTTCCCTCATCCCCTTCCCCTAGTCCACTGAAAGGGGGAGTTCTCCACTATTGCCATCTGCGCATAGCTAGTTAAGTCTCATCAGGACAGCTTGGAGCCTCTTCCTCAGTGGCCTGGCAAGGCTGCATCATCAGGGGCGAGTGATCAGAGAGCAGTCAACTGAGTTTGTGATAGAGGCAGCCCCTGCTCCCCTCACTCAGAGATCCACATGGAGACTGACCTGTCCATTGGCCACATCTGAGCAGGGGTCTAGGTCCTCTCCATGCATGGTTCTCTATTGGTGCGTCAGTCTCTGCAGGGCTCCTTGGAACTTTTAGTTTTGTTAAATTTTCTTTTTCTTTCTTTCTTTCTTTCTTTCTTTCTTTCTTTCTTTCTTTCTTTCTTTCTTTCTTTCGTTCTTTCTTTCCTTCATCTCTATAAATGATTTCTATGACTTCTCTTTGGGATCCTGATACCTGTGGTCTTGTTTTGCCAGTTACATGGTTGGGAAGGGGAGGTAGAATCTTCTTTGTCACCTGTCTGGAAGGTCTGATTTTTTCAACTCATGAAGTGCTGCCTTTGAGGGCACAAAATGAATGCACATTGACATGAAGGGTTAACAGTGAACCTCTGGGGTTTTCCATTTCAGTTTCTATCCATAGTGAATTTATTTATTTTATTTCCCCTGCTCAATTCTCAGAGCTACTTGGAGAAGTAAAGGGTATGCCTGTCATTTCATAGTCCAGAGGAGAGAATTTCAGCACTTTCAATGATTTGCCTGGGTGTGGGAGCCATAGGGTTTCCACCGAAGATAACTGTGAACCTTACCAAATTGTTCTTTTTCATTTGTCCCGTGGCTTTCAAGACTTATGATGAGCATATTGTCCTGTAGGTATCATATAGATGCTGAAGCAAGGGCAGCAGGGACTCACAGGCATTTTGACCAGGGCTGAACATGTATATTTAATAGATCTGGCCTTGGAGCAAAGACTTCAGTTTTAGCTGTATTTTTTTTGCCTGGTTTCTTAATGTGAAAGTCCTGAGTGGGAAAATGAAGGTTTCAGCCAGTTAAAAAAGACTGTGTGTGGCTGGCTGATTGAATCTAATTCTCTGTTCTGCTGTCTGTACTAGGGCTTAAAAAATGCATGATGAGCCACACTTGCACAGTGCTGATGTTTTATTCGGTTTTATGTGGTCTTCCTGATGCCTGCTGTATCACTAGAGGCTCTTTCCAAAGGCATCATGCCCAAAATGATGCAATATCCAGAAAAGGGACACAATTGTTGTTTTGCTATCTACTGTAAACAGTGTCATTCGTACAGATTTGATTCCTAGTTTTTTTTTTTTTTCCCTGAAAGACCAGAGCTGAGGAAACAGAGAGGGAGGAGTAGAGAAGAAAGAGGAAGTGAGGAAAACAGAGAGGAAACAAAGTGGGCAGAAAGAGAGGTGGACAGAGAAGTGGCAGAGGAAGGTGGGTCCGAAGGGAATAAGAGGGGGTGGAGAGATGTAAGACTGACCTACGGCCGACTGAAATAGAGGATACCATGCTCAGGTTAGGTGGAAGAGGACCGGGTTGAGAAGGACGAGGAGGCGTTTGTCACGTTGCTGTTAGTAAAGGACAGGGTGTTCAAAGGTAGGAAGCCCAGGGTACCATATCCACAGCTCTAAATCCAGAAGTGCAGATATGCTGGAGTGCAGAGGTGTGGAGGAGGTAGAGGAGGAGGAGGGAGACAAGAGGGGGAGAAGGGAGGAAGAGGAGGAGCAGGAGAGACCAGGAGGGATTTGAGGCCAGCTGAAGAAATACAGGTTTCATCGCAGGGGTATGTCCAGATGTGGGCAAGTGATGTCTGCAGGCTGAGTACAGCTCAGGAACTGCAGGCTCTGTAGGGATGACTGAAGAACCAGCACTGCCAAGTCTCCTGGGCTGTTATTTCCCATCACCTCATTCTATGTGAATTCTACTTTTTTTTTTTTTTAATATCAGAATAAAGAAAGAAACCATCAACCGTCCCTGAGTGCAGCCACTACCCAGCATCCAAACATCCCTTTCTCCCCTAGCCACAAATTCAAGTGTGCTTGTCATTGCCTAGACAATATATTCGTTTATTTTAGCTTATATTCTTTGCCTTCCCCCTACCCCCTTTACAGTTTAGGAAATGGATTACTGTTCTTCAAGTGTGCAGTATAGATTGTGTGTCTGATTTACTTAGGTTTCCCAGAGACAAACAAAATAATCATGGTGAGAAATTTCATTCTCTAATACCCCCCTAAAAAACAAACAAAAACAAACAAACCTCAAAAAGAGAAAACAACAAAGCCCTTCATTCTAGATACCAACAGGATTATTGTGTCAGGTTGTTTGTTGGACTCTGGCTGTCATAGAAATAAAAGACTAATTTGTTTACCCTCTGCTATGATAACTAATGTTTGTTTTGTCTGTAAACATGTGACATTTTTGCATGAGATTAATACATACACTGGTCAACTTGGAACAAAACAGAATGCCCTTTCTAACCTAGATGGTCCTCACCTGGAAGGTTTGTTTCTTGGCTTCTTTCTTTCTGCCTATTTGTCTTTCAGGTGTGAGTGTGTGTGTGAGACAGAGAAAGTGTGTGTGCATGTGTGTGTGCAAAACAAACATTAGTTATCATAGCAACTTCCTATCTGCTGTATGATTTATCCTACACTGGTTCTGGGAGGGAAATGGTTAAGAGGCTGTGGAAGCACTTTGAAATGCAATGTATTGCTGAAAGTTTTGAGGTATGTTTAGGCCATCAAATAAGGGAGGAATTAGCACTGAAAAACTAGTTTATAACTATTCTCAAGGAAAGGGCATGCCTTACTACACCATGGAGAGCTACATATAACATTGGCTGTTTCAGGAGCACAGGGGAATATATATATATATAAATTATGGTCTTTTTTTTTCCAGCAAAAACTGATGAGGAAGGACAAGAAGGCCCATGATTGGAGAGCTGTGATTCCAGTGGGTTTTGGGGGGCACAGAGGTGGCTCTAGCTGTTTGATGCCGAGGCTGAAAGTAAGGAGGGTAATAGTGTATGTTTCAGTGTCTGAGAGCTGATAAAGGAGGTGGTTGGTGTATGGGGCACTGAGGCCCAAAGCTGCAGCTTTCTCTGTTAGAGATTTTAACATGTTCATAATAATTCCACATTTAACACTTCACTTCTAAATTGTGTATTTTAGTGTATGAATGCTCATTATATTTTACAGAGAATTTCAGACTAGAGTAATGAGTAACCGAAAAATTGTCTTTTTTTTTTTTCTTAACCTTTATAATCACTGAAGGAGAACGCATACATTGGAAGGGGGTGGGTCACCATATAGACAGTAAATTGATCAGTAACTGGCTCATATACATGTCTGAACTCCAAGTGAAGAACCAGACCAATGCCAGGAAAACACCAGGGCCCTCTGGGGCCCCTAACCCCCACTCTTCCCCCTTTTAAGGAGACAATAACCACATCAGTACTACATTCATTAGACACGCTTGTGTTGAGGGCATTTATTTCCATCGGTGTCTCATTGATGAACATATTATAATTTATTTGTACCAATCACAGTGACTGACCATTAGGGATGTTTTTTGGTTTTACCAATTATAAAGATGCTGCTATGAGCATTATTGTTCACAGCAGATGTGTTTGTACATTTAGTCTCATTGACTTTATGTTAGAATTCTTCAGGGAAGCAGAACTTGTGTGTGTGTGTGTGTGTGTGTATGTGTGCGTGTGCATTCATGCTTAAGAAATTTTACTTGTAAGATTATGGAGGTGAAATTCCAAAGTTTGCAAGCAAAAACAGCAAGCTGGAAGCTCAGGGAAGATTTGAATCCTCGTTCAAAGATTTCTGCTGCAGAATGACCTTTTTGCTCAGACGAGATCAGTCTTTCTTCTATTAAAATATTTAATCCATCAGGTATCGTGGTTTATGCCTTTACTTGTAATGATTCAGAAGCAGAAACAAGATGATATTGAGTTAGCTGCTAGCTTGTGATACATAGTAAATTCTAGGCTACCTGGGGCCCATTAGTGAGATCTTGTTTCAATAAAACACAGAGATAGGAATGCAGAGCAGTAAGTAGGCCCAAAGCTCTGGTTTGAAACACACACTCACACATTTTCTCTCTCTCTCTCTCTCTCTCTCTCTCTCTCTCACACACACACACACACACACACACACACGCACACATACTTTCTCTGTCTCACACACACACTCACACCTGAAAGACAAATAGACAGAAAGAAAGAAGCCAAGAAACAAACCTTCCAGGTGAAGACCATCTATGTTAGAAAGGGCATTCTGTTTTGTTCCAAGTTGACCAATGTATGTATTAATCTCATGCAAAAATGTCACATGTTTACAGACAAAACCAGGATAATATTCAACCAACTAGCTGGTCACGATGGCTCTGCCAAGTTGACAAACATTAGTTATCATAGCAACTTCCTATCTGCTGTATGATTTATCCTACACTGGTTCTGGGAGGGAAATGGTTAAGAGGCTGTGGAAGCACTTTGAAATGCAATGTATTGCTGAAAGTTTTGAGGTATGTTTAGGCCATCAAATAAGGGAGGAATTAGCACTGAAAAACTAGTTTATAACTATTCTCAAGGAAAGGGCATGCCTTACTACACCATGGAGAGCTACATATAACATTGGCTGTTTCAGGAGCACAGGGGAATATATATATATAAATTATGGTCTTTTTTTTTTCCAGCAAAAACTGATGAGGAAGGACAAGAAGGCCCATGATTGGAGAGCTGTGATTCCAGTGGGTTTTGGGGGGCACAGAGGTGGCTCTAGCTGTTTGATGCCGAGGCTGAAAGTAAGGAGGGTAATAGTGTATGTTTCAGTGTCTGAGAGCTGATAAAGGAGGTGGTTGGTGTATGGGATCTGGATTGACGGATTTGGGTTTGCTGAGCATGCATTCAGTTTTTCACTGTCTGTAGAACTGATCAGCACTAGGAAGGGCAGTCAAAGCATCAGAATACAGAAAACAGTGGAGGTTGGCAAAGTTGCAAGAGTTTTGGACTAGGACTTAGGATATCTAGAGTGACAATTATAACATCTTGTAATAGTCACATCTACTTTCCTAATGGAGATATCGAGGGTCAGGCTACTAGTATTGAAAAACAGAATGGAGGCTTAATTTTAAATCTTTCTGACTCAACACTCACAACCTTCATGTTTTTTTTCCTCTCAAAGTATGCTCAATATACTTTATTTCTGCTTTTCTAACCCCACAAGGTTATTAGAAGATAATGAGTTTATGTAAGTGAATATTCACTGTGACCAGTGAAGAGCTAGAGAAGCAGGAAGGTAAAATTTTTACGAGCTTATATTGCAGAAATGCTGCTGTGGTTCAACACTGAGATATGTAAATTCATTTTATAGGATCTTAGAATCAGGAGACATATTTGGATATCCTTGCTCCCTGGATTCGTTCTTAAACAGATGAGAGCTAAAACTTCCTGTCTTCCGTATAGCAGCCAGGCTGTCCCTGGATTATTACTGTGCATTATTATTGTGAAGGACAAAGGCTCAGTCAATGGATGGTTTAGAACAAAAGCTCAGTGGATGCTTATTTCACGGTGATTTCGCTAGTGAGTCACCTTTTCATTGTTCCCAGCAATACCCTGATGATCTGACTGTTATTAACAAACATTCCAGATGAACCTTGTGTGTCACGTTGAGGTGAGTTCAGTGTATACAACCCAAATCATCCTAGCTGGTGTGGCTTATTAACAGTCTCACAATTCAGAGGTTTTTGCCCTAGGAAGTAGAGGGCAGAGTCCCAGGCTGTGGGCAAGCAAAGAGTCCTGTGTTGCTCAGCTGCAAGGAAACTGGGTGAGCTTAGATAGCGCCGGACTTTATAATTTAAAGCGCAGTGCTTTTTTTTCCCCCACTTGCAAAACCAGACAATTAGGTTAAATGATGTTTCAAGTTCTTTCTGGCACAAACAGGCTACACTCAATGATTTAGAATTTGGATGCTTAATGCCATGTTGACAGAGGTGCAAAGTACTTATAAGAAGCCAAGAATCTGGTTGTCTTTGATGTCCTGCAGTTAATAAAACAGAGGAAGATTTACATGAATAGCTGTACTCATTGCTCACTCGCCCGCCAGCTATCTGCTGATTCCACTTACTTGGTTAGCCCGGGGTTACTATAAATTAAACTGTCTGCATTTTACTGGGAATAGGGATCTGTAAATCAACACCAGAGGAGAGAGGCTTTGTCAAGAGAGCCCTTTACAGGATACTGTAACCATTGGAGAGACAACATATTATTTGGCAACTACTTCTGAATATTAGTTTATGGCCCGGCGTTGTTTCCTTAACAATCCAAACCCGTCAACAAAATGAACCGAAGCTCATGTGACTTGGACACTCTCCTTGCCTTTCTGGCTTGCTAGAAACACTCAGTCTTTTCCACCCTCCCACCGACACTTCCTTTCTATACATGCCACAATTAAATTAGCAGACCCATTCCCTAGAAAATTAGATCATTAAGCATACCTCCCACATACATTCTTTTGAAAACAAGGAGATATTTCTGCCTAACATTAGATCACACATTAGTACCTGTTTTAGTCCTCTAGTCTACACAGCTCTAATAAGGCTGGTGGGTGGATGTTTCTTTCAGCCCCGGAGCTTAATCTGGCATGCCCCTGTGCTTGCAGATAGTATTCTTGCTTTAATTATATAGTTAAAAAGATGGGAGTCAGATCAGGGTTAGCCCCAATATCCACACTGAACAAGAAGAATGACACATTCCGTGCCAACCTTAGCTGAGATGCTGAGCCTGGGGATTTATTGAAGCTCAAACCATTTTTTTCATTAACAGTGAAGCCGAGGAGCTAGAAAGGCAGCTTAGAGACACAACCCTTCCTTGTCTAGAAGGTACAAGTCCCCTGGCTTGATCCCTAGTACTGCCATCCCAAACCCCCAAATCAAAATAAAACTCAAATTGGTACTGTTATTTCCACACAATTCTAAATCCTGCCTTCACCTAACCCAAATAAGGTCATGGAAGTACCGTAACTGAACAGCTTTTCTAGAAGTTTCCTAGGTTTACTTACCAAAAGAAAAGAAAAGTAACAAGCTCCCCAGCATGCCTTTTCAACCCACAGAGCCTCAGTGGATAATTGCTGTGGCCCATGAGCACTCAGAAGCTCTGAAGTCATTTTAATGAGAATGAGCCACCACAGACAATTATGAGGGTGACAGACATAATCACCTCTCTGTGGGGAAAAATGCACAGATTACGCAGTCCATTACAGCTCGTTGAAAGAGAACTCTCGGCATAGAAGGTAAGTGCTGTTGATTATATAACAGCTGCTTCCAAGCAATAGCTTGTCAGGATGGCTCAGCTAGGCTGAAGACCACACCATGCCAAGAAACCTGGACTGAAAGGATTTAGTTAGGAGGCGTTTCTGGAGTAGACAGGACACTGGCACAGTCAACCCACCGAGAATGGCTCAAGTTGGGACATGAGGTGAACAGCCCTAAGTTGACAGAATCAGCAGAAGGGGATCCATTTTCTTTCCTGTGACTTGCTACATTTGTGACACAGAATTTTGTGCTGTTGAGGTGATTTCTTCCTGTTTGGAGGAAAAAACATGACCTTGTGAAAGAGATTTCAGATGGTGAGCATAGGCTTGAGTTTGATAGCCACAGAGTTTGTATATAGATGTTATAGCTGATGTTGAACATGTCTTACTTACACTTAGGCCTTTGCCATTTCTTTTGTACACAATGCACTCTTGACTACCTGCGAACTGTCTTTGTGATGATGGTAGTGGGTACTGGCTTTCCTATGCATACAAGCTGAAGAGTTGGGGAATATCATGGACAGTGTTGCAGAAAACTTGCAATGTTGGTGACTAAGCGCCCCAATGGTGCTGTCTGTCTCCACTTTCTTTGAGAGTGCCCTCCTTGACCCAGACCTCAAAAGTGACCACAGCACTGAGTTGCTCACAGTGTCCTTCAAGAATGACTTCTCATCTGCATCTCATTTCCTACTTGGCATCGGGCTTGCTTTTAAGTAAACTCAACCTAATATAAAAGGTGAGGTTGCCACACAGCAAGCCAGATTAAGTACCACGGTGTCATAATGTAGCTGTCTCCATTTCTTCCTCCGTCATCACAGATGATGGTAGCTCCCCACCATCACGTATTCCTGGTTGCGTCCCGGGATTCTTGAGGTTACAGAGACTCTTTTCAACCCTCAGAAGAAAGCAAAGGGAGCAAATGTTGACTGACTTAGATGAATCTGGGGCTATGTAGCAATTACTTGTAAATTAGACCATAGTTTAGCACTGGCATGGAATTGTATTAGCAGACATTTTGTACGAATGACTCGGGTGGGGGTGGGAGAGCTGAAGCGAACAGTAGGGTTAGGAATTGAGGTATACACATCAGCAGCCAGTGTTCCCCGCAGAGTTATGATGCAGACATGAGGGGTGGGTGTTGAGGAAGAAATCTGGGAGTAGCATAAAATAGGCCCCGAGCAGGTGGCAAACGTAACTGCAGGCAAGGTTTTTGTTAAACATATGTTCTGGAAGTAAAATAGGATGTTAATTGCATATCTGAGAATATGCTGTTTGAGCGCTAATATTTCAGACTCTTCTCACCCCAGGAAATACTGGAAAAGTCTCTACAGAGTCAGGATGCCTGTGACATGACTTGTACCTGACATAGTGTAGGAAAAATAGAGCCAGTCAGTTTGCATCTTTTTGTCACAAAAAGCAGAGGACGGAAATGTAGCTTGGTTGTAGAGTGTTCTGTGTGTGCTGGACCCCAAATATAACTCCCAGCATCCGCCCCCAAGAAAAGACAAGTGGTGGTGTGAGCATGTTTCTTTTTAACCAGAAAAGTTTGTAGAGTGTAGTTCTCATTAAAACTTGGTATTTGGAAGTCAACTTGGGGGACTTTTTATAAGACTGTTGGTCTAGGATCTTTTATAAACCAAAACCAAAACCCAAAACAAGGCATATAAGAATAAAAATATTAAGAATGTATTCTGAAGGAAAACGAAACAGAGATTTGTGAGCTTTTTTTTTCTTTTTTCTCAAATTGCAGTGATCTTAGATCGGGAGCAGGGCTTGGACAAAGCATTTTGAGTCAGATGCGTCTGTCATGTCACTTTGAACAGTCTCTCACCTCCTCAGCATTTCTTCCTGTCTAGAAATAGGATGCTGATAGTTCCTGGGTCTTACATTATGATGTGAAGATTAAAGGAAGGCACAGTATTTGGGGTGGTATTTGACATGTGGCAAAGCTTAATAATGGCAGCTATTATGATTTTATCTTCTCATATGTAAAATGGGGCTTCAGTTTCTTATCCTTTGTTCTAGAAAATATGTGTGAATATCTACTGGAAAATTGTTGTTAAATGGTCTGATGCTATTTTAGGTTATGCGGTCCTAAGTGGAGATGTTACACCAACCAGTGACAGCAGAAAAGTAGCCTCAGATGATGTGTAAACGAATAGACATGGCTATGTTCCAATAAAACTTTATTTGTACAGAGGGCCATAGAATATTTGTCTTTTTGAGGCTGAGTCGCCTTACCTAATATACTATTTCAGGAACCATCCATTTTTCTAGCAAATTTCACCTGAGTTACAGATTAAAATTCTATTTTGTGTTTGTGCCACATCTTCATAATCCATTCACTTATTGATAGACACCTACACTGGTCACATTTCCTTGCTGTTGTGAATAGAACAGTAATAAACACAAATGTGCAAGTATCCATGTAATAGGCTCTGGAATCCTTTGGGTCCAGGAGTGGTATAGTAGTTACCATGTATTTTCTTGCTTGTTTATTTAACAAACGCTTAAATAGCAGTTAACAGGAACCAGGCAGCGCTCAGCTCACTTCATATGTCTCGACTCAGCTTATATGTTTTATAACAATCTCAGGAAACTGGTGCCATCTCCATTGTACAAAATGGAAGTGGTACTTGTATTGCTTTCATTTTATGCAAGAAGGAAAGTCACTGAGAGGTTGAATAAGACAGAGATAGGGCTGGGATTTGAAACAAAATGATGTGGCTCCGAGTGAGGGCTAACCATTATACATTGTAGCATTACACATTATAGAACACTGCCACCCACATACAGTCAGGCACAAACTCTGATAAGTGAATCAAGAAAAGAGGTAACAACAAGCTCTGCCAACAGGTTGCTATAGCCTGCAAAGGAGTGCAAGTCAATTGTGACAGGTAGAGGGAGGCTTGGTGTTTTTCTTCCTGACTGAAGCAGTTGCTGCCTCCAGCTTCAAGATAAGTTCAGCTTTGGTTTTGAACTGCAGAACAGGAGCAGGTCTGTGGAGGACTTGACTGCAAGCCTCAGGAAAGGGAGATGAGATGTTTCCCTGAGACCACCTGCCATCAACCTGCCTTTATATGTCTTTGAGCTTTAATGTTTAATGTTTAATGTTTGTAATTTAAACATTGGTCCTTATGTAAGGTCTGGTGCTAAATCATTCAAATGAACAAGAAGGCATCTACAGAAAATGCATCTACGGAAAACCTTTGAGAGAGCATTTATGTCCAGAGGTATGATGGAGAACTAGAGCTTAGGAAGAGTAGAGAAACTAACCCATATCCCATAGTTGAAAGTGGCAGAATCAGGATTTGAACTTGGCTTCTTCTGTAATCCTGCACTAGGTGTCCTTTAGTTGAACAGGTTAGAGAATGAGTGAGAAGACTCATTAATAGGGGCACACTTGGTAAAGAAGATGGCTTTGCCTTATGCAGACAGTGCCAATAAAACAGAAAGAAAAGCATAGTGTGCCTGTTCTGGTCATTAAGGCTTCTGAAAAATAATGATGGCCCAGAGGTGTCATTACTTGGAACATCAGCATAGTGCCTCTTTCAAAACAGTGATAATTTTTATGCTTCGCCATAAATGATCACTTATAAATGACCAGCTTGAAATGACAACAGGCCACAGTGGCCCTGTGCTTGTGGGCATTGCGCTTCATGGCTAAACTTGCTCTTGAGATGATAGCTGCAGCTGTGCCGAAAACTGTCCATTAACTCTTCTGTGTTTCAAGAAACTGTGGCCCTATTGGTTGTTCAGTGCAGAGTGACCATGCATGAAACCACATACACACAACCAACACAACTTAACTGAGCAGGTTGCATTTACATAACATGTATGTAAAAATAACAATTCAAGAAACAGAGGTTATCAACTTGAGAATGGGGCAGGGGAGGAGACCTAGGGAGGGAGGGCACCTGGGAGGGGCTGGAAGGAGAAAAAAGGAAGGGGTAATATGAGTTTTTTTTTTTTTTCTGAAACCACATGGAAGACAGGAAGACTCTTGAGGACTGAGTTGTGTCTTAGTTTGGGTTTCTATTGCTGTGATAAAAAAAAAAAGACCAAAAGTAACTCAGAGAGAAAAGGGTTTATTTTAGCTCAAGCTTCCACATCACAGTCCATCATCCAGGGAAGACAGGACAGGAATTCATGTCAGGAAACTGGAGGCGATAGCTGATGCAGAGGCCATGGGTGAGTGTTACTTACTGGCTTGCTCCCCAAGGGATAGCTTGCCCATGGATAGCACTACCTGTAATAATCTGGGCCCTCCCACAGCAGTTACTAAGTAAGAAAATATACTACAGCGTTGACTACAAGCCAATCTGGTGAAAGCTTCTTAAGAAATGACTTCAGCTTGTGTCAAGTTGACATAGAGTTAGGTAGAACAAAAGTATATATTTAAGTCCTTACTTCCGGTGACTGTGCATCAAGCATTGTTTGGAAACAAGAACGTTGTAGTTATTACAAAGATATAAGTTTAGAGGATGTCTATTGGGTGGGTGTTATTAGAAGGTGAGTGAGATGAAGAGAGGCAAAGACAGCCAAGGGTTGGTGACTGAGGAACCAATGCAGCTACAATCCAAGTATTGATGGCTCCCCTGGGGAACTGGGAAGTCAGGGGAGTATTCTCTGGCCTCCAGACACCTTGGTCTTAGAATTTTAGCTTTCAGAATGGAGAAACAGCACAAAGTTTAAGACACCCTGTCTGTGAAGGTTCATGACAGCAACCTAACCAAATTCTACCTTTGTTTCATTCCTGGGAAGGAAAGCAGAATGTCTGTGTACAGACAAGGGTGTGAAAATATTAGCTTGCTTCTTGGCTTCCCATTCATACAGAAAGCAAGTTTATATGGCAGTTGACATAAAAGCTTAGAAATCAGACAAATACACATACGAATTTTAGCTGACACTTCTAAATTGGGTGACTTTTGATCATACTAAGCTTTATTATTTCTTAATTACATAGTTTTTAGTTTTGTGCCTGATGTTGAACCTTTGATGCCTCCATTTTATAGGTGATGAACCCGAGGAGCAGAAAACATTTCTCTTGGGCAGGAAGTTGTAGAATTAAAATCTAGGAATTTTGGCTTGAACGACTTTGCTGTAGGCTATAACAGGATGCTTGAGGCTCAGTGTTACCAACTGCTAACTGGTTAGGATCAAAGTACTTCCAGAATACCCTGAAAATTCCAATTAAAAGAGTTTGGACAGACATGTAGAAAAGAAAGCACAGTTATTCATTAAAACTCATAATTATTATATAATTATAGACTCACAAAGTTGTACAAACAGTGCACTAAGGACCTGTGTATATTTTGCTTAATTCTTCCCAATTATTTATCTTTATTGCTCACACATTTAAATGTTTGCTTATTTTTTTCTCTACAAAGTCTAACTTTGAACTTCAATTTCATAGTCCATGATTATTCCTTAACTACATAGAAAAAAGCCAAGATTAAAGTATGTTATTTAAAATTTTTAATTACTATTGTTTATTACAATTTATTCACTTTGTTATCCTGGCTTAGCCTCATCTCTCATCTCCTCCTGGTCCCACACTCCCCCCCCCCCCCGCTATGTTCCTCCCCTAGTCCACTGATAGGGAGGCCCTTCTGCCCTACTATCTGACCCTAGCCTATTAGGCCTTATGAGGACTGCCTATCCTCTTTCTCTGTGGCCTAGTTAGGCCACCTCACTAAGGTGAGGTGATCAAAGAACTGGCCACTGAGTCCGTGTTAGAGATAGCCCTTTCTCCCTTAACTAGGGACTCCCATGGGCTACATATGAGCAGGGGGTCTACATCCTCTCCAACCATGGTCTGTGGTTGATTCATCATTTTCTACAGGACCCCCTGAGTCCAGCTTTTTGGGCTCTGTTAGTCTCCTTGTGGAACTTCTGTCCCCTCCAGATCCTTCTATCTCCCTCTTCTTCCATAAGATTCTCTGTACTCTGCCCAAAGTTTAGCTATGAGTCTCAGCATCTGCTTTGATACTCTGAAGGATAGAGTCTTTTAGAGGACCCCTGTAGAAGGCTCCTGTCCTGTTCCCTGTCTTCTCCTACTTCTGATGTCTAACCTAAAACACATTATTTTTAAAGTAACAACAAAGAAGATTGGAACAGTTAAGTAAACATCTATAAAGTTGCTGCTTTTGGAGGAATATACTTTCTGTTGAGGAGCTATACAGCCTATTTGAAAATATGTATTTTATTTTAAATTGTGTGTATATGTGTATGTGTGTGTGTGTATGCATGCATGTATGTATATATGTATATATGTATGTATGTATGTATGTATGTATGTATGTATATGCACATGAGTGTAGGTACCCACTGAATCCAGGAGAGGGCATCAGATATCTTTGAGCTAGAATTACAGGTGCTTGTAAGCCAACTGTCATGGATTCTGGAAGTTAATCTGGGGTCCTCTGCAAGAGCAGGAAAATTCTTAGTTGCTAAATCATCTATCCTTGTGCAATGTATTCTAAGGCTCCACTGAGCCCCTAATCTACCTAGAATTAAGAGTAATAGGATAAAGACATCACATAATACTTTCCATTAATTTTAGATTCAAGAGGATAGGTGAAGGGATTAAGGACCTTTCTTAACAATAGCTTAAAGAACAGAACAAAGGTAGAATGATACCAAGTTCAAATACATAAAATATTAAAAATCCAGTCATACTTTCATGCTTTTTAGTAATGAATAAGCTGATACCTAGAAGTTGGAGACTCAGATCTTTTCTGGAGTTATTTCAGTCTCCATAATCCTGGAACAGGGGAATGTTCTGAGTGATAAAGGTATTAGTGGGTGAGTATGGCTTCTGTATATGTGACTTGTGTAATATAGTAAGGCTGATAATGATAAATACCTGTGGTAATGAGTCTATTCACATAAGTACTGGGTAGCAACTTTAGAGAAAAATTGCTCATTTTGGAGGGAAGCTTAAAACAAAGAATATTATAAAAGGAGGTGAAACAATCCAGCCTGCAAGGAAACGCCATAAGCTTACGTAGTGAACAACTCAATGCCCCAAGGAAGTTTTTTAATCTAACCGTATTTACTAGGCCCTTCCCTTCCCAAGAATTTATAAGTCATAAGGACTGTTGAGATCTTTTTGGAAAAGCCAAGCTTCCTAGATGACTCTCACCCCAGAAACATTGTCCGGAAGAGGTCCAGACCAACTGGTCTACCGGGAAAAGACACCTTCCAACCTGTTGAGCTGCATGTAGTTTGTTCAGTACATTTCACATTTTCAGCTTTCATGAGCTGTCACCAACAGAGTCCACAAACCTAGGCCCATGGGGTTTACCGAGACCAACCAAAGAGCATGCATGAACTAAACCTAGGCCCCCAACACGTATGAAACTGATGGGTGGCTAGGGCTTCATGTGGGTCCTCTAGCAAGTGAAACGTGTGCCTGTGTGTGCGGGGAGAGGGCTGTCTCTGACAAGGACTCTGTGGCATGTTTTTAAATCACTTACCTCTAGCTGGGCTGCCTTGTCTGACATCAGTAGAAGAGGATGCACTTAGGCCTGATGCGACTGGATGTGCCAGGTGGGCCGGTATGGGGTGGGGCCTCCCCTTTTCTGAGGAAGAAGGGAGGGGGAAATGAGGAAAAGAATAGGATCATGGGAATGGAAAGATAGGAGGGAGAGGGCTGTGTTCAGGATGTAAAGTTAATAAATAAATAAATTTAATAAAAAAAGAATAGGGAAGAAATTACACTAATTTTCCAGTGTAATTAGTGAAACAGAAATTAAAGATTTTAAGAGAAAATACAGAATAAGGTTTCAGTAGCAAATCAACACTCAGAAAGGATAACTAAAATTAGGGTCAAGCATAACTTCAATTCTGATAAGAGTGGATACTTTTCTTCAGAGACTCTCAAGTATCAGTTCAGGATATGTAACTAAGAATCAAAACCTGAAATATTGTGAAATCAGAACTTTTTGAACACTGACATGATGACATAGATAGAAATTCTACCTTTGACCTCAGGTAATTTGTTTCAGTTAAAACACAGTAATACTAAGCATATTGTGTAAAACTCATTTAGGCTATCTGTATGAATTGTATTCTAAACATAAACAAGTTCTGTGTTTAATATTGAGTCCTAACCCTAAATATGTTATTATACAAACACAAATATTCACAAATCTAAACACAAACAAAAAAAAAACAAAAAAAAATCACTTTTGGTTTCAAGTATTTTGGATTTTGAATGCTAAACATGAATGTTTAAAGAGTTCTATCAATGTTTCCACAGTTCCTTTCATTGTGCATGATCCCATTTGTCTGTGAGCGATGGGTAACTAGAACACATGCTCTCTAGCTTTGCTTTCATCCCTCTGGATGCACAGATGGTTCTGTCTTGGCTTTGCTACATTGTATCTTTTCATCTTCAGCTATTTGAGGAACAAGTGCAGAATAGATGGGGCTCAGGGAATGTGTGCTCTCAGGGCCAGCGGTGGGGAAGTCCCCTCTTGCCTCTGTTGGTTCTTACCTACTTCCTAGGTGTGGGCCTCCTCAACGTCTCAGGCTTTGGAGTAGTGGTGCTTCTGTGACTATATTATGTTAGAAATGGTGGCTCCCAAGGTGTCAAACTCTCTACATTTGCCTTAGTTATTCGGTTTTCTAGGTTGCTCTCAAGTTAAAAATGAAAACAAAACAACAATAGGGCCAGGTATGCCTATAGAGCTTTATAGAGTTATAAAGTGAGGATCTGGCTTGCTTCCATGTATGTGGACCTATCTGCATTGCCCCCGTGGCACGCCTGGGTTGGCTACCCAGAGGCTATTTAAGCTGTGGGCTGGCTTTCCCCGGGGTCCGAGGATTGTTCAATGTTCCTGAATAAACTGCATTGAAAAAAAAAAAAATAAAGTGCTTGTCACACAATCACAAGGACCTGGATTTACATCCCCAGCACCTACTGTGTAAAAAGCTGCGGGTGGTGGCACAAGTCTGTGACCCTAGCTCTGAAGAGGCAAAGACGGGAGGATGCCTGGGACTTGATAGCCTGGAAATCTTGCTGAATTGCTGATCCCCAGGTTCAGGGGAGACCATGTCTCAAAAATCTAAGCTTGAGAAAGATGGATGATAAACTTCTGGACTCCGTGTGCACCTGCACATGAACATATATAAAACACACACACACACACACACACACACACACTCATACACATCATCATCATCATCATCATCATGACCACTACCATTACCACCGCTAGAGAACTCAAGAGATTTATTTTACTGGTGCAGACAGTGAGTCTTTTTTTTTATGGTGTGTTGTTTCCCAGCCATATTTTCATCCAGTCAAACATTTTTCTCTCTGTCAAGACAAACATTTTCATGCTGTTATTAAGGAAGCTTTGAGGAGGCTGTGGTGATATTTTAATCTAATCAGCTCCTCAGACATGGCATTACCCTTCTCACAGTGGGAGCTCTGGAGCCTTAATGGAAACCTTCTGCAGATTAGATGCTTTTGTGTTCCCACCTACCACAGTCACAGCTGAATTGTTTGGTATGTTTATGGGCAAAGGTTAATCCTCTCTGACTTCTGCTGTAGGTACATAGAAAGAAACCAAAAGATATATGTTGATGCGTTGTCTTTTTAAACATACATCAAGAAAAGTTTTCATTCTGTGAAAGTTCAAGTAGGAATGTAAAGGCTTGGTTTAGAAAAAAAGATTGAGCTTGATGAACTGGTTTTCAGCCTCATCACTGCTTTTGAGCAGCTGTGGCTATGAGCTAATCACAGATCCCTGCAGACTTTCCCAGTGAAAGGAAGGCTTCACACCTCCTTGAAGACTAGCATTTCCTGTGCCAGAATGTTCTATCTTGATCCTAAGGGAGGAATACTACCAATATCCAACCCAACTATGATGCCTATGAACTACAATGACCAGCATAACAAGGTACCAACAACGGTGCACAGTGGCACTTTCATGTTGGTGGTCATCATTAGCTGTCTAAGAGAAGAATCTTCTCCCACCACTTTACTAAACCAGAAAAGTTTCCCAATTGTATTCTAAATATTTAACTTTATATTCAGAGTTAAGCATAGCTCATACCCTCACCAAAGAAATGTCTCTTTGCTACTGACTCAGACCATTACAGAAAACCACAACTGATCAGAATGCAGAGAAAAAATGAACATGGGCTTCCCAGCATCAATAGATATAGCTACAATACAACTCTTATGCCTAAAGTTTGGGAACCACCCCAGAAGATGGGACAGGAGAATTATAAGAGCCAGAAGACCAGGAAATCTGTTGTGAGATTGAGTGTGTCTCCTAGAAATGAGAGGGAAGCTATAGTTCTGACACCTCAGTAATATGGCTGCCCAAATAGTACCCAAATGAAACAATGCCAATAGATCTGTTAATGTAGAAGGGGAAAAACCTTATGGGACCCCATCCCTAAACAAAGAACTACAGGTTCCAAGGAATTCTCAGAATGGAAAAATTAGTCTTTCTCAAGGATGAGCTCTCTAACTGGTTATCCAATTCCAAGTGGTCAGCCATGAACACATATGCATACAAAGAACATTGAACAGTTCAGCTCTGTACACCATTTTTTAATTATATTACTTGATTTGTTGTTTTTTAACTTCTTGACTTCTTTATATATTCTGGATATTAACCCTCTGTCAGATATAGGTTGGTGAAGATCCTTTCCCAATCTGTAGGCAGTCGTTTTGTTCTGTCAGTGTCCTTTGCCTTACAGAAGCTTTTCAGTTTCATGAGGTCCCATTTATTGTCTGTTGATCTCAGAGCCTGTGCTGTTGGTATTCTGTTTAGGAAGTTTTCTCCTGTCTCAATGAGTTCAATGCTCTTCCCCACCTTTTCTTCTAACAGGTTTAGTGTGTCTGATTTTATGTTGAAGTCTTTGATTCACTTGGACTTTAGTTTAGTTTTGTGCAGGGTGATAAGTATGGATCTATTTGCATTTTTCTACATGTAGATATCCAGTTCGACCAAGACCAATTTTTGAAGATGCTTTTTTTTTTTTTTTCCTATTGTATGGTTTTGGCATCTTTGTAAAAAACTGGGTGTCTAAAAGTGTGTGGGTTTATTTCTGGGTCTTCAATTCGATTCCATTGATCCACTATTCTGTTTTTATGCCAATACCATGCAGTTTTTATTATTGTTGCTCTATAGTACAGCTTAAGATCAGGGATGGAGATACCTCCAGATGATCTTTTATTGTAGAGGATTGTTTTAGCAGTTCTGGGTTTCTTGTTACTCCATATGAAGTTGAGAATTTTTCTTTCAAGGTCTGTAAAGAATTGTGTTGGTAATTTGAAAGGAATTATATTGAATCTGTAGATTGCTTTCAGTAAGATGGCCACTTTTACTATGTTAATCCTGCGAAGCCATGAGCATGGGAGATCTTTCCCTCTTCTGATATCTTCTTTTATTTCTTTCTTCAGAGACTTGGAGTTTTCTGTTCTTTTTCTTTCTTTCTTTTTTTTTTTTTCCATACAAGTCTTTGACTTGCTTGGTTAGAGTTACACCAAGGTACTTTATGTCCTTGTGGCTGAAGGGTGTTGTTTCTCTAATTTCTTTCTCAACCTATATGTCTTTTGTATACAGGAGGGCTACTGATTTTTTTTTGAGTTAGTTTTGTATCCAGCCAATTTGCTGAAGGTGTTTATCAGCAGTACGAGTTCCTTGGTAGGTTTTTTGGGTCACTTATGCAGGAAATTCTCAATAAAGGAATATCAAATGGCTGAGAAACACTTAAAGAAATTCTCAATGTCCTTAGTCACCAGGACAATGCAAATCATAACGACTCTGAGTTTTCACCTTACACCCATCAGAATGGCTAAGATAAAATCTCAAGTGTCTTGTGGAGCTCTTGTCCTCTCCAGGTCTAACTATCTCCACTTCTTTCATAAGATTCCCTCTACTCTGCCCAAAGTTTGGCTATGAGTCTCAACATCTGCCTCTATATCCTGCACAATAGAGCCTATCAGAGGCCCTCTGTGGTAGGCTCCTGTCCTGTTCCCTGTTTTCTCCTTTCTTCAATGTCCATCGTCTTTGCCTTTCTGAATGGGGATTGAGCATCTTAGCCAGAGTCCTCCTTTCCTGATTAGCTTCTTTAGGTGTACAGAATTTACTTTGTTTAGCCTATATTATATGTCTAGTATCCACTTATGTGTGAGTATATACCCTGTGTGTCTTTCTGCTTCTGAGATAGCTCACTCAGGATGATCTTTTCCAGTTTCTACCATTTACCTGCAAATTTCATGATTTCCTTGTTTTTTATTGTTGAGTAATATTCCATTGTGTAGATGTATCACAATTTCTGTATCTATTCCTCAACTGAGGGGCATCTGGGCTGTTTCCAGCAACAGATCCTAAAATTCTGGGCACAGGGGTCTTTTCTGAAACAGATACTCCAGCCAAGGACTATCATAAAGATGGCCTGGAACCCCTGCACAGAGGTAGCCTATGACAGTTCAGTATCCAAGTGGCCTCCATAGCAATGGGGACAGGGACTGTCTCTAACATGAACTGATTGGCCTACTCTTTGATCACCTCCCCCTGACGGGGGAGTAGCCTTACCAGGCCACAGAAGAAGACAATGCAGCCACCCCTTATGAGACCTGATAGACTAGGGTCAGAGGGAAGGGGAGGAGGACCTCCATTTTCAGTGGACTGGGAGAGGGACACAGGTGAGGAAGAGGGAGGGTGGGATTAGGAGGGAAGGAGGGAGACAGGGTTCTTTTCTGAGACTAATACTCCAATCAAGGACCATGCATGGAGATAACCTAGAATCCTTGCACAGATGTAGCCCATGGCAGCTCAGTCTCCAAGTGGGTCCTTATTAAGGGGAACAGGGGCTGTCTTTGACATGAACTCAGTGTCTGGTTCTTTGATCACCTTCCCCTGATGAGGGAGCAGCCTTGCCAGGCCACAGTGGAAGACAATGCAGCCACTCCTGATGAGACCTAATAGGGTAGGGACAGATGGAAGGGGAGGAGGACTTCCTCTATCAGTGGACTAGGGGAGAGACATGGGAAGAGAAGAGGTAGTAAGGGCAGGATTGAGAAGGTATGAGAGAGGAGGCTACAGCTGGGATACAAAGTGAATAAATTGCAATAAATAAAAAATATAAAAACAAAAAAGAACACTGAACAGACTCTGCAGTTGTATTTACATATTTATGTGTATATATGCATATATATGTATATATAAGTAACAATTAAAAGAGGCCACGGATTTGAGGAACCAAAGGCTACACATAGAATAGGTGGAGAGAAGGATGGTATGATTATATTTTAAGTAAAATATATAAAATAGGCAATAATTGAAAAATATTTTGGGTTCTTTGATCTTCCAGGGCTGTCATAAATAGAAATCATTCTATTTCTATTTTTAATAATTCTTGTTTACATAGCCATCATATTTCGACATCAAACCAGTGCTACTTAAGAGCCACTGAGTCTCTTACTGTTCTATTAGTTACACTTTAGTAATAACTACTTCGGAATGCTCATACTTTGCCTCATTGTATAATTCAGGTGTGTGTATGGGGGGGTCGGGGGGGAGGATGGATGCAATCTGCCGACCTCTTCCTGCATGCTTCAGCAGCCAGTCCGTATCCCAGGCAAGTTTTCAACATTCCCTGCTTTAGGCTTTCTTCTTCCTTTCTGTGTGGTACTCCTTTAAGTATCTTTTGCACTGTTGTCTGGTAATCATGCATTGTGTTACTCTGCGCTTGTCTTGAAATGCCCTTATTTCTCTATCAATTTTAAAAGATAGCTTGCCGAAATAGCAATGCTGGTTGGCAGTTACTTGCTTTCGGGGCTTGAAAAATATGTAATTCCATGCTTTCCTGGTTTTTAGAAGTAGTGACGAGAAAGGTCCCGTTACGCTAATGCTTCTGCCTCTGTAGGTGAGTTGGCATTTCCCTTACAGCTTTTATCGTTGGTTTAAATGCTTGATTTATTATAGTTTGTCATGGAGTAATTTTTCTCAAGTTGTGTGTCTTTGGGGTTCTAGATGCCTTGTATGTTTGAATGTCTATTTTTTTTTCTCTAGACTTGGGGAACTTTCTCGAATAGATTCTTTTAAAATTATTTTTATTTCAGTTTATTTACTTTACGCCCCAAGGCTGCCCCCTCCCTCCTCCATCCTAGTCTTAGTTACCTCCCTTACCCTCCTTTGCCCTTCCTTTCTCTCCTTCCCCCCACAAAAGGCAAACTCCCCTTCCCCATATTAACCCTGCTCAGCCAATCAAGTCACATCAGGACTGAATATATCCTCATCCCCTGAGGCCAGGCAAGGCAGCGCTGCCAAGGGGAAGTGATTCAAAAGCAGGCAATAGATTCTTTATGCCTTCAGTATTTATCTCAGTTTCTTCTACTGTTCCATGGGTTTTTATGTCCTATCTCTTAATTGTATCCTCAAGTTCATGGACACTGAGATGTGTGAATATACCATTTCATCAACTTCTTTTATGCCTGTTCTCGTTTTTTTGTGTGGTCAAATCTATTGGTCATTTTTAAAAAAAAATGTGGTTTTTTACTTGATTAATTGAGGCTTTCACTTTCAACATTTTCATTTGTTTCTTTTCTAAAAGCTCAGTTTTGTGCTGGTTACTTTTTCTTCCATGGTACTATTTTTCATCCACATTGCTGATTTTAAAACGCATTTTGCTGCCTTTACACTCTATGTTGCTGACTTTCCTCTTGAGGTTTTGTGTTGAGTTCAACTGCTTGTTTGTGTTCCCTTTCAGGTCATGGTTCATTTGTGGCAGAAAACTTTTGAAATCTTCACCTGTCATTTTTTTTTTCATGTCAGTATCCTTGAGTTCAGCAATTGAGGAATTATGATATTTTGGAGGAGCTATGTTACTCTTGTTGGATTTCTATGTTGTAACTTGTACATCTTTTGGTTTGAGGTCTCTCGGAATCTTTTTATTTATTAAGCAGCATTCTCTCGAGGGCTTAATCTCTTTTACCATTTAATGACAATACTAAGCCAAATATAATATAGAAATGTGCTTAAAATAGTTTGCAGACCATTAATGTCCATGCTTAAAATAGAAAAACTACCGTAAAATGTGCCTTGGGTTAGAAAAAAAAAAAAAAAAAACAAAAAAACCCCCCACAAACTTCAGGGTAATTATAGAAATAGTGAATGAGTGAGAGAAAGGAGGGAGGCAGAAGAGGGATCTGTCTTCATACTTTCAAGACCTTATGAGTAGTGCTCCATTCTGGAGCTTTAGAGTTATAGGGCTCTATAGTGGTGAACGACAGATCTCTGGTGCCAGAGTTGGATTCACTGACTAGAATCAGGCTCAGAGCTATGAAACACCAAGTTTAATTCTGTTGGTGGAAACTGTTCTGGCTATGAAAGACAGGCCTGTTTTCTCCTATGCATTTCCCAGCTTGAACTACACCCTTAGGACTGTCAATATCTGGCTATTAATAGCTTCTCTGGGTCTTCCTTCACCAAGAGGATATGGTAGAAGAAATCTAGGCTTCATTACCTGTGCTTGTTTCCTGCCCTATGCCTGCTATATAGCTCAGATTTTTTTTTTAAATTTAAGATTTTAAGTTGTTTTCAGAATTCCACACATGAGTTTTATGTTAACATATGTTTTCGCAACCCACTACAACCCCTCCCATGTCCCTTCCACTGCTTCCTCTCAAATTCATTCCCTCTTTGTTAATTATTATTGTATATGGACACACAACCTGCTGAGTCTATCTAATATCTCTCTTCTGTACATGTGTTTAGGGCTGACCACTTGAGAATAGATTTTTCTCTTGAATACTAATCCTTCTGCTTACCAGGAGCACATAGGCACAATGTTTGGCTCTCAATATTATTTTAATTGACATAACACTCCTCTTGATTTGTGGAGTAACATGCGGTGTTTGAAGTATGTCTATATTGGGCAATGACCAACTCACTGAAGTTAGCGTTTTTATTACTTTCATGTAAAACCTCTCTTCTGGCTGTTTGGACATACAGATTTTGTTTTGTACTATGATTATCCACTTGTACAGTAAGAAGATAGAACTTACACTCTCCTGTCTGTTGATTAGCATTTGCTTCTAAACCTCTTTCTGGCATCCTTCCCCTCCTCAGCCTTCACTAGTTCCCACACTCACTACTTTTACTACCTTTAAAAAGTCTGATTATGGCTGCGATTATGTGGAGTTTGTCCCCAAGTTCTGGGCTATGTCACTTAAAATAAAATTTTCTAGGCCTAGGCCTATTGTTATAAATGATATAACTTCATTTTTTAAAATGACAGAAGAGTAAATTATTTATCTATCATATATAATAACATATATGGCTATATGTCATATTTTTTGACCCACTTATCCATTGATGAATATTCAGAAATGAATTTTAATGTGTTTATTTATTTATTATAATTTATTTGCTCTGTACCCCCTCTGTATCCTCCTCCCTCATCTCCTCCCAGTCTGACTCACCCTCTTTCTTTTCCCCCTATGTCCCTTCCCTAGTCCTCTGAAAGGAGAGGACTTCCTTCCTTCTATCTGACCCTAGTCTCTCAGGTCTCATTAGGGCTGGCTGCATCATCTTCCTCTGTTGCCTGGCAAGGCTGCACCCCCAGGGGAAGGTGATCAAAGAGCCAGCCACTTAGTTAGCCACTGAGTTCATGTCAGAAACAGCCCTTGCCCCCTTTACTAGGGAATCCACTTGGAAACTGAGCAGCCTATGGGCTTCCTCTGAATAGGGGGTCTAGGTCCTCTCCATGCATGGTCCTTGGTTGTAATATCCTACTCTGCAGGCCACCCTGGGCCCAGGTTTTTTGGCTTTGTTGGTTTCCATGTGGGACTCCTGTCCCCTCCAGGCCTTTCTATTTCCCCCTTCTTCCGTACAAGATTCCTTGCACTCTGCTCAAAGTTTGGCTATGAGTCTCAGCATCTCCTTTGATACCATGATGGTTAGAGTCCAGAAATGAATTTTTAAATGAAATTAACAAATGTAGCTGTGTTTAATGAACTGAAATTAACACATGTACTCGGTGTTTTAGACACAGACTTAAAATAACAGTAATATGAATAATGGGAGTTATGCTTATTATGTCTTAGTTGTATTTCTGTTTCTGTGATAAAACACTGTGACCAAGGCAACTTATAGAAAGGAGGGCTTTTATGGCCTTACAGTTGTAGAGCGATGAGAGTCCATCATGGCAGCAATGTGTCAGGCATAGAGACAGAGAGCTTATATCTTCAAATGCAATCACACAGCAGAGAACGTGAACTATAGGTAGGCAAGATTGTTTGAACCCCCAAAGTCCATCTCCAGTGATAAACTTCACTCACCAAGTTCACATCTCCTAAGCCTGCCATCAGTGTGGATCAAGTATGCAAATACACGAGCCTATGGAAGACAATCTTCTTCAAACTCCCGCATATGTCACAGGTACTCTACCTTTCAGGTCAGGAGAAGGGCCTGGCAATGGTTGCTGACAGTTTATAGCACATGTTCAGTATTACCGGTACTAACATATTTTCACTGCGAGTAGGGAAGGAGAGAAGGAAAAAAAGAAAGGGAGGGAAGGAAAGATAGAGAGGGGGCTAGGCGAGGAAGGAAAGAGGAAGAGGAGGAAGGAGGAGGAGGAGGAGGAGGAGGAGGAGGAGGAGGAGGAGGAGGAGGAGAGAGAGGAGTGAGAATAAAGATGGTATGCAGATGTTCCCAGGTTTCAACTCCATGTCTTACCTACTATGTTTGGTCAATGCCTTTTACTTCTCTAAGCTTCAGGTTCTCCACTCTGTGAAAAAGAAAAAATAAAAAAAGTTGCTTTATAAGCTTTTGGAAGTATCTTATCACCCAATACAGTATTATCATGGTGATAAATGAACGAGTTAATGGTCTAGTTTTCTTTCCTGTTGCTGTGATGGATACCTTCACAAAGCTCAACTTGGGTAGAAAAGGGTTTATTTGGCTTACTCTTGCAGGTCACAATCTATCACTGTGGAAGCCATGGAAGGGAAACTCAAGTCAGGTAGTTGGAAGCAGTAACTGTGGTATAATACTGCTTATTAACTTGCTTTTTGCCTCACACTCAGTTAACTTTCTTAGAAAAGTCTTTTCTTAGAAACACCACTAGCTTTGCAGAACACCTATCTGGGGATGGTGCTGGCCACAGTGACCGTCCACATCAATCATCAGTTAAGATAATCTCTCACAGATATGGCTGTAGGCCGATCCAATCTCGGCAATCCCTTAGTTGAGACTCCCTCAGACGACCCCAGGCTGTCAGTTTGACAGCTGACACTAACTAGGGAAAGTATTAATAAAGTATCTAGCACTTTATTAGTCCTTTGGAGCACTGAAATTAATGTTATTTATTAATGTTTCTATACTTTGGCTTCTGTCTCTGTTGAAGGGAGGGTTATACCTTTTTTTTTTTTCTCATGAGTGAGAGTGACTGAAAGTGTACTATGGGTACCAAGGCTGGCAAATGCGTCCTTTTCCTTCCTTCTCTGTTAGAACCTTTCACTGACCATTGGCCCAGGAACCCAGTTTCCTTGAATTCCCTCTGCTATGGAGTTCTATACCAGCTAGGCTCCTTGCCCTGTTGTCTTGTTTCCCAAATGCAGTATTCTCATAGCTGGCTGTCTAGTTGGAAAGCACTATGATAAATGAATCCTATCTGGGGTTGATGTGATGGATAATGTTTGAAAGCACTACCATATTGGCATCTCAACAGGAGTCTTGTTGAAAGACATGACTTGAAAGCTAAGAGCAGTTTCTCTCCTGGTAGAAATCGCAGCCCAGTGGCAGGTTGGAATGAGGAAGGGGTAGAGAAATTTATTGGTCAAGGAAGCTTTGCAGAACCTGTAAATCACCCACCTGACAGGTGATTGCTGTCTCAGCTCTTGCATAGACAGGCTCTGTGAGCTCACAGAGGGCACCCAGGAAGTAATTTACTGACGATTAGGCTATTTCCACTGAATAATGGCACTCGTTATCTAGGTACACATCTGGTCTTCATTTGGATCAGGAAGTTGAGGTCAGAGGGGTCTACAACAATTACAGGTAGAGGACAGATGCAGCTAGCTATTTACTAGAAGCCAGTCAACCCTGAATACTCAATTATCTAGGACTTGGGTGCACACTGCATTGCTTAGCTAGAGAAGACCTAGACAGTCTCCATCAGTTTGTATTAGAGTTGAGTTTTCAAAACTCAGGGCATGTTATAAAGACATGACTGACCACTGTGTATAATGTTTTATTTAGGAATAATTTTATAATAATTATATAACATACACACATATACATACATACATACATACATACAAACACACACATATGTATATGTGTGTGTATACACATATGTATATATATATATATACATATAATTCATATATATATACATATGAATTCACAGATACCACAGTTCTCCTGTACCTCCCACTAGGCTTTCCTTGCTATTATACTATAGATGTGTGGAATCATAACCTTTTCTCTCAAAGAAGAAAATATTTCTTTTCTTTTTCTTTTTTTTTTTGGCAAACCTACCACATTCCAGGTGCTGTTCTAAATACTAGGGCCAGAATAATAGTTAGTAAGACAGACCTGGTCCCTTCCTTCATGGGCCACATAGTTTAGCTTAGTGCTGTTCAGTGATGCTGGACCAACAGCATCACGTGGGGGATTTGTTAGATATGGAGATCCACAGGCTCCTCGTTAGACCTACTGAGTCAGAAAGTCTGGGATAGGATCCCACATTTGTAGTTGAAAAAGCCATGCAGGTTATTTTGATGCATAATTAAGTTTGAGAACTAATGGCCTAGTGGGGAAAAATTTGTTGTGGTTGATTAAAAATAGAATGTGAGGCAAGGGATGCATCTTATCGCTTGTTTACCATGCACACGACCCTGAGTTTGATCCCTAGCATCATAAGAACTGTGCATGAAAGCGCACACCCATATCCCAGTCCACGGGAAGTAGAGTGAGGAGGATCTGAATTTCAAGGCCACCCTGATATAGCAAAATTGAGGCTAGCCTGCACTCCATGGAACCCTGTATCAAAATAAAAGTGTGATTTCATTATAGGAGTCAGGGCTATAGCAACACACAGCTGGGAGATGCTCATGTGGTCTGAAGGTAGAAAAGTCTGGCTGAGAAAGAGGTGTCTGAGCTGTTGCCTGAAGATCATTCTTCTGTCTGAACTCAGCCAGAGAATTCAATGATTTCGCTTCACATTTTCCAAATATTGCAATTATTCAATATTAAAAAAAAAATCAAACTTACATTGCATTTAATGTATGCTGTGGTTAGAAAAGAGCTGTAAGGAAGGAGAATCCAATGCTTGTCCTGACTGTTCCTTTTAGCTTTTGACCCATGGAGGGAACTGACTCTTCTGCTTCCTTGTTTTTAACCTTAAAAAGAGAGAGCAAGAACTCCCATCCACTTAGTATTTGCTTCCGTGATTCAGAATTAGCTATAAATAACATCATATCACTGTTTACTTTTAAAAGTATATTTATATGCATTTATTTCAACAGCTTATTCTGTACATTGCCTGCTGGTAACTTTAAGACAGCCTTCCTACTCTTTTCTTTAAAATTAGAGCCATGAGTTTATCCCACAAGGATATATTATTTGCTCTAATGAGCTGGTAATTATTAGGTAATGAAATGGCTAACCAAAAGTATGTTATTAAGAGTGGTCGCCGTGTAGAGTTTTTTTTTTTTTGTCATGCGATTAGAAATTACTTAGATTTCAGCAAAGCATAAAAAGTCACACGCTGAGGACTATGAAAATATAGCCATATCCTTCCATCTTCTGTTGAAATTAGTTTTAATCCCTTGCACAGAAATAATTAGGATCCTAATTCCCTGTGCTGGAATTTAAAATCAAGCTTTCTTTTTGAGTACACAGTATGCTCTATAGTTATTAATCAGCACTGTTTTCTCCAGGGTAGTTGCGAATGCTGTTCTCAATCTGCATTAGGCAGCTGTATTCCTCAGATGACCATCTTGACTTACCTTGTCTTTTCTCTACCAGAGAAAACTTTCACCATGAGATTACTAATCAGACTGACACAGAGTTTTGCATGAAAAGTCAGACAGATGATATATTCAGAATAAGAATGAAGTTGTAGTTAAACTGTGTTGAGATCAAAGGAAAACTTCATTTATGTTGTTTGGTCCAATACTCCCGAAACAACATCATGTTGTGCTTGGTTGCCTTCCAGAACTTGAAGGTACGATCCTATGGCCAAAGACACTGCATACCAGGGATACAAGATCAGAGGAATTAACCTAGAACTGACCTGAAAGCTATCTTTCTGAGGACTAGCTATCATAGTCTTTGAAGGGGTTATGCAAATTTCCAATGGAGAAAAGGAATCACTAGTCCTATCCAGCTGTAATGCCTGCAAGCCGCAATAATAAACAGAACAGCAAGATATGCTGAAAGGGTAATAGCAGCACTTACCTTTGGGTTAACCTTACCCTTGGGTTAACCAACAGCTGTCTATTTTGACTTAAAGCCTAGTCAGTAGGAGATTCATGCCTGGTACCGTAAGCCTAGTCAACTACCCATAGCTGGGGAGACCACAGACCCTAGAGGAGAATTTGCTACTGCCATTTTCCCAAACCAATATAATTTCTAATTATTTCAAAAATACTTATATTCATGACAGATGAATATAGCTCTTATCCTTCATCAAAGAAGCTTCTTTTTGGCAACAAATGGAGATAACTACAAAGGTATACAATTGACTGAAATGCAGAGAATAAATGTCTGTGTGGTGTCTGATCCCAGTTGGCATATCTGCCATACAACCCCTATACTTAAGACTCAGAAAATATGGCAGAAGAGTGAATGGAGAGAATTTTCAGATCCAGAGGGTTGGGATCTATTCTGTGACATAGCATCTTCTCTATATAACAAGTGTGGTGGTTTGAACGAGAATGGCTCTTGAAGAGAGGCTCATGTAGTTGAATGTTTGGTGTGCAGTTAGTAGAACTGTTTGGCAAGAATTGGGAGGTGTAGCGTTGTTGGAGGAGGTGTGACACTGAGGTTTCAAAAGCCCTTGACAGGCCTAGCATCTAGCTCTCTGCTTGCTACTTGTGGATCAGAATGTAAAGCCCTCTACTATGCCAGTGACATGCTTACCTGATTTCCACCATGATGATCATGGACTAATCATCCAAAACTATAAATAAGTCCAAAATTAAATACGTTTTAAAAACTGAAAATAGATCCTTCTCTTCTACATTTCAACCACAGTAAGAGTTGCTTTGTTCATAGTGTCTTTTTACAGCAATAGAATTACATAATTAAGACAACAATGAAGCCATACCCAGGAAATCTCAATATGGCTGCCCGATCAAGATGTGCATAATGCTAACACCAGCCAACAGGCCAATGTGTTTGGAGGATATGTCACAAGGCCCCTCCCCTAAGTGAGGAACTAAATAAATTCAATGGCTTGCAAGAGAGGGAAAGTCAGTTTTCTCTGGAGAAGAGCTCCCTGATAGATTGTCCAGTTTCAAGTGGTCAACCCTGAGCACATGCATATATGAGCCACACTACCTGGACTTAATTGGTGGTGTTTGTATACTAATGATAATTAAAGAAGATGAGGTCATGAATTGGAAAGGGATTGTGGGGACAGGAGGGTTTAGGGGGGTAGAGAGGAGTAGAAAAAACACAGTGTTAACATGTACAATTATCAAAAAAATAAAATAAAAACTGTGTTGAAATCACTTTTGCTCTCTCTATAAATGCCTTTTAGATAGGAGAATGTCCCATGGAGATTGAAACATGTCCTAAAAGGCTCATATATTAAAGACTAGGTTTTCAGCTGATGAGGTTTTAGCAGGTGATTATATTCTGAGGGCTCTAATATAACCCATTAATGCATGCTTTGATGGAGTCATGATATAATGGTGCTGTGGGGGGTGGGACCCAGTCTGAGGAAGTCAGCCATGAGTCATTGCCTTAGGAAGATATCTTTTGTCTTAGTCTCTTCCTGTTACTACTCTTCACTTCCCAGCTGCTATGAGGTAGCCACTCTTTTTTCTACCAAGCTCTTGTATAATGACGTTAATGATGTCCTGTCTCACTACAAGGCTGAAGCAATAGAGCCAGGTTGCCATTAATGAAAACTTCTACAACTATCAGACAGAATGCGTCTTTCCTTTAAGTTGTTTTTATTTATTTATTTATTTATTTATTTATTTATTTATTTATGGCTTCACAACTTTTTCTTGAATTACAGTTTATTTACTTTATATCCCAGCTGTGGCCCCCTCCCTCATTCCCTCCCAATCCAACCTCCCTACTCATCTCCTCCCATGGCCCTCTCCAAGTCCACTAATAGGGGAGGTCCTCCTCCCCTTCCATCTGACTCTAGCCTATCAGGTCTCATCAGGAGTGGCTGCATTGTCTTCCTCTGTGGCCTGGTAAGGCTGCTCCCTTATTAAGGGGAGGTGATCAAAGAGCCAGCTACTGAGTTCATGTCAGAGACAGTCCCTGTTCCCCTTACTAGAAAACCCACTTGAATACTGAGCTGCCATGGGATACATCTGTGCAAGGGTTCTAGGTTATCTCCATGCATGGTCCTTGGTTGAAGTATCAGTCTCAGAAAAGACCCCTGTTCCCAGATTTCTTGGTTCTGTTGCTCTCCTTGTGGAGCTCCTGTCCCCTCTAGGTCTTTCTATCTCCTCCTTCTTTCTTTCCCTACACTCTGCCCAAAGTTTGGCTATGAGTCTCAGCATCTTTAAGCTGTTTTTAAAAGGTGTTTGTTAGAGCAGTCAAAATTCTCACTAACATAGGCTTTTGTTATCTTCTTTTAATATTCTGTCTCAAGAAATGATTCACATGATGAGAAATTGCCACACCATTTTTCTCCCTGGAAACAGCCACTTTCTTTCCAGTTTCAGTTGTCCTTCTTGTAACTGACAACTGCTTTATCTGTTTTTATTTCCTTATATTTATGTGTCTTTCCCCTTTCTCCACTGTTAACTCCCTGAGGACAGGATCCACTTGTGATTACTTTTGGCATGATAATACTTAAAATACTTGACAACACTGACTTTGAGCCAAGAGCTTTATGTTTCCTTTGCTCCTTTTTCTACCTCAGTTAGTAGGGCCCTGTGCTAGCATGGCCAGTGAAATACTGTGGCCCTGCCAATAAGTGTGGCTTTCACTGTAGAGATGTAAAGAAACCTCCATTTACTGCAAATGAAGAACACACTCACAGACCAAAGAAAGGATTCCATTCAAGTCCAGCTTAGAGAACCAATGAATGTGTACTGGGGTTGCTAACTAGAGCATGGATGATTCCAAGGCATCCAGGAGGAACCTTGAACAACTTATAAGCAGCTACATCTCTAAAGATCTCATGGATATCTATCACTGAAGAGCCCTAATCACAGCGCTGAGTGACCTGAAAAACTAAGAGATGCACATAGGGCATGGCTATATTACCAAAAAGTCCCAACATTTTGAATTAATTATTTATTCTGTAACTTTGGGGAGAAGATGGGCCTCTTGAAGATTTCTTGAGTCTTGTAGTCTTGTGGGACTTTCCCATTTCTCCATGAGTGAAAGTTAATAGGCCTAACTTTTTTTAGGGTTTTATGAAGGTGATCATGGCTGCTCATATTCAAGATGACAATGCTCTTATCCAACCTGAGGAAACAGCTACCCAGCACTCCATGTCTTCCTCCAGCTTTCACATTTGTCCTATTTCTTCTACAGTAGTCCATAGACCTTGGAAAGGAGACTTAAATGTGTGTTTTTTTCTTCCATATATGGCCTGATATTGGTCAATGGTATAGACAGACAAACTTATTCCTGCCAGCTTGACAAATAATGGCTGTCTGTAGTTACTGCCACACACAGTAAAAAGAATTTTCTTATACTATGCCAATAACAGCAGCAACCAGCAACTATAAATGCAAGTATTTTAAAGACAATTTTCCCCATTGGTTGAGTTTACTGTATCAAACATGATCCCTCAGTTTGCCTTAAATACATTTGAAAAAGTCATGTGATTATTAAAGAACCAGGCACATTTTTGCCTGGCACATCGATAGCATAATATCCAGGGTTCACAGTTGAGCAAGATGGTTGGCAACCATTCCCCAGCAGCAGCCTGCTTAGCACCTTCCTCTACTGGAAATGGTAGATACTAGGAAGGGGGTTCATGTTCTCACACCAGACTACAGGGTATCACCAGCAAAAGAGATTTATCAGCTCATGGCGGCATTTGACCAATATCAATCTCAACAGTTGGTACTGTGTGGGGGTGTCAAGGGCCTCATGCTAAACAAGGTCATCTACCACTGGCACAGAAAATTCCACTGAGCAAATTACAGCTTCTTAACCACCCATGGGTCCTGCTGCATTTCAACTTTCCAGGGCTGTGTTTGCTGTTTTCCTTGATGCTTCTCAAATCTTTAAATGCTTCTTATACCATCAATATAATGAAACCTAATTACAGAGAGTGGGCAGAATCACTGCAGCTCTATAACCACCATTTTAAACAAGTGAGAATTGGTCATAGGTCTCTGAAGCTGAGAGAGTACAGGGAAAAAAGTGCCAAGGTTCAGTACAGCATGAAGACAACCCAACAGTTCTGTCAAAGGAATGACATTGGGTACAGTGACATGGATGGGTGACAGCACCTCATCTAGCCCTCCAGAGATTTCCCCATAAGCTGTCTGGTCACATCTGGCTGTAGCAAGGGCTTTGGGCCAAGTGAATAAGATCTCACCCTTACTGATTTGTATTTTGCTCAAACTTGTATGAATTCCCCTACATTTTCCACCATGAAGCAAAACTCTTAACAGTGCTATAATATGTGTTTCAGCACTATACTCCCTGCCTCCAGTATACTTCCTGAAGGGGAGAAATGAATATAATATACTTTTTTTGGGGGGGGGTATGGTGGGTAATTGGCTGATGCTAGGACAAGCTTAATACTTTTTCACTTGAAACATTCTACCTCCATATCTAACCTGCTGACCTTTATCCTGGTACTTTAATGAGTTTGTGAATTAAGATACTCTTGATTCTATCTTCCAAAACCTAAGGGCTTTGCACAGTAGTGGACCAAAAAGGAAAAAAAAAACCCCAACCAAACAACAACAACAACAACAACAAACCACCACTACCACCACCAACACAATCCACAGCTTCTTTTGGAATTTCCAGGATCCCTGCATCAACCTCACCTGCAGGCAAACTTAAACACTTCTCTAGAAGAGTAATTGAGGTGGTTCCCACCTCAAAGGATCTCCCTCTTTCAGGTCAGAGCTACGGAGGGAATCTCCTGCATTTTCTTGTCACTCATGCCTTTGTCGAACTGTTATCATGCTTTACAGCCTTCCAGAAGTTCACAATCATGCCATTTGGCTTTTTGTCAGTTTTCCCCTAGAATTCTCTCCTTATACAAATTTTGTGGTTTTTAAAATTGTTTGCTCTTTAACTTTTAAAAGACTCACTATTATCTTTTTAAACACTGTCTAGAGTTATTTTTTAAGGTAGCATGTGAAGTAATGAATTCTTTATGGCATTTTCTCACATGTGTCATTATACCTTGCTTTAATTTATCTTCCCTCTATGTGTTCCTTCATCTTTTCTTGTTTCTTCCTTTCCTTCCTCAAGATAATTTCTCCTTCTGCTTTCATGTCTCATGTATCCCATTACTCTATTTTATTCTCACTTGTTATCTCTTTCCCTCTCTGAAGATTTTCTTCCTAGTTTTATCATACACACAGACACACACACACAGTCATTGCACATATAAGAAAATGTGGCATTTTTCATTCAGAGTCTAGTTTGTTTTGCTTAAAATAATTTATGTTCCGTCCATTCAACCACTTTCCAGCAAATATCTTGTTTTCACTTTATTTTATGGCGGAGTGTAATAAATTGTATATATGTTCTCTATATTTTTTTCCATTCATCTGTTGCTGGACTCTCGGATGGCTGCATTTACAAGCAACTGTGGACAGTGCAGCTAAAGATGTGCGAGTGCCGCCACAGTTTGTATATACCCAGGAGTGGTAGAGCTGGGCCATAAGGCACTTCTATTTTGAGTTTATCAAGACACTTACATAATAACTGAAATTAAGGTATTTGATAAATTTTGAATAGATTTTGATATACAGTGAAGAATATGCATCTAGTTTTATTTTCCAACATGTGTAAGTTTGGTTTTTCTCAATATCATTTGTTAAACATGTTTTTCTCTCCAATGTATATTTAAAAAAACTTTGTTGTAAGTTGGGAGGCTGTATTTGTTTTTTGGTACATCATTCTATTCCATTAGTCTATGTGTCTGTTTTTGTGTGAGAACCATGGTGTTTTTGTCACTATGGCTCTGCAGTATAATTTGAAACCAAACATCCAGATTCTTTTATACTAATGTTTATACTTGTTTATACTTAGGATTGCTTTGACTAGTCCAGGTCTTTTGTGCTTCTGAATAAAATTTATGATTTTTTTTTAGTTGTGAAGGATAATATTAGAATTTTTATTAGAAGTATATTAATATGAAGATTAGTTTTGATATCATAACCATTTTTACTACATCAGTTCTGCAAGTCTGTGCGCATGGCAGTTCTTTCTCTCTTTTAGTGTCTCCTTAAATTTCTTTCTTAAAAACGAAAAGAAAAGGAAGAACAGGTCTCTTCCTCATTGCTCAAATATAAAAAATAAAATGTTGTAGCAGCTTCTTTCTGGGTTCTCGAAAATTGGAGACTGTCAGAAAAGGGCATGTGGGAGAAGAAGTCTCGTATTTGACGAATCCTGTCTTTTCTATGGCTCTTTCTGTTGCTTGATTCTTTATTGGATATCCATATGACGTCTGCTAGAGACATCTTTACTTTAGCAGCTGTCTTTCTGCACACAAGGAGCCTCTGTTGGCCACACTTAGCTTTGTAGTCTGTGGCCTGGTAAGTATATTTCACCTTCAGAGTGCTCCATGGTCATACCCTCAACACTGGCAATTGTTCTGGTCCTCGGGTATGTTCTAAATGCACTGGCAATGTGGAGAATGACTAAAGTCGTGAGATCTTACAGGTGGACAGGTGCCTCCTTATTTTCAAGATCTTCTAAATATTACTCCCTGCATGGCATTAGATAGACTGTTGGATCCTCAGAATTGTCATGTTCCACAGTAGTAAATGACAACCAGGGGTTGTCCATCTATCTGTTGACTTCAGGCTGATGGCTATGACATTCCAAGGTTATTCTCATTTATGAGATCTGCTCCAGCCACCGTTTTCCCCGATGCATTTCCTTGCCTCGAGGCCTCCTGTTCTTTGTATTTTTCTCTAACCGCTAACCTATCCACCAAAGGATTCTCCTCACTCCATTCGAGGTTAGTGGGGGCTGTGTGCTTGCCCTGAGAGTTGAACTGGCAGTCTCATTTCCATCCCCATTTCTGTCACCAGGGAGCCATACTGCTAAAGCTGTGTTTAGCTTATTTTCACTGCCTTGCTTATATATATATATATATATATATATATTTTTTTTTTCTCTTTACTTTTGACTACTTTGTGAATTTACAGCACTCTTCCTCTGTCTTTGTAAAAAGGTCATTTTTTTCCCTTTTATTTTGTTTCTTTTTATTCACTGGGTCGCATGCAGGGAATTTCTAATCTGCTTTCCAACTTAGAACCTAAGTCTTTGCTTCTGAGTGACACAGACTGGCTTCTTTATCTGAAAATCATCCCTCTTTCCACTTTTCCTGCCAGATTGCAAGCTAGAGGATGTTCCCTCATAGCTATACATAACATTGCAACTACTTCTTGAAGTGAAAACTTCCCTTTGGGCAGATACCTCAGCCCTGGTCTTGTTACACACAACAGGGACCTCTAAACTATTATCACCACTCGGAGGCATGGCCATCTCCTACCAATTAGAGGAAGCCAGCACACCTGGATTTTTCCCACAGATCTTCTACTTTAACTTTCCACCTGGACAGACAGTTGAGTGTCCTTTATATGTCTTTTCACCCATAATGGTACCATATACCTGTCATCAGACCAGGAGGACCATCATACATCTCATAAGGAATATGACTATATTAACATTTTTTTTCTATTGTGGTGATAGAACATCATGACCAAGGTAGTTTATAGGGGGAAGGGTTCATTTTAGGCTTATGGTTCCAGAGGGACAAAAGTCCACCACAGCAGAAAATTTTGGTGGTAGGTGCTAGACATGATGGCAACAAGAGCTGATGGCTCGCTTCTCAAACACAGGAAGCAGAGGGGTCAAACTAAAAACAACAGTCCTTAAATTCTCAAAGCCCATCTTTGGTGATGAACTTTCCAACAAGGCTACACTTCCTAATCCTCTTCCTATAGTGTTACCATCTGAGGACCAAGCATCCAAATGCCAGAGCCTATGGGACATCCTCTTTCTAACCAATATAATGACTACAAGAGATTTCTGCCACTGATGCTCCATTCCCACTCATCTTTGATTGTGTCAGTCTCTGGTTGGTTGCCAGTTTGTTGTGTGAGTTTTATATGAAGAAATGTCTATTTGTGTGTGTGTGTGTGTGTGTGTGTGTGTGTGTGTGTGTGTGATAGAGGGAGAGAGAGCAAGACTGAGAGAGAGAGAGGTGAGAAAGAGAAGCAATATCTATTTACTAGACCAAAGATTCTTCTCAAGTCCAGTTTGATGAACCAGCGAGTTTATTGGGGGGAAACATGAGGCCATTCAAGTACACCTATACTACCAAGAGGTCCCTGGGTAACTTACACTTAGCTCTATCATTGAAGAATCCCATTTGCAGCATGGATGTTTTTTATAAACAGCTACACCACTGATAATACACCTGAACATTGTATGGGCAGAACTACATTACAGAAGAATTTCAACCCAGGAAATTGTCTGCCTCTTATCTTGCCTTAGAAAGTGGAGGAGTCTCTGTTTATGATATCCTGCTATACTCACAGATCCATGCCTTGTCCAATTGTCATCAGAAAGGACAGCAGACAGAATCAGGTGTAGAGACTTGTAGCCAGACATCATGTGGAAACAGTCTAAATTGGAGATGCCCATTAGATTCCTCTCCTCAGAAGTTGGGGAACCCTGTGGAAGAGGAAGAGGAAAAAGGGGATGGAGGACACCAGGAAAACACTAAGCAAGGCTCACAAGAGCACTTAGAGTTTGAAATGGTAATCATGGAGCCTGCATGGGTTTGTAACAGGTCCTCTACATATATGTTATGGATTGTTGGCTTGGTGTTTTTTATGAGACTCCTAATTTCCAGTGGAATTGAGTATATGTCTAATTATTTTGCCTGTTCTTGATACTTTTTTCCTCCTATTGGGTTGCCTAGTTCAGCCTCAATATGATGGCTTTCACGTTGTCTTAATCTATATTGTTTTGTCCTGTTTGGTGTCAACTCTTGGAGGTCTGCTCTTTTCTGAAGAGGAAATGGAAGGAAAGTTAATCAGGGGGATAGGTAGGTGAGAGAAATGAGAAACTGTGGTTGGGTATACTGTTTTTGTATAAAAGAAGATCCTGTAATGGCTTGTGAGCCTTGAGCCCATACATCTATATCCAGAAAGGAATAATAACAGGTCCAATCCTATGAGAGTCTCCTTTGTGTGGTCCCAATTGCTCCAACTCAAGAAGGCAATGGTTGTGTAAAACCAGAAGGAAACAATTACATAATAATGTCTTGGGATTGAACTCAGAGCCTCCTCCAACTGAACTATACCCCTAGCACCAAGCATCTTATAGAAAACTGAGAGGCAATACTTCACTTAATGACGCAAATCTAGTTAGTGCTGGGATTAATGTTCAAACCACACATTGTCACAGGATTCACCACAAGCTGATAGACTTTGGGGAAGGTGAAGAGCAGGGTGCTAAGTGCCATGCACTTGTAAGCAGGAGCAACATTTCTGAGATATAATTTTGAGGTGAACGAAGTGACTTCCTGATTCCCTGAATAAACCATGAGCTTTTTCATTATCTTAGCAATACTTCCAGGCAGCCATCTCCAGCAGGAGTGAATGTGCTTTTGAACTTGTTTTCTGTATTTTGTGATTGGTTGTTCACTGTTTCTAGTCTGAAAACAGACTTCATAATAATGAACTGAATTTCTGCAAGTCCTTTGCCAAAGTTAGTCTTCATGGCTAAGGAGTTTGAGTTTTGGAGAATAAAACTGCAAAGAAAGATCGTCAAAGGAGTACACCATCCTCTTGCATTTCTGGTATTTTTTAAAATGTTCTATTCCATTTCATCCTATGACTACCTCTTGACTACCATACATGAGTCACTATGTTAAATAGTGAAAATGAATAAAGATTATGTGAAATATAACCACCTCCTTGCTTAGTTTTTTGTCTGCTAGGGGGATAAATAAGACAAAATGAAAGTAAGATGGAGATAGTTATGGATGGAGTATAGAAGGGAGTACAGAAACTTGGATTGCCACGGCAGGGGAGGGGACAGCTTCACTCACGAATCAGCATGCAGAGGGAACAGAATTTTAGCTGAGGCCTAGGAGATAAGGAATCATTAGTATGGCCACGTCTATTTTGGCCAGCCAGTGATTGTAAGTTCATTACAGTCAGTTTCAAGTTCTGCTTCTGCCCTCTCTCCCATAACCTCAAAGGATTTAGATTGCTTATTTTGAGCTCCCCAAATATGGTGAAATGAAGGAAGGTTATATTGGTTTAAAGTGAGACTCATGTTTTCTTATGTACCTTAGCACTGTACAAGGCAGTGATTATAACCAGGGCAAGCTGGTTCTATCCCCAGAACTTCATGACATTCATAGAGCATAAAACGATTGAACGATCATGCTCCCTCCAAAACTAATGTTTATTCTTCGTCCTCAGTGCAATAGTAAGAAGAAGTGTGGCCAATGGGAGGCAATTCTGTTGTGAGCTTTCTCCCTTAGGAAGTGGGACTAGTACTTTTACAAAGGGCCTTGGGGCTAACTGGGGTCCTATCTTGCTCTTCTGACCCTCTTATGTGAGGACACACTGTCCCCTAGCTGTGTAAAAGATAGCAACAAAGCTTTCAGGAGAGGCCCCTGGTGGTCACAAAAGTGATGGCTCTGTGATCTTGGCTTTCCTTACCTCTAGTGCTATGAGAAATAAATGGATGCTCTGTATAACAGATCCTAACTGTGATATGTGTGTGTGTGTGTGTGTATGTATATGTATATATATAATATTACACAATATAATGTATTATATAATATGTATACGTATTTAAGAACAACATGATTGGACTACAACAATCTAGGAAGAGAGAAGGATAGAAAATTTAGATATTATTGCCTTAGCCAACTCACTTATATCTGCCTAGATAAATCCAGCTATCATCAAAGGGCATGATCTAATTGCAGCATAATTAACTTCATTACCTTCATTATTTCCTTTCTGTGTCTCTCATCTTTCTGTCACTACAATGACAAAGCCTTCGTAATGATCCATTTTTAACACTCTCTCTGACATCCTCTCCCAGGCTCATACTTGCAAACTCATTCTTCATTTCTTTTTTCTTGATGAAGGTTTTTGCTTTTCTATCTCTTCTCAGTATCTCATGAAAGGTTAGTCTGAAGAACAATGATAACTATAATTTAGATAACTAGTCTCAGGCTTTAAAATTTTCAAAAATTTATTTTTATTTGTGTGTGTGTGTGTGTGTGTGTGTGTGTGTGTGTGTGCTTGCTATTGATATGTGTGCATCAATCCCTGGGAGCTGAAGTTAAATGTGGTTGTGAATTGCCTGACTTGGGTGCTGGGATCAAACTGTAGTCCTCTGCAAGAGGAGCAAGCACTCCTAACTGCTGAGCCTCCTCTCCAGCCCCCAAACCCAAGCTTTTTAAGAAACACCTTTTATTTGAAAAACAGTCATGCCTATCAGAATTTGAAAAACAACAATGAGATAGATATCAGCAAGCTCTCACTCCTTTTTCACATATGGTGTTGACAAATAAGTGACTCATAATAAAAATATAATGACCACATTTCTGCAGAGTTAGAGTCTGTGTTAAAAGAGGCGTCAAGTGGAGTAAGAGGGAAGGGAGGAGAATGAGGGGGAAAGGGAAAGTAAAAAATGAATCAAGAAGCAAATACAGTTATCTTCTCTAATTGCAAGTACAGTTTGATTCAATAAATATTCCTTATCTTTCTTTTTAATAATTAGTCTATGTCCATTTGGTAGCTACGTGATATGTGGAAGTTACTTGACCTACATTGGTTGCCACCTCAGTGAATCATTATGAAAAGAAAAGACTTAGTGTCTAAACAACCAAGGAAAGCATGACTACTTTATAAACTCAAGCCATTGTAAATAATCTGTGTTTTTTCCCCCACTAGCGTGTAGAGAGAATATCTTGTGTACTGTATGGATGCCTTTGTGAATTAAAAAAAACAAAAACCCTGCGGTCTATAAAAAAGGATAGAATAGAAGGTGGGACATCCGACAGGCAGAAAGCATTCTGGAAAAGAGCCAGGTGCAGGAGATTCACCTGGGAAAATGTGAGGAGGACAGATACATGGTACCCTAGCAGAGGTAACTAGCTATGTTGCAGAAGGTAGATTAGTATAAACGGGTTATTTTAAGCTATGAGCTAGTCAGAGAAGACCCTAGCTCTATGGCCTAGGTATTCGTAAATATATTTTGAGTCTTATGAGTTATTATTTCAGGATTTTGGTGTCAGGAGGGAAAACACACACCCTACTACACTATGGAGCTTATTATTGGCCAGGCTGGCTTGACACTCACTATGTAGCTGTTGAGTTTGTGGCAAGCCTCCTGAATCCTGGTATTATGGGTATGAGCCTTCATGCATGGTGTGTGTGTGTGTGTGTCTATGCAACTGTGTGTTTGTGTATGATTTATGTCTAAGTGGAGGCATGTCTATGCCATGCTGTTTGTGTGGGTCAGTGGACAACTATTCAGGAGTGGCTTCTTGCTCTCTACTTTGTTTTGAGGCAGAGTGTTTATCGTTCCCATATTTCACCATATTCTTCAGCCCAGCTGGCCAGCATGTTTCCAGGCAATAGCCCTGTTTCTGCCTCCCATCTCACTGTAGAAGTTCTGGGATTACAAATGTGCACTAGTGCATCTGTTCATTTATCTACTGAGCCATTTTCCAGATCCTTCATGCTTGGTTTTCTGTAAATTAAAACAAACAGACAAACAAACAAACAAACAAAAAGAAACAAACAAAAAGACAAAACCCCACCTTTATTTCCTCTATTTATACTTTTCAACCCCGTTTCATTGCAGTTGTGACTTTTATAAAGCAAGAGACTATACAAAATAATAACATTACAGATTTAAGGAATATATTAATAGAAAGTTACTTTGGGCTACCTTAGGGTATGATTGTAAGTTGTGTTGTAGTCTAGCACGTAATAAAATGGGGACATCTGATATATTATTATCATTGCATATTTTTCATAGAAGTTTTACTTTGAACTGTAGGCATAGTAAAAACTACTTCTTACAGATGAACGAAATAAAATAATGAAGTACTTGTGAAACTGATGGGTCTGTAAAACACCAAGTAAATAACTGAGGCTTTGAAAGACAGAAATCTTGTGTCTTTCTCATATGTGTACCATAGCGAATAATATATACATGAGTGTACGTAAGTGGGCATGAGTGTGAATACAAGCTTTGTAACTAGGAAAGAGACCATGAGGCAGGAGGAGGTGGGAGTCAACATGACACATGTGACATCAGCATGGAAAGAAGGCTATGAAGGGCAGGAAGCCAAAGTGAGAAAGAGAAGCGAGAAAAGCATGCTTTGTTGAAAAATGCCATAATGAAACATAATACTGTATATGCTAATTAAAAATTAAAATCTAAAAATCCATTTAAACAAGTAGGATTCTGACTCTTGTTAAAGTATAACTTGTCCAACATTATTAACTCTATGTGAGAAAGATTTTAAGCTATTGAGCTGTTAAAGATTGACTTGCCTTGACCTGCGCAATCTGTAGGACTGACTTTCCCTTTAATTTCAATGACTTAAGTTCAAACACTAGTGATAAGTTCATTATTAATGGATTTTCTTTTAGGATAAGAAAGAAAACAGTTTATTTCCCAAGCCCTTGAATATCTGGTATTTTTGAGCACCTCATTCAAGAATAATTTAGTGAAATACGGCTCTTGAGATGCTGCAAAACAAACTGATTTTAGGAAGTAAATGGGGAAGGACTTTTGAATGTTTTCTCTCCCTTTTTAAACTCACGAAGCAAAGCACTGCACGTATATGCTAAAAGATTTGGGTTGAACTAGCAGCACTTAGCCCTAGGAGGTGGGAGTTTTCATATAACTATACTTGTCAGTTCTGAAAGGCAAATAATGTCATTATTAAAGACTTTGGCAGTTACAATAGTTAAGGAAGTTGTCTGAATATAAAAAAATAAAATCACTGTGTAATTTCGATGGTGAGAAAAGCAGCCCACTCTTGATCTCACTGAAAATCTTGGGTGCTTCTTTTTTTTAAAAATAGGTTTATTAGAGGGACCGGAAAGCTGTCTTGGTGGCCAAAAGTACTTGCCACCCTTCCAAAGGACCTGAGTTCAGATCTTAGCACCCAAGTCTGGTTGCCATTATCTATAACCCAGTTTCAGATTATATTATGCTCTCTTCTGCCTGATGGCAACATTGTACACATCAGACAAGGGGTCACTCACATAAATAAAAAAATGCTATTTTATAAATAATAAAAAATGTGTATTAGAGATACAACTTTCACTTGGACAGTTGGAATTGACCAATTATGGTATATTGTGTAAATCTCTCAGATTTCTGTGATTCATTAGAATGAAGCCAGGTAGTTAACCATGAGTGGAGTTGTGACGAGTTTTCTTTCAATTAACAAAATGTTCCTTTACAAAGAATGACAGAGTCATTGTATACTAGAAGTGATACTTAACAAGGCTGACATGACAGAGGAAGCGTTTGTCTTGTTCCTTCTTTGAACAGATTTCTTTATTTTAGGGCTCTGGCTCTTCCCCAAAGTCTATACAGAATTAGCATATCTTAACAGAAGACAGCTCCATGCCTACAGGATCCTACACCTGAGACTCCTACCCTATTGTATCTTAGTGGAACAGGAAGCAGAGAGCAGACAGGAAGTGAGCCCTGGCTATAAAACCTCAACACTGTGATCCACTCTCTCAGGTGATGCTCTACTCACTAAAGGCTTCAGAGTCTTTCAAAACAATGCCACCAAGTGTTCAAACATATGAATAAGCCTATGGTGGATGGTTCACACCCAAACCACAACCTTATGCTTCTTCCTTCTTTTGTGGTTCCTGCTCTGAAGAAGTACCTGGAATATTTTCTTTCTTTCTTTTTGGAATATTTCCTTAAACTAGGCCTGTTTCTCCTGTGAACATGTTTGTATTGTAGAAGAGGTTCTGGGAAAGGGAACATACTCCACAGGAATTACTAGCAAGTGAAGGCCTATGACATGTCAAAACAGAAAGATGGTTAAGATCTCTGGTCTTAGAGTCAGGCAGATTCTCTTTCTCCCTCTCCCACTGTTGAGTTTGGTTGACTTATGAAAAACTGTGCATATTAAATAGTTATGACTTTATGACTTTTTCTGAGTTTAGAGGAATAGCTGTGAAACCATCACCAGGGAAGCCATTAGCATATTTACCATTTCCCAAAACTCATTTTTATAACATTTTCAGTGTGGTAAGAACATTTGTTAAGATTAATTCTCTTTGCAAATTAATATATAAGACTATCTGAGTTATGGACACTGTCTCCAAAATGTACGTTGCTTACCTGGAACTTTATATCTATAGGACCATGATAACTTCGTTTCTCCATTCTCCTACTGCCTGGCAGACATGCTCTACTTCCTACTTCTATGAATTTGATTTTTTAGAGTTTACATGAGCAAGGATATGAAGTATTTGTCTTTCTGTTCCAGGCTTGTTTTACTTAGCATATTATCCTTTCATTTCACCCATGTTATTGCAGACTACTAAATTTTCTTCTTAAAAAAAAATTGAGAGAGAGATATATAGAGAGAACATGTGTTTGTCTGAAACTTTTTGATGCATTCATACATTGGATATATAGATTGCTTACAACAAAATTGTTAATATTGCTGCTTTGAATAATGTGATAGTGGGCAAGGAAGTCAAGAATCTTTTAAAAATAGTTTTTATTTTGAATTTTATCTTTATGCATTTAGTATATATATATATATATATATATATATGTGTGTGTGTGTGTGTGTGTGTGTGTGTGTGTGTACATTTACACATGTGTACACATGGCATGCACATACGGTCAGAAGAGAACTGATCAATCTCGACTTCCACTATGTGGGTCCCAGGGATTAAATTCAGGTCAACAGATGTGGTGGCTAGTACCTTTGTCTGCTGAACCATCCAGCTGGCTTTCTGATACTATTTTTTGATTGCTTTTGTATGTACTCAGAAGTCGTGTTGCCACTGCTAATTTAGATTTCTGAGTAGCCTCCATATTATCAGGTATCAAGGTTTCTGTCTTTCCATATCCACAAAGGCTTAGAAAGGGGCCTTTGTGAGCTCTGGTTTTCTGTTTTCCCACTGGGAGATGTTAACAGTCTCTGTGATTGCTATTAAAATTAATTAGAAGGAAACCATGTAGCATTCTGATGTACACAAAGGAAATGGCTGATACATGGAAGCATTTTAATAGGTGTACTAAAGCACTATTTTGCTTTAATGGAAGCTATTTCTTAGAATGGGGATAATTGTGTGAGAGGGAAGGAAGTGGGGTTGTAGGAATAAAAAAATCAGTAGAAATGGAAGGAATAAATTCTAGAGCAAATACATTTGCTAGCCACATAGAGTAGACAGGGACATGACAAAAGGAGAAAGCCACAGGGTGGAACCAACTGCATGAATGGCGTGAGGGAGAGATAGTAAAGAGATATGCTGAGTGAGAGAAAAGCTTTCATCCAGATTTTACTAGCTACCACTGCTGTTGGCCACCCAATCAGTGGGTGTCCCTCCTCATGAACATGGGGTTAGAATTTAGAAGATGATGCTGAAACGAGGAAATGTTTTTATTTATTATTTCAGCATGTTTATTTTTTTAAGTAAATTTATTTTTTTTTATTAATTGCAGTTTATTCACTTTGTATCAGCTGTAGCCACCTCCCTCATCTCCTCCCAATCCCACCCTCTTTCCCTCGTCTCCCATGCCCCTCCCCAAGTACACTGACAAGGGAGGACCTCCTCCCCTCCCATTCCTAGCCTATTAGGTCTCATCAGAACTGTCTGTATTATTTTTCTCTGTGGCCTGGTAAGACTGCCCCCCACTCAGGGATAGGTGATCAAAGAGTCAGCCACTGAATTCATGTCAGAGACAGTCCCTGTTCCCATTACTAGGGAACCCACTTGGAGACTGAGCTGCCATGGGATACATCTGTGTAGAGGTTCTAGGTTATCTCCTTGCATGATCATTGATTGGAGGAAATCTTTTTTTTTTTATTTTATTTTTTTTTATCAGTTACATTTTATTTACTCTGTATCCCAGCCGTGTCCCGATCCCTCATTCCCTCCCAGTCCCTCCCTCCCTCTCTCCCTCATCTCCACCGTGCCCCTTTCCAAGTCCACTGATGGGGGGGACCTCCTCCCCATTCATCTGATCCTGTTTTATCAGGTATCTTCAGGACTGGCTGCAAAGCCCTCCTCTGTGGCCTAACAGGACTGCTCCTCCCTTCGGGGGTGGGGAAATCTTAATAAAGAGTGGAGTCAAGCCTTGTTTAATTAGCTGTACCCTGTGAATTTTTATGTAAAACTGGGTGGACTGTTGTGGAAAATCTTTTGAGTTATAAACAGCAGAACTATACTGAGGCTGTTGAGTTCCCTGGGTGATGTTGCCTTCTTTCTCAACCTGGTGACCCACTTAAGATGATAAATATAGGCACCTGCACCTTTCTGTTGTACTTATTGGTGATGCTACTATTAATTAAAGAAACATGGAGTGAAAAGCAAGCCAAGAAACAAAAAAGAAAGCTCATTCTCCAGGTAACTGGAAGGCTGGGAAGGTTTAGGGCAACTTCAGCAGGCCTTTCCTTAGTATTTTCTCATTCCTTTTCACCACTGCCTGAAAAGGGTAGGCAAGCAGTGAAGCACCAAGCCAATAAATGTTACCGCGTCATAGCTTTGGACATATGCACACAAATGCTCACACACTTCCATAGTCACACATACATGGTGACACAAAGTCCTTGTTGGGTACTATGCAGGGGAGTCTGAATCCTGGCCAGAATTTTGGCTTACCTAGAGAAAGTCAGTAGAGAGGATAGCTATTTGATTTATATGGCAAATTTAATGCAGGGGCAGATTTTGGTTCCCAACTTTTGGCAAGTGAGTGTCTTAGTCCCAAAGACTCAGTAAAAACCTTCATATTTGAGTTATCTACATGGTCAAGGGAAGGTTTTGAGTCTTCAGTTGTTTCACTCATTGAAATCTCACAGAGAGGTAGATTTGTCTCTGTTCTTTTCAGGTCTGAAATTCTCTGCATTTTCATCATGGCTGTTCTCTCAAACAACAGCACCTTGACCTCATTTCCTTCCTACCTTTTTAGTCTATCACTATGTCTTAGAAACATGTTTTATATCCATGAACCTGGCTTTCAGTTTTAATTTACCAAAAGCTTATTGATACTGTTGAAATATAGTCAGAGCCACAACGTGAAGGCAAAGGACAAGGTATCACTGCCCCAGATTTAACTCATAATTTTTCTTGCTGTTTAACAGAAAACTCAAAATATATGGAAGACAGTTTATGTTCAGCTTATTTTAGTGTATGGATATATACCACTCAGTAGTATGCATAAGATATGTAGTTCCCCCTTTTTGTTTTAGACGCCTCAGGCAAGAGTAGAGGTCTGATCTCTGATATTAGAAATAAATTGGGACTTTGTACCGATGTTCATTTAGGTGTCATCCACCCAAAGAGCATCAGACCCGTCTGATACCTTTTTCTCAGAGGCGGGACCTGGGGCATCAACCCGCATGCAATCAGACATGCTCTTCTCTGGGTCCAAAGCGGCTGACCCTGAGTGCAGTGCTTAGCCTCGCATCCTGAGCGTAACATTTTAGCTTTTTATACTCTTGCCTGATGCGTCTAAAACAAAAAGGGGGAACTGTAGAGAGCTGTGTAATGCTGCGCCTGAAAGATGGAGCTGGTTTCTGCCTTCCACCTTCCCGATGGTGAGTGCTCTCTGTCACGAACAATTCCATATTTGGCTAAGGCTGAGGATCTGGCTTGCTTCAGTGTATGTGGACCTATCTGCATTGCCCACGTAGCACGCTGGGGTTGGCTACCCAGAGGCTATTTAAGCTGTGGGCTGGCTTTCCCCAGGGTCTGATGATTGGTCAAGGTTCCTGAATAAACTGCATTGAGAAGAAAAAAAAAAAAAAAAAGATATGTAATACCTAGTGAAATCATGAAAAGAGGCCTTTCCTGTTTCAGTGGTTAAGTCCATGCTTTGGACCAGTTTTAATGCCTACCTTTCTGTGGTGTTTATTGTGCTAATCAAATAGTAGCTTTTCACCAGGCCAAACAACCTTTGCTGCGCTATCTTAGAAATCATACAGTAGGGTTACCCGATGTTAGGGAAGGAAGTTGGCTGAAATAAAGCTTGCCTGGGCTGGATGACCAGCTTTTGAGAAACGATTCCCTGAAGCGGAAGACCAAGACATGTTTTCATGCTTTGCTCTCTGTGTTTGGTCTCTGTGACTATCACAACTGCATGGCACAATCCATCTATTAAGAGGAAGATTTGTTTTGGTTTCCATTTTTGGTAGCTGTAGTCTTTTGCCTCTCTGCCGGCGATGAAGAAACACACAGTGGGAGTTTGTGGTGGAGAAAAACTTGCCTGATGTCAGGAGACAAGAGACACAGAGAGAAGAGAGTGGAGTCTCATGGTTGCTTTCAAAAGAACTCACAGGAGGCCTGTTCTGTGAACGTTTCCACAGCCTTCCCGTAATGCCACGCTGAGAACCAAACCTTTAATGCTCGTCTTTCCTGGGACAGTTAAGATGCAAGCATAGTGACCTGTGCGAGGTCTTATCTTGGAACACTTCTATCACCCCCAATGACAGGAATTATCAAAGGAAGACATGTCCTTATTCTTCCCAAGTTTTAATGGGGGGGGGGCATGTAAGTGTGAAAAAGGAGCAACAGAGATTCGTGACAAGCACAGGGAACTGTGAGTCTGTCTGTTCTAAAATTAGAATGTGGTGTTTTAGAACATCCCCGAGTAGCCAGTTCTCCTCTACTGCTTCATTTCTAGGTGATGAGTCAAGGAAGAACAAGTCATGCTTCTAGAAAATTTGTGTCTCTTCCTCTTGTGATTTTAGAAAGTTAAATCACAGGGGAGTCATCTTTGAAGTCTGTTAATGTATTTATTTCAGTCTTATTTATATATAAAATAACTCTATCACAAGGTGAATGTATTTAAGAAGCAACTAATAAGCCTTTTCACTCATCCAGATCCTGTGTATTCTTCTCCAGGGTCTAGGCTGATCAACATGCCTGATGCTCCCCTTCACAAATCATTCCAGATACACATCACACTCCTGCTTGACCCAGGATGCACATCTCTTACACCAGCCCTTTTGTCCACCTGACTTTATTTCACCTGAGCCATTTCCAACCTCTAGGCACAAACCACTCACACATCTTATCCTCTGCTCCAACCTTTTCTTAGTCGGTATCAAACACAGAATTAACAAAAAAAGTCCACGTCCAGATTACATCTCCCCTTCGAAATCTATAAGTCCTATAGAAATATTCACCAAAGAACATGAAAAATAAAAAAATATAGGAGAGGAACATATAGGAAATGTGGGATGCCAGGAAAGGCCCAAACATGTGAATTATAAGAATAGATCAGAGAAAAGAACATCAAGTCAATGACATAGATGAGGTCTTCACCAAGCTCATAGAAGAAAACTTTTACAAAGTAAGGAAAGACAAACCATGCAGATACAAGAAGCATGCACAACAACAAATAGACAAGACCCAAAAAGAAATCCCCATGGCATATAATATTTAAAACACTAAGTATGCAGAAGAAAATGCATAGAAAAACTGCAAGAGAAAACTACACAAGAAATATACAAATGAAAAACCCACCAGAATAATAGGTAATTTTTCAGTGAAAACTTTGAAAGCCAGAACCCAGAACAATGCGTTCCAAGTCCTAAAAACTGTGAGAGCCAACCTAGAACAATATACCCAGCAAAACTATCTGCAATTTTGAAGGACAAAGAAAATTTTCCCACAACATGAATAGTTTAAATAATTTTATATCCAATAAACCAAATCCCAAAATGAAACAGAAAAGAATATTTTGGGTTGAATAGAGGAATGAGCGTAAACAGAGGGAATGTGAAAAGAAAAGTAGAGTTATAATTAAAATAAAACACAAACAATACCCCAAAGATCACATTTTACACACACACACACACACACACACACACACACACACACACACAGTGATACAGACACACACAGACCCTCCACCCCCACCCCTTCAACCATAACCTTAAATATCAATGGCTTCAATTTTCCAGTAAAAAGACACAAGGTGACTGAATGGATCAAGAACAAAAAACATCTTTTTGTTGTCTGTAAGAAACGTTAAATATAGGCACTGCCTTAGAGTAAAGTGATGGACAAAAATACTTTAATCAAATGGAATGAAGATGCAAGCAGATATCAACATTCTGATATTTGACAAGATAGACTTCAAGCTAAATCTTATTTTAACAGGTAAAGAGGAACGCTTTATTCTAATCAGTGGAACTAGTAAGCAAGAAGATACTAGTCTCCTAAACATATACTCACCAAACTGTGGTGTACCCAATTTTGTAAAGAAAAAAATATATACTGCTAGATTTAAAGACACAGATTAACAACAGAGTGTTAACAGTGCGTGATTTCAGTATTTCAATTTTCCTTAAACACATCATCTAGGCAAAAAATAAACAGAGAAACACCTACAAAAATTGTAAACCAAATGGACTTAGCAGATATCTATAGAACATCCCACCCATATACCAAAGAATACAATTTCTACTTAGCAGCAGAGGGAAGCTTCTGTAAAATATACCAAATCCTGGGACACACACATATACACACACCCACACACATTTATAAATTCAAGAAGATTGAAACAACTTTGTATATCCTACCTGACAACAATGCAATAAAATAAAATTAACAGCAAACAAATATGTAGTAAAGACATAAACTCATGGAGATTAAACAGCTTCTTACTTAATGATGAATGGGTCAAAGAAAAAAATATATGAAATTTCTTGAAAGTCAATGAAAAGTAAAACATAGCACAACATTCCTTTGGAACATGTTAAAAGCAGTCCTATGGGGGAAGTTGATAGCTCTAAGTGACTATATTTAAAAAATAATGAAAAAGAATTCAATTAAATGATTTAATGATGAAACTGAAAAATTTGGAATAACAAGAAGAAACCAAATCCAAAACCAATCAGTGGCAAAAATAATAGAAATCAGAGCAGAAATCACTGAAATAGAAACACAGAAAATAATACAGAGGATAAATGAATCTAAGAGCTGGTGCTTTGAAAAAATAAGCAAAATTGACAGACCCTTGGCCCAACTAACCAAAAGAAAAAAAATAGTTAAATTAACAGATTCAGAATCCAAGTGGGATCCCTAGTAAGGGGAACAGGGACTGTCTCTGACACGAACTCAGTGGCTAGCCCTTTGACCACCCCCTCCTGAGGGGAGAGCAGCCTTGCCAGGCCACAGAGAAAGACAATGCAGCCAGTCTTGATGAGACTAGATAGGCTAGGGTCAGATGGAAGGGGAAGAGTACTTCCCTTATCAGTGGACTTGGAGAGGGGCATAGGAGTGGATGAGGGGATTGAGGGTGGGACTGAGAGGGGTTGAGGGAGGGGGCTACAGCTGGGATATAAAGAGAATAAGCTATAATTAATATAAAAATTTAATCAAAAATTGAAACAAACAAGGAAATATTACAACAGATAACAAAAAATTCAGAACATTTTAAGGGACTATTTTAAAAATCTTTACTCCATTAGGTTGAAAAACTTAAAAGCGAAATGATTTTCAGCAAAACCACCAAAATTAAACCAAGAGGTCAACAACCTTAAATAGATCTATAACAAAAAAGGAGATTGATACAGTAATAAAAGACTTCTAACAGAAAAAGTCCAGGTAAGATGGATTCACAGCAGAATTTTATTGGATTTTAAAGACCTACAGTCAATTTTTCTTACATTAGTCAAAAGAAATACGGAAGACGCATTCCTAAACTCCTATGAAGCCAGTATCTCTCCAACACCAAAGGCAGAAAAAGAAACAAGAAAACTACAGGCCAGTATGCCTGATAAGCAATGACTAAACAATACTCAATAAAATGCTTGCAAACAGACAGACATGAAAATGATTGTCCACCATGATCAAGTTGACTTTATCCATAAAATGTACCGATGCCTACCAGGGCCGGGTCTACTGTGTAGCCCAGATAAAGTGTGGGTCCTGCTCTCCTGAGTGCTGCAGCAGGCAAGGAGTGGGGTCAATGGCTTTTTAAACACAACAACAGCTAACATACAGAAAAAGAAATCATGGACATACTCCTATTCCTAATAATCTCAAAGAAAAAGACATCCCATGCTCATTGACTGGTAATATTAATATTGTGGAAATGACCATTTTCCTAAAAGAACATTAACAGATTCAATGAAATTCCAATCAAGAATTTTATCTAATTCTTTATGGAAATGGAAAAAAAATTACCCTAAAATTCCTATGGAACGAGAAAAGTTCCTGGATAGCCAAAATAATCCTGAGCAAAAGGAACAATGACGAAGGGATTATGATTCTAGATCTCAAGATAAATTAGAGAGACAAAGTAATAGAAACCAGGTGCTACAGAGACAAAAACAGACATAGAGACCAGTAGAGCAACATCAGAGCCAGGAGCACAGGTAACTTCAACCATTTAATATTTGACTAAGAGGCCAAAAACATAAGCTGGACAAATGGAAACATCTTTACCAAATGGTGGCAGGAAAAAACTTGCAGAAGTATGAAATCAGACCTGCATCTCTCACTGTGCAAAAAAGTCACTACAAATGGCTTAAAGACCTCAGTGTGAAACCTGAAACACTGAAAGTGCTAGGTAAACATAGGCCGTGCCCTACATGATCTAGGCTTAGGAAAGGATTTCCATGTGAGAGGGAAACACTGAAGGAACTGCCTAGATCGGAGCAGTCGATGGACATGTCTATTGGGGGTTGTCTTGATTTCTATTAGGTGCGAGAGCCCAGCTGACTCTGGGAGTCAGCCCTATGCGGCGGGTGGCTCTGCAGTATGTGAGAAAGCTAGCTAAGCATGAGCTTTTCACACAAGCCAGAGACCAGTGTTCCCACGTCATCCTGCACTCAGGTACCTGATGTGGGGTCTTCGTTTTTAGAATTAATTAATTTTCATTAATTACAATGTATTCATTTTTATCCCATCTGTAGCCCCCTCCCTCATCCCCTCCCATTCCCACCTTCTCTCCTCCACCTCCTCCCATGCCCCTCTACAAGTCCACTGATAGGGGCGGTCCTCCTCCCCTCCTCGTAAGGCTGCTCCTCCCTCAGGGGGAGGTGATCAAAGAGCCAGCCACTGAGTTCTTACCTCAACTTCCCTCAGTGATGGACTATGACCTGGAAATATAAGATGAAATAAATACTTTCCTACTCCAAGTTGCCTTTTGGCTAAATCTGGTTTTCTAGAATCCCATAATGTGTCATTTTCTTTATCTTAAGTGTTGTTCCTTATTCAGAACTTAGTTCAGGTTGATGTGGTAATCTAGAACGGGTTTAATTTATTCTCTTTCGCTACTAATCAGACTGTATTATTTATGTGAGGATAATTTCAAAAATCTGCATTTTGCACCTTCCTGACAAAATTAGAACTGCAGTTTGTGAACGGCATGGAGAGAGGAAATATCTTCCAAATTAGATCCTCCTGCACGTTTGCATGTGGAAACTAAGCACTGTTTTGTCTTTTCAACTTTCTGAAAAATAAAGTTAATTTTAGATTTACAGAATTTTTTTTTTTTTTTTTTTTTTTTACAAAGATAGTACCAAGTGTTGATATATAGAGCTCCACAAGGAGAACAACAGAACCAAAAATTCTGGGCCTAGGGGTCTTTTCTGAGACTGATACACCAACCGAGGACCATTCATGGAGATAACCTGTACCCCTGCACAGAGGTAGCCCGTGGCAGCTCCGTCTCCAAATGGGCTTCATAGTAAGGGGAACAGGGGCTGTCTCTGACATGAACTCAGTGGCTGGCTCTTTGATCACCTCCTCCTGAGGGGGGAGAAGCATGATCAGGCCATAGAGGAAGAGTATGAAAGACAGTTCTGATGAGACCTGATAGGCTAGGGGCAGATGGAAGGGGAGGAGGGCCTCCACTATCAGTGGACTGGGGAAGGGGCATGGGAGGAGATGAGGGAAGTAGGGAGGATGGGATTGGGAGGGGATGAGGGTTGGGCTATAGCTGGGATACAAAGTGAATAAATTTTAATAAATAAAAAAAATTATATTAAAAAAGAGTTGATATACTCCCCACACCAGTTTCCTTTGTTCTAAATTTGTATTTTGGTAAATTTGTCACATTTAATAAATGAACATATCAAATATTAGCCAAAGTTCATAATTTTCCCAGGTTTCTTTTGTTCTTAACCCAAGTTTCTTTTTTTCTGTTTCTGGGTCCCATCCAAGATATTACGATGCACTTCATCATTGTGCCTCAATGATGTGATGGTTTCTCAGACTTTCTTTGTTAGGTAATTTTGTAGGATAGACTTCAGTTGCAGTTTGGCTGATGCATTTCTCATGATTCCTTGGGTTCAGAGAGCAAGTTTATAGAGGCAAAGTGCTATTCTTTGATTTCAGGAGCTTATCTGATCAGAAGAATCTTCAGCCTAGTTCCTTCACATTAAAACCATGGTGTTTGTGGCCTAAGAACTGGCATTTTTGCGATTAAATGTGATGCTTTATGTGCATTAATATTTTATGATGGAAAGTCATTTTTTTTCCGTTTGCTTGTGTGATTTTGCTAGCTCTTATGTTGAGATTCAAGACTTTCCACTTGCTTGGCCTTTGAAGACTGTGAGGCTTTTGTCTTTGCCTTCTGTGCTTGATTACTTTGCTCTGCCTTTGCTTCCCTATGTCATTATCCTCAATGGGAAGACTGTGCTCCCAGGAGATGTAAGTCTTTTGCCAAAGTAACGCCTGTGTTTTTGGCTTGCAGAAGAAGATTGATAGATTGTCATAGAAAGGGAAGGGAAACAGTTGCCATTGGTGATTAAAATATGCACTTCTGATTAGATTTGAATGTGCTGACTTGGATTTCTAGGCAGTGATGCCCAGGAATCAGCATTGCATCCAACGCTCTCAGTGATTCTAATGTACTCTGAAGTGATGGTACCACACTATTAGCTAATGTCTTGAAAGAGAGTACAAATTACAAAAGCCTATCTGGCATGCTATTTTGCAGAAAGCTTTCTCTGAGATCAAAGACTTCTTTTCTGTTCCAGAAGCTACTCCTAAAGCCCAAGCTCAAGCTAGCTGTCAACATATTTTCCCTTTGATTACCTCCATAATTTACTTTCTTCAACTATCTCTCAGTGGAGAAGGGTTATCCCAGTGGATAGGAAGAAAGTTTCTGTGGTGGTCATTATGGAGACTGTGAAGGCAGGGAGGTCAGATCACTGGGGGGCATTGTTTGAAAATGTTCTCCAAAGCTCTGATAACTATGAGGGTGTTGGGGAGACATCAGGTGTGGAGAAAGTCAAAGAGGTAAGGGAAGGTGGGGTTCATGATGATACATGGTTGTGGCTTAGTCTATAAATAGATTGCATGTTGCAAGGGGTTACTAAAAGACCAGCTAGAAGCACCTTTTGGAAAGCGTTGTAAGTTAGGAAATACTAGGAATTATTGAGAGTTTTGTTTAAAACACACATCAGGTAAGTAACTAATAAGTGTTTGTCCTGATGTAAAGATGTGTGTTTATTATGAAGATAGTTGTTTTGAAGCAAGAGTTTCAAATGTCTTTAGTGGCTTGGATACAGATTTACAGAAACTGTAAATACCAATTTTAACAAGGTTTTTGTTTTACCATTATTATTCCTTAAGCTTAATTTTTATTTATGAGTGTGTCTATGTGTGTGTCTATTACATATCTGCAGGTGTCTGTGGAAGCCACAAGAGGACATTGGATCTCTAGAGCTGTAGTAATGGGCTGTAGTAGCAGCAAGATGTTAGTTCTGGGAACAGACTCAGGTCCTCTAGAAGAACAGCAAGTGTTTTAAACCACTGATTCATCTGTTCAGCCCTGTGTTCAATATCATTTCCATGTTAGATACATAATAGGACCTTCATGCATGTAACATGTTAGACAATAATGAGGAGCCACAAATATCTTAGCTTCTCATCTTCCAGGAGCTTGCATGATTTTTTTTTTTTTTTTTGGAGGCGAGGAGAGAAGAGGCAATCTTGGTGCATAGACTACCAGACATCTCCTGTCCACATAGGTGTAGTTCAGAGGATGGCTTCTTAACTGAATTATCTGGGGACTGACCTCACAGAATGAACTGGAAGTATGGGGAAAAGAAACAAGTATTTCACTTGGTAATATTGTCAGCAATTAATAACGCAATACAAATATTCACGGTTGGTCTGGTGACGTGCTTGTTACTCTGTCTGGTTGGCACTGTGGGTTGTTTATGGTGGACTGTACAGGACAGCATGAAACATGAGCTTGGGGTCAGATTGCAGAGGGCCATTACAACCAAACTGTATATTTCATTGAAGATCAACAGGGATCTTTAAGATTTTGAGCATAGGGGTGATGAAATAAGAGTTAAATTGTAGACATAGTTGTTATAATTTGTTCATAGGATAGACTGAAGTACTCAGTACAGCAGGATGCATTCAGGAAATCTTTTGCAAGCATGGCCAGAGCCTGAAAAAAAAAAAAAAGAAATCAACAATGCAGATATAGAAATGCCATGACTAAATATTTTGCAGAAGAATAATATGAAAGCTTACCCAACCTTATTCTGAGGGTTTTAGACAGTTTCCTTTATTTCTTGTCTTTATTTATTTTTAGCATGGAGTTTCTGGCGAGGAAAATAAAGCTCAGAAAAGTTTCATGCCCAAAGATATATAGCCTTTGAGTAAAGGTTATAGAGCTGAAATTATCAATATAATGTGCACTAACCATATAAACTATATTAAGTAAAGTTAAATGTTTGAGAGTTAGATAGTTTATTACATGGTACATTTCAAAAGCCTTATGTGGCTGTATTGAGGATGGAATATTTCTTATGGGGCTGGAGAGATGGCTCAGTGGTTAAGCGTACTTACTGCTCTTCCAGAGGACCTGAACTCAGTTTCCAGCACCCACATGGAATGGACCCCAACTGCCTGTAACTTCAGCTGGAGGGGATCTGACACCTTCTTCTGGCATTTGTGTATGAATACCCACGTTCACATCACACACAGACACACACACACACACACACACACACACACACAGACACATGAACACACACACAAATAATCCTTATTCCTATTACTGTAGAAGATTCTACTGAACAGATTATGAACCTGTTCTTAATTCACTTTTCAACCTCCTATTGATATGTCCACCAAATTAAACACCAAAAATAAAACCAATAATCAATAAGCAGTCTAATGAACTGAGTAGAGTTCTTAAAACAGGAAGCAGATGGCTAATGAATATTTTAAAAGGTGTTCAGCATCATTAACCACCAAGTAAAGGCAATTTTTAAAAATTGAAAATAGATTTTTTTTCCTCTCACACAATGCATCTTGACCAGTTTATCTTCTCTCCACTCCTCTCAGACGATTCCCAGCTCCCCTCTCCCCCAGATCTACTCCATTTGTTTTCCTTCAGAAAAGAGCAGAGACAAAAACGAAAATAACAAAGCAAAATAAAATAAGACAAGGCAAAAAGGCTGGGCAAGAGAACACAATGGGAAGAAAAGAGTCCCGAGAGCTGACAAAAAGAGTCAGAGACACATCCAATCCCACGGTTAGGAGTCCTACAAAAACCCCAAGCTGACATCCATCACATATATGCAGAGTAACTGCCTTAGACCCTCAGATGCCCTGTGCTTGCTGCTTTTAGTGTCTGCGGGCCAATATGAACCCTGCTGAATTGATTTGGCGGGCCATTGTTCTCCTGAAGTCTTTCATGCTCTTTGATGCCTACAATAAGGAAAGTCAAACTGAAATAATATTGAAATGCAATCTTACTTCAGTTAGGTTGGTTATTAGCCAAAACAACAACAGCAGCAGCAGCAACAACAACGACAACAACAAATTCTGACAAAGACCCATGGAAAGGTCTTATTCATTCCTGGGGGGAGTGTAAACCAGTGTAGCCACTGTGGAAATCAGTATGTAGATTTCTTAAAATTACAACCCAGTCACAACACTCTTGAGCATATAGCCAAAGAGTTTTGTATTCTACCCCAGAGATACTTCCTCAGCAATGTTTATTGCCACTCCCTTCACAACAGCAAGGAGGTGGAATCAGCTTAGAAATACATTAACAAGTGAATAGATAATGATGTGTGTATGTGCACAGTGGAATTTGATCCATCTACAGGGAAACATGAAATTTTGAGGAAGACATATGGGTCTTGAAATTATGTATTAATGTTTCTTTTACAAATGTGGGTGCTCTCGTGTTTGGGGCATAGATGTTCAGAATTGTGGTGTCTTCTTGGTGGAGTTTTCTTTTGATGAGTACGAAATGACCTTCCCTATCTCTTTTGATTAATTTTGGTTGAATATCTATTTTATTAGATATTAGAATGGCTACTCCTGCTTGCTTCTTGCGTCCATTTGCTTGGAAAACCGTCTTCCAGCCCTTTACTCTCAGGTAATGTCTATCTTTGTGACTTAGGTGTATTTCTTTTATGCAACAGATTGTTGGGTCTTGTTTAAAAATATGGAATGCTTCACGAATTTGCCTGTCATCTTTGCGCAGGGACCATGCTAATCTTCTGTGTATCATTCCAATTTTAGTATATATGTTGCCGAAGTGAGCACGGGTCTTGGAATTATTATATCAACTGAGGTAAGTGAGACTGAAAAGATAAATCCTGCTTATTCTCTAGCATACTTTTAATTTTTATCTATCTGTTTCTTTTTATAGTGAATTGGACTATAGGTTACTGTATTAGTTACTTTTCTGTACTTGTGATAAAACACTATGACCCAAGCAACTTATAGAAGAAAGAGTTTATTTTGGCTTATACTTCCAAACAGCTAAGCATCCATTATGGCAAGGAGGCATGGCAACAAGCAGCAGGCAAGGTGGAAGGTACAGGAAGCTGAGAGACCACAGCTTTAATCACAAACACCAAACAGATAAAATGAACTGAAAGTGGGACCAGGTTATAATCTCTCAAAGTCTATCCTCAATGACATAGTTCCTGCTGCAAAGGTGAACTTCCTAAACTTCCCCAGTGTCACCAACAGAGGAGCAAGTATTCAAATACCTGAGCCTATGACATTGCATGACATTCTCATTCAAACCAGAGCAGCTGTGAAACTAGAAAGGGGACCATGGCATGGGAAAAAGAAGTCTATAGCAAGTCAGGGAGGGTAATAGAACATGCAATATGAATACAGAAAGGGGACTATGGAGAGTGGAAGGGCATGGGAAAGAAGGGTGGAGGGGGAGGGAGAAGGGGAAGAAGGAAGACCAACAGGAATAAACTATACACGAGAATGGCATAATGAAGCCTATCATTTTGTATGCTGGTTGAACAAATATATACTAGCTCCTCCAAATTCTTTGATGTCTTCCTAGATATAGATACACGAGAAGAGAGAGAGGGAGTGTGGGTTAGGACAGCATTTTAATGGGATTCTCTATCAGTATGTTGGTGAGATTTATTAAAAAGATACCATTTCATGTTTTTTTTTTTCAATTCTGTGAGTTAGGCTACTTTAAATTTTATTGGAAGGAAATAAGGTTGTATTAATTGAGGACAGTGTAACTCTATGATGATAATGATATCATGTTAGTTTCTTAGGAGATACCAATTGCAGTTGGTTTGCTGTTCAGGCCCTCAGTTATCTCAGTTATAATTTTCAGATCCCTCTTAGCAAGTTTACAGCTTAATGAGATGGCATGGTCATGGTTACATGTCTGGTTTCTTTTTAGGTTTCTCCGAGAGGCTCCTTAGCTTAGTTCTTCATTTTCAAATTGACTACGAAGATATGTAGTCATCAGATGAATGTCTTCTCACTCTGGCTACAATATTGTTAAATCAAGGACACTAATTATATATCTCTGTGATATAGGGATTAGGATAATGTTAAACTTCTAAGACATTGGTTTCTTTGATTTCAAATGAAAACGGAGTCTTCTATTAGGAAACTTCAGCTATTAGCACGGTGACCTTACATGTTCTGTTTCCTATATACATCAGCATTCAGCCAAAATGTCTACCAAGTATTTATTATTATTTTTGTACACATATGTGCATAAAAGTGTGCAGGATCATGTTTACATGTGTGCCTTTTCACACATATGTGCAGGTATCAGGTATCTTTGTTTATTGTTCTCTACCTTATCCACTGAGAAATCACCTTTGCAGAACCTGGACCCCTCTTTCCAGCCAGTCCAGATAGTGAGCTGGACTTGGGGATTCCAGGTCTACCTCTGCACACTGGTATTATAAATGGGCCAACACATGCCAACACATGGCAAACACCTCACCCTGTGAGCTAGATTTCTCTCCTCCCTCATATCAACTGTTAATACTAAGTTTCAGGGCATCTGATTTCCCCTAATTTGTATACAAGAATCACATAGACTATTGTACTCTATGAGATTATATTATGAAAGAGTAGCTCACTATTATCTATCTATCTATCTATCTATCTATCTATCTATCTATCTATCTATCTATCTATCTTCTATCTATCTATCTATCTATCTATCTATCTATCTATCTATCTATCCATCCCTTGGCAGCCTCCTTCCACTAGCTCCTCCGATGGTATCTTTTAGGCATGGGTTTCTATTTTCTGTTTCTTGTCTCAGTGTTCTAACAAGGTCAATGAAAAGATAGTGTGAATAGAATCTTCTCCTCTTGGGATTTTCAAAAGGTTTCCTAAAAAGCATTATGTTTTCCATACATTGTGATTGTGTCCATGAATTGGATTACACTGTTTGAGTGCTAGACTCTAGTTGAATGTTTATGAAATGCTACTTTCTTTGTTTAGTTACAATGAATTATGCTCATGTGAAAGCTGGTTATTTTTTGTCTTGGGTTGTTTCCGGTTCTCCACATGGTTCAGCTTTTGCACATGGGAGATTTATTCAGACTGGACCTAAGTATCGCAGATTCAGGACAAAGGCAGGCTGGGGATTTTATCTTTTGTTCAATGCATAAAGCTAGGTTTTTCTTAGCAAGCGATTGTTCAGAAATGTTTAGACAAATGCTTCTTTGTAGTTGCTTTGAGCCATACTTGCTGGTTCCCTTTTAATGATTTCAGTTATTGGCATTCAGTTGTAGCCCAGAAGCATTAAATAGAAAAATCCCACTAATAAATGCTATTGATAAACAATTAATAACATTTGTGCTTGAGACAGTGTCTCACCATGGAGCCCTGGAAGTTGCTATGTAGACCAGGCTGGCTTCGAACTCACAGAGCTCTGCCTGCTTCTGCTTCTTTAGTGTGCGGATTACAAGTGTGGACCTTGGCACCTGGCTTTCTTACCTGGCTTCTGGGGTTGGAACTCAGGATATTTTATTTGTAAGGCAAACACTGCACACTGACTGAATCAGCCCACTAGACCTGCAAAATAGTTTTGTCATGGTGCTGCTAGATTATTATTGTTTTTAATCTCTTATCATGTCTAACTTTTAAAACAAGATTTATTTACTTTTATATGTATGGGTGTTTTGCTTGCATGTATATCCGTGCACCCCCATGAATGCCTAGTGGATGCAGAGACCAGAAGAGGCCACTGGATCCCCTGAAATTGGAATTATAGATGGCTTTGAGCCTCTATGTAGGTACTAGGAACTAAACCCTCTGGAATAGTAGCCAGTGATGTTAACCATTGAACCATCTCTTCAGCTCTTATAAGTCAAATATTACCCACAGGTAGCCAGGCATGTAATTGCATACCTGTAATTTCAGTGCTTTGGAGGCTGAGGCATCAGAAAGATTAGATTAGCTTTGAATACATAGTGATACTGCTTTTCAACCAACCAACCAACCAACCAACCAACCAACCAACCAACCAACCTACCAACCTACCAACCTACCAACCAACCAACCAAACAACCAACCAACCAACCAACCAGCCAACTTCTCTTCATCACAGGTGTGCATATGTGTATAAATGAAAAACACAGTTCAGTTATTTGGCAATATTGGCAGTTTTGGGAATTAGAACATAATAGAACTATAACCATGCATATTTGGGAGTTACTCTTCATTCAGAGTTCAGCACGAAGTATTTTAAACATTTTTGTTGCTGTTGTTGTTTTGTACTTGAGAACTTCAAGGGACAAAGTGCCCTACTTGACCCTTGACTATTTGTTTTTATTTTGATAGCTGGTAGATTCAGGTGAAGAATTATACTCTTTTTGCTTGCTGATTCTGTTAGTCTGCTTTGCATTACTGCAGTGAAATATGGAGGCAATTAACTTATAAGGAGAAAAAGGTTTATTTATGTCATAGTTCTGGAGGTTTCTGTCCAAAATTAGATGATCTCATTACTTTAGGTCTCTGGTGAGGGTGCCAGATGGCAATCGTGGGAGCATGTGCCAGTGCAAACTGCTCACAGTATGAGCTACAAAGCAGAGTAACAGAACTGACAAAAAGGGCTACTGTCTCCATCTAGGGAATGACCAAAGGGGCTCCAATAACTTCTCACTTCTGAAGGTCCGCAGCACCTCCCAGGGCTAACAGCTTAGAAAGAAGCCTTTAGTATGCTGTTCTTTGGACAGTAAGCACATCCAAACCATGGAACTGACTGAAAGGGACAAACCCAAAGATGAGCTGCTGTTCTCAGTGGTAATAGGGATATAGGATGCTCTTTGGTCTATCAGAGATATTTTTCCACTGCTTGAGATGTAGGTCATGGGATTCTGTCATGCAATTAACACTCTCACCTTGGAAATGATAAAAAAAAAAAAACAACAATTTTCTTGTAAGGATACAATTCCTGACGCATGCCTATAAGTGCAATTTACTATGCAAAAGATATAACTCCCAAGTGTGGTCATTCACAGCTGTAATTCTAGCATGTAGGAGGTTGAGGCAGGAGGATTATGAGTTAGAATCCAGCCTGGGCTATGTAGTGACTTTAAGGCCAGCCTGAGTTACAAGAGCAAGATCCTGAGTTACAACAACACACACATACACACAAAAATAAATAAATAAAAAAAAACCATGGAGCATAAGGGAGTACAGTGGAGGAGAATAGTGATTAAGATCAAAGTATAAAGAAATGTAGGTGTGAAAATGTCACCTTGGAACTCAATACTTGCGCGCTCATCTACAAAAGATTATGTGTTAAACATTTCTCTACCTCTCTCACTGTCTCATCTATCAAAATTTCCTCAAACCAGAGATTAACAGTGGTGACATTAATGAAATTGTTTAAACTATTTAAATATCACTTAAATTATTATAATATTATCATTATCATTTAATGTGTGTGGGTATTTTGTCTTCTTGTATATATGTGCACACATGTATTCAGTGCCCACAGAGGTCAGAAGAGAGTATCAAATGCCCAGAAACTGTAGTTATGGGTGGTAAGCCATGATATGGGTACTAGGAACCAAACCGTGTCTCTATACCCAAACCCTTTTTTAAATCTTAAAAATAGGATGAAACTATTATTATTATTCTGATAGGTATTTGTCAGTAAGAGATTCTTTAACAACACTACGAACCGGGTGGTTTAAATGAATAACTTCTTTGCAGTTACGGTTTGTAAGTCTGAGATGGAGGTACCTGAATGGCTAGTTTCTGAGATGGTCTCTCTACTTGGTTGCAGTTGTCTGCCTTCTCACTGTATTGTGGCATGCTGTGTGCGTATCCCTGGTTCTCCTTCTCGCTATGGGGGTTATTTGTCCCATTATATGATTTTATTTGAACTTAATTGCTTTCTTAAAAGTCTTTTATCAAATATAGCAATGTTAGGGACATACATACATACATATATATATACATACATACATATATACATACATATACATACACATACATATTCATATGCGCACACACATATATATATGTATGTGTGTGTGTATATATATACACACAAATATATATATATATATTTGTATATATGTGTATAACTTCTAGTATATGGGGCACAAGTCAGTCCATAATAGTTTTCCTGAAGATTGAATGAGGTAACATCTGTGAAATGCTCACTACTGGGTCTGACACACAATGACCTCTTGATAACTAAAGCAAATTATTTTGAGTGCTTACTACATGCCAATCATTGTTTTAGGTGTTTAGTGGTACAATAGTAAAAAAATGCATATTTTTCTTTTATTGTAGTGGTTTTAATGTTGTCATTGGTTGTCAGTAGAGAAAATGCTAACCAGTCAACCCAAAGATATTTAGGAAACATGAATGATTTCATTTCCAGAGTCTTAAGATAATCTGCTCAAAATAAATGAGTAAGCTCAAAATCAAAGGGAGGTCTGTATAAATGCAGTACTAAGCTACAATAAAGAGATTTTCTTTTAAATTTTAGGACTTCCCTAAGATTTTACTGTCTATATATGAATTTATAATCTCAAAGCGGAAGATAGCAGAGAGAATTTTCCAAATATACTTTCAGGAACTATATTTATCCCTTGAACTCTCTTACAAGACTACTCTTCTAAGAAATATGTCTTGGTATAAGAAGAAATCAGGTTTTTTTTTAAAAATGATACTAAAGCTTTATCTTTATTAACAAGCTTTTATAGCCATGGTGCCATTTAATTCTCATAAGCTTGGCACAAGGTGCATTAGGTATTATTATAGTTATTTCATATGGGGGAAATTTATAGTGTTAGAAGTTAAATCACTTTCTTAAGCCTCGCATCAAATCATGGAAGAAAGGAGAATGAAGTATAGTAAAATAAGAAAGACATAAAATGGATTTTTCACTGATTTTATTGCTGGGTATGAGAATGTGGCAAAGATTGTTTTTTGGTAGTAATAATCAGCCTTAACTGTCCTAAAAATGAACTTAGATGTATATGTCCAGTAATACTCTTTTCAGGAGTTCTTTCATGTTGTCTAAGGATATTGATGTTAGAGAAGGGAAAGGAGACATTAGCAAATTGGAAATAGGCAGAAGAACTTTCCAGTTAACAGGTATGAAGGACTAGACAGATTATTCCTACAGGCAAACAGAGAAAACAAGAAAAAGGTCAACTCAGCAAAACAAAGTAGAAAAACAAAGAAAATATACAGTAGCAAGGAAGTCATAGACTATGTTTTGTTTATGATATTAGGTGATAATGAACTAAATGTATTCATTAAATCTACAGGTTCTGTCACGTGGTGTTTTGGTAAACAACAAAAACAAAAACCCCAAAACAAAAAACAACCCAAACCCAACCAAGCCAAACCAAACCAAAGCAAACCAAACCAAACCAGAAAACCAACACACCTTAACAGACTATGTTAAAAACACATACTCAGAGGAATGAGGGAAAACTCATTTGTTAGGATGTAATATAAGAGAAAAAAATAAATTAAAAATTAAAAAAGAAAAAAACCACACACAATCAAGTAACATAGTGTAAGATAATAAAATAGTAAAAATGGGTGGCCTAGCAGGACTGTTCCTCCCTTGGGGGTGGGGAGGTCAAAGAGCCTGCCATTGAGTTCCTGTCAGAAATAGTCCCTGTTCCCCTTACTAGGGAAAACCAATTTGTTATTGAGCTACCACGGGCTACCTCTGAGCAGAGGTTCTAGGTTATATCCATACATGGTCCTTGGCTGGAAAGTTAGACTCAGAAAAGACCCCTGTGCCCAGATATATTTGGTCATTGTGGAGCTCCTATCCTCTCCACGTCATACTAACTCCCCCTTCTTTCATATGATTCCCTGCACTCTGCCAAAGGTTTGTTTATGAGTCTTAGTATCTGCTTTGATACACTGCTAGGTAGAGTCTTTCAGAGGCCCTTTGTGGTAGGCTCCTGTCCTGTTACTTGTTTTCTCCTACATCCAATGCACATCCCATTTGTCTTTCTTAGTGAGGATTGATCATCTTACCCTGGGTCTTCTTTCTTGTTTATCTTCTTTAGGTGTATAGATTTCAATATGTTTATCATATCTTATAGGTCTATATAAATGAGTATATACCATGTGTGTCTTTCTCCTTCAGGGATACCTCATTCAGAATGATCTTTTCTAAATCCCACCATTTGCCTGCAAATTTCATGATTTCCTCGTGTGATTGCTGAGTAGTATTCCATTGTGTAAAAATACCACAATTTCTGTATCCATTCCTCCGTTGTGGGGCATTTGGGTTGTTTCCAGGTTCTGGCTATTACAAATAAAGCTGATATGTGGATCAGAGACCTCAACATAAAACCGGATACTCTAAATTGGTTAGAAGAAAAAGTGGGGAAGAGCCTAGAACTTACTGGCACAGGAGACAACTTCCTGAACAGAACCCCAACAGCACAGGCTCTAAGAGCAACAATCAATAAATGGGACCTCATGAAACTGAAAAGCTTCTGTAAAGCAAAAGACACTGTCATCAGAACAAAACCAAAACCTACAGACTGGGAAAGGATCTTTGCCAACCCTATATCTGACAGAGGGCTGATATCTAGAATATATAAAGAACTAAAGAAGTTAAAAAGCAATAAATCAAGTAATCCAATTAAAAATGGGGTCTGGAGCTAAACAGAGAATTCTCTGTAGAGGAATATAGAATGGCAGAAAAACACTTAAAGAGATGCTCAACATCCTTAGCCATCAGAGATGCAAATCAAAACGACCCTGAGATTTCACCTTACACACATCAGAATGGCTAAGATCAAGAAACTCAAATGACAACACATGCTGGAGAGGTTGTGGAGAAAGGGGAACCCTCCTCCATTGCTGGTGGGAATGTAAACTGGTATAACCACTTTGAAAATCAGTCTGGCGCTTTCTCAGACAATTAGGAATAGTATTTCCTCAAGACCCAGCTATACCACTCCTAGACATATATCCAAAATTTGCTCAAGTACACAACAAAGACATTTGCTCAACCATGTTTGTAGCAGCTTTATTTGTTATAGCCACTTTTTCTTCTAACTGATTTAGTGTGTTTTATGTTGGGGTCTTTGAGCCATTTGGACTTTATTTTTGTGTAGGGTGATAGATTTGTATTTATTTGCATTTTTCTACACGTAGACATGAAGTTAGACCAGCACCATTGGTTGAAGATGCTATCTTTTTTCCATTGTATGGTTTTGGCATCTTTGTCAAAAATCAGGTGTCCGTAGGTGTGTGGGTTTATATCTGGGTCTTCAATTTGATTCCATTGATCTACCAGTCTGTTTCTATGTCAGTACCATGTAGTTTTTATTACCATTTCTCTATAGCATAGCTTAAGATCAGGGATGGAGATACCTCCAAAGATCTTTTATTGTACAGGATTGCTTTAGCTATTCTGGTTTTTGTTTTTTCCATATGAAGTAGAGAATTTTTCTTTCAAGGTCTGTAAAGAATTGTGTTGGTATTTTGATGGGAATTGCATTGAATCTGTAGTACAATAATGTATTCAATCAGAAGAAAAATTGTAGTTTTAAATGCCTTCATTATTTTCCAGGTTAAAGGCCAATTGCTGGTCTTTTTAAAAGAAAAGACTATTTTATTTTATTTTATTTTATTTTATTTTATTTTATTTTATTTTATTTTATTTTATTTTATTTTATGTGATGGGTGTTTTGTTTGCCATGTTTGTCTATTTACCATGTGCATGCAGTGCATACAAAATCGAGAGGAGGGCAATGGATCTCTTGATCTGAACTTAAAGATTGTCATGAGCTGGGAATTGAACCTGGGTTCACTGGAAATAAGCCAATACTCTTAATCACCGAACCATCTCTCCAGCCCATATAATCTTTTTGTTAAAGCAATGAAGTGATAAAATGTTTATAAGCTAAAGGAAATTTAAAAAAGAGTGAAACAAAATTTAGTGGTAGAAAAGAAAACATAATCCCAAACTTAGAATGTGAAAATATCCTTGAATATATTGCAAATGCGGTTGAGAAGAAAGAAGATGGCCAGTGAGAAACACCGGACTCTTATCTATGTCTCCACAAAACTGGCGGTGAATATCAGGTTTGTGGCTATGGGAGAGCGGAGATACATACAATGAATGTTTAAGGAGAGCTAGTCGACCAAGGAAGTCCAGAAGTGCTGAAGTTTAGATTTGAAGGGGAAACAACAGATTCTAGCATAGAGAATGGAACAGAGTACTGGGGAGGATAAAGAATCATTGCTGCTGCAGCCACGAAGACGGCCCTGAGACCTCCAGTTAGGCCCACAAGTGGAACAACTGACACACTGCAAAAAGAAGGCTTGATGTGAGAGACCATCAGAGTGCAAACAACAGACTCCAGAGCCGGGATCTGCCGATCTTCACACCTCTCTCAGTAGCATGTCATGGGGAATGCATTATGAGAGTTGCTCTTGTGCTAGGAAAGTTTTAATGATATATTTCTATTTCCCCTTATCTATCTATCTATCTATCTATCTATCTATCTATCTATCTATCTATCTATCTATCTATCTATATTTACCCAAGCTTTGGACAGAGTGCAGGAATCTTATGAAAGAAGGGGGAGATAGAAAGACCTGGAGGGGACAGCAGCTCCACAAGGAGAGCAACAGAACCAAGAAATCTGGGCACAGGGATCTTCTCTGAGACTGATACTTCAACCAAGGGCCATGCATGGAGATAACCTAGAACCCCTGCATAGATGTAGCCCATGGTAACTCATTGTCCAAGTGTGTTCCCTAGTAAGGGGAATAGGGGCTGCCTTTGACATGAACTCAGTGGCTGGCTCTTTGATCACTTCTTCCTGAGTGGGGTTGCGGGCTGGAGAGCCAGCCTTACCAGGCCACAGAGGAAGACAATACAGCCAGTCCTAATGAGACCTGATAAACTAGGGTTAGATGGAAGGGGAGGAAGACCTTCCCTATCAGTGGACTTGGGTAGGGGCATGGGAGGAGAAGAGGGAGGGAGGATGGGATTGGAAGCAGACAGGGAGAGGGCTACAGCTGGGATACAAAGTGAATTAATGATATATTTCAAAGACCTAGAGTAAATAACTTCTCCCCAAATGGTATTATTGCCAGCAAAGTTATCTTTTATGTATCACTGGAGAATAAGGACCTTTCAAGATAAGCACAGATTAAAGCAATTCATGAGTAACAAGTCAGCATTGTAGAAGATACCTAAAAGAATTTTATACACACAGGAAGATCCCAAAGTTGTAGCGGTCATTAAATAGTTTCGTAGAACTTCTGTGAAGGTGTTGAGTGGCCATTGGATTCCAAGAAGCTGTACTTATGAGTCATGATTGTGAGCTCCCCAACACGGGTGCCAGAAACTGAGCTTGGGCTTTTTGTGTTGTTTTGTGTTTTGTATTGTAAAATCTCAGTTTCCTTGCTCAGTTTCTCATCCACAGTGTTGACATTTTTATCCAGTTCCTGACACTTGTTACCAGTTCCTAGGACCTGAGTTTAGTTTGATCCTTAGAACCACCATCCTAAAAGGTAAGAAATAATTCTTGAAAGTTGTTCTGACCTCTATAAACATACCATCACACATGGCCACCAACCCATACATAAATAAGTAAAATTAAAAAAAAGAAAGAAAAATAAAAGCCAAAGACAAAACGATATAATAAAAACGAAATAATTGATGCATTCAGAAAGTCCGACATCCTGCAAACCATTCTAGAGTAGGGCTTGAGGGCTATAGATCAAGAAATGCTAAAAAGCTTCAATTTTTAATTTCTAACTAAAATTAAATGAAAGGGCTACAAAGAACTTGCATAGACCCGTAGTGAACAATGAGATGGGAGCAATAATAATCCCCCGACGAAAGGCTAAATACCCACCAATGCACTCTACCATACCCTTTAAGAAGACTAATGCAACCCCCCTTAAAGTATTACATAAAGTAGAAAAAGAATGCCACCAACATTTTTGTACGAAAGTAGTGTTATACTGACAGTAAAACTAGTTAAGGATACAACAGGAAAAAAGAAAACACAATTAACCTGATAAATATAGATAGAAAATTTCAAATTAAAATACTAAAATACTAACTGGAGTCAGCATGCCTTTAAGAGATCACACACCATGATAAAATTAGTTCTGTTCTAGGAATACAATGGTGATGGAGCATATGCAAATAAGTAGATGTTATAGAGTACATAGATAGACTCAAGAGCAAAAGTCGCATGATCACCTTAGTAGATACAGAAAATACCTTTGATTGAAAACTAAGAACATACTTCAGCGCATACTTCAGCAAGGGACACATAGCCATCATTAAAATAATATACAGGGGAAAACTGAAAGAATTTCCTCTATAATCAGAACTGAGACGAGGGTGTCCACTTTTTATTCTTTTTTAACATAGTGTTTGGCTCCTTTGCCAGAGCAATGAGCCTTGCACCAGGGAAGGCTCTTGCTCAATGTAAGGAAGCTGGTTAGGATGGCTGGGGTCCAGATGGCCTGAACTGTATGGGGGTGCAGAGATCCTTCACTGGGCTATTTGGCTCCAAAAGAGGGCCAATTAATTTCACAGGGACAAAATCATCTCCATCTGGAAAACCCCCCTCAAGTATTTTAACATGCACTTTGATGGTATCTTGGGGCTGCTCACTCTCCCTTACATTTAAGATATGTTTTTTCTCCCCATCATTAGAACCAACAGAAACACAGAGAGACACACCAACAGGCAAATAGGAAAGACAATCAGAGGTAGCCACATAAGAGTCTTAAAACAGAGAGTCCAGTGGTATCTCATGTGAGTTCCAGACAACGGAACTAGGGACGCACCAAGTCACTTCTAAGTGTTATATCTAGAAGAAGGTACCATAAACAGATTTATCACAGGAGTGACAGATTCAGGTGACTTTCTGTAATTTCTTATTTTAGGGTGGAAGTATCAGGAACCTCTGAGGTATTAGTGGTGGGAGAAGTTTGTGGAGCCTTAGACTGTCTCACAGTGTGAAATCTCTACAACCGTCTGTCTTCCGTGTTATCATCCCAGAGGGGAATCTAAGACCTCTGGTATTCTGGCATTTCAGTCTCCAGGATTTTCACTGGGGCTTCTAGAATATTGTGAGGTAAGCCCAATAGAGACTATCACACAGACACTCTTTTTTTTTCTTTTTTTATTTTATTATTATTATTTTATCAGTTACATTTTATTAACTCTGTATCCCAGCCGTGTCTTAAAACTAAAGCTTAAAAAATGTTTTTATTGCTGGCTGTGAGCTGCAGGGAAACTTGCCCAAACTGTGTAGCCTTGAGCTTTGTAGCCCTTAGTCTTTTCTGCAAAAATGTCCCCATATCTTGGTTGTTATACTTCAGTTAGCAAGAAGCAAAACTACAGAAGAAAAGAGAAGAAAGAAAGAAAGAAAGAAAGAAAGAAAGAAAGAAAGAAAGAAAGAAAGACAGAAAAGTCAAACAAGGTTAGCACATTTAGGAACTTTCTGGAACTGTGGACTATGTCTTTAATGCATTAGGTATTTTCCCCCCATTTTGGCAGGTACTGGGGCCTATGTGCTGGGTTTTAAGGTCAGAATGTGTCTCTAATATGGTGTCAGTTGTGCTAAGGTCTGGGAACCTTTTGCGGTTCTTTAATTAATAGCTCATGAAGTCTGATTAAAAAAACACTCATGTCTGACAAACAGTTGCAGCAAAAGCAACAGGATAGAAGGTCAACATATGAAATCAGTAGCCTTTCTATGTAGCCTTTATACATTTGCTGAACAAGAATTCATATTAGCAATACAATTCATAATAACTACAAAAATATCTAGTAATAAATTTAAACACGGAAGTGAAAGATCTCCACAGTGAAACCCACAAAATGCTGATGAAAGTAATTGAAGTAGACACAAAAAAGATGGAAAGACTTCCTGTGTTCGTGGATTGGAAGAATTAATCTTATTAAAGCAGCTGAACTGCCCTAAGCCATTTGCCAGCGAATATAATCCCCATAGAATTACCAATGGCTTAATCACATTCTTCACAGAACCAGAAAGAACAATTGTAAAGTTAACGTGGAAGCACAAAAGATAGCCAAAGCAACTGAATAAAAAGAACAAAAGCTAAAAGAATTAAAATTCTTGATTTCAAATAATGTATTGTAGGGCTCAGTGGTGACCAACCAAAACTAGTATCATTTGGGTATGGAAAGGCACAAAGACCAGTGGAACAGAATAATAGAGCAAGATATGCACTCTTACATCCTCAGCCAGCTTATTCTTGACAAAGAAGCAAAGAATATTCATTGCTAAAGCTTTTCGACAGACTAGTATACACATGCAGAAGGCAAAACAGACTCCTCTGTCATTTTAGAACAATCATCTCAAGACTTATTAAAGACTCGAAGACTCAAAGGTAGAAAACCTGGGGACAGTAAAATATTCATACAGGCCTTGTTTTTGTGGATAAGGCACAGGCAATGGAAAAACTATGTTCAGTCAAATTGACAAGTTTATGCACAATAAAAGAAGCAGCAGAGTGCAGAGATAACCTATAGAACAGAACATGTCTTCTACTCTTATCCAACAGAAAGATAATATCCAAAATATACAAGGTCTCAAAACAATTTAACCACACTCACACACTCAGTCGACACATTCACACTCATGCTTATACACAGACATCCACACATGCATACAGTCACACACTCTCACCCCACCCTAAGGACACAAACATACTCAGACACGCTCATCTTTTCACAGACACAGAAACACTCTCAAAACGCTCCTTCACATTCGAAAATTCTGCGATTGACACACATTCACAAGGCAGTCATTCAGGCTCATATTCTCTCACAGACACCACATTTGTGCTCACACTAGTCCCTCACATACACACTCACACATTCTCACACCCATCTTCACACTCACAGACACTCACATACAGTGCTGTCATGATAATATGCGCACCCACAATCACACTTCTAACTCACACATATACATTCACTCCGTCATGTTTAAGAACACTAAAGCTAAAATTTCTTCTCTGTAGAGATATAAACAATGTATACCTCTCCTCCTATAGTCTCAGCTATAAACTCAGGTACAGTTCCATCAACAGGTACTCTGGGAAAACAATGACTTTATTAGACTTACTTGGTAGGTGAGAGGTTGTGGGTAGGGACACAGGTGGCTTAAAAGCAGCCATGTTGAAAATTCTGCATCCTGCATGCATGGATGGTGACTCTTCCATGGCTGCATTGAGTCTCTCTTTCTTAACCCTTTCCCTCTTACTTACTTGAGCATCTTGGAGGAGAACTGCAGACAACTGGTTGAGAGGAGTGGCAGATTCTTGAGCGAGGGTCCCATGACTCTCCCTAGCACTGTTTTTATAAAGGTCAACAAGCCTGACTGTGATGATCTTTTGTAAGCAGACACAGCCGATCTGTTGAAGATGGTGGCAGTTTGGCTTAGAGGATAGTCTTGTATCACCAACACACACTCACAACAGGATATGGTCATAGACACTGAGGCATAAAGAAATGAATGCTGATTTTATCTATGGATTGTGTGTACCCTTCCAAATGTATGCTAAAATTGAATTGGCACCGTGACAGTAAAGGTATAGAACTCTTGAGAGGAGATTAGGCCACAAGAGCTCCTCAATGATGAACAGATGGATGCAGACATTCCAAGAAAGAGCCAACTTTTGGGGACCTTAAACCCCCTTTCTTGCTGTGCCTTTTATGTACCCTTCAACCATGGAGGGATCCAACATGAAGCTTCTTGTAAGATCATGGTGCAGTATTCTTGTGTTTGTGAGCTTCCAGAACCATTGGACATATAAATTTTGTTTTTTATAAATCACCTAACTTATCACTTGTTCTAGTTTGCTTCCTGTTGGTGTTGATAAACACTCAGGAAAAAAAAGATAATTTCATCCTTTTTTTCATTTAATTTTATTTTTTGTGTTATTAGTTACATTTTATTAACTGTATCCCAGCTGTATCCCGCTCCCTTATTCCCTCCCAATCCCACCCTCCCACCCTCATCTCCTCCCTGCCTCTTTCCAAGTCCACTGATTGAGGAGGACCTCTTCCCCTTTCATCTGACCCTGTTTTATCAGGTATCTTCAGGACTGGCTGCAAAGTCCTCCTCTGGCCTAGCAGGACCACTCCTCCCTTGGGAGGTGGGGAGGTCAAAGAGCCTGCCATTGAGTTCCTGTCAGAAATAGTCCCTGTTTCCCTTTCTATGGGAAACCAATTGGTTACTGAGCTACCACGGGCTACATCTGAGCAGAGGTTCTAGGTTATATCCATACATGGTCCTTGGTGGAGTGTCAGTCTCAGTAAAGACCCCTGTGCCCAGATATATTTGGTCCTTGTGGAGCTCCTGTCCTTTCCATGTCATACCAACTCCCCTTCTTTCATATGATTCCCTGCAGTCTGCCAAAGGTTTGTTTATGAGTCTTAGTATCTGCTCTGAAACACTGCTAGGTAGAGTCTTTCAGATGCCTTCTGCGGTAGACTCCTGTCATACATCCAATGCACATCCCATTTGTCTTTCTAAGTGAGGACTGATCATCTTACCCCATGTCCACTTTCTTGTTTATCTTCTTTAGGTGTATAGATTTCATTATGTTTATCATATCTTGTAGATCTATATAAGTGAGTATATACCATGTTTGTCTTTCTCTTTCTGGGATACTTCACTCAGAATAGATCATTTCATCTTATGACTTCCAGGTCATAATTCATCATTGACGAAAGTCATGGCAGGAACTCAAGCAGGAACTATCCATAATTCAATACTTACTCCATGCTTGTTTCTTTGGTTTGCTCATCTAGCTTTACAGATCAAGCCCAACAGGAACACCCACAGTGGGCTTGGCCCTACCTACATCAATTAATTATTTAGGAAATTCTTCACAGACATGGCTACAAGACTATCTGATAGACTCAATCCTCTGTTTGAGACTCTCTCAGATAACTAGGCTCTGTCAAGTTGTCACTGAAACTAACTAGGAGACTAGTGTAAAATACCCTGTCAACAGCAGCAGACAAAGGACTAAGGACATAGGAAAGAGAATGGAGCACCTGGAATGCTGAAACAAGCAGTGACAAAAGTTTATAACTAGCAAGGGATGGGCTTTGGCCAAATTAAGAGTAGGGGTTTGAAGCAGTCACATCAGAGTTGAAGTCTCAATTCTCCTAAATAATAATTGTGAGATATTGGGCAAGCCAATTAACTTGATATCATGGAACCTTGGTTTGTTTTCCAAATAATGATGATAGTTGCCACCTGGAGGTTTGGTGTCGAAGGTTTGTGACATGATATAAAGTTCAGCAGAAGTATTAAACATTCAAAGGAAGCCTGTGAGAATTTATAGGGGAATAAAAAGGAAGGCAACCAGATCTGAGTTTTTGCCTTAAACAATGGAGGAAAAGCATAGAGGATGAGTAGAAACAGTACAGTTTTGTGTAGATGGAGTGTTTCAGAGATCAGCCTAATTTAAATCTGATTGCAGAGATAAGTACATTTTCTAAAGCGGGGGAGGCTTCCAGCAACCAGTCTACATTTTACAGTACTGCTGGGCATCTGCGCAGGTCATTTATAGTTTTTACGAGTCTTGATAGATTTGGAATGCTTTGGTTTGCACTGGAATACAAAATGCACCCCCTCCAAGAAGTGCTGTGAAATACGACCGGAGAAATTCCTGATATTGTTTATACTGCGGCGGGGATGTGGAACATGACGAATGAGAGTAATAGCTGGTAACCAATATTAGATCATGATGACAAGGAAATTCATTGTGGGGAACTTTCCTATAAAGAACGGATAGTACTATCAATCCATTCTCACAGTCAGAAAGTTACTTTTTGAGAAATTATCCTTTCCACTTCTCCTTTGCCTTTTCATGGCGCTGTGATTTGATTTAAGGCCTTCCTCTCGATGCCTGCTTTTGCAAAAAGTGCCTTTCACGTTTCTAATGTTGTGACACTCATTGATGATCATTAATTCAGAGTGCTGGGGCCTGCTGCGGTTTTTATTAGGCCCTGTGATAAATTTTATATTTGTGTGTTTTTTTAATGGTGCTGTTTGCCTATGAAATAAGCATGTGTTTCTCAGTTGCTTTTGGCTATGGGTTCTCACTAGTGCAATATAAGAGCTTTAAAATGGACTTTGTCTAGCTTTGACCTCCCCTGTCCCATTTATTTGTAGGGATTTGCATGGCATTGAAATTGGAATATATATGATCTGGTAGACAGCTAGGATATTTTTCATTTTCTTTGCTTTTCATAACTTTTCCTTCCTTTTCAATGGGAAATCAAAGCTCTTCACTAGTCCATGATTTTATTGTAATATTACTCTTGATCCCTCAGTCCCGCCTTAGGTGGGTGTGCTATTCATTTTGTCTTTAATACTCTCTTCTCCAGACACAGAGATTGCTTTATAGATTGGTATTTTCACTCATCCACTCAACAGTATTTATGGAATATCTACTGCATGTTAGGTACAGCTTTTTATTGTGGATATGATAGTGAGAAAAATAGAATCTTTGTGCTTATAGAATTTACTTTATAGTTTGGGAAATCAATCAAAAAGTCAGTGAAAATAAATAAGATGTCAGGCAATGACAGCTGCATTTTTTTTTGTTTTTGTTTTTGTTTTTTGCCACATGACTCTGTTACCTATCCAAGAAGTGGATAAGGAAGGATCGCCCTTCCTTATCCTATTAACAGTGGACTTGACCATATGAATTGTTGGCTAGTAGGATATAGAAAGATGTGACAGAACTTTTAATGTTTTCCTGTAGTTTCTTTCTTTTTTTTTTACTTTTTATTGATTCTTTTTTATTTCACATAATGCGTTCCAATCCCACTCATCTCTCTGTCACTCCATATTCACTCTCTGCTCTCTGCTCTTACAACCTCTCCTCCAAAAGAAAACAAACAAACAAACAAACAAACAAACAAACATCTCATCTTGGAAGCTGCAGTGTGTCATGCAATATATCTTTTAGTCCATGTCTTTACTTGTAAATGTTCATTGCAATGAGTTACTGGTCTGGTTTGAGGCCTGTGGCTTCTGCTACATGTCAATATTAGATCTTCAATGGGACTTTTTTTTTTTTTTTGATATCCTGTTGTTGCCTTATGTTGTGGAAATCTGAGAGCTTTGGTTCTGGAGGGCCAGACTCCCTACCCCCTTCGTGCACTCTAGCAGTTCATAGATGGGATAGATGTTGGGGTGGGCCAACTCAGAGCCATGGGTCTAGGCCTAGGTGGTAGCTGACTTGGTGAATCCACCAGCTCTCCTGCACTCACACCACTCTGGCCAACTCTCCAGCTAGTTCACCCAAGCTCCATAGCCAGCAATAGGCAGAGCCAACTGTCCCCCTCTCCCAGCCTTGGAACTAGCTCATTCCCCAACTTCCACCATACTCTCCATCAACACTTTCACATCACGTGCTGCAGGTAGGCCACATGGCAGGTGAGAATTTAATGCAATGTATTTTGAACATATCCATGATTCCTCCCCCAACTACTCACATAACCATCCTCTTCATTTTGCTACTTTGTTCCACAAACTTTGCACTTATTCTATGTCCTTTCTTCTTCTTTCTCTTTTCTTTCTACATTGAATCCAACTTGTGTTGCCTAGCTAGTTTTGGGAGTGGGGCTTAATCTGGTTTGTGGTTGACCTGCTAGGGGTCACATAATTAAAGGAAACTGGGAATCTAGGATACAGCCAACAGGGGTGAGCTGCCTTCTGTCCCTCAAGCTTCATCATCCAGCTCATAGCTCTGCTTGGCTTCCAGAGGAGGCTTATGGGACCCCAGGAACATCCAGGTTAGATCCCTCCCCAACGTAAAGAAATAGTTGCTAATAAACACACAAAAACCTTGCCAAACACCAAATAGGCTGCACCAGAAAATACCCCTGCCATGAAATAATCAAGAAGCTAAATGTGCAGAACAAAGAAAGAATGTTAAAAGCTGAAAGGAAAAAGGGCCAAGTAACGAATAAAGGCATACCTATTAGAATTACATCCAACTTCTCAACAGAGACACTGAAAACCAGAAGGACCTGGGAAAATGTCTTGTAGTCTCTAAAATACCACAGATTTCAGCCACAACGACTATACTCAGCAAAACTTTTAAGAACTATAGATGGAGAGAACAAAGACCCAACAAATTTAAACAATAGCTATCCACATATATAGCCCAACATAAGATAATAGGGAAATTCTAAGCCAAGGAGGTTAGCCCACCCAAGAAAACACAGTAAATAAATAACTCCACACTAGAAAAACCAAAATAAGAGAAACACACACACATTTGCTACCACTACCACCATCAAAATAACAGAAATTAATAATCACTGATCATTAATATCTGTAAGCAGCAATGTACTCAATTCCCCAATAAAAAAGACACAGGCTAAAAGAATGAATGCAAAAACAGGATCCATCATTCTGCTGCATACAAGAAACACAACTCAGCAATAAAGATAGACATTATCCTAGAGTAAAGGGTCGGAAAAAGGTTTTCCAAGCAAATAGACCCAAGCAAGTTGGAGTAGCTATTCTGTTTTTTTTTAAATAATTTATTTAATTTTATTTTATGTGCATTAGTGTGAAGGTGTCAGATCCTTTGGAATTGGCATTACAGACAGTTGTGAGCTGCCATGTGGGTGCTGGGAATTGAACCTAGATCCTTTGGAAGGGCAGTCAGTGCTCTTAATCACTGAACCATCTCTCCAGCTCCTTGGAGTATCTATTCTAATATCTATTAAAATAGGCTTTCAACCAAAAATAAGCAAAAGAGATGGGGAAGGATACTATATACTTGTCAAAGGAAAAATCCACCAAGATGACATCTCAATTCTGAACATTTGTAAAAGAAACACTACTAAAGTTTAAACCACATGACAGAACCCCACACATTAATAGTGGGAGACTTCAACTCTCCACTCTCATCATGGACCTAATAGATACCTACAGAGCATTTCACCCAAACACACACACACACACACACACACACACACACACACACACACACACAAATTATATTATTCTCAGCACCTCATGGAACCTTCTCAACATTGACCATATAGTAGGTCACAAAGAAAGCCTTAACAGATATAAGAAGATTAAAATAACCCCTTGTATGTTATCATGAATTAAAACTGGACTTCAGCTACAATAGAAACAACAGAATGCCTACAAACTCATGGAAACTGAATGACTCTATTCAATGACTTCTGGGTCAGGGATGAAACAAGGAAAGGAATTAAAAACTTTCTAAAATTCAATGAAAATGAAGGCACAATATATCCAAACTTATGAGACACAATGAAAGAAGTGCTAAGAGGAAAGTTCCTAGCACTAAAAATGCCTTCATAAAGAAATCAGAGTAATTTCAGACTAGCAACTTAAAAGCACACATGAAAGCTCTGAAAAAAGAAACAAACATGCCCAAGAGGTATAGAAGACAGGAAATAATCAAACTCAGGGCTTACATCAATAAATTAGACACAAAGAGAACAATACAAAGTATCACTGAAACCAAGAGCTGATTCTTTGAGAAAATCAACAAGATAGACAAAAACACAAACTAACTAAAAGACAGTCAGCATCCAAATTGGCAAAATCAGAGATGAAAAGAGGAACATAACAACAGACACTGAGGAAATCCAAAGAATCATTAGGTTTTATTTCAAAAACCTGTACTTGACACAATTGGAAAATCTAATCAAAATGAACAATTTTCTTGATAGATACCACTTACCAATGTTAAATTAAGATCAGGTAAAAATTTAAACAGACCTATAACCTCTGAGGAAATAGAAACACTCATTAAAAGTCTCTCAACCAAAATAAGACCAGCTGGTTTGAGTGCAGAATTCTACCAAACTTTCAAAGAAGAGCTAATACCAATACTCTTCAAACTAGTCTACAAAATAGAAACAGAAGGAACATTGCCAAACTGACTTTGTGAGGCCATGGTCACTCTGATACCTAAACAACATAAAGACTCAACAAAGAAAAAGATTTTTCATCAGGGAAATGAAAATCAAAATGATTCTGATATTCCATCTTACATCTGTCAGACTGGCTTAGATAAAAAACTCAAATGACAACACATGCTGGTGAGGATATGGAAAAAAGAAAACACACCTTCACTGCTGGTGAGAATGCAAACTTGTGTAACCACTTTGAAAATCAGTCCTGTGCTTTCTCAGAAAACTGGGTGTAGCCATATGTCAAGATCCAGCTATACCACTCCTGGGCATACACCCAAAAGATGCTCCACCATAGAAGGACATTTGCTCAACCATGTTCATAGCAGCTTAATTTTTAATAGCAAAAACTGTGAACAACCCAGATGTCCCTCAACCAAAGAATGGATAAAGAAACTGTAGAACATTTACACAATGAAATACTACACAGCCATTAAAAATAAGGAAATCCTGAAATTTGCAGGTAAATGGATGGGACTAGAAAAGACCATCCCCAGTGAGGTAACACAGCCCCAGAAAGACACACATAGTATATACTCACTTATAAGCAGATTTTAGTCATATAGTACAGGATAGACACACTACAATGCAGAGACCCCAAGAGCATAAGTCTTATGGGCATCTTAGGCCTCATGTGGGCCCACACTTAGGAGAGTGTGGGATACCTCAGACACAGACTCTGCTGTCTGCTTTTTGATCACTTCTCCCTGATGGGACTTCCCTATAAGGCCACTGGAGAGGAAGAGGAACTCAGTCTTCATGTGAATAGATGAGCTGGAGAGTCTGGGTAGAGGACTCCCCTATTTTGAGGAATAAGGGAGAGGGGATGTGGGAGGGTGGGACTGGAAGGAGAGCAGGGAGGGGCCTATGATGGAGATGTAAATTGAATTAATTAACAAACAAGTTACCACATATACTATAATTGCCACGGACCGGCCCGACTGGGCTCCCATCGTCCTCAGAAGAACAAGGCTTTAGACAGGAAGACACGGTTTTGGCGAAGAATTGACAGACAGAGACACCTTGATGGTTTTGACTCTGCTGCAACTTTACTGAAATCAAGCTAGTATTTTTATAATGATTTCACAAAAGGCACCTTAAAATTGGCATACTTCCCAGAACATTCAGACTTTTACCAAGAATACAAAGTTTACATTTTAACTCAAAATGCAATCAAACATAAAGCAGTACCCACGAATAATCTTGGCCTAAAAACTTTTTGATCAGAGCAAACAAAGGAAAAGAAACCTCAAATATAGTTTCATTATTGCTAACCAATGAAGAGGAAAGTCAGGAGCTAAGTCAGATGCCTGCCAAAGTCCCTCTCTATATCAAAATCTAACTACACCTTTGTTAACCCTCCTCGCATATGTCCTGCTTAAGATTTATAATCTTCCTTAGGAACAAGATACTGAAGGGAGGGGGAATCTCCTGCCAGCTGCACCTCTCATGCTATTATTTCTTAAGAAGGAGCCTATTATTATTTCACTATTCTTAATGCCTATTAATACTAAATCTAATTCATTACTTTCCTTAAACTTATTTTTATTAAAGCCTTTAACAATCTACTAATAATAAATTTCTTTATAAAGTTAGTTGTGCTGTTTCAGGTGTCACAGAGAAAGATCAAAGAATTCATTATTCCAGCCCCAGAGCCACAACTGAAGAAGCATAGAAATCTCAGAACACGTCTCTTTTCCAAGTGGGATGAGTTTGCCAGGGACCTTCCAGGGGGCGTATTTCCGGGGAAATCATATCCCCCGCCCTGTAGCTTATGCTACTATGGCGACACTGGCATGGGTGTGGCAATAATAAAGCTCTTTTATTAGCTAAAACAATTCAGACCAGTTTCCCTTATGAACATTCATTTTGTAAACAAAATCTAAGAACACATCAAAAATATCCACCATGATAAAGTAGACTTCGTCCCAGGTATGCAACATGGTTCAATACATGAAAATCCAGCAATGTTAACCACCATGAAAGAAAGAAAGGCACTCGATCACCCCATTAGAGGCTAAAAAACTCTTTGAGAAAATCCAGCATCCCTTCATGATAAAGTCTTGGAGAAATCAGGGATACAATGCTACCTTCTGTATCCAAACATGACTTCCAGTGGAGGGATCGGGGCACCAACCCACCCATAAAACCTTCAATCCAAAGCTTATCCTGTCTACAAGATAAAGATGGAGCAGATTGATGGAATGGCCAAGCATTGACTGACCCAACTTGAGACATATCCCATGGAAGAGAGACAACCCCTGATACTATTAATGATAGCCTGCTGTGCTTGTAGACAGGTGCCTAGAATGACTGTCTTATGAGAGGCTTCATCCACCAGCTTATGGAAATAGATGCAGAGACTCATAGCCAAACATTAGGCAGAGCACGAGGAGTCTTGTGGAAAAATGGCAAAAAGGATTGAGAGATTTGGAGGGGTCAAGGACACCACAAAGTCAACTAACCTGTTCACACAGGGCTCACAGAGACTAAACCACCAACCAAAGAACATGCATGGGCTTGACCTAAGCCCCCTACACATATGTAGCAGATATGCAGCTTAGTCTTCACGTGGATTCCGTAACAATTCAAGAGGGGGCTGTCTCTGTCTCTGTTGCCTGCCTTTGGATCTCTGTCCCCTAGGTGGGCTGCCTTGTCTGGCCTCAGTGGGTACTTAGTATTGCTGTGACATGATGTGCCAGGGAGGCTTGGTACCCATGAGGGACCTCCCCTTTTTCTGAGGAGAAGGGGATGAAGAAATGGGAGAAAGGAATATGAGAGTTGGACTGGGAGGATAAGGGGGAAGGTGGCTGTGATTGGGATGTAAAGTGAATAAATAAACTAGTGAAAACAACAACAACAAAAGAAACCTGGACATTCCACCAAAGAAGTGGTAGAAAGACTGAAGGAGTCAGAGGGTGGAGGAAACCAGGAGAACATGGACCACTGGATCAAGCAAGCAGGGCTCATATGAACTCACAGAGTGAAACAGCAATCATGGGATCCATAAGAGTTTTCACTAGATGCCCGGTGTATATGTCACAGCTGTTAGCTTGGTGTTTCGTGGGACTCCTGCTAGTGGCAGTGAGTGCATCTCTGACTGTTTGGCCTGCTCTTCGGATTCCTTTCCTCCTGTTGGGTTGCCTTGTCCAGCTTCAGTGTGAAGGATTTTGCCTTGTCTTGCTGTATTTTATTTTGTTGTGTTTGGTTATTGTCTCTTGGAGGCCTGGTCTTTTTAGAAGGGAAACCTGAGAGGAATAGTATATGGGTTTGATGGTAGTAGACTATGGAAGAGTACCAGCTATATTTGAAAACCCAGCCCAGCCTAGCTCAGCTCAGCTCATCCCAGCTTAGCCCAGCTAAGCTCTGTAAAATTTCAAGCTACTTGTGGACCTAGGAATAAGAAACAAGCGCTTATTTTTGTGACTTCATATGTTTAGGGTATATTTATTACCCAGCCGCATTGCTGCATGAGCTGACAAATGCACTCAGTAAATACAGCTGTCTAAAAAGGGCAATGTCTGTGCAATTTTAGAGGAAAATAATAAGAAAAAGCAAATTAACACTGACGACAAAGACAAATGTCCTTGAGAAAGAAAGAAACCAATAAAAAGTTATTAGTCCATAAGTAAATGTTCATGAAGAATAAATTGCTCATAAAAATAAAGTAAAATGCTGTAGGGGTAAGACTGTTCTGAGTGTTCTGGGTCTTGGTGTGGTTGAAGATGATTTCTGTGCGTGTTTGCCTTTACCAGCCTGCAAGACCAGGCAAATACTTTATTTTATAGAGACTGAACCTGTCCTTGGTAGGTCCAAGAGGCTGTTTCTCCAATCTACCCGAACTGCTATTTGTAAATATTTCATTCAAATGAACGTTTGTAGCTTGGCATGGTAGCACAGCCACTAATCCAGCACTTAGGCAGCTCAGGAGGGAGGACGGTGAGTCCAAGGCCAGCTATTACTTTTATGTTGCTGCGGCCAAAATGTGTGAGATATTGTGGAGGTAAGTATTGTCACAGAAGCTTTCTATATCGCTCTTTCTCAGCTGTGAGTCTGCAGTCATCAACACCATGGCAAACGTGCTTCCTTACCCCTTACTGTTAGTGGGAACATGGATCATGGAGTTACGTATTATTTCTGGCAGCAGCATGGGCCACAGACATCCACATGGTCTTTGGTGTCAGCATGTGCCACTGATCTCATCATGGTCTCTGGTGGTACTATAGACCACGGACATCAGCATGGCCCTCTGCATGCGTCACAGGTATCATCATAGCTCTTGGAAGCAGCACAGGCTAAGGACATCAGCATGGCTGCAGGCAGCAGCCCAGACCAAAGAAGTCTGTATGGCCTTCGGTGGTAACTCAGTCCGGGGCCATCAACGTGGCTTCCTCACTGCTGTAGAACCGAAGACATCCACATGAACTTTGGCCTGGCTGGGCAGCACTCAGCTGGAGTGCAATCTCTGTGCTGCGCACCACCCTGTTGGCCCCACTGAACAATGATGTTTCCCTGCCCCCTGCAGGCTTCGCACACCTATCACCCCGTCCCATCTCTAGCTCTGCCTCTCTCTACTGCTCAATCACCTCTACCTTTCCCACCTCTCCACTGAATATTCATTTGTCATAGTGGCATTGGGAGCTACAGCGTGTTTATATATAAAGTCCCCAGACAGCGTTGCATGCAAATATTCATTGTAACGAGTCATTGGTTTGGGTCAAGGTTTCCGGTTTCTTAAGCACTGTAAATACTGGACCATTGCTGAGACTCATCTCAGATATCCTGTTGCCCAGAGTCAGCGTGATGTTGCAGCGAGGCAGGGTGACCAGGGCCATTTTTGTGCAAGCTCCTGGCTGCCGCACACTCCTGCCCAAGATGTCTGCTACCAAAAGGCTCTTCAGGCTCAACTTCTGTCCGCGTCGTCTGCAGACAGTGCTGCTGACCCCGCATTCTCTGTCTCCCAGTAGCTAGGGTTGTGGCTGCAGTGGCTCAATGCTGGGTGCTGGCAGGTGGAGCCTAGGAGCGACCCCTGTTCTGTGTTTCCCCAGGAGCTCCAAGCCGCTGCACACTTCCCTGTCCTTCCTGCTGGCCACCCAGCCGCTCTGCTCACCAGGCGTGACTGTTGAGCTCGCAGGCTGGTGGCTGAACCTCTGCCCGCTCTCTCCCTCTCATCAGCGCAAGCAACATAGGCCTCGGCCTTGGCGGCTCCATGTTGGTGGTTGGTGCTAATCTGAAATAACAGCCTTCTGCGGGAGCTCCAGGCTTCTGCATAACGCCCTGTCCTTGGTGTTAGCCTCTGGGCATGACCCCTGTGCCTGTAGGCTGTGGGAATAGCTGCTTCCCCCCCACTTTCCATGTCCTAGCAGGACATGAAGTACATACTACAGCGGCAGTGATTCCATCGCATCAAATTATTTTAACTGAGGGGCTGGAGAGATGGCTCAGTGATTAACGGCCCTTGCTAATCTCCCAAGTGCCAGGGTTTGGGTCCCAGCACACACATAGCAGCAACATAGGCACTGCACACGTATGTCCTTGGCTACTATCACTGATAAGTGTGCCACACGTTTAGAAGACTACAGCTGCAGCTCGTACAGACAGAGGAAATGCCTAAAGAATGATATGTTCTTTCCTATTCTTAGGTCCTTGCTGATGGTCAATTTAAGTATTATTTTTTTTTCTTTTATAACATTTATCACCTGCAGTTGAAATGTCACTAACCTTGAAATGCTACCAAATCCTGTCAGCATGTATTTTGATCCTTCGGAGAACAGTCAAAACACACTCCATTATTAATAAGAAGCCATGAGTGACGGGTCAAGCAGGGCACATACCTCCTCATATGCTTTCAAAGCGGCAAGTTACTGAGTTGAAATGTCCATCACTATTATTCAAAGCTCTTTTGTTTTGTTGCCAAGCTGTGGTCGCCACCCATGACCCAACAAGTCCAGGGAAACGTCCAGAAGGACTTTCTCCGATCTACCCTGCTGTCTCCTTTGAGTATTTTGCTACTTTAAGTGAAGTTACCTAAGTAGAAGAGGTGAGAGTTGCGAGTATATTTATGTGGCATACCTAGCATATTAGTTAAGGTGAGTAATGAGTGCTATAACATGAAAGTCCATTTTAGTGCTCTTGGTTAGGGGATGGCCTTCTTTTGCGTTGACACTCATTCTTGGCATCTTACATCTTTGAAGTCATTTGCTCTAAGCAGGTGGGTGGGTAATGAGGATCATGTGTGTAAGTGTTTTTTTCACAGTGGTTCTGTGGTATTTTGCCAAACTCTCTCTTTTGACAAGTGCAGGCACACAACCAAGAGCTTTTTAGACTGTGTCATGAGTCCTCTTCCCAGATCCCTGTTTTGTGAAGGGTTTCTGGCACTGCCTAAGTCCTGTAGGACCCTTTCCCAGCTGTCCTGTTGTTCAAGAGGCCTCTCCAACGTTTCATTCTCATTACCAAGCTGTTGATGGGCCCCATTGGACTGAGCCTTGGCAGAGCAAGTCATGATATGAAAAGTGCTTGCTTATTTTATTAGAAATGATTCTCTGTTTTTTTCTTTCCCTTATAGTCCTGAGAAGAAAACACAGGGCTTTGTACATGCTAGGCAGATAATTCACTACAGAGCTATATCCCTAACTTCAAAAGTATGTCAAGAGCTTGGTTTGGACCCATTTCAATATGTTTCTACCTAAAAATGGCACCATTCTCAAATATATTTGTATATATGCCCTAGCATCTGTCTTTATCATGGAAATGAATTATTTATTGGTAGTTTGTATGGAACTGAATGTCTGGAGTGAAATTTTATCTATCTATCTATCTATCTATCTATCTATCTATCTATCTATCTATCTATCTGTCTGTCTGTCTGTCTGTCTGTCTGTCTGTCTTTTCATTTGCCAGGCCACAAAGGGAAGAGGATCCAGGCAGTCCTGATGAAACTTGATAAGCTATGGGCAGATAGCAGGGGAGGAGAACTCCCCCTTTCAGTGGATTAGAAAATCTTATGAATGTCTACTCAGTAGTCTGTTGAAATTTTAGAATTCTTCAAATTTTCAAGATTCTGAGAGTACAGTAAGGGTTAAAAGCCTTTGGTTCTTGCATACTTACACTGGTTGGTATTCTCTGAGTCATCAGGGCTGCTTGCCTTCAAGTTATGCCTCTGTCTTGAGATGTAAATAAATAAAGCATTGAATGTGTCTGGTTTTGATATCTCTTTCCAGAATGGCAGCTCCCTACCTTCTCTCTCGTTTCAGTCTCTTTTCTCTCTTAACTCATTATGTCATTATCACTCTTACCAGTCAGCTTAATGGCTAAGGACATGGTGTCAAGGATTAGCTTACTGCTTATTTGTATGATTTATCCCAAGTTTGTTAGTGCTTGTTCTCTGTCTTGAGTTTTGGTTTTCTTATCTGTTTACTTACCTTATGTGCTGCTTGTACAAATTAAATGAGTCAACACATGTAAAGCACTTAGCATATATCAGGTTGCAGCAAAGTAATGATCAGGTCCTTTCTTCACGGTGATAGCTCTCTTGGCTGAGGTTTGTCTTAGCTGCATCATTGCTCTGTCATCATATCAAAGATTCATAGTGCCCAGAGAAGTAGCTCTCAGACTAAATCTAGAAGCTGGAATTTTCCTCTCCAAATGCTTCCTTAGTTCATTTCTGCTGCTGTAATAGAATACCAGAGGCTGGATTATTTATAAGTAACAGAGATTTATTTCATACTTTCAGGTCCAAAGTTGAACAGTGTGAATGGGAAGGTTGGTTGACTGTTTGTGTGTGTGTGTGTGTGTGTGTGTGTGTGTGTGTGTGGAGTTTTTGAAGGACCCTCTGGGTCCTTCTATTCTTTCCCCCCATTCTTCCAGAAGGATCTCCATACTCTGCCTAATGTTTGCTTTGAGTCTCAGCCACCTGTTTCTGATCTGTTGTTGTGTGAGGCCTCTCAAAAGACAGCTATGCTAGGTTCTCGTTTGAAAGCATATCATGAATAGCATCAAGGGTTGGCTCTCTCCCATGGAGGGAATCTCAGGTTGGGTCAGGAATTGGTTGGACAGTCCCTCAATCCCTGCTCTGTTTTTATCCCTGTGCATCCTGTAGGCAGGATAAATGTTGGGTCAAAGTTTTTATGGGTGGGTTGGTGTTCCCCTCCTTCCACTAGAAGTCCTGTCAGGACAAGCCCATTCTGTTAGGAACTACCCTCGGGCCATTAAAGCAATAGCACATCCTCACTGGGAAATTGTGATGATGATAATACTCATAAGACTAGGACCAGGCTTGGTGATATACTCCTTTAATCCCAGCATCTCTGTGCTTGAGAGGATGATTACAAGTTCCAGGCCAGACCAGGCTACATAGCCATACCTAGTCTCCCCTTCTCCTAATCAACCCAATAATAATTATTCATTACTGAGTGTTAAATATACGTCAGAATCTGCTCAAGTACTTAAAAATGTATCATCTAATCTCTCCACAACTCTATAAATTAGGAATTGTGGGTGTCTCCATATTACAGAAAACTAAGGCCAATGAATATGTAGGTTGTCCAAGGTTCTATAGATAGTGGAAGAGTGAAGGTTTTTAAGACTGTCTTTTTAGATTTATTTATTTTGTATTTTATATGTATGGCTGTTTTGCCTGCATGTATGTCTGCATTGTATGCACGTGCAGTATACGTGGAGTCCAGAGAGGGAGCTGGGTCCTTTGAAACTGGAGTTACCACACTGTGGGATCTAGGAACTGAATCCAAGACTTTGGTAGGAGCAGCAATTGCTCTCAATCCCTGAGGCATCTCCCAGGCATAGTTAAGACTTAAACGTCTGCCTGCTGGTCTTCCTGCTCATACTTGCTTTTGCAATGTGTGGTACTTAGAAAGAAGTTCTTAATCTCTTAAAAGCCATTTCAGCTTTTTGTTCTCTTGGTTGTCAGTGCATAGCATCTTCTATACAAAGTCAAGAGACTAAAATAATCCTAGAACTATTCAGATGAGTGTATTAAAAACAGGAATTTGGGTGTGTGATATTGTAAGGCTGAAACACAAGGGGTGGTATTGAAGCAGCCTGGGTAAGGGACCCGAGAAGCATTCAGCTCTTTAGGAACAAAATCTAGGCACAGAAATCCCAGTACTGGGTGTGAAGCTGATGCTTGCTGTTTTGTGATCCTGGATTCAGTTCCTGGCACCTACAAGGTGGTAACTCCAGTTCCAAAGGATTCAGTTCCTTTTCCTGGTCTCCATGGATGGTACATGCACATGGTTTGCAGGCATACATACAGACAAAACAGTCATATACAGGGCTAGTGTTCAGACTCTAGGAATTGCCTCATGCCAGGTACTTAACCCACTTAGAAACCCCAAGTGGGCTCAGTGTGTGTGTGTGTGTCCTTTCACAGTACCTCCAGTATCCTCCAGTGGATGCCCAGCTCTCTGCAGGCCAGTCAACAAACACACTTGAGAGACCTATTGCAGATTTCCAGCCTTGCATTTCACAGCAGAATGGAGAAGGTAGACTTGAGCTGAGAGGATGGGGCAATGCAGGGACAATTGCTCTTTTCATGATTAGAGTGAAGGTCCAGTCTGGTCCAGTAGGACATGGTGGTAAACATGCGCTTTCGAAGTGTATCTACATGGGCTGCTTTCTGAGAAGAGATCAGGCTTGGCCTGTGTAACTGAAGACAGATTTACTTTCCCCCAGCAAGCACTGTGCATTCAGATGACTCTTTTGTGTGTGCATGCAACAATTGGCATGAATTTTGGGCTTGAAGCCAACTGCAGTCTTTCAATCCGAGACAGTCGCCTTTGTGTGATCTTAAAAGAGGGAAGGCACATCAGCCTTCAGGGTCACTTCCAGGAGTCATTAATGCTATTGAGCATTTTTTCCTTTTAGCTGCATATCGTTCCAGTCAAAGTGTAAGAAAATCTGTGGCTGTCCTGGCACCATGTCTAATTTCCTGGGAGACTTTCCTTCTCCTTGAATTACCCATTTATTCTTGTGAGAAAATGCACTGGGGTGGAGGAAGAGCCTGGCATCCTATAGAGGAGAAGAGAGAGCCTGCAATTTGAAATGCTGAGTGGCAATTTCGCTTTAGCTAGGGTTGTCACCAGACTGATGAATGGTCCCCCTGTAGCATACTAGTGATGTTAAAATCCCCCTCAGGTCCCATGCTAGGCATGCTTCACCCACATGCATACAGGGACGCTAGGTGGCACTGTGGTGTTAAAGGATCAAGGGAGTGAGGAAGCATTGTGTTAAAAACAGTTTAAGGAAAACGCAGGGAGTTGAGGAAAGCAAGAGGCCTGGAGAGGCAGAAAAAAAAAAATGAAATGAATGTGCATTCTCGTTCAATGCCCTTCCAGTTCAGGTGAACATTTTCCTTTTAGACCTGGGCATGCATAGGAAATCCAATTACAGATGCAAGCTACATTCGACTCTTTCAAATCAGATGGAGCATCCAGCTGCCTGAGGGTGCTGGGTGCATCCTAGCAATAGAAGCTTGGCTTCTCACCTCTCTCTGTTTTTGTCTCACTTTCCTTTTTTCCACCTCTTCAACATCCCCGCACTCTTTCATCCACTCTTTCATCTTAATTGTTCAGCTTTCCTCTTAAGATCCATCCAGTTCAGTTTAGTCATTTTGAAATCAGTTCACGGATAGTGTAGAGTTTCTTTTTCTCCAGTAATATCTTGGGATTGAGGGAATAAAAATAACACTTTTCCCCATAGGCACTATATGAACACTAACTGAGCACCTCCTGGGTGCTGGGAGCCAAACGAGGCGCTTTCACATTCACGTACACCAGCGTGAGGTGTGTGTTCTGCGAGGTACAGCCTGAGTCATTGGATAGACAGAAATAAGAGCATTAAGAAGCACCTGTTGCCCTATATGCCTTAAGTCCTGCTTTTGAGGCTGAACATGGAGGCTTCACGCTCAGATTTTACATAGATTACTCTGAAGTCCCTGTGGCCCTGGAGCCAGCCTCTCTCAAGTGAGATCCGGGTTCTCCACCTTCCAGTCCTGTGGTAGTTCCTTAATTCATCCGTGTTGATTTCTTTCTTACGTGAGAAAATGGGCCAGCTATTCTTGCCTCATAGCGCTGTCTTGAAAACTAAATGAGAACACGTGTGTCAAAGTTGAGAACGACAACTGGCACATAGCAAGTACACACTCACACACAAAAAAGTATGAGCTTCCATCATTGTTCTCAGTATCTTCAAACTGTTAAAGAGAAAGACAACTACTGCCTTTTGAAGACAGTATTTTGTTTACATCCCTTGCCCCAAGATAGGCCTCTGAGGAGTGCACCGGGTCAAAAGGAAACACCGCATTTTCACTAGCAGTTACCAGGAAGGATTTCACAGCAGAGCCCATGCGAGCACTTTGTTGCTGCAGGAAATCAGAAAAGAGTTCTGAACCCAAGAGGGTCCTGTACTCTGCAGACAATCATATGAAACCTGCATCCTTGCCCCTTGTCAATTTCTCATCTGCATATTTTTGAAACCACTTCAGTAGAGGCATACATAATCCATGGTTTTTGGGGTAGGGGCATAGATCATAGGACTAGGAGCTCTATTTTGAGATCTCTTGCAGGCTGTGTATTCTCTCAGATATGGTAAGACAATTTAAAGAGTTTAGCTGTGGTGCTGTGTGTAGATCTCTTTACCTAGCTGGGGCTCTCCTCCCACATCCCAGCTGCTGTGGGTGCTGGTGCCAATGGCTCATAACTAGCCCTTATTTCTTTATTGTTATTGACATATGTGTCCTCCACTCCCAAACACATGGATGGCCCTCAGCCATGACTGACAGATGCAGGACCCCTTCTCCTCTTCTGCATGGACCAAGTTACACTACACTCTCCACTTCTGAGCACCTCTTTTCAGACAGAGATTAGCCTAGGAAGCGTTTCCAGCCTTTCCTCTCCCATATGTGCCCACCCTCTCCACTCTGCCCCTTATCCCCAAGAAGATTTCAATACGGCACTTGCATGAGAATTCCCCATCTCATCTGCTGTTTGAGGGGACCAGACCTGATAGAGGGGGACTTAGACAGAGCAAGACACTGAAACAGGCCACAGAACACAAGTTTGAGGACTGGAAAGGATGTACAGCTGCACGGAGGTCCACCAGCTCTTCCATTCCCTGTTTCTCCTGCTTCCGACCTCCCCTCACACTGTTATCTTGTGGCATCCTGGTGAGTTCTGTATGCTTGGCATCAGTTTTGAAAGGATCTTTCCGGCACAATCTCATTTCACAACAGAGTTTTCTTCTTGTGCTCTCTAAGATTTCTACATAGAGATGATGCTTCATGAGGCCACCGAGGAGGTGTGATTGATGCGCTCTGGCTGGGAGGCACATGTCCTAGCCAGCGGTTTCTTAAGAATGGGCTAAGATAGATAAGAAAGTGCAGAATCACGTTTAATTTAGCAGCCTGTCGCCTATTTTAATTATTCTGAAATAATTATCTCTGGCACACAGCTGGGGTTGTCTTCCTGTGACTTGTGAGCCATTCTGGCACATAAGAATAAATCAAGAAGGTTGCAAAGAAGGGCTGGAGCCAAATGACATGTAGAGAGGCTCAGTGGGAAAGGCTCAGAAAAATGACAAACTTTGGGCCTCAAAGAGGAAATAGATGAGAGACATTAAGTCTTTTTTCTTCTTGTTATTTTTTGTTTGTTTGTTTGTTTTTAAGAGTTTTTCCTTCAGCTGTCAATAGGCCTCTCTCCTGGTAAATGGCACCAGCACACACGCAGTCGCAAAGGCATCTGACTGTCAGTGTACACGTTAAGGTTTAGATCTTTTCCCAGAGTCGATGCCTTAGTCAATGCTATCCGTTCGGCCCTTTGAGCCAAAGTCCCAGGAGGGAGGGGCACTGCCCATACATTTTCAGTCAATGACACCATAGCAGCCCCTGCATACCTTTTTCCATCCCTGACGAAGCTGCTCCCATTTGTGAACCAAGTCTCATCCGTGTTGGTCAGGGGAGCATCCTGGAGATTGGCGGGAATGCCATGCACATGGGCTAAGATCCTAGTGCAGTCATGCAGAGGGGCGTCCAAGTCTGTCTCTGGCAGCAGAGTGGCTGGATTCAAAGATGTCAGCACCTGAAAAGTGACTCTAGGAGGATTCAGCAACAGTGCTTGATAATGGGTCAGGCAAGCATTGCTCAGCCATTAGATCTGGGGGTTGTTTCAGCACTTTCAATGGCGTGAGGGGTGGTTATATCCATGTCCTGCCTTAGAGTCAGTTTGTTTGCATCCTTGACCAGTAATGCTACTGCAGCAATTATGCGGAGACATGGGGCCATCCCACTGACACAGAGTCTAGCTTCTTGGGTGAGCAGGCTATTGGTTTCCTCCATGGTCCAAGCATCTGAGTGAGGACCCCCTTTGCTATTCTTTTTTTTTTTTGTTTGTTTGTTTGTTTTCATCTATAAACAGTTGGAATGGTAACATCAGGCAACCCAAGGGCTGGGGCTGACAGCATTGTACCTTTTATGGCTTCAAAGGCCTGATGATGTTCAGCTGTCCATGAAAAGTCACCTGACAGTTCTTTGGTGGACTCAGAAAGTGGCTTAGCAAGTTCCACAAAATTTGGTATCCAGAGCCTACAGAATCTATCTAACCCCAGGAATTCCTGCACCTTTTTCCAATTTGTGGGGGTCGGAATCTTGAGGACTGTCTCCTTGTGGGCATCTGACAACCATCTTTCACCTTCTTTTAAGATGTAGCCGAGGTACTGTACTTCTTTATTTTTTATTTTTTCACGTTCCCTTTCATTTGTGGTTTTTTTAAATTTATTTTTATTTTTTTTAACTTTTACTGATTACACTTTATTCCTTTTGTATCCCCCCATAAGCCCCTCCCTCCTCCCCTCCCGATCCCCCCTCCCCCCCTTTCTGCATGCATGCCCCTCCCCAAATCCACTGATAGGGGTGGTCCTCCTCTCCTTCTTTCTTTCTTTTTTTTTTTGCTTTTTTATTTATTTATTTTTAATTCTTTATTAATAACACTTTATTCACTTTGCATTCCCCTGCAGTTAACTCCCATACCAATCCCTCTATTCCTCCCCCTGCATGCATGCCCCTCCCCAAGTCCATTGATAGGGGAGGTCTCCTTTCTTTACTTCTGATTCTAGTCTATCAGGTCTCCTCAGGAGTGGCTGCATTGTCTTCTTCTGTGGCCTGATAATGCTGCTCCCCCCCTCAGGTAAAGGTGATTAAAGAGCAGGCCAATCAGGTCACATCAGAGACAGTCTCTGTTCCCATTACTAGGACACGTACTTGGACACTGAGCTGCCATGGGCTACATCTGTGCAGGGGTCTTAGGTTATCTCCATGCATGGTCCTTGCTTGGAGTATGAGTCTCAGGAAAGACCCCTGTGCTCAGATTTTTTGGTTCTGTTGCTCTCCTTGTGGAGTTCCTGTCCTCTCCAGATCTTACTGTTTCCCACTTTTTACTAAGATTCCCTGCACTCCGCCCAAAGGTTGCCCATAAGTCTCATCATCTGCATGGATAGTCTGCAAAGCAGAGCTTTTCAGAGGTCCTCTGTGTCAGGCTCCTGACTTGTGCCCTCTTTTCTCCTTCTTCTGATGTCCAGCCTCTTTGCCTTTCTGGATAGGAATTGAGCATTTTAGCAAGAGCCCTCCCTCTTAATTAGTTTCTTTAGGTGTACAGATTTTAGTAGGTTTATTCTATATTATATGTCTATATGAGTGAGTATATACCGTGTGCAGCTTTCTGTTTCTGGGATAGCTCACTCAGGATGATATTTTCCAGATCCCACCATTTACCTGCAAATTTCATGATTTCCTTGTTGAGTAATATTCCATTGTTTAGATATACCACAATTTGTGCATCCATTCCTCCACTGAGGGGCATCTGGGCTATTTCCAGCTTCTGGAGATTACAAATACAGCTGCTAAAAATATGGTTGAGCAAATGTCCTTATTGTGTACTTTAGCCTCTTTTGGGTAAATGCCTAGGAGTGGTATAGCTGGAACTTGAGGAAGCTCTATTCCTAGTTGTCTGAGGCAGTGGCATATTGATTTCCAGAGTGGTTGTACAAGTTTACATTCCCACCAGCAGTGGAGGAGAGTTCCACTTTCTGTACAACTTCTCTAGCATGTGGTGTCACTTGAGTTTTTGATCTAGCCATTCTGATGGTTGTAAGGTGAAAACTTAGGGTCGTTTTGATTTGCATTTCCCTTATGACTAAGGACATTGAACATTTCTTTAAGTGTTTCTTTGCCATTCTATATTCCTCTATTAAGAATTCTCTGTTTAACTCTGTACTCCATTTTTTAATTGAATTACTTAACTTGTTACTGTTTAATTTCTTGAGTTCTTTATATATACTGGATATTAGTCCTCCCCCCCTTTCTGCATGCATGCCCCTTCCCAAATCCACTGATAGGGGTGGTCCTCCTCTCCTTCTTTCTGATCTTAGTCTATCAGTTCTCATCAGAAGTGGCTGCATTGTCAGGGTTCTAGGTTATCTCCATGAATAGTCCTTGGTTGGAGTATGAGTCTCTGGGAAGTTCCCTGTGTTCAAATTTTCTTGTTCTGTTGCTCTCCTTGTGGAGTTCCTATCCTCTCCAGCTCTTACTATTTCCCACTTTTTACATAAAATTCCATTCACTCTGCCTGGCAGTTGGCCATCAGGCAATAGATCCATACTTATCACCCTGCACAAAACTGAAGTCCAAGTGGATCAAAGACCTCAACATAAAACCAGACACATTAAATCGGCTAGAAAAAAAAAGTGGGGAATACCCTAGAACTCATTGGTACAGGAGAAAACTTCCTGAACAGAACACCAACAGCACAGGCTCTAAGAGCAACAATCAATAAATGGGACCTCATGAAACTGAAAAGCTTCTGTAAAGCAAAGGACACAGTCATCAAAACAAAGCGACTGCCTACAGATTGGGGAAGAATCATCACCAACCCTTTATCTGACAAAGGACTCATATCCAGTATATATAAAGAACTAAAGAAGCTGAAAAGCAGCAAACCAAGTAATCCACTTAAAAAATGGGGAACAGAGCTAAACAGAGAATTCTCTGTACAGGAATATTGAATGGCAGAGAAGCACTTAAAGAAATGCTCAACCTCATTAGCCATTAGGGAAATGCAAATCAAAACAACCCTGAGATTTCACCTTACTCCCATCAGAATGGCCAAGATTAAAAACTCAAAGTGACAACACATGTTGGAGAAGTTGTGGAGAAAGGGGAACCCTTCTCCACTGCTGGTGGGAATGTAAACTTGCACAACTATTCTAGAAATCAATCTGGTGCTTTCTCAGACAACTAGGAATAGTGCTTCCTCATGATCCAGCCATACCACTCCTAGGCATATATCCTAAAGAGACTCAAGTACACAAAAAGGACATTTGCTCAACCATGTTTGTAGCAGCTTTATTTGTAATAGCCAGAAGCTGGAAACAACCAAGATGCCCCTCAACTGAAGAATGGATGCAGAAATTGTGGTACATCTATACAATGGAGTATTACTCAGCAATGAAAAATAAGGAAATCATGAAATTTGCAGGTAAATGGTGGGACCTGGAAAGGATCATCCTGAGTGAGTTGTCCCAGAAGCAAAAAGACATGCACAGTATATACTCACTCATATAAACATACAACATAGAATAAACCTACTAAAATCTGTACATCTAAACATACTAAGCAAAAGAGAGGACCCTAACTAAAATGTTCAATCCCCATCCTGAAAGGCAAAGAGGATGGACATCTGAAGAAGAAGAAAACAGGAAACAACCTAGGAACCTGCTACAGAGGGCCTCTGAAAGCCAGAAGAAGAAAACAGGAAACAACCTCAGAACCTGCCACAGAGGGCCTCTGAAAGCCTCTGCCATGCAGACTGTGAAAGCAGACATTAAGTCTTTTTGTCGGAAGCAAGCAGTACCATCTATAGAGATAAGAAATAAATGAGCCTCGGGGCTATTATTTGGGGTAAGAGCTGCCAGTGCCGAGTAATAGCCTTGCGAATGGAAAAGGCAGTCAGCAAAGATGATCCTTGCAGAGCTGTGGTCAAGGAGTAGGCAAAGAGACATGCCCCTGTTTCTTCTTCTTCTTTTTCCAGCTCCTCAGAGAACATAATTTTGTCTTTCAAAGTATCACTGTCCTTATATGTATTATAAAATTAGAGAGTTTGTTCCTGGCTCTGTGTTATCTTCCTCCCAAGTGTATACTGAACTTTCCTGCTGCTGCTAAGGGCCAAGGAATAAAAATAGCACAGGCAATCTTTGTCCATGCATCACCTTTGGCAGACATTACTAATCAATCACAATTTACTTTATCGTTGAGCCTTCATTAGGATCCTTCTTAAGTGGTACTTTCAGCAACTATCGCCTGAAAGTGGTCCTTCTTGAAATCATATAAATACAAGTAAGACTAAATGGACTAAACAGGTTTATTTGCATAGTGAGGCATTTGTGTACAAGTAGCAATAACAATTAAAGAAAAGGAGGCCATTACTTTGAGAGTGAACAGTGGGGTCATGGGAAGGATTAGAGGGGGGACATAGAAGGGGAAAATAATGTAAGTTAAATATGTAAAGGGATAGTCTAGAGTCTTAAGAGATAGAGATAGATCACTAAGGGTTGCATTACTTTGGTACTACTTTGCTCACTCAATGCTCTGCAGACAGTCTATAAATCGGCAGCTGCTAATGATAGTGATGACAGAAGCCATGACACACACACACCCTCAAGATGCATGATAAATAAGTTATTTATGCAATTATGAAGGATGAGAAGACTCATCTGCTATCTGTAAGCCCCGAAACAAACAGTGAAGATGCACCTTCTCACCTGTGATACTTATTATTATTTTTTAATATAATTTATTATTTAGTACAATTTATTCACTTTGTATCCCAGCTGTAGCCCTACCCTCATTCCCTCCCAATCTTACCTTCCCTTCCCTCCCTCCCTCATCTCCTCCCATGCCTCTTCCCCAGTCCACTGATAGTGGAGGACCTCTTCCCCTTCCATCGGACCCTAGCCTATCAGGGATCATCAAGGACTGTCTCTCATAGTCTTCCTCTGTGGCCTGGCAAGGCTGTTCCCCTCTCAGGGGGAGGTGATCAAAGAGCCAGGCACTGAGTTCATGTCAGAGACAGCACCTGCTCCCCTTACAAAGCCCATTTGAAGACTGAGCTGCCATGGGCTACCTCTGTGCAGAGGATCTAGGTTATCTCCATGAATGGTCCTTGGTTGGAGTATCAGTCTCAGAAAAGACCCCGAGGCCCAGATTTTTTGGTTCTGTTGTTCTCCTTGTGGAGCTCCAGACCCTTTCAGGTCTTTCTATCTCCCCCTTCTTTCATAAGATTCAGAACTAGAAAAGATCATCCTGAGTGAGGTATCCCAGAAGCCAAAAGACACGCATGGTATATACTCACTTATAAGTGAATATTAGACATATAATAATAGGATAATCATACTAAAATCTGCACACGTAAAGAAGCTAAGCAAGAAGGAGGACCCTGGGTAAGATGCTCAATCTTCATTCACAAAGGCTAATGGGATAGACATTGGAAGAAGGTGAAAACAAGGAACAAGACAGGGGTTCTCTGAAAGACCCTACCCAGCAGGGTAATAAAGCAGATGTTGAGACTCACCTCTGATATTTTCTGTCTGGTTCTTTCACCAGGTCTAACCATAATGTACTGATTCCTACACCCTAATGTACTGATTCCTACACAGAGCCAGCTGTTTCCATTCTGAGGACCGGGTCACCGGCTTTTGCTCATATAGAATGTATTGACGGTATTCTTCTTCCTCTCAAGAAGGCTTCCACACTTTCACAGGTCTCCTCCTGTTTGCACTCCCACGACTAGCCTGGAAATATGCTAGTAAGAGCTGGTCTGACTCCAAATAACGAAGCTTACATTGCTCTTAGAGACATGCTTACTTTTTAAATGATTTAGTTACCATACTTTCATAGCAGTAAAACTGGAAAATATGTATAAACCAAATACAAACTTTAATATTTAAATACAATTCTGTTAGACTTTTTGTGAGTTTGGATAATTTATTTAACATAGTAGTTCATGAACATGAATGTATTTATATACTTTCAAATGTTATGCCTCCTTGTCTAAAATATTGCTCTTATGATCTGTTCCTTGGCTTGGCCTCTTATTTAGGTTAATTACATTTGTTGAATGTCTGCTCTACTCTAGGTGTTTAGAGTCTCTGTCTCTAGAATTAACAACATGGTAGAGATGAACATATATGATCTTAAATATTATTATCATTGATTATGCTATACATAACATGATATTGCTTTGTTGCTAATTATATCTACATTATGATATTGAGACATTACTAGATATGCCTTTACAAACTTTATTCTCTATATATGTTGCTTTATAGAGACTAAATTGCATGCTGAGCTGAGCCTAGAAGGAGGAGAGAGACTCTTCCAGTGGCAAACCATTTCTAGCTTGTGTGGATGCCTGTGCTTGGGTTGGACATGGCTTGCTTGAGATTATGGTGTCCAGAAAAGTGAGTGCTTTGATGGTTAATTTTCCATACAATCTACTGGACCATAGAATTTCTATATTCAACGGTGCTTCTGGTGTGTGTGTGTGTGTGTGTGTGTGTGTGTGTGTGTGTGAGCGAGAGAGAGAGACAAGCAGAGAGAGAAAGGAAGAGGGAGAGGGATGAGGGAAAGAGAGAAGGAGAGATTCTGTGTGTGAATTTAGTGTTTTAACCACTGGAGTCAGGACAGCGGATTGTCCTCCCAGGTGAGAGTGGGCATTACCTAATCCATGAAGGCCCAGGTGGGCAGAATAAAAGGTGATGAAAGGGGGCATGCAACTCCTTTCATTCTCATGGATGAGACATCCCATCTCCTTTTATCCTGACACTGGAATTTGTACCACTAGGCCTTTGTGCCTAAGCTGAATGACACCATTGGTTTTCCGGATTTCAAGCCTACAAATGTTTCTCCTTCTTCATAACTGCATAAGTATTCATAATGAATCTTGAGGTATGTATATGCATGCATGCATACATGTGTAATATCTGATTTATATATTCTATCTATCTATCTATCTATCTATCATCTATCTTTATTATCTTCATCTACCTACCTACCTGCCTACATACATACATACCTACATACATAGCTATCCATCATCTATCTGCTCACTTACCCATCCTTCAATCATCTCTTTCCTATCTATCTTACGTTGTTTTTATTTCTCTGATGGACCCCTGAGTAGTGTAGGAGAAAGGAACACGAAGATGTAAACATTTTGTTCACGCTCGTGTTCCCTATTTTGTAGATGTCAGCTACTTGGTATTTGATGAGTGAGTCAGCAGCTCCGCACCTGTTGGCCACCTCCTTTCTAAACCTCTGACTCAGCATCACAGCAGGAGTGTAGGAGCCAGGTTTGATGACACACAGGCTGCCTGCGTGGCAGATGCTGGGTTTCTTCTATAGGCTTTTGGACTTTCCTTTATAGGACACCTAGGAAAGAATTCCAACAGGCAAACTTGTGCTTTGCTTTTCCTGTGGGCTGCTTTGATGATCTGAACACACTTGACCCAGCATGAGAACTAATAACTCTTCGGAACAGCCGTTATCCAGTATTTTCTGTGAATGGCTCATAAGCACTACAGTTTCTTAATTTTTGGAGGATAACCTACAGGTACCCTGAATCCTGGTTCCATGTGACAGAAACTCAGTTTTTGCTGGCTGTTTTTTTTTTTAATATATATATAATTCTTTTTTTTATTCTTCACTTTCTCTTTTATTAAATTTAGTGTATCTGAATTTTTTATTAAGTACACTTTATTCATTTTGTATCCCCCCCATAAGCCTCTCCCTCCTCCCCTCCCGATCCCACCCTCCCTCTCCTTTCTGCATGCATGCCACTCCCCAAGTCCACTGATAGGGGAGGTTCTCCTCTCCTTTCTGATCTTAGTCTATCAGTTCTCATCAAAAGTGGCTGTATTGTCCTCTACTGTGGCCTGGTAAGGCTGCTCCCCCCTCAGGGAGAGGTGATCAAAGAGCAGGCCAATCAGATTATGTCAGAGGCAGTCCCTCTTCCCATTACTAGGTAACCCACTTGGACACTGAACTGCCATGGGCTACATCTGTGCAGGGGTTCTAGGTTATCTCCATGAATAGTCCTTGGTTGGAGTATGAGTCTCTGGGAAGTTCCCTGTGTTCAAATTTTCTTGTTCTGCTGCTCTCCTTGTGGAGACCCTATCATTTTTTACTCCACTAGATTCTAGGATTCTGTTTCCAATAAAGCCCAATAAAAATTTGAGCTTCTCTCTCTCTTTCTCTCTGCATGTGTGTGTGTGATTGGAGGCCAGAAGACAACCTTTAATGTTCTTTCTGTTGAGCTCTCTACCACTTTTTTTTCCTTCTGAGACAGGGTCTCTCAATTAGGTGAGGCTGGCTGGCCTGGGTGCTCCAAGAATCTGCCTGTCTCTACCTGCTCAGTGCTGAGATTAGTGGCTCAGACCACCCTCCACACTTAGCTGTTTTACATGGGTATAAGGGACTGAAATCAGGTCCTTAGGCTTGCAGGGTAGGGACTTTACTGGCTGAACGACCTGCTTAGCCCTAGACTCTTCTTAAAATGTGACTAGCAGTTGCTTTGTTCTGACGACAGTGTCCTTTGCCTTACAGAAGCTTTTCAGTTTCATGAGGTCCCATTTATTGTTTGTTGATCTTAGAGCTTGTGCTGTTGGTGTTCTGTTCAGGAAGTTGTCTCCTGTGCCAATGAGTTCCAGGCTCTTCCCCACTTTTTATTCTAACAGGTTTAGTGTGTCTGGTTTTATATTGAGGTCTTTGATCCACTTGGACTTTAGTTTTGTGCAGGGTGATAAATATGTATCTATTTGCATTTTTCTAAATGTAGACATCCAGTTAGACCAGAACCATTTGTTGAAAATGCTATCTTTTTTCCATTGTATGGTTTTGGCATCTTTGTCAAAAATCAGGTGTCCATAAATGTGTGGATTTATTTCAGGGTCTTCTATTCTATTACATTGATCCACCAGTTGGTTTCTATGCTAGTACTATGCAGTTTTTAGTACTGTTGCTTTATAGTGCAGCTTGAGCTCAGGGGTCAGAACAAAATGACTGCCTACAGATTGGGAAAGGATCTTCACTAACCCTATATCTGACAGAGGGCTAATATCCAGTATATATAAAGAACTCAAGAAGTTAAACAGCAACAAATCAAGTAATCCTATTAAAAAATTGGGTACAGAGCTAAACAGAGAATTCTCAACAAAGGAATATTTAATAGCCGAAAAACACTTACAGAAATGTGCAACGTCCTTAGTCATCAGGGAAATACAAATCAAAATGAGATTTCACCTTACACCCATCACAATGGCTAAGATCAAAAGCTCAAGTGACAACACATGCTGGAGAAATGGGAACCCTCCTCCACTGCTGGTGGGAATGTAAACTTGTACAACCACTCTGGAAATCAATCTGGTACTTTCTCAGACAATTAGGAATAGCGCTTCCTCAAAATCCAGCTATACCACTCCTATAATCCCAGGTGTCAAGATACTAAGACATGAGGAATGCCATCAATGTGAGGACAGCATGAGCTACATAGTAATTTCCGGATGGGCTAGAGTGAGTGATTATTTTGTCTTACTTTGGGATGAGCCAAACATGTCTAGCTGGTTTCTCTACCATCCTATCTTAAAGTAGCTTGAGTCAGAACTAGATTCTTAATCTTGAAGTCTCTTTCTAGACTCTGTCTCTTGTCCAATTGCACAGAATATGCTAAACTCATAAGCATCCATCTATGGGAGAGCAGAAAAGATCCTGGTACCACATGCCATATGATGGCATAGATACCAACAAAGGGCAGCTGTTTGCTTGGCAGTTCTATCACTAAAGCAATAGTAAGCCCTCTGGTGGCATTACCATTGTACTTCTCAAGATTCCTTATATATATATATATAAAACAAAGAAGTGAACTTTTTTTTTTTTTTTTTTTTACTAAAAGCATCTTGGCTCCTTAGAATAGAGGGACTCAAATTTGAATTCCACAAAGAATACAAATTCCATGGGTGGGATAGGTTAAGTGGGAAATGAGTCTCTAATATACAGTTTGTGTCTGAGCCAGACACTTCTGTTTGTTTTGTTGTGCACAGGGGATTCTAATCTCAAGTCTCTAGACCAGAATAGGTTAAAAAGTGAAGAATGTTCAGTTTAGTCTGGGAACGGAGGCAGGGGATTGAAGTTTGCAAAATAGTGTGCCAGTGGTGTGTTTACATAAACTATCTAATTTAATCCTCTGTAGCACTCTTCTAGATAAATAGCATTTTTCTACTCTTCCTCTCGGGAAATGGAATCCAGCATGGAAGTTGGGAATTAGATCTCAATGTATGTAATTCTACTGGCCTGTGTTAGGTCCATCTCATCCAGGATATTCCTTTAATATTCTAGGAATGGGCTTTTAGGTAGACATGTGTATTAGTCATTTGTTGTTATGACAGGAACTGAAATACAAGAAGGATTTATTTTATCTGACTGTTTAAGTGGGTTAGTCCATTGTGACAGGTAGGCCATGGTAGAACAGAGTGTCTCCATTCACAGTGGCATGCAAGCAAAGAAGAAGGCAGAATGGGGCCTAGAACAAACAATGATAATCGAGAACATGGCCCCAGCAACATACTGCATCCACCTAGGCCCTATCTCCTAAATTTTCTAGAATTTTTAAAAATAGCATCGCCAGCTAGGATCAAGCAGCCAATAAAGGCACCTGGAAGGGGGCATTTCATATTCAAACCATATTAGTATTCCTCATTGTTCAAATGTGGTATAGTGTTTTGGTATACAAACATAGTGGATGAACCTTTGGAATTTACACGTATTAATTTAATATGTAAATTAGAAACCAAACTGTCTGCTTTGGTAGGCACCCAGGATGCTGTTGTGAATATGTCACATCTGGTCCTTGGTGTCATGCAGTGCACATTCTATATAATAAAGCAAGATCATGTCAATAGTGGTAAGCACTGTGATTTAAACAAAGCAATGGGGTGAGAGTGATGGGAATACAAACTAGGTATGCTGATCAGAGAAGCTATTACAGCAGGGGCCTGGATGGCAAAGACTTAGGGACAGACAAAAAAGACAGCATTTTCTTATGGATTCCAGGCTGGGCTTAGGGCCAGTGTGAGGAGAGCCTTGTCCACAGGGCAGAATCAGGAGATGTAGTACAACAGAGAGCAGTCATTTAATCTTAAAGGCTAAGGTAAAATGTCTGGAGTTTCTTCTAAATAGAGAGAGGAACTATTGAGCTTTTTCTGGAAATGGAAGGTGATTTGTACTTTAGGAGAGGGATTGGTAAACTCTTTTAAGGCCGGGATGGTAAATATTTTAGGCTCACCAGTTTGCTTTAGTGTAAAAACGGCCCTTGGGAATGCTAAATGAATGTGTTTCAATTAAACCTTGTTTACAAAACCAGGTGGCTAACTCAGGTTTTAAAAAGCTGCTTTGACTACTGTGTAAAATTATAGGGGCAAAAAGAAGTGCTGAGACCATTAGGGAAGATGCTATAGTCATTCTGGTAAAAGATAACAGTAGAATGGCACCGTGGTGGAGCTAGATGAGACAGGGAAAGGACTGACTTGGAATGTATTTTGGGAGGGGAGCTGGATGCACGAGAGGTGGCCTTGGGTGATTGGTGCCATTTGCTGTGATAGTAAGCGTCAAGGAAGGAGGCAGTTCTTGTTTCTAAGTAGAAGCCAGGCCTGCTTTTAACATCTGTGGCTGGGATTTTGCTTGCGTTTGTTTTCTAAATTGGGAAGTCTGCTAGGAATCACAAGGACTTTGAACAAGATGCTATAGAAATGTTTGTGGATTTCTTTAGTGGGAAGTACAAATCTGAGGGCATTTCACGTGATATTATGATTCCACTGCTCTTAGACATGGGTCAACTGCCAGCCTTCACCATCTGTAGGCCACTGGAATGAAAGAATCCAAATATTTTAGTAGCGTATGTTCCACAGGAGGGGGTTGGTACAACATTCTTCCTAAAACAGATGTTTGATGCACAATAGAGAATAGAACTATTAAATATCCTATAATGCCTTACTAGAGGTCATGATTTTGCTGTATATGTCTATTCAAGTGAATACTACTTGTATGGGTATATGTGAAGGCTAGGAGGCTGCATCAGATCTGGAGTTGGAGTTGCAAGAGGTTTTGAGCTGTGGGTTCAGGATGCAGGAAATTAAATTCAGGTCCTCTAGAAAAGTAGCAAGCTATTATTATTATTATTATTATTATTATTATTATTATTATTATTACCAATGAGACATCTTTCATCTTTCCAGGCCTCAATGTGTGAGATTCTTATAAAGACTTCATGCAATTTTTAAAAGAAAAAAATTACATTAATTATTTATTTTGGCATATTTTTGCATCTGGTCATGATACTTTCTCATTTTTATAGTCAAACTGAATACCTCTCTAGGACTTGGCGGCTCAGTTTTTGGGGTCTAAGAAAAATGTACAGTTAGCCGGGTGCAGTGGCACATCCCAGCACTCGAGGGGGCAGAGGCAGGCGGATCTCTGTGAGTTCTAGGCCAGCTTTGTCTGTCCAGGACAGCTAAGGCTACACAGGGAAACCCTGCCTGAAAAACAAAATAAAACAACAATCAGCCAACCAACCAAACAAACAAACAAAAAGAAAGATGTACAGCATTGCTCTCAGTTACTAAGCCGATGTCAGTGCTCCTATTCCCTCGTCCTCATGTTCTAGGTGCTTAGAAAAGGATTGCTTATAGAAGAGGCTTTTGGGAGGGAAGGCGGGATTGGGAGGAGCTGGAGAAGGTGGTATAGCTGGGATAGAAAGTGAATAACCTGTAACCAATTTATTTCTAATATCAGAGATCAGACCTCTACTCTTGCCTGATGCGTCTAAAACAAAAAGGGGGAAATGTAGAGAGCTGCGGAATGCTGTGCCTTAAAGATGGAGCTGGTTTCCGCCTTCCACCTTCCCGATGGTGCGTGCTCTCTGTCACGAACAATTCCACATTTGGCTAAGGCCGAGGATCTGGCTTGCTTCCATGTATGTGGACCTATCTGCATTGCCCCCGTGGCACGCCTGGGTTGGCTACCCAGAGGCTATTTAAGCTGTGGGCTGGCTTTCCCCAGGGTCCGAGGATTGTTCAAGGTTCCTGAATAAACTGCATTGAAAAAAAAAATAAAGGCAAACTTAAAAAAAGAATAAATAAATAAATAAATAAATAAATAAAATAATTTAAATAAAACAAACAAAAAAAAGAAAAATAAAATAAAATTTAAAAAAAGAAGAGGCTTTCATGAGAATCCTCCCCCTGGGAATTATGCACCAAACCCTCAAAATATTTTTATACTAGTTCTACATGAAAAATAATGAAAGAAGAGATGAAAATTTCTATACAAGTTATGAATCTGCCTAATTGTGTGTGTTTGCATTTGTTTTGATCAAATAACACGTTCACACAATTTTTAAAAATGTTCACACAATTTTTAAAAATTTTTAAAGCATCCAACAGACAGAAAGGATTCTGAAATTTGGTTGGGTATGGCGATTCATCTGGGAAAATGTGAGAAGGATAGATACGTGGTACCTTGGCGCAGGTAACCAGCCACAAAATAGAATGTAGATGAGAATAAAAGGAATATTAAGTTGTGAGTTTGTCAAAGAAGAGCCTAGATATATGACCTAGGTATTTGTAAATACTAATTTGAGCCTCACAAGTGTTCATTCCAGGCTCTTAAGCCAGGAAAAACAACCCCTTCAATAAAACGGAAAGTGTTCGGAGGTACTAAGGCAAAAAACTTAATCATGAAGAGGATAAAGTAATTGAGAAATAGAAAGGGTGGCAAAAGTTTAACCAAAGTAAAAGATACATAGCAAAACCACATGGTAGCAAACATTTTACAGCACAAGGAAGCATGAAGTATTAGAGGGGGTAGTAGAACCCAGATGACATTTAAAGAACTAAAAGAAAAGGATTGGGATTCTTGTGATTGAAGGTTTAAAGTAGAATAGAGGATTGGGGCAGGAGAAAATAAAAAGTGTGTTAACCAAAACGAAGATGAATAAAGATGTGTAGAAATTCTCTACCTTCTAAGCAAATTAAAATATGTAATGTATTTAAAAAGAGTTTAGAAAGAAGTACCTTTATGTGTGTGGACACTACAAACTCCCTGAAACTTTGAGTTATTAAGTGAAAATCTCAGCATAAGGCACTAAATATTTTTCTAAAGGCTATTACTTATGGTGGCCCCAGAAGGACCACAAGCAATATAGAAAATCACCATTGCTATTGTTCACTCTACTATAATTATATGACAATACCCTGTTGCTAAATAAATCATTTTCTGTCTGTTGGATGTCCCAACCTCTATTTCCTGCCTCAGCTATAAGTCATTACCTTTTTATTGACAAATTATGTGTCTGTACAAGCACAGAGTTTCTTTTCATATAGTGTACCTATATTAAATATTTCTCTTCCCTTGATTTTATCCTCTCTCTGACTGATTTTTGTCATTAAACAAATAGAATTTGTGGTGGTTTGAATGAAAATGGCCACCATAGGCCAAGAAGGAGAGGCTCTATTAGGACTGGTGGACTGTTGTAGTACGTGTGGCTTTGTTAAAGTAGGGTGTGGGCTTTGAGCTCTTAGAAGCTCAAGCCAACTCTCTTTTTGCTCTCTGATGATCAAGATCTAGAACTTTCATTTACATCTCCAACACCAAATCTACTGGTACTCTGCCATACTTACTGCCATAATGACAATGGACTAAACCTCTGAACTATAAAATTAGTCCTAATTAAATTTTCCTATATAAAAGTTGCTATGGCCAAGATCAGAAGGAAGGAGAGGAGGACCTCCTCTATCAGTGGACTTGGGGAGGGGAATTCATGAAGAAGGGGGAGGGAGGGTGGAACTGGGAGGGGAGGAGAGAGGGGCTTATGGGGGGATACTGATTTTTTTTAACATCTACCTTGAAGAATAGAACAACTTTCTGCTTGTGTTTATTCTTCCCATATGCTGTAACTTACAGCTTCTTCATCACTGTCATTCTATCAACTTTAGGATATTGTGTTTATATATAATTTTCAAATTCAATGGTTAAGATTATAAGACTTTTAATGAAAACATTAAAATACAAAAAAATGAAAAAAAAATTTTTAAAGCTTAAACATTAAAAAACATTAAAAAAATGTTTAAAGCTTCTTGTACCAAAAAAAAAAATCTTTTCTTACTGAGCCTCTCTTTTCGTTCTTTTCTTGTTTTCCTAAAGTAAAGACAATGCATTCTTTTATGTCCTTCCATAGAGATTTTGATGCATCTTTCTTTAAACAGACAAAATAGAGTTTCCCCTCCTCTCATACAATTGGTGACATTATATATGCTGCTGTCACCATATTTGTTAAAGAACTCAGCAGTACATTTTGTAGATCCTTCTGGTTTAGCACATAAGAGAGATAGGTGCATGTTTGCTATCCTGCATTCCTTCATCTTCGAGGGAATTGTACTTTGCTAGATTATAAAATAATTAGGTGATATCCAGATATGCCTAGTCTACCTCTAGTTTGTTTTTTAATAAGTAACTAATGGGAGGATAAATGAAAAGGGAGCATGGAGGTATTGCCATTTTATTTAAGTTGAGCTGGGCTTGACCCCTCTCTTGACAAATTTTCTCAAAACATGGAATTGCAATGCAAGTCAATATGTAGGCATTAGTCCTTATCTTTTCAAGTTTTTAATTCTTATTACTATTGTTTTACTAAGAGTCTATCTTTAATGTTCTTATGTCCATTCTTTTTCCCAGAAGCTCTGACCACTTCCCCAACAATGTCCAGCCGCTTTTTTTTGTTTGTTTGTTTTTTTAAGACAGTGTCTCGCTGTGTAGCACAGGCTGACTTGAAACTTGCGCTGTAGACCAGGCTGGCCTTGTACTTATGAGAGATGCTCTGTCTCTGCCTCCCAAGTGCTGGGGTTAAAGATGTGCACCATTACACTCTGCTTTAGCACGTGCTTTTGTAGCAATGGAAAACTGACAAAGACTCTTCTTCAGGCATTTTATGCCTCTAATCCCTGTTGCTTGTAATCACTTAATTTTTAATAGAACAGTTGATAATTTTTTATGGTCAACATACATAGTTAACCAGGGTTTTCTGTGCATCACACTAAGGGTTGTCATTCATGAGGCAGTACATACATGTTACTAGATACAAATAAAATTCTGCATACATATAATACATAGCATATTAATATATTTAATGCATTATTATAATTACCATAATTATACAAACATATGCTAATACACATTAACATATATTAACATATATTAACATATGTGAGTCATAATAGGCTGGACATAGTGGTACATACCTATGATCCTCAGGCTGAAGCAGAAGGAGCATGAGTTTTGGGACAACCTGTAATTATATGTAGAGTTTTATTTTTTAATTTTTGTATGTAGTATTAGAAGTGAACCCATGGCCTTTCCCTTAGGCTGTTCAATGGCATTCTGAGATGCAGAATGAGACCCTGTCTCAAAACCATCCCTCAACAATGTAACAAATTTGCTATGAAAATCTTCTAGCAGTTACTTGCCATGTGTGTTAGAGAATAACTTTCCCTTTTTGTTTTACCCAAAAACTAAATAAAGATCAATGTCTCCAGGCTCCTTTTAAAAGGGGATTCAAGCAAGATGGGAAGGGATGTGACACCCTTCAGAACTGTCATCTATTATCATAGCCGCTCAGGTTCTGAGCAGGAGCACAGCCCGGATGTGCTGTTTTCTCAGCATACATCTGTGGTAAATGATGCACTATATTATCTTTAAAATATTTCTGATGCCTAAGTTCTTGCTAAGCTCTACTTTTCTTTCTTGAGATTCCCATGGATCAAGTTAATTCCATGTATTTGTCTTCCCCTATAGCAGTTCCTTTTATCAGTTTGTCAACGTGTGGGGACCATGCTGTGCCATGATACCCTGTTGAGTACTGAATAAATTCTGCAAGCACCTGCCTTTTAGGAATTTATAGCTTTGTTGATTGGTGCTACATAGAGGGTAAGTAATGGCATACAGGGAAGAAAGAGTCACATCTCTGTAAGTCTTCCATTTTGTTAAATCCCAAAGGATGAGTACGGTACTTCAGTAGGTTTGTTGAAGGCAAGCCTATGAAGATCTTTGACAGAAGGCATGAGCAATGTAAGTATTTGGAGAGGGATAATGGCAGAAGGGGGAATAAACCTAGAAAGCCAAGCTACTTCAGACGATAAAGGTTGTGAATACTTCACTAAACAGTTTGAAAGTTTCCTGAAGGTATCCAGGAATGATTGCAGGGTTTTAGGTCACAACATCAAAAACAAAAACAAAACAAAACAAAAAAACAAAACACACACAAAAAAACAACAAAAAAACAACAAGATAGTCTACTGCTGTGGTAGTTTTAGGAAGATGACTGGACACTTCTTGGGATTTTGCTGCAATAGAGAAAAGCTGAGCATCTAAATAAAGGCAATAGTAGTGGACACAAAGGAAGGGCTTTAGAAAAAAAAAAAAAGAAAGTAAAAGCTTATCCATAGCTTCAATGACATGTCACATACTTTCAAAAGAAGTTAACCTTCAGGATTAGTTCCCTTGAAAGCACTTTAGATTTTTAGGTTCTTCTCCTTCGTCAGAATGCGTAGGTAATCTTCAGTTCTAATGTCAGAATTTACTTCTATGTACCTTGTGCTATTTTTCCACCTTTTAATGACAGTTTGATGGATCACACCCACAGATTCTCAGAATCTTTTAAACATGTGATTGAAAAGTCAAGGACACTATGTAATTCCAATAAAAATGCCAATAAAGTTATTTTGTGGAGTTAGGTAAGTTGTTATTGAAGTTCATATGGAAAATATGCGCAGATGGGAAAGAGGAGAGGACAGTAAATACTACTATGCTGAAAATATTTTTGTGGTCTCAGAATTTAACACAGTGAGTTGTATGCACATGAATAGATAGATACACAGACTATTATAAGAGAAACTTCAAAATTAACCCCAAGTAGGAAGATGACCACATATAACAATGGTAACACTTAAATGTCTATTTATCATAACAATAAATGTTCTCGTACTACCATTTTAAATTTTGTGGAAAACAGGTAAAATTGGATTCATATTTTATATTGTACTTCAGAATAAGCAACAGATTAAGGACTTAAGTATTAAAAATTACAATATACACATAGTAGGGAAAATGAGTGGCTTAATTTTTATTTTTGATGTAAGAAAAGACATTATTATGAGTCTAAGACTAGAGGCAATAAAACAAACTATTGGATAAAACTGACTATATAAAATATTGTTGCATCACAGTGCAGCATAAGCAAAGTCAAAAGAAAATTAAAAGAATTATAAGCATGTATCATAGATATATCCCTAATATATAAAGAAGTTCGGAAACTGAGGGGCAATAACACTGTAGAAAAGAGGGAGGCATGAAACTTGTACCAATGAAGAGGAAATAATGATACTTTTCTGAGCGGGACACTTTATTAAAACTACTTTTAATTGAAATACAATTACATCCCTTTCCCTGCTCCCCTTTCTCTCTCCAGATCCTCCCGCGTACCTTTCTTCAGCCCCCTTCTATGTATCCCTATCCTATAGCCTCCTTTTCTTTGATTATTGTTGTTATATTTGTATATATTGATGTATGATTATACACAAGTATAAATACACATTGTTGAGTCCATTTTTTGTTTGTGTCTATGGCTTCAGGGATGACCCCTCTGCAATGGACAACCAGTAAGAGTACTCATCTCCGGGTGAGGCCAGTGATCCTTCTCTCAGTATTCATTAGTTACTCTGTCTAGATGTGGGACCCAATGGAAACTCCCTCCTTCTACCTTGACATATCTACCAATGTTACTACTGTTACAGTTTTTTTTTTTTTTTTTTTTATGGAGCTGCTTGAGGGAAAGACTGTTTCACAGTAGACTTTCAACTATTCTGACTCTTACAATTTTTTTTCTGACTCATCTTCTGTAGTATCTCCTGGCCACAGGTACAGGAGCTGTGATGTATAGGTAGCCATTGGGACCCTCTGAGTGGATCTTTTTATACTGCTCTTGGTTGTTAGGACTGTGATAGTATTTCATATCCTCCCTGCATATCAAACCCCATCAATAAAATCATTAAAGATGAAACTCAAAACAGGTTCAGAAAACAGCACCTCAATTGGAAATTGTGAAGCTAAAGTACAAAGTTGCTTTGCTCAACTTGTGCAGGTGTAGCAGGCAATGCACTTCTTCTGGGGGTGTTTGCTGACATTTCTTTTTCTTTTTGGTTTCTTTTCAAGGGAGGGTTTCCCTGTGTAGCCTTGGCTACCCTGGACTTACTTTGTAGACCAGGCTGGCCTCAAACTCAGAGATACACCTGCATTTGCCTTCCCCGGTGCTGGAATTACAGGTGTGCACCACTCTGCCCAGCGTTTGCTGACATTTCTAAAAGTGCATCATGTGTGCATTAGAATCGGAAACCACAGAATCAATATATTTATTGATATATTTATTTATAAGCTCATGGCATTTATTGATAGATATAGAAGTAGGGATTGAACATGATAATTAGTTTACCTCTATGAGTTGCCTTGCTTTCCTCTGAGAACCCCTAGAAGCAGAAACTCCCCAATAGCCATGAGCACTCTAGCTGCCCAGATCTTGCTTTCTTCACATCATCCCAGAGTTCAAAGAATCCGGGGTCTGTTGAAAACGTCATTGCATGACTTGGACAAAGAAATATTAAGCCTGAAATATTTCATTATGACAGAAAGTAGAGGAACACCCTTAAACAGAGGGGACTTCTTAAAAGAGCATGCAGGCAATCTAAAGGAGCTGTTAAAGGCTAAAGCTGAACCAATTTAGTCCTGAAATAAAGATAATGTTTAATTATGACCTATAAAATAAGTATTTGTGAATTTGTACTCTTACACAAAAATACTTGACTAAATGCTCCCATAGAAAAAGACTGGCTTTTCCTTTACAGCAGAGCTGCAGTTATGTGGAAGAAAGAAAGGAAATAGAGTCATCAATCGATACTCATCCCCAAATAATTATTGCAGACAACATCCATCTATGTGCACATAAAATTAGGCATGCGAGTTGGCGTAAAAAGTTTTTTATAATGTCAAGATATCTCCTTATGATATTTAGTAACTGTAAAGAGAAGCATAAAAGATTTGCCACAGAATAACAGAGACTCGTGTATCTAGAAATTAAGGCAAGCATCTCATGTCACGAGAATATCTCATGTTTTTCTAGAATGTTGCATAAGTTCTGTCCAGTCCTGGGACAATATCAGATAAACTTGAACTTAAGGACATGCAAGAAAAAAAACATAACTGATCAACTATCAAACACCATAATCATGAAAAACAAGGATATTTCAGAAACGTTATAGACTCTAGACACCCAGAGGGAACAAAAGCAGACTAAATTGAATATAATGTGAGTTTGTGACAAGGTCTCCAACCAAAAATTACATTAATAGACAAACCAGAAAATTTCAAACAAGTTCTTTGGCTTGGTTAATATTTTTGTATCCTTATTAATATCTTGTATCTGACAAGGGTTTTATGATTTTTTTTTCTTTTTGAGACAGAGATTTTGTGTATCCTAGTCTGGCTTGAAGTTTCTAGGGAGCCAAGGCTGAGGTTGAATTTCTGCATCCTCTTATTTCTACCTCTTAATGCTGTGATTACAGGTATGTGACACCACACCTGGATTTTTTTTCTTTTTTTCTTTAACTTTTATTAATTACACTTTATTCATTTTGTATCCCCCTATAAGTCCCTCCCTCCTCCCCTCCCAGTCCCATCCTCCCCCCCTTTCTGCATGCATGCCCCTCCCCAAGTCCAGTGATAGGGGAGGTCCTCCTCTCCTTCTTTTCGATCCTAGTCTATCAGTTCTCATCAGAAGTGGCTGCATTGTCAGGGTTCTAGGTTATCTCCATGAATAGTCCTTGGTTGGAGTATGAGTCTCTGGGAAGTTCCCTGTGTTCAAATTTTCTTCACACCTGGATTTTTATATTAGAGTTTTATAAACAGATGACACGAGGAGAATCTGGATGAGGACAAGATGGCAGCTCTGCACTATTGCCACAGTTTTTTTCTCTAAAGTCAATTGATCGCCGTTTCATTTTCCTTTCTTCTGTTAACTGAATTTACCACAGATACCTTTTAACTAAGAAACCAAACCAGGTCTTTTAATATAAATTTGCAGGATAGTTGAATGACAACATCGACACACAGTTAACCCTGTCAACTTGGGTTTTCACAGCATAATACCGCAGACCAAATATGCTCCACAAGGAGAGCAACAGAACCAAAAAATTTGAACACAGGAGTCTTTGCAGAGACTCATACTCCAACCAAGTACCATTCATAGAGATAATCCAGAACTCCTGCACAGATGTAGCCCATGGCAGTTCAGTGTCCAAGTTGGTTTCATAGTAATGAGAACAGGGACTGTCTCTGACATAATCTGATTGGCCTGCTCTTTGGTCACCTCCCCCTAATGGGGGAGCAGCCTTACCAGGCCACAGAAGATGACAATGCAGCCACTTCTGATGAGAACTGATAGTCTAAGATCAGAAAGAAGGAGAGGAAGACATCCCCTATCAGTGGATTTGGGGAGGGGCATGCGTGAAGAAGGGGGAGGGAAGCTGGGATTAGGAGGGGAGGAGAGAGGGGCTTATGGGGGGATATAAAGTAAATAAAGCGTAATTAATAAAAGTTAAAAAAAAAGAGGTCAACATGAAGAGTCTGGCTGAGTTACAGAAACAAGTTCTGATGAATAAGGCCTGGTGCTCTGCTTTTTTTGTTTCAAGAATATATAGATCTCTCTGATAGATTAAATGGTGATGCTTATTTTGGAGTGTGGCTACATGGGGAGTTCCAAAGCTCATCAATTTGTATTAAATTTATTTATTTATACAGTTTACATCCCAATCGCAGCACTCTCCCTCCTTTCTCCTTCTGGCCCTACTCTTTTACTCTCTTTCCCCTTTCCCTTCCACTTCTCCTCAGAAAAAGGGAGCCCACCAATACCAACCCACCCTAGCACATCGAGTCACATCAGGACTAAGCACCTCGTCTTCCACTGAGGCCAGACAAGGCAGCCCAGCTAGGAGAAAGTGATCCAGAAGCAGAGAACAGGGTCCATGTCAGAGACAGCCCCTGCTCCACTTGCTAGGGAACCCACATGAAGACTCATATAAAACTGATAAACTGTCCATCAGTTATGTATGTGTAGAGGGCCCTAACTGAAGTCCATACATGCTCTTTGGTTGGTGTTTCAGTCTCTTGAAGCTTTCATGGGCCTAGGTTAGTTGACTCTGTTGGTCTTGTCTGTTTTTGTTTTTTGTATGGCCTGAGTGTTGGTTTTCATTTCCACAAGTGAGCTGTAAGGAGAAGTGTCAGAGATGGACAAGTTGAAATACCTGGAAGATCACATGTTTAAGCCAAGGTCTAGTTATGTTTCCTTAGCTCAAACCACCTTATCTCTTCACGAGACTTCAGTCACACTTATAAGCCCTGTAAAAGTTGATTTCCCTCTCTGTGCTCTCTACCTTTAGTGAATTTTTGTGGCACTTCTTCAGCCATTTCTGAGGTTATCTCTTCCAAATTTTACCTGATTGATGAGGGCATGGGAAATATATTCCAGACAGAAGTAAGAATGTGAGCAAAGGTTAAGTGATCATGGATTGGGAATGATAGATTTTTGATAAACAGTGTTGCCTTTTTGCTCTATTCTGAGACCTGCCAATCTTCATGGACAAAAACTTGTATTAAGAATGTTGGATTCCTGTGAGCCTTCTCCCCCCTCCATTTCTTATATAATGGTATCATTTTATTGGAACTTTCTGCCATATTCTCGTAAAAGCTTGGTTCAAAGTCTCTATTTTGAATCCCTTTCTGTTTTAAATACACTAGCTTTGCTTTTTTGTAGAAGATGTTGGCTAACACAGACATGAACCTGAGTGAGTTTACTGAGCTGAATGGAAAACAGTCTGACTGGAATATTGAGAATATGATAGCAGGTGGGAGGGTCCAGCAAGTCCCAAAAGGAACAGTCATAAAGGAAGTCTGAGGTAAAGAGGGGAAGGTGGCAGAGGATTCATGCATCAGAAAACATCCATGCTATCTAGACAATTCAGATGTTTACAAGGAAAGTTAAAAATGCAATATCTTTATAACTAGTAACAATAAAGTAAAACTGGGTCCCCCCCAAAAGGTTTAAGCTACTGGTTTTATTTTTTAAAATATCCTCTTTCACAAACAGGGTAATGATTAAGCATATACCAATAGTCACAATTTTTAATGAATGAATAGCTGTAGAGGTAATGATGTTAAAACAAGGACATTTGCACCATTCTCTAGAAAAAGGCAAATATCCTTAACTTTTTAACACACTAAAGTATTTATGTTGGTTTATTGTTTTTAATGAAGTGACTGTCCTTGGTTGAGAATATTTTAATAAATACAACATTCAGAAAGCAACAATAGAATAGTTTCCACAAATTCCTACTCTGAAATTGACCTGGGAGAGTCTAAAGCTTTTTTTTTTCTCTTTTTCTTTTGGTTCATTTATTACAGGTAGACATTAAACAAATGTTAACAGCAGTTGGTAATTATGACATAATTACCCAATTATATTATAGCCTGACTATTGAAGAATCACAATCTCAATGTGAAATAAAAGGATCACATCTAAATTTTATCAAACATAATGTTAACTAAATTCTTGTAATCCAGAATTGTGTGTCAAAATAAATTCACCGTATAGTTTATATTAAAACAAAGAAGTCCACATTCTAATGTAGAATCAGCCACCCATGTATGTTGGTTATATATCTATCTTCGAAACACAGCACATTATACAATCCCAACCTATATAGCATTAGTCAGCTCTTCCATTGCTGTGGCAAATACTGATAGAAACAGCCCACACTAGGAAGTGTTTATCTGGGCTCCAGGTTTCACAAAGTTTGGTTTGAATTTGTTGGCTATGTTCCCGTGTCCTGTGGTGAGGCTGTGACAACATCTGGCAGATGCTGCTTACCTTATGGAAGACAAGAAACAGAGAGAAGGGACTGGAGACCAAGTAAAAATTTCAAAGACATGCCCCTAGTGATCCACTTCCTGTAGTTAGCCCCCACTTCTCAAATACTTCCACTAGCTGGGGACCAAGTGTTCAACACACAACCTGTGAGGAACATTTCTTATGTTCTACAACTGGGCCGACTCTTCAGATCACCATTTTTTTAAGCCCTAGGCATGATTTTGGGGGCTGTAGTTTTTAGTTCCAATTTTTTTTTTCTCTGAAGCTCACTTATTTACACTCTTACTTTTCTTCCAGTTCTTGCCTTTGCTGCCAGGTTTCTGTTTGCTGTATCATGTTCAAATGCAACTGAACGTTGGCAGGAGATAGGGAATGTGGAGCTGAGTGAGATTTGAAGAAAAACACCCCTATGCATTTCTACCTGGGAGTCTTGCTTGAGGCAGATTTAGAATCAGGTTTTAGTATCTAATTAACTATTCCAGCATTAAAAGAGAATTTAGAGAGATGCTTCAAAAAATGCTTACAATGAAGGTGGCTTTCCCTGTAGCTAATTCCTGCCCTATAACTTTAGGCAATAATATAATGGAATTTTATTTTGGAGGTAGGAAAATGTTAATACTTTACTATGCTGTTTTTTTTTGCTGAAAACCTTGTGTTAAGTTTAACATCCTTACATGGCTGCTAAAATATTAGAGTCATTGAAAAGTAGAATTTCATGTAATTAAGGAAGATTTATGGTCATTTCTGGAGGGACAGGGAAAGCACAGCCAAAGAGACAGGCAGAATGAGGTTCGACATTCTTGTGCTGAGGTTGTGGCTCCATAGTAGAGCATCTGCCTAGCACAAGTTAGACCCTTGGTTCAATCCTCAGCACAGGAAAGAAGACAGGTAAGAAAACAAATACCTTTACATTGCCTTAGTGATGTAAATAGTGACAAGTTCCTCAACCTCTCTGCACTTCTGGATACATGGATTAAGATCAATTCGCTGGTTAAGAGTTTCTGAAGAGGAAGCTACTGGCCAGTGTGGGAGATGGCAAGGAGGACAATTGGGGTGGGAGACACAGAACATCTATGAAAATTGTCACAATGAAACCCATCATTGTGTATAACTGATATAGTCTAAGAAAATTAATTACAAAGAATTGTTTTCTTACAGTTTAATGGGACACTAAAGCATGCAATGAGATTAACGCTAACAGTGAATGAGTATGCTAAATCTTTAAAAGTGTTAACAAAATTAAAAAAATGAGTTGAGAGGGAGAGGGAGGGAGAAAGAGAAGGAGAAAGAGAGAGAAGATAAGGGAAGAGGAGAGAGAGAGACAGAAAGAGGGAAAGTTCTGAAAGCTAGATTCAGGCAAAACATTCAGGCAGTAGAATGTTTCTCGTCTAACACGTCAAGTGATTATTATTGGTGAACACCACTGCTGTGCTGATGTCCTTTAAAAAGGAATGTAGAATTGTTGCTGAGATGGAATTGCATGTAGGAGATACCTTGAATGAATAGGTAAGCCCTTTGGTAATATATACAGTTTTTAGTGATTGCTCCCGACCCTCCTGGTTCTTCTTTACATGCACGAGTGATTCATCAGCCACAGATTTCTGATTAAGGTCTTCTCATTACTTTCTCAGATGAATTCCAGTCAACACTAATGAGTGTGCTCAAGCAGAAGTAATAGAATCCCTTCCCACAGAGTTGAAACATCAACTAGAAGGATACTATTAATATCAGCTATATGTTCACTGATCACAGGGATGGTGGCCCAGCCACAGAGGGCCTGGAAACAGGTATTGCAAAGGTAAGAGCAGCCAAAGGATTTTTCTGTACATTATTTCTTCTTTGCTTTGTCCTGCACAATTGTAGAAGTGAAGAGCAGCTCTCTTGCTTCTCTGTCTCTAGATTATGCGAATTCCCAGACAACTGTAGGCAATGATGAACTCGGCTTTCCCAGCAGCCCAACACTCTGCAGTGAGCAGGAACTTTCCTATATTCGGTTCCTAATAGCTCAGAAGCTGAGACGTAGTACCCCACGACTCCAGCCACCTGCTGCTTCTGGGGTTCATGAATCTGTGTAGTTCAGTGGTTCTCAACCTGTGGGTCACGACCCTTTTGGAGAGGTCGAACTACTCTTTCACAGGGCTTGCCTAAGACCATTCCAAGACAGTGATTTACACTACAGTTCGTAACAGCAGCAAAATTACCGTTATGAAGTAGCAATGAAAATAATTTTATTGTTGGGGGTTACTACAGTGCGAGGGACTGTAGTAAAGGGCCACAGCATTAGGAGGGTTGAGAGCCGGGTGTAATGGGACTGGCAACAGCGCAAACAGGGCGTACCTTACCAGGAAGGTTGTGAGGATGAGCTGAAAGAGTGTTTGCATTGCTTAGCGTGGCGCCAGAAAGGAAGCAAACGTCAACTGGAGTAAGCTATTATTGCTGTTGTTCCTATTTATCGAGTCATTCCAGACTTCGTAAGAGATCCTTTTTCTCAGAACTATTGGAAGTTTTAGGGAGTTAGGAACGACCTGCTTATTCCCGAGTCATCTCTGAAGCAAGTTCGGAAGTTTGAGACTTGGTTGTGCTCTGGTTAGCACAGTTTCTATCAGTCTTGGAAGCATGGCTCCCATAATTAAATTTGTTAGTCTCTTTTCTTTCTCATGCTGTTGAAGCTCACCAGATGGAAAGAAGGAAAAACAAGAAAGCTTATCATTATCAGGGATTTAAAAAAATGTATTCAAGCTAGCTTCTTAGCTATTTCTCAACTTCTAATGTACAAAATAGGCTTTAATAGTAATATAATCATTGGTACCAGTTGAAGTCTGCAGTTATTAAAGCAATAATAAAAAAGAAGTCATCATGGCTGTACACAATTTCCACACATTTTAATAGGCATTCGCTTCTGAGTAATTAAAGCATTTCCATTAAATTCTCAGATGAATAATTTAATGCAAATGAACATTAAGTCAGTATACGCTCTGCCTGAAAATGTTTTTGTTTTTGCTTTTTTTTATTTCTTCCACTTTCTAAAATCATTTGACTGTGTTTTAGAATTTTCAGAAAAAGCTAGTGTTTTCGTATTTAAAAATACTAAAAATAGGCAAAATGATCTTGGGAAATAAGGCAGAATTATTTAATTTTTATTGAATATCTTACCTGTACAAAATAATGGGTTTCACTGTGACATTTTCAGACATGCATATAATATCACATTTACCTCTCCCTACTGTTTCCCTCTTGGAAAGCTCTCTGCCCCTTGTGATACTCATTCTCTTACCTCCTTCTAATTTCATGCCCCTCCCCAAAATGGTTTTTAGTAACAGATGGTTGGGATTTGGATCAGTTCAACCTCCATGGTACGTTAACCAATTCCAAGAGGACAGCTGCAGGTGCATACATATAAGCAATGCTAAATGGACTCAAGAAAAGAATAAGAGGCCATGAATTTGCAGTGGAATCAGGGGTACATGGGAAGATTTGAAGAAAGAAATGTAAATATAGTACTTATGTGTGAAATTATGAAAAACAAAAGCTACAGTGAAAACTAGAGTCAAAGCTGTGAAGTTATATTTGACTGTTGTGAGTGGGCATAGCAGGGTGACAGGGGCTTATGTCACTGCAGTGGAGAAATGAAGGGGTCAGAGTTTCATCAACAGAGGATCCTATGGGTGGTTTGGAAGAACCAGAACGAATGGAATAGAGAACTTTACAGACCTTCAGGTGACGATAACACACTGAAGAGCAAAAATGAGAAGACTCATAAAAAATGTGTTTAGTTACTTTTCTGTTGCTTTAATAAAATATCAGGACCAGGAAAAGTCATAGAAGAAAGAATTTATTTGGGTTTATCTTTCCAGAAGGATAAGAATCCATCACCATCATGGTGGGGAGGCGTAGGAGTAGGTAGGCATGTAGGCTGGAGCAGGAAGCTGAGAGCTCACATCCCCAACCACAAGCATGAAACAGAAAGCAAGCTGGAAATGGCACTGGGATATTTTTTTAAAATTTACTATTATCATTTATTACAATTTATTCAATTTGTGTCCCAGCTGTGTCCCCCACCTTCATCTCCTCCCAATCCTATTCTTCTGCCCTTTTCTCCCCCTATACCCCTCTCCTAATCCACTGATAGGTGAAGTCTTCCTCTCCTTCTATTTGACCTTAGCATATCATTTCTCATCAGGACTGGTTGCATTGTATTCCTCTGTGGTTTCCTCTGATCACCGAGGGGGAGGTGATCAGAAAGCCCATCACTGAGTTCATGCCAGAGAAAGCCCCTGCTCACCTTATTAGGAAACCCACTTGGAGACTGAGTATATGGGCTACATCTGAGCCTGGGTTTTAGGTCTTCTCCATGCATTGTCCCTGGTTGGGGTAGCAGTCTCTGCAGGGCCCCCAGGGCTCAGTTTTATTAGCTCTGTTGGTCTCCTTTTGGAGCTCCTGTCCCCTCCAGGTCTTTCTATCTCCCACTTCTTTTATAGGACTCCCTGCACTCTGCCCAAAGTTATGAGTCTCAGCTTCTGCTTCAATACCTTGATCAGTAGAGTCTTTCAGAAGCTGCCTGTAGTAGGCTCCTGTCCTGTTTCCTGTCTTCTCCTGCTTCAAATGTCTATTGTATTTGTCCTTCTGAATGAGGATTGAGCATCTTCCCTAGGGTCTTCCTTGTTGTTTAGTTTCTTTAGGAGTATAGATTTTAGTATGTTTATCCTATATTATATGGTTAATATCCACTTATGAGTGAGTATATACTCTGTGTGTCTTTCTGTTTCTGGGTTACCTCACTCAGGATGATCTTTTCTAGATCCTACCATTTGCCTGCAAATTTCATGATTTCCTTGTTTTTAATAGCTGAGTAGTATTCCATTGTGTAAATGTATCATAATTTCTGTATCCATTCCTCTGTTGAGGGACATTGATCAACAATAAATGGGATCTCATGAAACTGAAAAGCTTCTATAAAGCAAAGGACACTGTCATCAGAACATAATGTCAGCTTACAGATTGGGAAAGGATCTTCACTAGTCCTATCTGACAGAGGGCTCATATCCAGAATATACAAAGAACTTAAGAATTTGAACACCAACACACCAAGTCATCCAATTAAAAAAATGGGGAACAGAGCTAAACAGAGAATTCTCAATAAAGGAATATCAAATGGCTGAAAAACACTTAAAGAAATGTTAACATCCTTAGTCATCAGGGAAAAGCAAATCAAAACAATCCTGAGATTTCACCTTATATCCATCAGAATGGCTAAGGTAAAAAACTCAAGGTACAACACATGCTGGAGAGGTTTAGAGAAAGGGGAACCCTCCTCCATTGCTGGTGGGAATGTAAACTTGTACAACTGCTTTAGAAATAAATCTGGTGCTTTCTCAGACAATTGGGAATAGTGGTACCTCAAGACCCAGCTATACCACTCCTTGGCATATATCCAAAATATGCTCAAATATATAACAAGGACATTTGCTCAACCATGTCCGTAGCAGCTCTGTTTATAATAGCCAGAAGCTGGTGTTGGGATTTTAATCCAAGGCCCATCCCCAGTGATGTACCTCCCCCAGTATGGCTGCACCATCTAAACCTTCCCTAAGAGCACCACAAAACGGGGAGTAAGTGTTCAAATGCACCAAACTATGGTGCATTTCTCATTCAAACTACTGCAGAAATAAAGATGGTTGGTGTCTTCAAATACCTTGTAAATCTGAGTTCAGAACTGTCCTCAGTGTTTTGTGGCCTTCCTTGGAGCCTTCACATACCAATGTGTTTAGTCCTAATTTTCTCTAGGAGGGACAGTCTGTCTGTGATGCCAGAGTTTCTCCTGGGTGAACCTATTCTCCCAGAACACAGGCTTGGGATAATTATTGTGATTGGTTCAGGTTTAGCCATATAAGTTGACTTCTTTCTTTGGTGACATCACTATTATTATTATTGTTATTGTGTATGTATGATGAACATGATGTGCATGTGTGTCCATACATCATAGTATGTACATGGGGGTCAGAGGACAACCGTAGAGGTCAGTCCTCACCATGTACCTTGTTTGAAGCAGGGTCTCTTATTGCTCACACTGTCTATGCTACTATGCTAGCCCTGGGGAATTTTCCTGTCTCCACCACCCATTTTCCTGCAGATGTGTTGAGATCATGGACGCCTGCCAGGGCATCTGGCTTTATGCAAGTCCCTGCAACCTAAAGTCCAGTCCTCACACTTGTGCAGCATGTGCTTTGTCCGCTGGCCACCACTAACCATGGTAACACATCAAACGGCTTCAAAATAAACTCAGGAGTCACTAGGGGGAGAAGCTCTCCATTTTTTCCCACTGAGAACTTGCACCTTGGAGAATGAGGGTCTGGAGATGCCTTCCACTTAGTGGAGTCCACAGTGAAAATGAGATGGAGGAAAGCGGGGTAGTGGGATGGTGTCTTGGTTACAGTTCTATTGCTGTGAGGAGGCATCATGACCAAGGAAGCAATAAATGGGAGCTTGCTTACAGGTTCAAAGAGCAAGTCCATAGCATCATAGTGGGGAACACAGTGGAAGGCTGTCATTCAGGCAGGCAGGCATGGCATGGCACTGGAGCAGAAGCTGAGAGGTCATGTCTGACTTGTAAGTTACAGACAAAGAGAACAAGACTGGGCCTGGCATGGGCTTGTGAAATGGCAAGACACACCCCAGTGACACACCCTCCTAATGTTTTCCTAACAGTTCTACCGACAGCTGACCAAGAATTCAAGCATATGAGCTTAGGGGGGCATTCTTATTCAAACCACCACAGATAGGATCCTGCACTTGGTAATATTGTCTGAGATCTAAATCATGTTTTGTATAAAGGCAGCAGAAGAAAAAAACTGCAGTTTCCTGAAGTATGAGGGCTCTCTTGTGGCCCTTGTTGGATTTTTCTGCCTTTGCAGTGGTAGGCATGCAAATGTAGACTGCAGAGAATTTCCAAGGCACAGCTTTCCTTAATGAAATTTGCTTAAATGGGGTGCTGACTCTGCTTGTTGACTGTTATCAATACTTAAAGTGTTCTGTTTTGGTGGAGTGACCTTGAGTCCCTCCTGTTCTATGCAATTCATCATTGCTAATGTGAAGAAACCCTCTCTTTTTCATCTTGTGCATTTTTTTCCCTAAGAAACATGTTCCGAGTTCTTCAGATTCTCACTTGTTTCTTGCTTATTTTGTCAGCTCATTAGTAGAGAAAATTCCATATAACCTTCCCAATTATTTGTCTTTTCCTTAGAAAAAGGTGTTAGCTGAATGTCAATGAATCCTACCCCTAGCTCTAGCTCCTAGCCTAGTGTTGCAGGCTTCTCCTGATACACATGTTTTACAGAGCAACTCCCGCATTCCCAAGCTTCAACACTAACTCTGGTTTACTATTGACAAAACAGTATTTTCTCACCCCTGGGGCAAAGATTTCATGGGGCAAGAGGTCTTCATTGTTGGGTATTGATTAAGTGGAAGCCTGATTTTTTTAAGAAGAATTAATTGCATGATACTGTGTTTTATTATCTAAAAAAACTGAGTACCATTGGTCTTATTACTCATTGTTTTTGGTTTGAAAATGTAGCTGGATACATACATGCCATTTCAGAGTTACTAGAAAATCATCTGCTTAGTCACTTGATCATTTAACTACCCATCCATCTGGTGAATTTAATTTGAGGATCTCTCCTGTTGGAGGATTTCTCTGGGCCTTAGATGTTTTGACTAATGTCCCCATCACACTATTGATGTTTCATAGCTGTTTTTTTTTCCCTGTGACTATAAACTCCAGAGGAACAGAGGCTAAAATGTATTTCATTGGCTAACATACCCTCAAATCCAAGGCCAGAGGCTAAGAAATAACCAGAGCTCAGTAATTATTTTTTTCCGATGGTGCTCCATGTCTTTTAAAAGCTGGGAAGGAGCAGACCTGCGGAACAGCTGATAAAGATGCTCAAAAGAGTTAGGACTTCAAAGTTGTTGCTGTCTCCATGCAAACACACCATGCTGAAATAGCATCTTATGTCCTTTGCTATTTGCTTTTGATACTTCACAGTCTCTGTTTTTGCTTTGGAATTAGAAGAGAGGAGGCTTATGTTTGCCTTGGTAGCAAGTGTTTGGGAAGGCTTCAGAGAACTGCAAAAGAGGTACTCTTACAAGCAAATCCCCCTTTCATCAACATTTCAGCACTCTCCTCTAAAGAAAAGGGATGAGAACAAGGATTCAACTTAGTACAAAGTGACTCAAGTCAGGTCATGAGCGTCCCGACTCACCCAAATGCAACTTTGCATTTAAATTAAACGCGAGGGGTTTGGTATCACGGTAAGAAATGGAATGAGGTTAGGCGAAATCTTATTATTTGAATGTGGTAATCGAAGCCACATGTTTGGGGCTGTGTCATTTATTACCATCACCCAATCTTTGGCTTTGCAGTTTGAGGCATGGCAGAGGAGAAACCTATCAGAGAGCAGCTTTGAGTTACTTATCAGGTATCCGTGTAACCATGAGTTACTTGTACACATCCACACTTCTGGGTTTGGGAATGTTTCTCTCAGATTTTAGGTAACAGATTTGTCCAAGGCACAGTGATAAAAAGTTAGGTCAAAAAGGAGAAAAAAACAGAATTGCTATTAATGTTAAAAAAACAAAACAAACAAACAAACAAACAAAAAAACCACAAAAAAAACATACTGTTGGCACTACTCTGGATATTCAATGTTTGTGTGAGAAGAGCTACACAAATCACATATCCTTGCTGTGTCTTCTGTCTGTGTGTCATCTTGTCTACGAACTTAGTGATCAATTGCTCAGACTAGCATTAGACTTCTAGGGTTTGTGTCAGACTGTCACTTGTTCCTGAAGCCATGTAAGTGTTGACAGTTCTGTGCCTCAGTTTGCAAAACTGCAAAAGTTAATGCCAACACAACTACCTTAGATTATTGTGACAATTAAATGAGATAGTAGATGCAACAGACTTTGAAGCTTAGGGTCTAGCACAGCGTGGTGACCCAACATGTTTTTCTCTTGATCATCAAGGACTTTAACAGCTACTACATGCCACAAAGTTTGATAGCACAAAAAATGTACCAAGATGCTCTTATCTGTGGAACTTTTTGTCTAATGAGACACAGTACCAAAGCCAAATCAATTAAAAAACCAAATGATTATCTAATATAAAAAAACCTAAATAGAGAACAAAGTGGGAGAAATTTTTCCATCAGTTAGGAGGATGGAGCAATCACACTTGCCTAATAGGTTTCTGAAAGTTACTTGTATAATACATTGTTTGAAAGAAAACTCTGGCAATCAATATGGTTCACCATTAATATTTTAGTTATTTTTTATGGAAAAAAATTACTTTAATTATCACGGATCTTGGATTTAACAGTTTTCTTAAATTTAGCTAGGAATAGAATTGCTTCTCCAGTGAAGAGGATTTATCTTTTGGTAACACACACATTCACACAGAGACACACAGGCCAACATACATACAGACACACACACATAGACTAACAGAATGTCAGACTGACAGACACACACACACGCACACACACACACGCACACACACACACACACACACACACACACACACACACCAAGAGGGCAAGAAACCAAAGCAAATGTCAGATGTTACTGCATCAGACTAGAGCATTTGTGCTCAGAAGAGGCGGAAACCAGCAAAGTGAAATTGAAAGGAAACCATGTCTAAATTGACATTTTTAGAAAAGAAAACCTAAATAGCCAATGGGTAGGTGAAAACGTGCTTGATGTCAGTAGTTATCTGGAAAGGTAAATCAAGCCACAATAAGACATCGCTTTACTCTTATCAGAGTGACTATTACAACAAAGCTAAAAGTAACTTTTGTTAAGGATGCAGGAAAAGGAAACTTATCTGCTGTGGTAAGAGTGTAGTTTAGCGCAGCCATTATGGAAATAATATGGAAGCAATCAGACTAGTCAAAGCAGTATTACCATGTTATTTCACAGTGCCACTACTAGGTGTGTTCAGTGGAATTGGATTCACCCTGCTAAAGATACCTGCATGTCCATATTCAGACCACAAAGACAAAAACATCAAACATCTATTGATAAAGAAACGCAGATGGTGTGATGTGTGTGTGTATTTGTGTGACATTGTTCAGCTTTACAAAAGAAAGAAACAAAGCTGACAGTGGATGAACCTGTAAGTCACTTAGATTTACAGGTGGAAATAGGCAGTGAAATAAGGCAGACGACAAATACTGCAATCCTCCCTTAAATATGAACCCGAAAAAGCAGAACTCACAGAAATACAGATTGTGATGATGTGTTGCTGGTAGGAAAAGTGAGGAGGTGTTGATCAAAATATACAAAGTTCTGAAGAGCTAATATAGACCATGGTTACTACAATTAAAATAATAGAGATCTGATATTTGCAAAAAAAAAAAAAGTTGACATAAATGTTGTCACTACGCACAAGCAAGTGTACTTATGAGGGGTGTTAGATAGGATCTTTAGTTATAATACATGTGGTAATAACTTTACAGTGTGTGTCTCTAAACATCTGAAACCACGATATAATATTGTGTGTGTGCGTGTGTGTGTGTGTGTATGTGACTAATACTTAAATCTGAAAAACATATGCCAGAGGAGAAACATATGGAAAAAGACCATAGTTTGGAGAAAACATGGTGAGGGAGACTGAGGACACGGGTATAAGAAAAGCCACTCTATATTTGTCAATGGGGGAAAAATGAATACAGGAGAATGATGTGGGGAAGCCTGGGTTTTCAGATTTGAACCGGAGTTCTTTTGAGCTCAAACTAAAGCATACAGAAGGTTAGAGTTGGCATTAAAAACACCAACATCCGGAAAAAAAGAAAAGGAAAAAGAAAACAACCTAAGATCTCCTTTTCCTTCTTTCTCACCGGTTTTCTTTTTCTTTCCCCCTTCATTTAGATTCTCTCTTTATGCTCTCTTCTTATGCCAACTCCTTACCGCCACAAACTCAGCTTTTGTCCAGCATCTGTTAGGGACAGTGTTCCTTCATCCTGCCCCACCTTTTGTAGTTCTGGGCCTAGGGCTGGAAGGATGCAGAGAATCACAGCACAGCTTTCACTTTGCACCTCTAACTCGATTTTCGATTTGTATGTTAAGTTTCTAAACAAGAACTCATTTGGGTAAAATGATGCTGGAGTTCCAGAAAGGTTAACCCTACAGCCTCAGGGTACCGAATCGTACCCATTTCTCATTTTCTTTAACCACTCCACGGATAGTAAAACAGATTCCGGTAAGGACCCTTTTCAAATAAATGTGTATTTGTATACGCTTTTTAAATTTTTCATTATTATGCCTTTGAACTATTTTTCTTTATTATTATGTTGTTGGCCAGTGATGCTTGTTGATGTTCTTTCTGGGGGGGGGGAAGGGCTGGAAGGCTGTTTTATAATGTTTCTCTGAATCACACAACCCAGAATAGCACCTTAGAAGCTTTTCAGCAGGCATTAGTGACTCATGTAATGAAGCATTGCTTGCTCCGACGTATCAGAGTAATTATGTGTGCGAGGGCATGCTTTTCTCATTCTGTATGAAAGCAACATTCCATAGTCAGGTTTGTTTGTCATCTACTCCTCTGCTGGGTATGAGGAGGGTCAACTTGTCTCCCTCAGAGAGGAAGTAGTCAGAAAGAAGAGGAGGGGAAGGTGATTCATCATTCAATGAAAAGGTGATTCTACATTGCCCTCTCCCATCTGTGACATGGGATCTGATGGTTTTGAGAGAGAGGAAAGAGATCTGAATAGCGATGGTCCATTTATGAGTAAGAGGATGACTCCCACTCCTCACCTAGTCATGTCAAATAATTCAGTCTAATATTAGTACATGTGAGTTGGGAGAGTACATGAGAATGTCCCATAGAGTTTTCTTTGTTTATTATTAATTAATTCAATTCATATCTCCATCATAGGCCCCTCCCTCTTCTCCTCCCAGTCCCACCTTCCTTCCCACATCCCTCTTCCCTATTCCCAGACACCCCAGCTCATCTATTCACATGAGGACTGAGTTCATCTTCCTCCTCTGTGGCCTGGTAGGGAAGTCCCATCAGGGGGAAGTGTTGAAAAAGCAGGCAACATATTGCATGTCTAAGATGTCCACCACTCCCCTAACTAGTGCCCAGATGAAGATGTCCACTTGACTTATCTTTTTGGGGTCTGTGCCTTGTACAATGCTTATCCTGTGCTATATGACTCAAATCTGTTTATAAGTGAGTACGTACCATACGTGTCTTTCTGGGTCTGTGTTACCTCCCTCAGGATGATCTTTTCTTGTTCCATCCATTTGTCTGCAAACTTCATGATTTCCTTGCTTATAATGGCTGAGTAGTACTCCATAGTGTAAATGTACCACAGTTTCTTATCCATTCATCGGTTGAGGGCCATCTACATTGTTTCTAGTTTCTGGCTATTACTAATAAAGCTACTATGAACATGGTTGAGAAAAAAACTGTTTGTTAATCAAAACATATAATGCAACATAAAGTACCTGTTGCACCAACTTGATGTTTCTTTATTTCAAGTTTAGAGGTGTTATAGTAATTGTGTGTGTGTGTGTGTGTGTGTGTGTGTGTGTCTATGTAGACTAGAAGAAAATGTTATCAGGCACAATACACCTTGGGTTTTTGTTTGTTTGTTTTTTGAGAGTGTCTCAGTTTCTTGGAGCTTACTGAGTAGGATGGCCAGTAGGCCCCGGAGATCTGGCTGCCTCTGCCTGCCGAGTACTGGGATTACAGGTGTGCACCTGGCTGTATACCTGGACTTTTATGTAAACTCCTGGAATTTGAATTCAGGCCTTCATACCCGTAAAGCAAGCACTTTATACATTGAGCTTTATCTATAGCCCAATTCAGAAAGTTTGTGAATATTACTCATGTGTTACTGTCTTTATTCCTGTAAATCCAGCCCTCACAAATTGTTCCTTTTTTGAGCCCCATCACATTTAGCTGTACCACGCTCATCTTTTTTTTTAAGTAAAAAGATACTTTAATCAAAGTAAATGTTTATGATTTTCACATATACATACATGAATACATATATTTGTACGAAAAATAAAAATAAAGAGAAAAGGATAATGTTGGGAGATATCTGTCTTAGATAATCTGTCTTCTATTGCTGTTAAGAGACATCATGGCCACGGCAACTGTTAAAAAAAAAAACATTCAACTGGGGCTCGTTTACAGTTTCAGAGGAAGCATGGTGAGGCTAAGCACTGCACTCAGGGTCAGCCGCTTTGGACCCAGAGAAGAGCATGTCTGATTGCATGCAGGTTGATGCCCCAGGTCCCGCCTCTGAGAAAAATGTATCAGACGGGTCTGATGCTCTTTGGATGGATGACACCTAAATGAACATCAGTACAAAGTCCCAATTTATTTCTAATATCAGAGATCAGACCTCTGCTCTTGCCTGATGCGTCTAAAACAAAAAGGGGGAACTGTAGAGAGCTGCATAATGCCACGCCTGAAAGATGGAGCTGGTTTCCGCCTTCCACCTTCCCAATGGTAAGTGCTCTCTGTCATGAACAACTCCACATTTGGCTAAGGCCGAGGATCTGGCTTGCTTCCATGTATGTGGACCTATCTGCATTGCCCACGTGGCATGCTGAGGTTGGCTACCCAGAGGCTATTTAAAGTGGGCTGGCTTTACCCAGGGTCAGATGATTGTTCAAGGTTCCTGAATAAACTGCATTGAAAAAAAAAAAAAACTTAAAAAAAAAATCTCCCTCAAATATAACAGAACCTTCCTTGGTTGCTTCCTGCCCTTGACACGCTCATCTTTATAACCAGTTTATAATCAACTTTCTTAGAGGTTTTGGTCATCTCTTTTAAATATATTTATGAAAGTGTCTGTGATCTGACTATATTCTGCAATTGTCTCCAAATGGTTTACTGCTCTCCTTTGGACAACATATGTTAATATATAATGAAGGAATTCTGAATTCACTAAATATGTGTGCATTCCTGTTGTGGATTAACTATTTATTATAGCAAGGTATAGTTATAAATAATTCCATATTTAAAAAATCCTCCACATGGTAATGTCTGAGAATTTGGCTTAAGCAACAAACACAAAATACAAATTAAACTCAACAGATAAAGAAGTTTGTGGAAGTAAAAGGCAGAAAACCAGGAAACACCCTGACAACCAGGCAATGTGGTACTTAGTCAATACAATAGCACAATACACCCAACAACACACAGTGAGTCTATCAAAGTGAAGACCATAGGACTGCACAGCAACACAAACAAACCAGCGTACAATAGTACCCACAAGCTGTGATTCCAACTGGGTTAAAAAAAAAAGCACACTACAGGAAAACTACTGGGAGGGAGTATCTAAGATTAAGAGTGGTTATGCAGCAGACAAGTGCACTGGCTGTCTCACCCCCTTCCTCATCTCTCATTGGTGAAGGTCATTGCAAGCAGAGGCCAAAAGGATGCTAATTCTTCCTCTTAAAATAGCTGGACTTTGGAACCCTTCTCCACTGCTGGTGGGAATGTAAACTTGTACAACAACTCTGGAAATCAATCTGGTGCTTTCTCAGACAACTAGGAATAGTGCTTCCTCATGATCCAGCCATACCACTCCTAGGCATATACCCAAAAGAGGCTCAAGTACACAAAAAGGACATTTGCTCAACCATGTTTGTAGCAGCTTTATTTGTAATAGCCAGAAGCTGGAAACAGCCCAGATGCCCCTCAACTGAAGAATGGATGCAGAAACTGTGGTACATCTATACAATGGAGTATTGCTCAGCAATGAAAAATAAGGAAATCATGAAATTTGCAGGTAAATGGTGGGACCTGGAAAGGATCATCCTGAATGAGTTGTCCTAGAAGCAAAAAGACACACACGGTATATACTCACTCATATAAACATACAACATAGAATAAACCTACTAAAATCTGTACATCTAAACAAACTAAGCAAAAGAGAGGACCCTAACTAAAATGTTCAATCCCCATCCTGAAAGGCAAAGAGGATGGACATCAGAAGAAAAAGAAAACAGGAAACAACCTAGGAACCTGCCACAGAGGGCCTCTGAAAGCCTCTGCCATGCAGACTGTCAAAGCAGATGCTGAGCCTGATGGCCAACTGATGGGCAGAGTGAATGGAATTTTATGTAAGAAGTGGGAAATAGTAAGAGCTGGAGAGGACAGGAACTCCACAAGGAGAGCAACAGAACAAGAAAATTTGAACACAGGGAATTTCCCAGAGACTCATACTCCAACCAAGGACTATTCATGGAGATAACCTAGAACCCTGACAATGCAGCCACTTCTGATGAGAACTGATAGACTAAGATCAGAAAGAAGGAGAGGAGGACCTCCCCTATCAGTGGACTTGTGGAGGGGCATGCATGCAGAAAGGGGGGGAGGGTGGGACCGAGAGGGGAGGAGGGAAGGGCTTATGGGGGGATACAAAATGAATAAAGTGTAATTAATAAAAGTTAAAAAAAATAAATTAAAAAAATAGCTGGACTTTTTTTTTTTTTTCTGTTTGCACATGAGATAACCTAAGGCTGACAGGGGTCCGGTGACTTTGCTAAAGTCACACCTTCTGTAAGGAGCAGAGCTGGATTTCAAGCAGAAGTTTTTGTGTGTCTGAATTAGGAAAATACTGGAACTGGAACAAATAACATGTCCTGAATTTGAATGTCAGTGTTTCCATGAGTAAATGACCTTGGCCTTCGCCACTGCCCCAACCTGTAAAGAGATGAGGACTAATCACCCCACCTAACTAGCGCCCTGGTGTTGAGAGTTTGTGACATTCACATCTTTTTTCTACCTCCTTTTTTGCTTGCATGCATCTCTTTTGCTGAAATAGTAAGGTCATTTCCAAGAATTGGATTAATGGTTTTCACTATAAATTCTCATTTCTGACACTATGCATTTCAAATGGAAATTGCATATCTCACACAGAGAGAGTATTTTTATCAAGCGGTAATGTGTTTGCTGTGCAGATTAGAGGTGAAAAGTGTCAGAGAAGTTCAGACGCCTTCATATTTGTTTGTTTAAGTCAAGGAAAAGGAGCGTGCAAGAGGTGACGTGATTGATATGGCGCTGCAGAGTTCTGGCTGCTGCTTGAGTATGGCTCATCAATCCCAGAAAAAGATTTTCCATTTAGCTAGGTGCAGAGCCTCATGGCAGACAGCTGCCTGCACAGCTGGGGCCCCAACCCTCACTCATCATGCAATATGCACTAGAAATGGCTCTCAGCTGACAGTACTCATGCCCATCTGTTTTGATAATATTGTAGCCTCCTGAATACTGGTCAACTCCATGATACTATTTCTCTCTCTGACCTCATTAATACATACAAATGGAAAGCTAGACAAGACTGAAGACAGTGTATTGACCAGGTCTCTTCATTTTGCAGAATGAGAGCTGAGGTTTAAAAGATCACATGATGGCCATTGTTCACACAGCTATGGAGAAAAATGCTTGCTGTTTTAAGCTTAAAGCCTTTGCCCCTATACTCCTGGAATTTTTCCGACAATGACCCTGGTATTCCTCCCAAAATATTATTGCTGCAATAAAAGATCATGACCAAGCCAAATTATAAGGAAGAGTTTATTTTGCCTCACAGTTCCAGAGGGTTAGAGTCTATAACGGTGGGGCACAGCACAGTGGGAGGAGCATGGTGTTAGGGACAGGAAGCTGAGGGTTCTAATCTTGAGCTACTGGTATGAGGCAGAGAATGTACTATAAATAGGTGAGGAATTCTCATCTCAGAAGCCAGCTCCCAGCAATGTATTTCCCCCAGCAAGGGCTCACTTTCTAATAGTCCCCAAACAGTACCACCCACTAGGGACCACGTATTTAAATACCCAAGACCATTAGGGGAAATTTTCTCATCCAAACCACCACAACAGCCTTGCTATAAATCCACTCTTTCAATATGAAAGTCCCTTGTAGAACACATATTGTGATGCAGAAATTGTGGTACATCTACACAATGGAGTATTATTCTGAAATGAAAAATAAGGAAATCATGAAATTTGCAGGTAAACGGTGGGACCTGAAAAGGATCATCCTGAGTGAGCTGTTCCAGAATCAGATAGGCACACATGGTATACACTCACTCATATAGACATATAACATAGGATAAACCTAGTAAAATCTGTACATCTAAAGAAACTAATCAAGAGAGAGGACCCTGACTAAAATGCTCAATCCCCACCCTGAAAGGCAAAGAGGATGGACATCAGAAGAAGAAGAAAACCTAGGAAATAACCTAGGAACCTGCCATAGAGGGCCTCTGAAAGGCTCTGCCCTGCAGACTATCAAAGCAGACGCTGAGACTTATGGCCAACTGTTGGGCAGAGTGCATGAAACCTTATGTAAGAAGTGGGAAATAGTAAGATCTGGAGAGGACAGGAACCCCACAAGGAGAGCAATAGAACTAGAAAATTTGAACACAGGGGTCTTCCCAGAGACTCATACTCCAACCAAGTATGAGGCATGGAGATAACCTAGAACCCCTGCACAGATGTAGCACATGGCAGTTTAGTGTCCAAGTGGGTTCCATAGTAATGGGAAGAGGGACTTCCTCTGACATAATCTGATTGGCCTGCTCTTTGATCATTTCCCCCTGAGGGGGGAGCAGCCTTACCAGGCCACAGTAGAGGACAGTGCAGCCACTTTTGATGTGATCTGATAGACTAAGATCAGAGGGAAGGAGAAGAGGACCTCCCCTATCAGTGGACTTGGGGAGGGGCATGCATGAAGAAGGGGGAGGAAGAGTGGGACTGGGTAGGGAGGAGGGGGGTTTATGGGGGGATACAAAGTGAATAAAGTGTAACTAATAAAAAAAAATTCTCAGGCCATAGTGGATTTTTATAATAGTATAAAAATTCTTTGCAGCATCTACAATTTTTTTATGAATTAAATGCAATTTTTTTAATATTTTTTAAATTTTTTTAAAAATTTTATTTTAAAATAAAATAACTTTTTAAAAATAAAATAGCTGTTACTATTTCCCACTTCTTACATAAGATTCCATGCACTCTGCCCAACAGTTTGGCCTGAGAATTTTAAAGTATATGTTTATCTTCTTTTTAGCCAGGGGTTTGTTATACTTGTGCACACAAATGTGTTGTGTGTACACACACACATGTGTATGTGGACAGGAGGTAAGCATATATTCGTGTAAATAGGGAGGCGAGGGTTAACCTCAGTTATACTCCCGCAGGGCACCTTCCTTGGTTTTGTTGTTGTTATTGTTGTTATTTTGTTTTGAGAAAGGGACCTCCCTTGAACTGATCAGCTGACTGATCAGTGAGCCTGTGGACTTATCACTCTCTGCCTCCCTGATGATGGGATTATAATTACATAACCCATCACTTATAAACCCGGATTCTTTGTAAAAGGGGTTTATCCAGGAATGCATCCTTTGTAAATGACTTGGTTAATGATTTTGATAAAAATACACGGAGCCATTTAAAAATAAAAAATCTGAAACAATTCACTCACCTCAGAGTTCTTCTCGGTGTGATTTTGCTGCTGCACCATCCCCCTGGACCACTTCCTATCATCTTGCACCTGAAGTCATGCTTTTCCAGGTCACATAAATAAAGCAGCGCAGTAGGTATGTAGGCTTCCCCTTGTCACTTAGCATAATGCTTTTAAGGTTCATCACGTTTGTTGCAAGTGTCAGCCATGTGTACCTCTTACTACTGGGCAACATTCCATGATATGGATGCCCTGCTGTCTTAGTGCTCTGCTCCTGTGAAGAGACACCATGGCCGCAGCAACTCTTACAAAGCAAAACATTTAATGGGGACTGGCTTATGGCTTCAAGGTTTAGTCCCTCATTGTCATGGTAGGAAGGATGCCAGCACACAGTCAGACACAGTGCTGGAGAGGTAGCTGAGAGTTCTAGATCTGGATTGGCAGGCAGTAGGAAGAGGGAGACATAGGACCTGGTTCAAGCATCTGAAACCTCAAAGCCCACCCCCAGTAGCATACTTCCTTCAACAAGGCTACACCTACTCCACAAAGGCCATACCTCCCAGTAGTACCATTTCCTGTGGGGGCCATTTTAATTCAAACCACCACAACCACTACTTGTTTAAGAACTCACCACACGATGAACACTTGAGCTGTTCCCAGATTTGAGACACAATGAACAAAGCTGATAAAAATATCCATAAACAGGTTTTTTATAGGTATATAGTTTTTTCATCTTAAGTAAATATCTTAAGGAAAAACCAATTTGATTTGTAATCATGAGGAATTCTCTACGTAAACAGAGACACTGAGGCTTCATGATAACCTCACAAGGCATAATAGCCCCAAAACACTGACACCTTGTGATAGTCTCATAAAAGAAGAAATGTACCAGTAGGGATAGAAGGCTGTAGTGGTTTCCTTGTAATGCAATTAAATAAGAAAACAGCATATCTCTAAGAATGATGGAAAATATCTACTCATATGCCTACTGTAACCTCTATTGGTCAATAAGAATTTGTCATTTTTAAGTAAAAGAAAGCCATGAACTTAGAATGAGTCCTCATAGAATTCAACTTCAAAGACCAGGCCAACAGGATGCGGAAACCCAGCCTGACTCATCTTTTGATTACCAAGGAAATATCAATCTCACAATCACTGCCTATTCTTACATACCTACACTGCCTCTGTAAATATGGTTTAAAAATAGAATAAATTTCAACATAATTTTTCTTCAGCTAAAAGCATTCCCCAGGGTTCTGTGCTCTCTTTATTGTAGGCTTTGTCTCCAAAATGTCACAATGTCCTATGGTGGCAAGAGGACTAATGGTTTCCAAGCTGTTTTGCAAGGTGAGCTTATACTGACATATGCTGGTTTCCAGTTTCATGCCTAATGATGGTGTTAGTTCACGCAGGACATGTCAGCTTCTCAGAACCTGGTAGGACATCACATTTTTTCTCTTCTTCTATTTTATAAAATAAGTACCACATGCTAAGACTCCATCATTTCCTTTAGCATTTTGTCTGTGGTTTATCTTGTCAAAAGAGGAGGCCTGGCTTCCCTGGAGCCCTGGCATTTAGCAAATAGCCATTTCTCTTGCAGGAATGTCTCTGTGTGGTTGAAACCAAATCTAAGATAATGATTTTGGGAGCTTTTTATTTAAAGCCAGGTGCTTTAGGACAAATAAGAACTGATCATCCCAGTATTTCTCATTCCAACATTCCCTATCTTCACCTACAAACTTCCTCAGGCAATAAGAACCAATTTTTTTCCTTTAATTATCATGAAATATCATATACATCGAATCATGTTTTGGTTGTGCCCCATGAATTTCCTATACAACATGAAATAGAGGTGTGGCTCTAACAAACTTGCTCACCAAAAACATAATAGTCTACATTTGGGGAAAGCCAGTTACTGCCCAAGGAATTCAGCTTCTGAGATAAAACATTCCATGCAGTGTTGAAAGGATATTCATAGTCTTCAGGCAGGATTCTGTGCTTGCTAGAACTCCAAAATTGATGGCTCCACTCTCAGCCTAGTGAATAGCAATATAGATTTTTTTCATCTGTAACAATGTATGTTGCTGTTTCTTAGTTTCATTTCTTTTTTAATTACACTTTATTCACTTTGTATCCCCCATAAGACCCTCCCTCCTCCCCTCCCAATCCCACCCTCCCTCCCTCTTCTTCACGCATGCCACTCCCCAAGTCCACTGGTAGGGAGGTCCTCTTCTCCTTCCTTCTGATCTTAGTCTATCAGATCACATCAGTAGTGGCTGCATTGTCATCTTCTGTGGCCTGGTAAGGCTGTTGCCCACTCAGGGGGAGGTGATCAAAGAGCAGGCCAATCAGATTATCTCAGAGGCAGTCCCTCTTCCCATTACTATGGAACCCAGTTGGATACTAAACTGCCATGGGCTACATCTGTGCAGGGGTTCTAGGTTATCTCCATGAATGGTCCTTGGTTGGAGTATGAGTCTCTGGGAAGACCCCTGTGTTCAAATTTTCTGGTTCTGTTGATCTCCTTGTGGGGTTCCTGTCCTCTCCAGATCTTATTATTTCTCACTTATTACATAAGATTCCATTCACTCTGCCCAACAGTTGGCCATAAGTCTCAGCGTCTGCTTTGATAGTCTGCAGGGCAGAGCCTTTCAGAGGCCCTCTGTGGCAGGTTACGAGGTTGTTTCCTGTTTTCTTCTACTTCTGATGTCCATTCTCTTTGCCTTTCAGGGTGGGGATTGAGCATTTTAGTCAGGGTCCTCTTTCTTGATTAATTTTTTTAGATGTACAGATTTTACTAGGTTTATCCTATGTTATATGTTTATATGGGTGAGTGTATACTATGTGTGTCTTTCTACTGCTGGGACAGCTCACTCAAGATGATCCTTTCCAGGTCCCACCATTTACCTGCAAATTTCATGTTTTCCTTATTTTTCATTGCAGAGTAATACTCCATTGTATAGATGTACCACAATTTCTACATCCATTCTTCAGATGAGGGGCATCTGGGCTGTTTCCAGCTTCTGGCTATAACAAATAAAGCTCCTACAAACATGGTTGAGCAGATGTCCTTATTGTGTACTTGAGTCTCTCTTGGATATATGCCTAGGAGTGGTATGGCTGGATCTTGAGGAATGAAATAAAATTTATTTAAAAAATGTAGATCACCATGAACTATGCTATCTTGTTGACCCTTTTAGACACCATCAGTTGTACACATTATGTGCCAGGAGAGATTTTCCATGTATCATTTACCATTTAAACTCGGATGTACCCACAACTAATCTGAGAATTGTTTTGAAAAGACTGAGCCTGGAGCATGCATGGAGATTCTGAACTTCTCTTTAGTTCCAGGGTGCTAGTGCTGTGGATCATCTTTTCAGTGGCTAGTGTTGTGCACCACTCTTTAAGTACATGGCTTTACATGTAGCACATTAGCACTTATCATGTTGGAGCCTGAAATCCTCGGGCCATAACTGTTCCATGTAGTTCCATATATGTAATAGTTTTCCTTAAACAACTTGTCAAAGCCTGTACTTCAACATGAGGGTACATAGAGAAGGTCCTGCACTTGGAAATTTTCCAGTTAAACAGGGAAGGGTAAATCATTAAATTAAATTATATAGACAGATTTGTATGAATATCTTGCTTGTATGAATGCCCATGCACCATGTATGTGCACTGCCTGAGGAGGTCGAGGAGGGCATCAGATTCCCTGCAACTGGAGTTACAGATGGTTGTGAAATTCCACATGGGTGCCGATAATTGATCCAGTGACCTCTGCAAGAGCAGCAAGTTCTCTTAACTGCTGAGCCATTTCTCCAGCCCCTGTAAATAATTTCTTAAAGATTTATTTTTATTTTACTTTGCATATTGGGGGGGCTTTACATGTAGCACATAAGTACTTATGTTGTAACTGGAAATCCACATGTGTCAGTGTGTTTCTTTGAATTTATGCCATATATATGGGTACCTGAGGAGGCCAGAAAAAATGTGTCAGATCCCTTAGCACTGGAGCTATAGGTGATTGTGAGCTGCATGCTGGCAACCAACAGAATGCTTGACTGTGATAATATTGAAGGTCTTTGCATAGCTTTCCTTCAATCAGCTGTCCCCCTCACAAAAGCAAAGTATGTGTGATAGTCACCATTTATTCATTATGGCCAAAAGCTGCTAACTCTAAAAGGCTTTTTTGTTATGGACAGATGACCAAGGGACATCACAAATCGAAAGCAGAGAAGCACTTTTATCAAACTGTAACACTCCTAAGTCTTACGGCACAGTCAGAGCCTATTTCGAGACCAAGTCAAGAGACTAGGCAGAAAAGTCAGTAGGACATCAGTATCTAGTACCACTTGCTGTCTGAGCTTCTGTGCTCTCTAGTGCCCTGTGCTTTATCTGGCGGAGGTTCCTCTCAGTTTTCTCTGCATGTTCTCGCTTATTCCCGGATGCTTTGTCACTATTCTTCTAGGCCTGTCAATGAAGGAGACCAATATGTCTTGTTGTACTAACGACATGTTTGCAAGCTGGACCTCCTAGAATTGGAAGGGTTGCTGCTTTCACTGTGCGTAGCTCATCATGGTTATTATTGTTATCATCATCATCATCATCATCATCATCATCATCATTATTATTTGGAGAGTTCTCAAAGTCAACTTAACAAGTGTGTGTAGTTGTTTGATGAATAGTTCTTGTTCAATAAATCTACATTTGAGACCTGGTTTTACCATTTAGCCTTTTTGTCATTAAGACAAGTCACAAAACCTCTCAAAACTCCATTTTGTTGTTTGAAACACTGGGAGTACGCTGAGCCAGGTGATGACAAAGTTGCTTTTCATTTCTCAATGCCCACTCTGTAACTCATAAAACCGTACCCGTTCCTGTCAGTATGATGAGGCCTTAAATATTATTGAAATCTGACGGGTGAGGTAGCTCAGCAGCTAAGAGTACTTGCTGTTGCTGCTCTTCCAGAGGACCAGTGTTTGTCCTAGTATCCATCTATTACCTCCAAGCGCAAATCTTGTTCTAGTGTATTTACCGCCCCCTTCTGGCCTCCCTGGGCATGATGCACACACAAACAAAACCCTTGGCCAAATAATTTAAATTTTCCTAGTTTAGCCGGAAAAAATTCAAAGTGCAGATGTCATGTCCTTAGAATGATAGACCCTTTGCATCTGAGAATTCATGCCCAGGAGCTTTAATTAAGAGGAAAAGGCCTTTATGAAACATATTTCAGTATAAGGCCACTTGCTACAGGGTTTTGGCCATGGTAACAATTGACTTCAAACTTGTTTGCTTTCAAATGGACAGCTGTAGATGAATATTAATTTTTCTTTGAGGGCTTTTTAAAAATAGGTTTTTTCTTGCTAGTTTTATTTTTACAATGCAATCAAGGACATTAGTACTTCTGACAAAACAGCCATTAAACGTGCCACTTCTCAGCTTGTAATGTTCAGACTTTCACATTTATGCTTTCATGTCTTTATTCTTGCCTAGGTAGATGCAGCTTTTGAACTGCCTTAACATACATAACCTTAAAATATTGGTTTTATTCACTTAAAGTGTGTTGATCAGGCACCAGGTAGAAGATGTCCATTGCTTTGACTTAAATCAATAACCCGTTAAGGTAAGAAAAACTCATGTGACTTTATTGATCCTATTGGTTCTGTTGTTTGATTGGTTTTATCCTTAGCTATCACAAAAGTTCTCAGTTTCTTAATGTGTGAGAAGGAGAACTAAATACAGGATTTTAATGATTATATTGAATAAACGTTTCCAAAACTATTTTTGGGTTTTATAATATTCCAAAAAAATGGGATCAGATGAAAACAGAGAAGGGTTTCAGTAGGCTGTCTATAACTTTGTAATTTTCCTCTCCTGTGTGAGTCCTATTTCCATTGTGTATTACTGGGATGGTTCTCTGGGGGAGGTTCTGAACTCTTGAGAAATTTAGCACTCACTCATACAAAATAGCATAATCCATCACTATGTAAATATAAAGTATTCATGCTCTAGGGATCTAGGTTTAGTTAGGCAATGTTTATATCCTATATTAGTATGAATATTTTTTTTCATGCTCCAGAGTACATTGTCCAGCACTTGAGACATTTTCATGCTTATGAAACAGAAATGATCTTGGTGGATTTGGAACCAAATCATGATGGCAGTTTAACATGGAAATTTTTTCTTTGCCTTTTCTTGATTAAAGTTGTGATGACTTCATTTACACCCTCTTTTTTTTTGTTGTTGTTTTTATTTTTTATTTTATTTTTATCAGTTACATTTTATTAACTCTGTATCCCAGCCGTGTCCCGATCCCTCATTCCCTCCCAGTCCCTCCCTCCCTCCCTCATCTCCACCGTGCCCCTTTCCAAGTCCACTGATAGGGGGGACCTCCTCCCCATTCATCTGATCCTGTTTTATCAGGTATCTTCAGGACTGGCTGCAAAGCCCTCCTCTGTGGCCTAACAGGACTGCTCCTCCCTTCGGGGGTGGGGAGACCAAAGAGCCAGTCATTGAGTTCCTGTTAGAAATAGTCCCTGTTCCCCTCACTTTGGGAAACCAATTGGTTACTGAGCTACCACAGGCTACATCTGAGTGGAGGTTCTAGGTTATATCCAAACCCTTTCAATACTGAATATCTTCCTCACTCTTAAATGTTTTCCATTTTTTTAAAATTTGAGGACTTGACATCCAAATATACTATATTTCTGTCATTTCCATCCTTCCCCTCTCCAACTTTTCCCATATTCTTTCAACCATGACTTCTTAAATTTATGACTACTTCTATATTTATTTTTGTTCTAGATGACACACAACCAACTCAGTTCAGTTATTTGCATATATTTAGGTCTGACCACTTAGGACTGGGGTCTCATCTCTGAAAAATAAACAAAATAGACAAATAGCCAATGACTGTCTAAGACTGTTCACCTGTGGGTAGGGCCTTTGTTGGTATGTTGACAGGTATAGTCTTTGCACATCTTATGCTGGTAGCCATATTGTTGAGCATCCATGGGAACAATATTTTTATCTTGTCCAAACAAACAATCGTATAGTAGTCATCCTGGAGGTTAGGCTGTTTGTGTATTCTTTCTGTCCTCTCTTCCTGGGCCTTAGTTATAGAGGTTGTGTTATAGATATCCTATTTAGGCTAAACACCCATGGTCACTTGTTCTCTGAAGTTTGACCAATTATAGACCTCATTATTAGTTTCACTGCAGAAAAAAGAGACTTTGGTGAGATAACCTTTTCCTTTATATTCTTTTGATGTTAGCTTTTCTCCCCATTATATAGATGTGTCTATATAGGAGTCTAAGAGACGGTTGTTCATTCTCTGTAGTTTATCTTCATTTGACATCTGAATGGAAAAGAGTTAAGAGTTAGAGGAGGAGAGGCCCATTAACCAAAGACATCATCATCATCAACATTATCATCATCAACAACAACAACAAAGAAGCTGACCTTGAGGAATTGTGATTTGTAGATGGTCAGGTTTAAGGCTATCAGACCCACTAGCACTTCCGTTTATATTCTGTCCAGACACTGAGGCTTTGGACTTTGTATGCTAACATTATCTTCACTTAGAGAAAATGATATTCCTTTTTTATCTTCCATCCCAATTCTTTCTTCTCTGTTTTCAGCATGATATCATGCTAAGAATTAGTTTTTTTTCCCCCTGAAGAAATCTTTTTTTTTTTTTGTTTGTTTGTTTGTTTGTAAATTCAAGTGCTGGTAAAGGAGAACTAACAGGGTTTTTGGGTTATTAGGATTTTGAGGAAATTGTTGGGTGGACTAGAAGACAGAATTTTGAATAAGTACCAGATTTTGCTGGGCCAGTTCATTTTCATGTTATTTATTGAGGAAAGGCTGAAAGGACTCAACACCGATTTATTGTGTAGGAATGAGTTTGGGTCTTCTACCTCCTAGAAGTATTCTGCTTTTAGTCAGGTAGAAAAGGCTGTTGGGCTATTTTGGACCTGTGAGGAGTGGATGGAGATGACTGTAGTGGACCTAAGAGAGCACTGTGTATGTACACAAGAGCGAGGCACAGAATTAGGTAAGAGAGAAAAGACCTGCATCCTGGATCCAGCCTTTGCTTTTGACCTTAGTGTGTTGCTTACATTTCTGAATGCATTCCTCGATTTTTCTACCTGTGGAGCCTGTGCGTTGTTGCTTTTCTTGTATTAATAGCATTATAACAAAGATCTGCCAGAACGTGGCATGGTGTGTCAGATTTTAAACAAAATTGGTGTGTTACAATACCTCTTCTCTACCAGGTTTCTAACATCTAAGATGATGTTGGGCTTGTAGGGTTCAATAAATGATGCTTTTCTGAAAGAAAATATGTAGTAATTACTCTGATTTCTTTTTTTCCCCCATTATATTGTGAGTGTTTTCCTATAAGTTATTTTCAAAAACATGATTTTTGAGTGACTGCTGTGATCAATACTTAATAAACACGTTTAGAGCCTACATATCCTGTTGTGAGCTTCTATCCGTTGTTGTCAGTGGATAATCACTTTTTCTCAAGATGCTGATATTGAGCAATAAATTTCTGCAGTTCTCTTAGGCTAGTGTATCCAGAGCCTGCAGCACATTCTCTTGATCAATGACAGTGGTGGCAAAATTTGGACCGTTGCTGCTGAATTAGATTTCTGGAAATAAACACAAGTCACACTGGTCAAATTGTTGAATATGAAGAAGTATACAGGTAGATCAAAACGTGAAGAGTCTACTGTTGCCTTGATTTTGAAAATAATTTTGATTCTAGAAAGCAAAAAAAAAAAAAAAAAAGGAAAGAAAAGAAATTACAGTGAAAGAAGGAGTTATGTTGGGACAAGCAGATAAAGCTGTACAAGGTGACTATTTGAAAATGACTCATTTGAATGTGTAGCTTTCAAAATTTTATCTCATATCATAGGCCAGCAGAAAAACACTCAATTTTTAAAAAACTAATTTCTTTTTTTAATTTAATTTTGTTTTATTAATTACACTTTATTTGCTTTGTATCCCCCCATAAGCCCCTCTCTCCTTCTCATCCAGTCCCACCCTCCCTCCCACTTCCTCACAAATGCCCCTCCCCAAGCCCACTGATAAGGGAGGTCCTCATCTCCTTCCTTCTGATCTTAGTCTATCAGATCTCATCAGGAGTGGCTGCATTGTCATCTTCTGTGGCCTGGTAAGGCTGCTCCCCCCTCAAGGGGAGGTGATCAAAGAGCAGGCCAATCAGGTTATGTCACAGGCAGTCCCTCTTCCCATTACTATGGAACTCACTTGGACACTGAACTGTCATGTGGTACATCTATGCAGGGGTTCTAGGTTATTTCCATGCCTGGTACTTGGTTGGAGTATGAGTCTCTGGGAAGACCCCTGTGTTCAAATTTTCTTGTTCTGTTGCTCTCCTTGTGGAGTTCCTGTCCTCTCCAGATCTTACTATTTCCCACTTCTTACATAATATTCCATGCACTCTCTAGTACAGCTTGAGATCAGGGGTGGAAATACCTCCAGATGATCTGTTGTTGTACAGGATTGTTTTGGCAATTCTGGGTTTTTTGTTTTTCCATATGAAGTTGAGAATTGTTCTTTCAAGTTCTGTAAAAAATTGTGTTGGTATTTTGATGGGAATTGCATTGAATCTGTAGATTGCTTTTTGCAGGATGGCCATTTTCAACTGAGGAATGGATACAGAAATTGTGGTACATTTACACAATGGAATACTACTCAGCAATTAAAAACAAGGAAATCATGAAATTTGAAGGCAAATGGGATCTAAAAATTTATGATGAGTGAGGGATCTCAGAAGCAGAAAGACACACATGGTATATACTCATTTATAAGTGGATATTAGACATATAATATAGGATAAACATACTAAAATCTGTACACCCAAAGAAGCTAAGCAAGAAGGAAGACCATGGGTAAGATGATCAGTCCTCACTCAGAAAGGCAAGCAGGACAGACATTGGAAGAAGGAGAAAACAGGAAACAGACCTACCACAGAGGGCCTCTGGAAGACTCTACCTAGCAGTGTATCAAAGCAGATAGTGAGGCTCATAACCAAACTTTTTGCAGAGTGCAGGGAATCTTATGAAAGAACGGGGAGATAGTAAGACCTGGAGGGGACAGGAGCTCCACAAGGAGAGCAACAGAACCAAAAAATCTGGGCAAAGGGGTCTTTTCTGAGACTGATACTCCAACCAAGGATCATTCATGGAGATAACCTAGAATTTCTGCTCAGATGTAGCCTGAGACTATCTCTGACACGAACTCAGTGGCTGGCTCTTTGATCACCTCCCCCTGAGGAGGGAGCAGCCTTGCCAGACCACAGAGGAGGACCAGGCAGCCAGTCCTGATGAGACCTGATAAGCTAGGGTCAGATGGAAGGGAAGGAGGACCTCCCCTATCAGTGGACTTGGGGAGGGACATAGGAGGAGATGAGGAAGGGAGAGTGGGATTGGGAGGGGATAGGGGAAGGAGTTTATTTACAGAGTAAATAAACTGTAATTAATATAAAAAAATAAAAATTAAAAACGATCATATTAGTAAGATTTCATGGGTTCAACTCCCTGTCATATGAAGCAGAAACTATCTTGAAGCAGATATCATGGTTTTCTGGCTCTTAGAACATTTCCATCCCCTGTTCCATGATATTTCCTGAGCTTTAGCGTAGGGGTGTTGCTGCAGATGTATCAGGTGGTAATGGGTGCTCCACAGGCAGCTCTTCTGAGTTTTGACCAGTTGTGGATTTCTCTGACGATTTCTGTCTACTTCGAAAAGATGCATCTTCGATGAGGATTAAGAGCTACACTTATCTGTAAATATAATGACAGATCTTTAGACTGTACCTGCGCTGCCCAGTTTTGTGTCTGCCTGATCAGCACAAACTTTAGTCATCTGAGTGGAGGGAAGCTCAATTGAGAAAAAGCCTCCAGAGGATTGGGCTGTAACCTTGAGGGGCGTTTTCTTAATTAGCGATTGATGGGCAGGGCCCAGCCCATTATGGGTGGTTCCTCTCCTGGGCTGGAATTCTTGGTTTCTGTAAGAAAGCAGGCTGGGAAAAAAACAAAAAAACAAAAACAAAAACAAAAAAAAAACACAAGGAACAAACTGCTAGGCAGTATGTCTCCATGGTTTCTGTATCAAGATCCTGCCTGCTGGTTCCTGCGCTGCTTGATTTTGTGTGGTGATTTCCTTCTGCTAGGAACCATGACGATATACCTATGGTGAATAAACCCTTTCCTCTCCAAGTTGCTTTGGTCACGGTGTTTCAGCATAACAATAGTAATCCTAATTAAGACAATGGTAGCAGGTTCTCCTCTAGGGTACATCACCTCAACAGAGACAGGTAGTTGACTAGGTTTAGAGCGCCAGGCATATATACTCCGCTGTTGACTGGGACTTAGGGCCAATAAGGTTACCTCTGAAGTACATGCGCCACTATTATATTAACTGGGCTAGGTTACCTCTGATTTTTCAGGTTAAGTAACCTGTGTCTGAACTAGTTTGTGACTTCCCTTAGGTCACTCAGTTAAACAATGATTAATGTAGGAAATTAAACACTGGCCATCTTGGGGCACTGACAGACATATGTAGACTCCTTCTCTTTCATATTCTTTAGAAATGTGAATATTTAGAGTCACTGATTTTACCTAATTTGCTTCAACATGTCCAAATTTGAACTGTGTTTAGAAAGATAGATAATAGCAGTTGATAGAATTGATTATTTGGTTGGTAACTTTGTCTAAATTCAAATTCTTAGACTTGGTAACCAAAAGAGGAGAATTTGCTTAGTCCTTTCCATTATTTGATTTGTTTGAGAGCTAACAGTCCCCTCTGCCCACGATGGAGCTGTTTTTACCACAAAGTAAGATTAGTTTGTTTTCCACTATAAATTTTGTGGACAAATTTAGAGAAGATCCCTTAAAATGACATCTGCTTGGCATGCATTGTGACTGAAATGTAAACAAAATATTCCCCTGCCACCAGTGCCTGTTTCATTTTGTGAGAGTGCTAGTTAACACTTAAGATTATGAGTCAGGGTGTCTTTTAGTCTCTGCCCAAATCTTCTGACTCGTCATTACTTTTCATTCTGCAAGCACACACAGCCCAATCATTTTGTGGGCATGTAACACATTTTGAAATAGTGGAAATGGAATAGTGTATATAATGCTTCTGGCAATAGACCACTATTTTCTTCCAGGAACCGCTAGGTTTTCTTGCAGAGATAAATTCAAGTGCAGTGGGAACGTCCACGCTCTCCGCTTTGTAAATCTGGTGGCAGCTGTGTTCATCTCACAAAGCCGTGCTGTTTAGAGAATGGTATGAAAGAAAAAATGTCTTCACCTTGCATGCTTGTTTTATAAACATCACTTTTCCAAAGGGGGCTGCAACTCTATCCAAAACACTTGCTTAAAGTATGCAGTGGAAGCAGATAGGCCAAGATTCTGGGATTGGATAAGTGTTACGGCGGATACAAGGTTGTAAAAGGTGTACATTTCATAATGCATTTTGAAATGTGACTTTCATATAAAAATTGCCTATAATATAAAAAATAGATATTAACCTAAACATCCAAAAGCTGAGGAAGATTTAATTCCTACCTATGACATCATATCTTAGCAATCACAGCCATGTAATAGCATGACAGGAGTGCTAACCAGACAGATGTGTGTATCTTTGTCCATAGCTTTAAAATTTACATTTCAATATGCTTTCAAAGTATGCTTTTCATACTTTTTAATTAGCTTGTTATGTGCATTTCCCCTTCCTGTCTGTGCTGTTTTCATAAACATCCATTTAGATGTCTGTATAACAGAGATATTTAGGCTCATTGAACCGCTCACGGGCTGTTGCGTGGATTTTCGCCTCTTCGTCGTTACGTGCGGTGCTATCACAGGGATCTGTGAATGCAGGTGTCGCCGTGCCCATGATTGTTTTCCTGTCATCTTTATTTCCTCCCTTCAGATGGCTGATGATGTCATGAAATGTATGTCTTCCTCTTGAAACCTCATCCCAGTGACTGCCTCCAGGTGCAGGCCAGATGCATTGCTGTTTTCTGCCTACGAGGTGTTTCGCCTTCATCACAGCTGGGCCGCCTACTGCCTGGAATGGAGGAGCTTGCCTCCAGACACAACCCTGTCCTGACTGTTTGCTGTGTGCTGAGCTGCAGCAGCCTAACCACCCTCACCCAAACAAAAAGGGAGAGAGAGATGTTTAAGTCCCCATTTGACTTCATCTGGGAACAGGGTCTTCTTCCCTGATGTGGGAATGAATGACAGCTTATTAGTAGTGTCTGTAATCCAGTGATTTATGTCCTTGCAAAGTGAGAGAGATTAGGGCAAAGAAACAGGCAGTCATGGGAAGAGAGAGGCAAGGACTGGAGATTGGCTATCACTTAAGCTACCAGAGGGTTTGCAGAGTTCCACCCACAGCAATTTTAGAGCGGAAACTGTAAAAGACTACATTTCTGTTTCTTAACCTACTTGATTTGTGGTACTTTGTTATAGCATGCCTAGGATACTAAGTCATTTCTTACTTTCCGTGGAGGTTGGCTCTATGTCTCCCTTAAGCTAAAACCCGAGGTAGCTCAAATTGCATATGTAAAATGGTATCTCATTTTCAAGAGACTTACTGAGTCTTTTGGTTTAAGTCAAGTCTCAGCTGCTTATAGTAAAGGATGAGATATAACTGATACACTTATATTTTCTTTCTATTAGCTTGTCTTATGGTTTGCACAGCAGCTTATGAATATTTGTGTTTATTTGTATGTTTCTCTCTCTTTTTTCATTTGCTTTTAGTCCTTGGCCTTTCCGTTTAATAAATACTTGTTTTTCATCCCCCCAGAACGTAAACTTCTGGGAAACAGGAGCTGTGTCTTTCATTCTCCACTGTGCCTGCAAAACACATTTGCAGTAAATGAGTTCCTGGTGAGAAAAGAGGCGTCATGCCCTGTGCTTTGTGCTCCCCGGGCATCCCGGTACACCTTGCTTCTGTCGCTGATCAGGAGCCTGGAGAGCTGGCAGGCTTGCCTTTGGGCTGCAAGCAGCACTGATTTTAAAATGGTTTCTGTGAGTGCCTGAAAGGTGAATTCTCAAAACTGTTACTTATGGCAGGACACTTTAGAAGGTAAGACCTCACAGTAAGAAACCAGAGGTGGCAAGAAGAGGGATTAAATTATGTTCAAACAAGGCAGTAAAGGGATGCTCAGATTTTCCCTACTGGCCCTCCTGTGATGCAGAAATGCAGATGAGTGAAACCTTTTGTAGAGGCTCATACCTTTGTTGTGGGACTCGATTTTTATTTTATTGTGGTACAATACATATTATTTGGGTTGATTCCCTGCTAATCCCATCTTCACACAATTCCTTAATCTCCATGCAAGGAACCCCCTAAGAATCTTTCTTTGTCATAGAGTCAAATTACCATCTATAGACAAAACAATAGAATAGCAGCTAGGTGTGTTTAACATACTTTGAAAGAAATGCTGGCCTAAGATTGAGACAGAAATGTTTTTGACAAATTCTTTAGGCAACATTTTATGTCCTTGAATCTATCCTCTCTAGCAAGAGGGAAGTAGTGAGAAGGTGAGAGAATGGTCTCCAGAGAGCCTTCTCCTTACCTCATCAAGAGTTCAGGTGCTTTAGAATTAATACAGAGAGGCTCTCTGAAAGGCCAAAGTCTTTATTTTTTTATTTTTATTTTCTAAATTTTCTCTGATGGACAAGCTACCATAGTCTAGTTGAACACAACACTCTTTTGTACCCAGGCTGTTCCCAGTGTCCTATACAACTGCTCCTTGTATGATATTCTATCTGATGCTTGCCAAGTTGGGAACAGTGTGCGGAGAAAATTTGTTGTTGATTGAAGTGAGTGTTTACAGAATATCTTTGAAATAAACCATTGAGCTAGATCAGTAAAGGCTGCAATTGCCATACTTGCTGTGGCATATGTTGTTCCTGTCATAAAATGCAGAGAAAATTTTATTACTTTAATAAAATCTTACTTATTAAAACTATTAAGTTTCATATGCTTAAGCAGTTGTGATTTTCAAAATAACTGGCCCACAGGACAAACTCCGTGTTTAGATATTTGGATGATTGTGCTGGCTAGTTTTATGTCAACTTGACAGAAGCGTAGGGAAGAGACTACAAGCTGTAAGATGACGCAACCCCTTTCCTCCCCAAGTTGCTAATCATCATGATGTTTTGTCACATGAGTAAAAACCTTAGTTGGGGCAATAAGTGAAACCTGTAGATATTCTACTCTTGGGTGTAACAGTGGGGTTTGGTTTTGGACTAATGCAGTGCCAGATGCCAACTAGTGGTACATGGATACAGAGTAGCATCACAGGGCAGAGAAAGGTGCAAACGAGGACCATGAAACCAACTGTAGTAATCCCTTGTTCCTTCAGTCCCATGGTTCTTTCTACCAGGCAAAATCAAATGAAACTAAACACAGAAGGCGTTCATATGATCCTTTTCCACAGGGATGTTCAAGCTTCACTTTAAAATATACATTAGATTTTGTTCTTTACTTCATGAAAAGCAACTCATTTTTTTTTTTTTCAAACTTGGAGTAGAAATGATATCCTTACTCTGTGGCTTTTCTCTCTTCCATACACAGGGGGCTTCTTTCTGCTTCTAAAAGTAAAAGCTCATATTTGTTTTATGATTCTCAGCCTTGCTCTTCTTTCTATATACCATTGGACTGACATTAGGATATATTAAATGCTTTGGTAACTGAGTAAATTTATAGTAACTAGAAAGAGCTGGGGATGATAGAGGTATGGTCCTTATAATACATTTTCACTTAGAGTATCTAAGGGTATCATTTGTTAAGCTGATATCCAGCGGAATCTTTTCAGGAATAAAGGTCTTTATCAAGGGCTCTTCGGTGAATTGTTGTCATTTTGAATTGAATTTTGAAAATCATTACTCACAGAACATGGTAGGGCTAAAGTAGTTCCTTGTGGCGATTGCCCCACTTTGAACACCTGCTCTAGATTAAGATGCTGCAACATTTACAAATTTGAAAGCCATGAGAGAGACTTGAAGATATCCAAGGAGTCAAGTGCAGAGGGATCACACTTCATGAGAGCAGTTACGGTTATTTCCATCCAGCTGCTAATTCAGAGTTCTGAGAGCAGCATTTGACAGGAAGAGCAGCAGCAAGCTGTGGCTGAGGAAACAGTGAGTGGTTCCATCATTTAGCTGGGGGTGTTAAATTGCTATGACACTGAGTATTGATCAGAAATAGCTGTTCATAATGATGACTACTCAAGGCTTTGTAGCTTCTGGCTAGTTGCTTGAGAGGTAGCTTTATACTGAGTCAGAAGTAATTTTTTTACTATGATGCTGGGGACCGGGAACGGCTTTCTCTTTCTAATCCTGAAAAATACTTGTGTCCAGTGGTTCAGAAAATTATGTATAGAGCAAATGATTTTATTGCAAACCTACCAAGTGGATTTTTTTCTTAGATTAAAAATAATCCAGTCTTATACTTTATACATAAAAACATATGAGATATTATATAAAAAAACAAAACTGAACCTTTAGATTTTATGCTTAGTACTGGTGAGCAGTAATGCACAGGTATATTCAATTTTTTTGATGTAGCTTTTTAATTTTTTTTTATTTTTTTATGATTTATTCACTTCATATCCTGATTGTAGCTCCCTCCCTCGTCTCCTCCCAGTCACACACTCCCACCCTCTTCCCCTTCCCCCTTTTCTAGACTACAGGAAGGGAGAGACCTCCTGCCCTACCATTTTACCCTAGCCTATCAAATCTCATCAGGGCTGCCTGGATACTCTTCCTCTGTGGCCTGGCAAAGCTGGTCTGCCACAGGGAAGAGCTGGTGACAAAGTCCATGTTAGTGATAACCTTTGCTGCCCTTACTAGGGAACCAACATGAAGACTGACCTGTCTATCAGCTACATCTGAGCAGGGGGTGTAGGTCCTCTCCTTTTGTGGCCCTTGGTTGGTGCATCAGTCTCTGCAGCGGAGCTTTTGTCCCTTCTGGGTTCTTCTATCCTCCAACTCTTCCATAAGACTCCCTGTGCTCTGCCCAAGGTTTAGTTGTGAGTCTCATCTGAGAGTGAAAATTAGTGAAGATGCTGAAGTTGAATATTACCAAAATTAGCATTAAACCAGCCATCTATTTAATGAAAACCTGGGGAGTTAATTAAGGCTGCATTACTAAAGGTATGTCACAGGTCATGGTAGAACATAAAACTATACTTTTAAAGAAAGCTATGGAATCCTCTGTGAACAGAGGCTTAGATTGGTGCATTTTGCTAGTCCCTTAGATGTCATGAACAGCCCCGAAGAGGCTTTGTGTTCAAAAGCAGGCAGGTTCCCCTTCAGCTGTCACTAGCAAGCTCAACACCTGCTCTTACTACAGCTCACAGTGGTGGCCAGAAGGTTGGAGAGAACCCGAGTTTGAGCTCTTAAAGAACAGCGGGGGCTTTTGAAGTGTGGAGCTTGCTCTCTCTGCTGGCCTGCCGGTTTCTGATCAGTTGCTCAGAGGTCCCCAACAAAACAATTGCAGAGACAGGAGGAAATCAGTGGTTTTGATATTCTGTGTGCCATCCCCAAGGTTTTCGTTTTGTACATTCCCATTTGATTTAAGCCTTCATTTGAAAAATAAAACCCATTTTAGAAAAGTAGAAATTTGAAAACTGCTTAACATATCACTTGATGTGCTTGGATTGAAAGTTTTTTGCTGTTGGGTCAAGTGCTCATTTGTGTGATCTCAGAATTAATAAGCCTTAAATAGAAATATTTTTGTTCAGGAGAAGGCTAGGGTAAATTTTATGAATTATCCTTTGAGTTGACTGTGATCATTTGTCAAAAGTGGGCCAATATAAAATTATTGTCTCCTTTTTGCTTCTTTTAAAAATATTATTTTTATTGTGGAGGTATTGCTTTTACAAATTGTGGAGAGGATGAAAAATACTGTTGTGCATAAAGACAAAAGTAATTCTTCCACATTCCCACAGGCAGCAAAACTGCATTAAAAAACATTTCCTTCTAGCCTTTGTTCTGCGCACGTATGTGTGTGCTTGCATATTTGCTGGCATGGTGTAGATAAAGTTTTATTTTCTTATCCTTTGTTTTATGCTGTAACTCTTTTCCCTTCATTAAAGGTTCCATTGTGTAGATGGTGCCATAATTTATTTTACTACTATACTGCTTTTGGACACTGTGGTTGTCTTAAATTCTGTACTCTTATGAATAATGCAGAATACATCTTTGCAAGAGAAAATGTAACAGCATCTCTCAAATTTTCTGTGGGATGGAAGTCTGCAGGTATGAATATCATATAAGGGGTAGGAAGTTGTATGTATCTCTAAACCTTTTCCTACACTGTGCCCAAAATTGTAGCACTGTATGCCCCATGCAGAGATCAGGGTCAGCACTGCTTTGCCCATTCAGCAGTAGACATTGTCAGAACTTTTTAATATTTTTTGCTAGTTGATTTATCCATTTAAGACAAATTTTAACCACCTACTATTTACCTGGATTGGGAAAGTCATGGTTGAAATTTTGGCCTGCCCCTCTGTTCTCCCTGTTTGTGATGTCATATATTTTCAATATGATTAAACACTAGAAGAGGAGCAATACTTTTTCGATGGCCTATTTTTTTGTGGATCTAAGAAAAGAAAAATACTGAAGTTTTTCAAAACATGAAGTGTTCTGAATATTCAGAGTATACACTTTACATAATGAGATATAATTAGAAATCTTTGTCTTGACCTTGATATTCATTACAAATGCTCTGTGTCCAAGGTGTACAACCTATTTCTGAACCTATTTCTCCCCCATGGAAGGCAGAGTCAGACAGAGGTCTGGTGGTATTCAGGAAGATGCATGGTGGAGTCAGGCTGCTAGATGCAAATCATGTATCCATCCTTGTTAAGCAGTTCTGTGACCTTGGATAACTTAAAATGCTAAGCTTTGGGTGTCTCCCATTCTACAAGTCTTGAGGATTAACAAGGGCTCCAGCTTTTCAATATTTTTATTGTTATATCATTTATGCATTGGATCTCAGGACCAATATAAAAAATTGAGCCACATGAACTATAGATTAGGGTCACTTTGATTTTCAAGTTTGCAGCTATCACATCCAAGAAGCTCTGCTGTCAAATTTCCCAAGAGATTTTGTTTTGTTTTGTCCTCATTTATTTTTTTCTGGACCCTTCACCAGCCAGCCTCCTTTCGTTTTTCTAGACAAATAAGTGTGCAATCACACTCACACACCGGGTCCTTACTTTGCTGGCTTGATTCTCACTGATGATCTTTGTATATGTAACAATAGTGGCCTTAGTCATAAACATGAAAGTTTGCTGATATGGTGTTTTCTGAGAACTGGTATGTCTCACAGGATCCTAATATTTTGTGTATTCCATCAAAACTAGCATCCTTTGCTTTCTTCAGTGGTTGAGCACAGTTTTGAAATGTCAACTGTTGTTTTGGTTTAATGGATCTTGGACATGTTTGAAGAAATCTCTCTATCCTATGCTTACAAATAAATTTCCTAGGTGTCCCTATGTGCCTAGATGTCCTAGATGTTCCATTCTTCTGTGCTCATCTACAGCACATACTAGAAAGTGTTCTTGGATACGAGTCAAGTATCATTGGCTCAGAGACTGTTTTGGCTTTATAGATGGCATTACCTGTTAGGTTTTTTTCTTTTTCTTTTTTCTTTTTTTTTTTTCAATGCAGTTTATTCAGGAACATTGAACAATCCTCGGACCCGGGGAAAGCCAGCCCACAGCTTAAATAGCCTCTGGGTAGCCAACCCAGGCGTGCCACGGGGGCAATGCAGATAGGTCCACATACATGGAAGCAAGCCAGATCCTCGGCCTTAGCCAAATGTGGAGTTGTTCGTGACAGAGAGCACTCACCATCCGGAAGGTGGAAGGCGGAAACCAGCTCCATCTTTAAGGCATAGCATTCCGCAGCTCTCTACAGTTCCCCCTTTTTGTTTTAGACGCATCAGGCAAGAGTAGAGGTCTGATCTCTGATATTAGAAATGAATTGGGACTTTGTACAGATGTTCATTTAGGTGTCATCCACCCAAAGAGCATCGGACCCGTCCGATACCTTTTTCTCAGAGGCGGGACCTGGGGCATCAACCCGCATGCAATCAGACATGCTCTTCTCTGGGTCCAAAGCGGCTGACCCTGAGTGCAGTGCTAGATTCGGTGTGGTGTGTATACCCTAATCCCAGCACATGGGAGGCTGAAGCTTAAACATTGCAATGGGGTTGACAACTCTGAATTTCCATTAGTTGTGGTTTCTGTATGTTGCAAACAGATATTTCCTTGATGAGAGAGCAAGGACGACACTAATCTTCGTGTATAAGGACAAATATTTAGAATATAGTTAGGTTCATGCTATTTTATTTATTGTAAAGTGGTGGTTGCAGGTTCATCTCCAAGACCACTAGTGACTTCACTAGTCCTGGAAAATCAGCTGTTTCTGTTACCGGACATGATTTCCTTTTTTATTGAGTGGGTGTTAAAGAATTGGTTACTGGGGCTGGAGAGATGGGTCAGAGGGTAAGAGCACTGGCTGCTCTTCCTAAGGTCCTGAATTCAATTCCCAGCAACTACATGGCAGCTCACAACCATCTGTAATGAGATCTGGTGTGCTTTTCTGGTGTGCAGACATACATCAACAGAATACTGTACAAATAACAAATAAATAAATCTTGAAAAAAAAAGACTAGGTTACTGGAAAGGTATGCGTGCCACTACTACATTCTTAGGATTTTTGTGCCATGCTGATTGTTGTTGCGCTTCGTGTGCAAATTTACCCAGTCTGTCCTATCAGTACATACTCATGAGCTATGATGTGACATCTTGTGTACATGTATAGTTGTCAGGAGGTAGGGGTAAAATTAGCTTATCCTTTAACTCTGGTGTGGTCACTGTATTTGGAGCAGTCCTCTCTTCAACCTGTTTGAAAGTCTGAAGTAAATTATCATCAACAATAGTACCCTACCGTGACAGGTCACAAAAACGCCTGTATTTCATTTCCCGACTCTAGTCCTTTACCTGCTTTAGCCTCTTGAGATGACTATTGTACTTTCTGCATCTACAATATCTTTTTGTTAGATGAGGGTTGTGTATAAATAGAAAGAAACTGCATCCTTTTTTTCTGTGTGTTTTTTTTCCTAAGGCCTGAACAGATGGCAGATTGAGTTACCAAGTTGTCACTGAGCTCACCTTTCCATTTTCTGAGTCAAAGAAGCTTTCATATGAATTCCTTGGTCGATCTTCTGGAAAATTATATATTATTGATAAAGCTTTGGCATGGGATATTGAGTTAGGCCTATTCTTGCATTTTGCTGAGCTCCTAATTAAGCTAGTTTATATGAAAGACCTGATGTACGAGACTTGGAGTTGAATGTATTGATTTGCATATTGATTTTCTTCGAATCTGCTGTCTGCCTCTGTATATCACACCAGAACAGACTCCGCTTTGTTTTGATAAGAAAGATAATTCAGGCAGTAGGGTTTATGGCTTAGGCTGTTAAATCGCAAAATAAAGTAAAAGTTGTCAACCATTTCCTTTTATAGCTTTGGGAAGAAGGGTTCAGACCAAAGTTAAAGTGTCTAAGCTGCATGTTTATAGGATCTATTTATTTATCTTGGATTAAACAGCAGTTTTTAATCTTAAAATTATCCTCGTTTAGTTCCATAGCAGTGTGGCTCGCTAATATACTTAGACTCCCCTGGGTGGCTTGTTCAAAGAGGTTACTGGGGCCCCTCCCCAAATTTCTGATCCACTTGGGGTGGGGTAGGTCTTTGTACACTCATTTCCACATGATATGGGTTCTTGCACTGGTGGGGAGGTCACGCTCTGAGACTGCTGTTCTTGAGTGCTCTACAGGCTTTGTGTCATGGTGTACAATTACACAGTGTACATTTGATGGGAGAGTGGTGAATGTTACCTGGACACGTTACTCAGGAGTCTATTTCATCGCAGAGGTATGCTCGCATAGCTGCAAAGCATTTGATCTTTATAATTAAAAATGTTTAGCTAGCATACAAAAATAGGCCTTATTGTGACATTTTAATAGATATCATTGTGCCCTGTACATATTCGCTCTCTCCAAATATTTACTCTAAATTTCTGGTTTCTTTTGGAGCCATGGGTCCTATAGCAATGGACAGAACACAGATCTATGAGTCTTAGAGTTTTGTAAAGCTTATTTTTTTTTGTTCTCACTATATACAGTTTTATAATGGGAATATTCTTTATCATGCTTAAAGTCTAATTTTGGGATAACATTTTTCTGAATGTTTTGGGTCTGTGTGATAGTACCTTTTCAGCCTCTTCCTGGTTCTTACCAAAGGTGATATATTTCTCTGTGAATGGCTATGACAGTGTTTGTAGGTTTTAGCCATCTAAATTTGATCATCAGGGTATATGCTGAGAATTTCAATGGCAATGGATTGTTTCCAGATTCTGCATGTCCACGTGTATGAGTCCTGGACCACATGTTGCCCAGCATCTTGTATTCACACATTAAAAAGAATCAGTTACCATTCTCTTTAAAAGGCAATAAAACACAACACATCACAAACAAGACAACACAAACAACAACACAAACAGCATCACAAACAACAACAACAACAACAACAAAATGGAGCTCTGTATGTCCTATATTCCTATTCTAAGGAGTCTTTATAAATGTACCATGCAAAAAGGAACTATGCCAAGCTTCCTCTAAGATTCTCTTTTAGAGAAGACAGATGTCTCTTCAGTAAACCTCCATTAAGGATATAAAGGATCAGAGAAAAGACATCTAACCAAGGAAAAGGAGACAGTCAAGTCTGTGAACTCTGCTTGTTGGGAGGCAGCTCTGTGGTTCTCTTAGGCTTCTGCATGTGTTTGTATGTTCATGTCCTGTGGATCTTCCAGATTGATTTTTCATGGCTATTTTCTTGATAGCCATGACTTGGGAAGACAGAAGCTGTGTCTAGCTCCGGAGCCGAAGCAAGTGTTATTACTGCCCATGATATGAGGTCTTAGGCTCTTAGCCCTTCGTTCCATTCCTATAATTCAGTTCACGGCATGTGGACGTACCACACCCCCTACCTGACCCTCCCGTCACCCTTTGCAGCTGGCTCCAAGGAAGATATTGCTGTAATAATGATGTGCTGATTCTCTTTTCTGCTGTGAGTAGCAGGCTTTTCTTCTCTGATCCGAGAGCCATGTATCTTCTATTGGCATTCATAAGGGTCCAGTTGATTTAGTAACTTCCTAGCTCTATGTAGGAAATATATGAAGCCCTTCACAGTAATTGACACTCCTGCACACAGCTGAGCACCTAGCACAGTTCTATTTCTTAGACAGGCTCTTCTGGAACTATATTCTCCTCTTGTGGATAAATTACTTTGTGATTTTGCACTCTGTGTATTCACCAGTGGAGGAATTTGATTTGCATCTGTTTCTCTATTGAATACCGTGAGACAAAGTCTGTATTCATCTTTTTCTGTTTTCCTTTTTCTTTTTGCTGAGGTGTATTGTGTGCTGGTGTGTATGTATATGTGTGTATTTGTATATATGCATGGCTGTGTACTTGTGTATGTGTCTCTGTGTGAGTATGTGTTTGTATAAACATGTATTTGCACATGTATGTGCGTATGTGTTAATTTATGTGTGTATATGTACTTGTATATTCATGTCTCTTTGTGTGTCTGTGTATGTGTGTGTACATATGGTATACATGTGTTTGAATGTGTCTCTGTGCATGTGTGTCTATATGTGTATATGTGTATATGTATTATGTGAATTTGTATATGTGTGCATCTATGTGTGTTTGTGTGTATATGTGTGGATAATGTGTGTACATTTGTATATGTGTGTGTCTCTGTTTTTCTGTGTGTATATGTTATTGTATCTGTCTGTGAGTGTGTGTGTATGCGTGTGTGTGTTTGTGAATATGTGTGTATGTCTGTGTGTGTATGTATGTGTTTGACTCTGTGTGTATGTCTGTGTGTGTGAGTGTGTGTATGTATGTGTTTGTGTGTGTCTGAATGTGCATGTGTGTATGTGTTTTGCCTGTGTGTGTACCTGTATGTGCATGTATGTCTCTGTGCATGTCCATGGGTATGTGCATGTGTTTACATGTGTGTGTGCTTGTACGTATGCATGTGTGTATATGTTTATGTGTATGTATAGATATATGTGTGCATTTGTGTGTCTGTCTGTAAGTGTATATGTGCATGTGTGTGTGTCTCTGTGTGTGTCTGTTTGTTTCTCTGTGTGTGTATGTGTGTTTGTGTGTGAGTGTGTGTGTGTATATTTCTTTTTGACTATGAGTGTTTGTGCCTGTGTGTATGCATATGTGTCTCTTTGACTGTGTGTGTGTTTAGGCCTGAGGTTGTTAATGGAAGTCTTCTTCCATTTGGCCTCTCTGTATCTTAAGCTTGTCTATTTGGCTGGGTTAGCTGCTCAGTGAGCTTCAGGAGCTGCTGTCTTGTCTTGTCTTCCTTACTCACTGCAAAGATTACAGGTGCTGGCCTCTGTGGCTGAGTTCTTGGGATCTGAGCTCAAGTCTTAGTGATCACAGTGTGCCAAGAGAGGCATCTTCTAACACCAAGCATTTTTTCTTTTATTTTCTTCTGAAATGTTAGTTCCTCATACATTGTGAAATCACAAACAAATATTTATTGAATATTTTTGAATGCAGTGAGTCTTTTTATGTTAAGTTATATTGCAAGTTAGATTTCTTGGCATGAATAGCTGGCAGAGGTAAGCATGGAGGATGCTAAATACAGAATACCACTGTGATCCATGCCAGTGTATGGGAGAAGAAAACAAAATTTTGTAAAGTTTAATTTTCAAGATTCATATCCAGTCTTGTAGGGGGAGCTGTTTTAAGAGTTGTCTTTCTCCACATCCTCTCCAGCATGTGCTATCACTTGAGTTTTTGATATTAGCCATTCTGATGGGTGTAAGATGGAAATTCAGAGCCATTTTGACTTGCATTTCCCGGATGACTAAGGACATTGAACATTTCTTTAGGTGTTTCTCAGCCATTTGAGATTCCTCTGTTGAGAATTCTCTGTTTAGTGCTGTACACCATTTTTAATTGGATTATTTAGTTTGTTGGTTTTTAATTTTTAAAGTTCTTTTATATTTTGTATATTAGCCCTCTATGAGATGTAGGGTTCGTGAAGATATTATCCCAATCTGTAGGCTCTCATTTTGTTTTGATGACAGTATCTTTGACTTGCAGAAGCTTTCAGTTTCAAGAGGTCCCATTTACTAAATGTTGATCTTAGAGCCTGAGCTCTTGGTGTTCTATTCAGAAAGTTGTCTACTGTAGCAATGAGTTCAAGGCTGATCTCCAGTTTCTCTTCTAGTAGAGTTAACATTTCTGGGATTATGTTGTGGTCTTTGACCCACTTGGACTTGAGTTTTGTGCAGGGTGATAATGGATTAATTTGCATATTTCTACATATAGACATCAAGATAGACCAGTACCATTTGTTAAAGATGCTCCTTTTCCATTATATGTTTTTTGGCTCCTTTGTGAAAAATCAAGTGTCTGTAGGTGTGTGGGTTTACGTCTGGATCTTTGATTCGATTCCATTGATCAACCTGTCTGTTTCTATGTCATTATCATAGGATTTTTATTACTATTGGTCTATACAGCTTGCTGGCAAGGATGTGTACAAAGGGGAACATTCCTCCATTGCTGCTGGGAGTGCAAACTTGTACAACCACTTTGGCGCTTTCTCAGAAAATTGAGAATAGCTCTACCTCAAGACCTAGTTATACCATTCCTGGGCATATACCCAAAGATTCTCTACCATACCATAAGGAAACTTGCTCAAATATGTTCATAGCAGCTTTAATCATAATAGCCAGAAACTGGAAATAATCCACATGACCCTCTGTCAAAGAATGGATAAAGAACTACGTAAATGAACTATGGTTCATTTACACAATGGAATACCACTCAGCTATTAAAACCAAAGATATCTTGAAATTTGTGTGCAAATGAATGGAACTAGAAAAGAGCATCCTAGGTGAGGTAACCCAATCCCATAAATACATGCATAGTATGTACTTACTTTATAAGTGCATTTTAGCCATCTAGTACTGGATAACCATACCACAATTCACAGACCCAAAGAAGATCAAAAACAGAATCATTTCTTCTGCTTCACCCAAGAACTAGATTTTAACATCAAGGAAAGACATCATATCAGAGTAAAGGGTTGGAAAAATATATTCCAAGCAAATGGACCCAAGAAGCAAGCTTGTGTAGCCATTTTAATATTTGACAAATAGACTTTAAAACAAACTGATTATAAGAAGTAGAGGACAGTACATACTCATCAAAAGAAAAATCTACAAAGGATATTGCAATTTTTAAGTTCTATGCACCAAACACAAGAGGTCAAATATTCATAAATGAAACACTACTGCAGCTTGAATCACATATTAATATTAACCATCAAACATTGATGAATGGGAAGACTTTAATACTCTACTCTCACCAACAGACAGGTCATCCATACTAAAACTAAACAGAGAAATACTGAGGCTAACTGATATTATAAACCAAATGGATCTAAGAGGTATTTATAGAACATTTTACCCAGATACAAAAGACTATAACTTCTCAGCACTTCATAGAACTTTCTCCAAAATGACCAATTAGACATGGAGTCTCAATGGGCACAAGAAAATTGAAATCATAGCCTGTATACTATCTGACCACCATGGATTAAAATTGAATATCAACACCATAAAAAGCTAAAATGATACGCTCAGGATGCGAGGCTAAGCACTGCACTCAGGGTCAGCCGCTTTGGACCCAGAGAAGAGCATGTCTGATTGCATGCGGGTTGATGCCCCAGGTCCCGCCTCTGAGAAAAAGGTATCGGACGGGTCCGATGCTCTTTGGGTGGATGACACCTAAATGAACATCTGTACAAAGTACCAATTTATTTCTAATATCAGAGATCAGACCTCTACTCTTGCCTGATGCGTCTAAAACAAAAAGGGGGAACTGTAGAGAGCTGCGGAATGCTATGCCTTAAAGATGGAGCTGGTTTCCGCCTTCCACCTTCCGGATGGTGAGTGCTCTCTGTCACGAACAACTCCACATTTGGCTAAGGCCGAGGATCTGGCTTGCTTCCATGTATGTGGACCTATCTGCATTGCCCCCGTGGCACGCCTGGGTTGGCTACCCAGAGGCTATTTAAGCTGTGGGCTGGCTTTCCCCGGGGTCCGAGGATTGTTCAAGGTTCCTGAATAAACTGCATTGAAAAAAAAAAATTGAATATCAACAACATCAGAAACAAAAGAAAGATTACAAACTCATGGAAACTGAACAACTCTCTACTAAATGAAAATGGAATAAAAACAAAAATTAAGAGAGAAATTAAAGACTTTCTAGAATTGAATGAACATGAATACATGACATACCCAAATTTATGGGACATAAGGTAGTTCTAAGAGGCAAGTTTATAGCACTAAGTGCCTACATTAAACAAAAAAGATAGATCTCATATTATTAAATTAATTGCAACCTGAAAGCTCTACAACAATAAGAACTCACACAATCAAAAAGTGGATAGCCTGAAACAAATTCACAACTAAAATCAACAAAAAGACACAGACACAACAAACAAAATAATGCAAAGAATCAATACAAAAGAGTTGATTCTTTGAGAAAATCAATAAGATTGACAAATGCTTATTGAAATTAAGAAAAAGGTGGAATGAGAATATCCAAATTAACATAACAGAGAACACTGAGGAAATCCAGAGAATCATAAGGACATGTTTTAAAAACTTTTCTCCACCAAACTAGACAATCTGAAAGAAATGGATAGTTTTCTTGATCTGTAACACTTTTGGTGTCAAATCAAAGTCAAATAAATAAGTTAAACAGACTGCTGGTGAAATAGAAGCAGTTATTACAAATCTCCCAATCAAAAAAAAACTCAGAGCCGATGGTTTTAGTGCAGAATTCTACCAGGCATTCAAAGAAGAATTAGTGCCAATACTCTTCAAATTATTCCACAAAATAGAAACCAAAGGAACATTACCCAATTTGTTATACAAGATCACAAGTTTATCAAGTTACTCTGATATGCAAAACAATAAAGACACAATAAAGAAAAAGAATTATAGGTCTATTTCCCTTATGAACATGGATAAAAAAAATACTCAAGTACTTGCAAACCAGATCCAAAATGAATTAAAAAAAATCATCCATTATGATTAAATAGGCTTCATCCTAGAGATGCAGGAATGGTTCAACATATGTAAATTGATAAATGAAATCTACCATATAAGCCAGCCAAAACCACATGATGATCTCATTAGATGCAGAAAAGGCCTTTGACACAATCCAACACCACTTCATAATAAAAGTCTTAGAGAGATTAGGGATACAAAAGATATACCTAAGCGCGTGTGAGCGTGTACACACACACACACACACACACACACACACACACAAACACATGAGGCTGATCACTTGCTCCATACCTATTTGATAAAGTACTTAAAGTCTTAGCTAGGGCAATAAAACAACTGAAGAAAATCAAAGGGATACAGATTAGAAAGAAAGAAGTCAAGGTATCATTACTTGCAAATGATATAGTAGTATAGATATTATATATATACTAAATTATATTTAGTATAATATAAAATATACTAAAATATTTTAGTATATATATATATATATATATATATATATATATATATATATATTAGAAAGTGACACTAAAAATTCTACCAAGAATCTCCTAAAGCTGATATACTTTCAGCAAAGTAGAAGGAAACATATTACAAAAAACCCAATAACCTTATATACAAATAACAAATGGACTGACAAAGAAATCAGAGAAAGAACAGTTTTCACAAACAGCCTTAAGCAACACAAAATGCTTTGGATAACTCTAACAAGCAAGTGAAAGACTTGTTTGATAAAAAGCTGAAAACACTGAAAAAATAGAAATTGAATACAATATCAAAAGTTAAAAAGGTCTTCCATGCTCCTGGATGAGTAGGATTAAAATAGTAAGAATTGTCTCCTACCAAGAGCAATCTACAGATTAATTGCAATCCCCATTAGGATTCCAACATTATTATTCACAGATCTTGAAAAGATCATTTTTAGCATCATATGGTAACATCCAAAAAACCAGGATAGCTAGAACAATACTGAAGAACTAAAGAACTGTTGGAGCTATAACCGTCCTCAGACTCAAATTGTACTACAGAGAAATAGCAATAAAAACAGTATTGTATTGGTACAAAAACACATGTTAATCAATGGAACTGATACCTAAACATAAATCCACATACCTATGGACACCTGAGTTTTGAAAAGCAAGACACTGGAATAAAAGACAGTTTTCTTCCAGCAAGACACTGGAGTAAAAGAGAATATCTCCAAATAATGGTGCCAGTCATATTGGATATGTGTGTGTAAGGACTGGGGAGCACACATAGATCTATGTAAAAAAGGTAAATAGAATAGGTAGTTATGGATAGATGAAGGAAGGGCTAGAATGGGGGAATCAAGAGGGGAAGAAGAGAGAGGAGCCAAGGAAATGGATATGGTGAGAAAGAGCTAAATAAAGGGACATTTGAGGAGTAGTATGGATATCTAATACAGCAGAAGCTTCCTAATGTATATACATATATGAAAGAGATCTAAATGAAATTGCAACTAATGAGGGAGACACAGCCCCAACTGGACATTTCGTCATCAAATGAAGCTTCCAGTACTGGAATTGGGTCACATATAATTGGGTTATTGGCCAAAGGTGTTCTATGGGAATCCCCAATCAAACTAGGCTGCTGCTAAGAGTTTAAGTTACTCTCCACTAACTGATAGCAAACCCCATTGCTAAAGATAGCACCTGTACAACGTATGGGAGAAGTCAAGTCTAATGTCTAGGTTCTGGTGTCTTTGCTACAGGAGGGTACTCTGCATGCCACTTAAGGCCCATTCCACAAGATGGAATCTGTACATAACACTGCTTATGTGACCAAGAACCCAAGACTACATATTCCCGGGACCTAATGTAAAACCAAATACTACTGTTCTAACAAACAAACAAAAACTACAGCAATAACATGACTCCTAATGTGTTGCTTTATAAGCAAAATCCCAAACATTCGACTTTACCATTGAAGACTCTTGAACCAGATGCTGTATTAAAAGTCGCACCCAGCTGCCTTTCCTACTCAGCTGATGTCCCAGAAGGAAAAAGCCCTTCCTATTCATCTCAAGACCCAGAAGGAAAAAGCCCTTCTGGTTTTACATCTCAGGTCCGAGAAAGAAAAAAAAAAAGCCTTTTCTTCTCTGTGCTGTCTTAAATATCCTTCAACTCAATGTCCTTCCTTTCTACTTCTTGTTTGTCTCTCCATCCATTCTCAGGGCTTCCTTGTTTTTTATCCCATGTTCACTTCTTGTCAATTTGGTTGCTTGTTCTTTCTCTTGACCTAGGGTTAACTTTATTTAGTCCTGTTTACAGAGAGCTCTTGGATTAAAGGTGAGGGCGAGGGCTGAGGCACACCACAAGTACTTGTTTACAGTAAACAGAAAGTTCTAGGATCAAAAACTGAGCCATACCAGAATTAGAAACAGGTTTTTACAGTTCACAGTCTCTGGGTTCACAAGGGGATCAAATAATTTGCAACACTAATGACATTCTGCTGTACTCAAAGATCAGTACCTTGGTCAGCTATCATCAGAGCTGCTTTCTCCTGCAGCACCTGGGAACAAAGACAGATCACTCACAGACTGACATGCAGAGTGAGAGATGTTACAGCACTCAGCCCTAAATGAGATGTCTTCCTCAAATCTGTCCCCTCATGACTTAGAGAACCCTGCAAAAGAGAAGGCAGACAGAGTGTAAGAGCCAGAGAGTGTGGAGGGTACTAACAAAACCACGCCCTCAAAATCGACACAACAGAGCCACATGTAAATGAGCAGAGACTGACATAGCATGCACAGGTCCCACACCTGTCTGCCCCAGATGGGGCACACGAATCGAAAAGAGATATGAACAAATGCCACAATCTCCACTCCAGACACCATCTCCAGCTGATATCCTCTGGCAAATGTGAATCAGAGTTTCTCCACAGAGTCTCATTGGAGAAAGAATCTATTTTTAAGCACAGGTTGCACGACCAGCAGTCAATGCCCAACAGACAACAAACCCAACAGCATCTTCAGGGGTTCCTTGTCTCTCAATGTCATGTCAGAGCTTTTCCTTTAAAAGAAAACATTAATTTTTAGTTTTAGTATGAATATTCTCTCTTTTTACTCTGCAGGTCCTTTGCATATATATATATTATGGCTTCTACTTTAGTATTTTTATGGGATTCCCGAGTGTGCAAAGGAGTTAGTCTCTGCTTCTAGTGCCTTCTCTTGGGTTCTATTCCTTCTGTTCTGTCCAATTCTGCTGCATTCATTTTTGTTTTATGTTATTACATTATGTTTTATAATATTATTATCCCTTAGAAGACTATTTGTTTTCTAGTGAGAGACAGAAAGGAGTAGATCTGGATGGGAAGCAATGTGGGGATGAACTGAGAGGGGTAGAGGAAGGAGAAACCACAATCAGGATATAGCATTGAGAATACATCTATTTTTAATAAAAGGTTAAAAAAACCCAATAGGAGGTTACTCCTTAAAATTCTAGAATTTGAAAATTATGAGATAAAGACACTAGCAGGTTTCGTGTCTGGGAAGGGCACGTTTCCTGGTGCATAGATGGTGACTTCCTATTCTTGTCTCATGGAGGAAAGGCCTAATTTGCTCCCTGGAATCTTTTTTGTAAGGACACAAATCATGATGATTCAACACTCATGACCTAATAAATCACTAAAGTACTACCTCTTAAATATTTGAAAAGCTTGAATCATAACACACAAATTTAGGGGTTGTATTTACTGCTTTGTGAGTAGTTTTTCCTTTACTATTGCTTGGTGTGGCTTTTGTGAGATATTCAAAATGGATGTGGTATCTAATTCATTTTGAAAATCTTTTGCTTATCCCAAGTCATTTTCTCTGTCTCTAGTTGAATGTTAAACAGCACACAAATACTGAAATTCTTATTTGATTTAATATAATAATATATTTAGGAACCATACATTTTAAGTTCTAAAATAGAACTACCATATGATCTAGCAATTCCACATTTGTATATGTATCCAAAAGAAATTTAAAAAGTCTTTTTGAGATGTATTTGTGCCATGTTCAAAACAGCATTATGCAAAGTATCTAAGACATGGGAACAGCCAATGCTCATCAATGGGTAAGAAACATATATGTTAAGCAAGTTTTTTTTTTTTTTTTTTTTTGATTCAAGCTTGGGTCATCTAGGAAGAGGGAACTTCAATTGAGAAAATGTATTCATCATATTGTTTTGTAGGCAAGTCTGTGGGAGCAACTTATTAATTAATGATTAGTATAGGAGGGCCTACCCTACCGTGGGCACTGACACCCCTGTGCAGGTGGGCCTGTGTTGTATAAGAAAACAAACTGAGTGAGCCATTGTAGAGAAAGGAGTAGATCTGGGTGGGAAGCAAGGTAGGGATGAACTGAGAGGAGTAGAGGGAGGAGAAACAATAATCAGGAGATTTTAGATATCTAACTATCTATCTATAATATATATGCATATATTATATATATTCATATATATATTCAGGATATGTATCCATTCCAACAAGGAGCATTCATCCATGATCTCTGCTCCAGTTTCTGCCTCCAGGTTCCTGCCCTGCTTGAGTTCCTGCTCTGACTTCACTCAGTAATGGAGTATGATTGGGCTGTATAAGCTGAAAACATCCTTTCTTTCACAAGTTTCATTTTCTTATGATCTTTACTACGACGTCAGAAATGAAACTAGGACAATATACATCTACATGCAATGGAATACTATTTTATACAGCTTAAAAAGGAGAAAATCCTGCATTTTGAGACAACATGGATAATCTTGGAAGGCATTAAGACATTTAAACCAGCAGTCACAGAACATACACTCTACAATTCTATGTACAAAAGGAAGGCAGAAATGATCAGACTTACAGAACCATAGACAGAATGGTGGCTTCCAGGAGCTAGAGAGAGACAAAGGGGCCATTGTTCCTGGAGAGAGACAAAGGGGCGTACAAAGTTTCTTATTGAAGAAAAGAGGTTTTAGAATGTTGTATGTCACTGAGCTACTTCAGTTATCAACATAATACTATGCACTGGGTGTGAAACAGATACTGTGTCAAAAGCCCTTGGGGCAGAGGAGACAGATGAATCAGTGTATAAAGTACTTGGCAAATGTGAGGACCTGAGATTAGACCCCTGACACTCATATGGAAGGCTGGACATGGTAGGACACCAGGAGGAGACAGGCAGATACCTGGGGTTTGATGGCCAGCCAGCATAGCTGACCCAGCGATTCTCCAGGTTCAAGAAACAAGATGGGCAGCTATTAAGGAAGATTCCTGATATCAGCTTCTGGCCTCCACATACATGTGGACACCCATGCAACGGCAGGCACAAATGAACCTACTGTACGAACATGCATCTACAATCACACACAATATTACACAGACACACAAACATTCTTGTTGAACCAAATAACACACATGTAGTACAACATGAAAACATTTTGAAAGTGAAGATATATATGTTAATTCTTTGCTAATATATATATATGCATATATATGTGTGTGATATGTATATGAGAAAAAGAACTTCACCATTTCTTATTACTCCTTTACTTAATTTCTATGTTATAAGTATTCTATAATCCCTAGAAAATATCTGATTTTTTTTTATACATTGAAATATGTTCTTGCTGTTTCTTTGGGACTCAGGTGTGAATTTCTCCCCTGACTCTCCTTTCAGTCCTGTGTGTACGCTCTCTCTATTTTTTAAGAGACTTTCACTTAGAACTTCCTTCTTTGCTGTAATTTCTTTACCCTGCTTTCTCTTTTACATGTTGATTGAGGCCTTTTGATGAGCAGAGACTGCATGGTATTCAGGTATTTTTAGACTCTGTCCCAGGGCCTGGCCCCAGTGGTATGCTAAGCTGACTCATAAGGACTTGCAAGTGGCAGGCGTTCAGCTTGAGGAGATTTTATGAGTAGGATATTAAACAAAAAGAGCTAAAATTAAATTAGATAAGTGTATAACCAATTATGTTTTTAAAGCAATATACCTGCAAAGACAAATATTTGTTTTAATAATTATAGATTATTGTAACATTGTAAACAATATATGATTTGTAATATAATATTTTATTGTAATTAAAGCAAAGATAATCTTTAGAACTACCCAGTCCTAATTCTTTTTCTGTCTTTGTCAATCATACAGACTCAGTGTTTGAACAGTACTAGGTTTTAAGCAGTTCTTTTTAATGCCAGGGTTCAGTGAGATCACACTGGAAGCAGGACATTTGCCATGGAAGAATGTATCATAGGACCAGCCTATGAAGATATGATGTGAAGAGAGCCCTGGTGGGTATATTGGTGATGCATAATGTGAGCTTGACTTAGGAGGGGCTTTGGAACACTTTGTGTAGACTAGTCCTGAGATTGGCAGGTGTAGAAGCTTAGATGGAAATTAGGTGAAACCTGCTTGGATCTAAAGATTTGTATGGATCTACAGATGATGCTGTGGAGATGAGGTCACGGTTAGTAATTTTAAAAACCATTTCTGTTTGCAGTGTTTTCTTGCACTAAGGCATAGGTGGTACCTGAGATACACTACTCACAATTGGCAGGATTTATATTCAGTTTCTTAGTTACTGTCAGAATCTGGAGATACCTTCGGTGGAGTGTCAGCTGAGGGAGAGACGGACTTTTCTGGTATTTATTTTTAGATGAAACTTGAAGACAGAGGCCATGGGCGACTGCACGAAATTTTACTTGCAAATAGGATTCAGTTTGACTGCCATAGGCAATATCGTGATCCACGTTCAATTTTCCTAAGCGGTGGAATGGGAATATTCCTAGACAACATAAATGGTTAGTGACATTGTTGCTTAGGGCACTGCAGAGAAAGCTTTACTGAGGAAGTCACAGGTTATATCTGCAAAGCCACCAAGTGAACTGCAGAGCAGGACAGTCTTTTGTAAGTTTGTCCCTGGAAGCATGCACACGTGAGTATCAAGAGCCAAGGTTAAGACTCTTTATCTTTTCAAAATGTATGTCCTTTGTCTTCCTCTCTATTGGACCACACAGGAGACATGATATGAACAATGTCACTTTATTAATTTACTTTTATTAAAAATAAATTTCTTTATACATTATATTCTGGTTATAGTTTTCTCCCTCCCAAATATTCCCCACCTCCCCTCCCATCTGGATCCATCCCTTATCTGTCTCTCACTAGAAAACAAGCACACATCTAAAGAGTAATAACATTTTTTAAGTGGATTACTTGGTTTGCTGCTTTTCAGCTTCTTTAGTTCTTTATATATAGTTCTTCTTTAGTTCTTTCAGCTTCTTTAGTTCTTGAGTCCTCTGTCAGATAAAGGGTTGGTGAAGATTCTTTCCCAATCTGTAGGTGGTCACTTTGTTTTGATGACGGTGTCCTTTGCTTTGCAGAAGCTTTTCAGTTTCATGAGGTCCCATTTATTGACTGTTGCTCTTAGAGCCTGTGCTGTTGGTGTTCTGTTCAGGAAGTTTTCCCCTGTACCAATGAGTTCTAGGGTATTTCCCACTTTTTTTTTCAAGACGATTTAATGTGTCTGGTTTTATGTTGAGGTCTTTGATCCACTTGGACTTCAGTTTTGTGCAAGGTGACAAGTATGGATCTATTTTCATTTTTCTACATGTAGACATCCAGTTAGACCAGCACCATTTGTTGAAGATGCTATCTTTTTTCCATTGTATGGTTTTGTTAAAAAATGGGGAACAGAGCTAAACAGAGAATTCTCTGTAGAGGAATACCGAATGGCAGAGAAGCACTTAAAGAAATGCTCAACCTCACTAGCCATTAGGGAAATGCAAATCAAAACAACCCTGAGATTTCACCTTACACCCATGAGAATGGCCAAGATCAAAAACTCAAGTGACAACACATGCTGGAGAGGTTGTGGGGAAAGGGGAACCCTTCTCCACTGCTGGTGGGAATGTAAACTTGTACAACTACTCTGGAAATCAATCTGGCGCTTTCTCAGACAACTAGGAATAGTGCTACCTCAAGATCCAGCCATACCACTACTGGGCATATATCCAAAAGAGGCTCAAGTACACAAAAAGGACATTTGCTCAACCATGTTTGTAGCAGCTTTATTTGTAATAGCCAGAAGCTGGAAACAACCCAGATGCCCCTCAACTGAAGAATGGATGCAGAAATTGTGGTACATCTACACAATGGAATATTACTCAGCAATGAAAAATAAGGAAATCATGAAATTCGCAGGTAAATGGTGGGATCTGGAAAGGATCATCCTGAGTGAGTTGTCCCAGAAGCAAAAAGACACACATGGTATATACTCACTCATATAGACATACAACATAGGACAAACCCACTAAAACCTGTGCATCTAAAGAAACTAAGCAAGAGAGAGGACCCTAACTAAAATGTTCAATCCCCATCCGGAAGAAAAAAAAAGAGTAATAACATAATAAATATAATATATGTTGAAACAAAATAAATGCATTGGAATAAGATAAAATAAACAGAAGGAAAAGAAAAGCTACAAAAATGCATATAGATGTAGAAAGCCACATTTTTTAAGGTGAAAAGACTATTATTGTACATTTATACCTATAAGCACAATTTGAACATAGAGAAATGAGTAAGGAAGAAAAGTTTCCAATAACATTTATATTATTATCAGCTTGAGATAACACTTTTAAAATGTTGGTATTTATCTTTATGTGTGGCCCTACTAGCCAAAAAGATTGGATTGAGTTTTATTTTTCACAATGTATATATAAAAAACTGTATTTTTCAGTAGTGTCTACCTGTACAATGAAAATTCAGTTTTTATTTCAAAGTACAGCAGCCTTGGGGAAGTTCTGATACGATGCCCCACTCCACTGAAACAGGTAGTTCATGATCTGAGAGACTTAGAAGTGAGTTTGAAATTATTACTTCCTCTGGATTCACCGGAAATTCTGAGACAGTTGAGTAGAATGGGGACAAATGGGCCCAGTGGCTTTTGAGTGTCACATACTTAGAGTGTCACAGAAGCTATTAGTGCTAGAAACAAGGGATGGGGTTGCATTCTTTGGCCTCATTCCTTCAACAGATACCTCCAAGATTCTAAAGAACCAAAGATGAGTAAGATTTAGCCACTGCTCACGTGACTGCTCTGTGCAACGAATAACTTACAATGGGACACCATAATTGCCACTCCGGGGGATTTAGAGAGAGAGCTATGTAGATCTATTTTAGAACTATTTTTTCCCGGAGCAGGTCTGAGCTGGATCATTTTTTTTTCCAACAAAAAAAACTTACTGCCGACTTAAAAATAAAAGAATCCAGGGCCCAGTACTGTCTATTAGATATGTCTTTCATGTGTCTGTCTTCACTACTTCTTCCTACGGCTTCTTCCTTCTCTAAGGCTTACTTTTCCTGCACTACTCTCCCTGGCATAGACTACCACAGCTTCTGCACTATTCATAGCAGATATTTATTTATTTATTTATTTATTTATTTATTTATCTATCTACCTGCTTATTTATTTAGTTATTTATTTTTGCCTTCATCTTCTTTTTATTTTTTTTTTAAAAAAAACTTTATTCATTATTGCTGTTGTAGGGGGAGGTGCTGGAGTGCCAGGGCACACTTGTGGAAGTTGGGGAGGACTTGGTGAAGTTGATTTTCTCCTTCATTGTACATAGGTTCCAGGGATCAAGCTTGGGTTTGCCTTCATCTTATTGGCTGCTTGGAGGACTCAAGGGGAGAGAAGGTTTTTTTTTTCTATTTTAAGTCTTATGTTTATTAGTTCATAAGTCTATTATCACATTACTAGTAATTCATCTGGGCACAGATATAGAACACAGAAAAATATGGTTTCCAAAAATGTTTTTATAATTAAATAATTAATTATTACATTTTATTCACTTTGTATCCCAGCTGTAGCCCCCTCGCTCATCTCCTCCCACTTCCATCCACCCTTGCTCTTCTCCACATATGCCATTTCTGTAGTCCACTGATAGGGAAGGGCCTCCTCTCCTTCTTTCTGAACAGGATAAACATTGGAAGTAGGAGAAGACAAAGATCAGGATAGGAGCCTACCACAGGGGCCCTCTGAAAGATTCTACCTATCAGGGTATCAAAGGGGATGCTGAGGCTCATAACCAAACTTTAGGCAGAGTTCAGGGAACCTTATAGACAAAGGGAGAGATAGAAATTCCTGGAGGGAACAGGAGCTCCACAATGAAACCAACAGAGCCAAAAAATCTGGGCCTAGAGGGCCTGCAGAGACTGATACTACAACTAAGGACCATTCATGGAAAGGACCTAGAACCCCTGCTTAGAGGAAGCCCACTGGCTGCTCAGTTTCCAAGTGGGTTCCCTAGAAAGGGGAGCAGGGGCTGTCTCTGACATGAACTCAGTGGCTGGCTCTCTGATCACCTCCCCCTGGAGGGCTGAAGCCTTGCTAAGCCACAGAGGATGATGATGCTCCCAGCCCTGATGAGACCTGATAGACTAGGAGAGAAGGTTTTCTGATCTAGCTGCTGTTACCTGCCCACCTTTGAGCCAGTCACTGTGTTCTGTGACAATGCCATTCTCATTGGTCAGGTCCAAGTCACGTGACCTCTAGTGCATCTCCTCGAGCTTCATGTGCTGAGAGTAGGAACGAGGTATGCCTTGAGTGGGAGTTCATGCATACAATCAGATGTCCTTGAAAGAGAGGGCTTAACAGGTGTATAACATTTATTTGATGTCACTTTGCAGGATGAAAAATCAAATAGAGGAGAGTGATGAAACAGAATGTGGAAAATCAACATGTTGTTCCAAGGCTCTGAAAGTCTGGTGGTTGATTTGAGTGGCTAATGAGGTATATAACAGCAAAAGGTTTGAGATATGTCTGGAAAGCAGATAAAAATGAAACTAATGGCCTGTTAGGTGGGCTAGGCTGAAAAGTATGTGGTTAACCTTTTAGATGCTGAAGAACCAACAGAAGCTTTCTTTTTTCCTTTTTAAATTAACATTTATTACAATTTGTTCAACTTGTATCCCAGCTGTGGCCCCCTTTCTCATCTTCTTCCAATCCCACCCTTTCTCCCTCTACTCTCCCTATGCCCCTCCCCTAGTCTACTGATAGGGGAGGTCCTCCTCGCCTTCTATTTGACCCTAGCCTACCAGGGCTCATCAGGACTGCTTGTATTTTTTGTTTTGATAGACATCCCTGCACTGGTCTTTGTTCTTCAACACTTGACTTCACAGAAACTTTCCAGAGAACTTCTCTGAGCAATCCAGCTGAGTCTTTGGCTTTCACTGACTTGTCCCGATCTTCTATGCTGATTGATGTTGCGGCTTGGTGTTAGCATTGGCTTGATTCAAATAAGAAGAGTGGATTCACCCCCAGGAACTGCTTTTAAAAAGTTCTACAATCTCCCTTTCCCAATAACCTCCTTTCTCCCCTACCTCTGGTCAGTGGGTTGAAAGAGAGGTAGAAACATTTAAGAACCCTAAATGAATTAGCTTTCCAACAGAAGCTTTTAACATGGGTTTCTGATATGCTTTCTTAAAACATGGATGTGACAGAACACAAGATTGATCTAGATAGAGAGAAGTTGGACTGTTGGAAAAGGGGAGGGATCCTCTGGCCTAAGATTCTATATACTCTGGCTACCAGCTTCTAATGGGCAGTGGGAGGCAAATGGCTGAGGACTGTCTTCTGGAAGAATGCTCATAGACTCTCTATCTGTTCACTGAGGGAGATGGAGGGTAGCAGCATACCACTAAGTGTTTAATGGCTCTGACCTAAGCTATGACCAATAAAATATTATTAAAGGCACCCCTCCTTTTACTTCTAAGAAAAGAAGAAAAAGCATATAACAGCCTGCATATCTCTTATTCATTTACATCACCACCATCATCATACTTTTTGTTGACCAGCATCTAGAAAAAATCATATTCTAATGTCTTCCTTATGTATCAGTAAAACTATAGAGCATTCATATTTGATCTAATATACAGATAACATGATTTAAAAAAAACAAATGGAGATTTTTGCTTGAAAGTGTCACTCTCAGAGGCCTGGAAACCAGGCACTAAAGCCATGGCATGCCTCTTGCTCTTTGGTTTTGAGTTATAAATTTTTATCTCATTTTCCTGGGCTTCACTTTTAAAGCATAATAATAGAAGATGTTAGATTAAACTGCCTCTTTTTAGATTTTCACCTCTTAGTATATGGATGAATAGATTAATTTATGGTGCTATTAATCTGTTACCTTTCACCACACATAAATTCAATTTCATATATTCAGGTGTGACTCTAGAGGGAACAGAGTAAGGACAGCTCTCAGGCCACAAATTACGTTATTAAAATTGGACATAGATACCTGAATGACAATGAAGAACGAAATTAATAGAAGAATATTTACATGATTTATTTGAAATGCACAGCAAATCAATACTATCTTTAGATACATGACAATAAGGAAGGAGTATAACTCAGCTCTTTGAGATAAGACCTCTACCACCTCTTTCAAACACTTTTTAACATTGGTCCATTTCTGCTTTATGACCCTGACACTTAGTATTCTATTCCATTCCCCGCTTTTTTTTTTTAAGTTTGTTGTGTGCATGCAAGTGTGTATAAATACCTGTGTGTATAACGTTTGTGTTTTGTGTGGTAGGGTATATTTACATGTATATACATGCAAGTAGAGGCTTGAGGTTCATTTTGAGTGTCATTCCTCAAGAGCTAGTCAGTTTTTAGTGATTTTTGAGAATCAGTCTCTAATTGGGACCAGGGAATCAATCACCAATTCAACTTTGCTGTTTGTCCAGTTCAACTCTACTGGTCTCTGCCTCGCTACTTTGAGATAACAAGGTTGTGCTACCATGCCTTCCTTTTAAGTAGATTCTGGGAGTTGAACTAGGGTCCTCATTCTAGCATGACAAGAGTTTTACTGACTGAGTTCCCCAGCCCTTTCAGTTCTGTTGTTTGTTTGTTTCTGTTTTTATTTATTTATTTTTTGAGGCAGATTTTTCTGTGTATAGTTTTGGCTGTCCTAGAACTCAGTCTGTAGATCAGGCTGGCCTTAAATGCATGGAGATCTACCTGCCTCTGTCTACTCATTGCTCACAATAAAGAGGTGTACTACCACCTTCTGGCCTCAGCTCCTTTTTACTTTTAATTTTTGTTTATTCATTTTATATCCTGGCATTAGCCCCTCCCTCCTCTCTTCCCTGTCCCACTCTCCCTCCATGTTTCCCCCTCCCCTCCCCTACTCTTCAGAGAAAAGGAGGCTCCCCCTCAACCCAGCAAATCAAGTTGCATTATGACTGAGTGCATCCTCTTACCCTATGGCTTGTTTAGGCAACCCCACCCAAGGAAAGTGACTGAAAAGTAGACAACAGGGTCCATGTCAGAGTCAGTTGCAATCCTCCTTACCAGTGAAACTATATGAGGACCAAGCTGCCCATCTGCTACATCTATGTAGCAGGCCTAGGTCCAGTCCATGCATGGTTTTTGGTTGGTGCTTCGATCTCTATAGCATCTCTCTCCCTGGCCTGTCCCCAGGTCCTGGTTAGTTGCCTCTATTGTTCTTCCTGTGGAGCTCCTGTTCCCTCTGGGTCCTTCTATCCTTCACCCCATTCTTCCACAAGGCTCCCTGCATTGCACCCAATGATTGGTTGTGGGTGTCTGCATCTGTTTTCATCAGCTGCTGGGTGGAGCAACTCAGAGGACAGCTATGCTAAGAATATTAGATTGTGTTTGAACTGCCTCTGTTTGCATGAGCTTTTCATTTACTTTCCCACTTGTCCTTTTTCAAAATCTAATTGAAGTGTGGCTTTCAAGTGACCTTCTTCTATGCCTGTCTTCCTCCTTCCTTCCCTCTACTCCACACTTCCTTTGTTTTATACATCTCACTTCTCCACAAATATTTTTATGTCTTCTCTGGTAAATACTCATAAGTTTACTTAAAATGTGACTTGTAGTCTGTCTTTTTGTGCTTGAATATGCAGGTTGAGTGTCTCTAATAAAAGTTCTCAAATACTCCAAAATCTGAATTTTTTTTTTCAAAATCTGAAATTTAAGTGCAAATGTGATTCTACAAGTACAAACTCCACTTGATACTTATCCAAAATGCTTAGGACATGAAATGTTCCCATTCTGGGAATTTGTTCCCGTTTTGGAACATATTCACATACATCCTGAGATTATATTAAGGGTGGAACTCAAATTTCAGGGAAAAAAATGCATTCTTATTTGATATGTGTCTTGTACACAATGCCAAGCTGGTAAAGTTACATAATGTTTTAAGTGCATCTCCATTCTGACTGCAACCCGTCACTACAAGTCAAGTGGCCTTGATCTGAAAAGCCTCCTAATTTGGGATGTTCCCATGAAGTTCACTTTCTCATCTCAGTGTATTTTTGGGTTACTTGGTGGGGGCCAGGGGGGCATGATTACATCTTAAACAGAAGCAGATCAAGGGTGTGTTATTTGATTATGAAAATCTCTTTGTCTTCTCAAATAGTTGGGGACACGTGTGATCTGTGCTTCCTGTGCCAGTGACATTACTTGCATTCGGATGTTCTGTGTCTAATGTCCTGTGCACCAAGTTCTGCCTGTGTTCCCTAGTAATGTTTTATTCATTAGGGAGTTGCCACATGGAAATTATCTTCTAACTGTTTAACAAGCTATACTAAAATTATCACATTTGTTAAAAAAAAAAGTCAGAGCAAACTAAGGTGCAAGGGTGGAGTTATTTATTTCTCCACAGTTGACTTAAAAAATAGAAGAGACAACACTTGAGCCAGGGGTCACTCCCCAATCAGCAAAGCTTTCTTTCCCACATATTCTTTAAAAGCTAGAATCCCACACTCTCTTATTTTCCTAGCTTTATGTCTTTCCAAATCATTTATTACTACCTAACATACTTGGTTATTATCAGTGTTCTTCCACCAGATTGCAAGCAGCATGATAATGGGGGATTGTTCAACACCGTCTCTAGGCTTTGAGAGCCATACCCTACACAGAGTTGGAAATTACAAAACACCTTCTGATTAATACAAGAAAGCATTTCTGTCCACATTCTGGATACTCAGTGCAGATGACATGATGTGTCTTTGGTATGGATTATTTCACATCCTTTCAGACTGCTCATGGAACTAGGAAGGCCATTTCAGAGAGAGTGAGGGTGGCCTTATATGGCAGATCCAAGGCGCTGGAATAGCTTCTTCCCTTGTACTCACGACTGTACATGATTGGTAGGTTCAGGTTTGTGTTCTGGTCATTGGAGTTAGGGGAATCTTTTATGTTTATGAAATAACGCCATGCACAGGCGTGTGATTTACCACATTTAGTGTTTACTTCCTCAGAATGCTAAAATATATATATATATTTAAAGATTTATATATATATATTTTAAAAGATTTACTGTTTTTTTATTTCAGGGGAAATTTCAATATAAATAAACTTCTTGTTCTAAATATGATCTAAAATATTTTATTGTATGTATTCATTGTAGAGGGTATCATGTTATAGAAGAACATTTTCATGTAAGTGTATCATATATAAAGCTTATGCCCTCTTAAGTAATATTCTGTTGCTGTGAAGAGACACCATGACAAAGGCGAGGCTCATACAAAAAAAATCATTTCACTGGAGAGATTTAGTTCATGATCTCCATGGCAGGAAGAGGACAGGCCTGGCACTGGAGCAGTAGCTGAGAGCTTTATATCCTAATCCACAGGCAGTAGGCATAGGGGGGGGTGACTGGCATGGGCTTTCAAAGCCTCGAAGCCCACCTCCTGTGACATACCTCTTCTAACATGGCCACAACTCCTAATCCTTCCCAGCAGTCCCAGCAGCTGGGGACCAAGCATTAAAAAATTAGGCCTGTAAGAAGGGCATTCAAACCACTGCATTCTTTCGTAGTCTCCTCTCTCCCTTCTTTCTGCCTCCTCCCTTCCGTAAGTGCTCTTTGTTTCCTTAGATCAGTGGTTCTCAACCTGTGACTTATGACTCCATTGCAGGTTGAACAACCCTTCAACAAGGGCCACTTGAGATCATCAGAAAACAGAAGTACTTACATTATGATTCATAACAGTAGCAAAATTAGTTATGAAGTAGCAATGAAAATTTTATTCACCACAACATGAGGCACTGTGTTGAAGTGTTGCAGTATTAGGACGTCTGAGGACTCCTGCCCTAGGTCTTCATGTCATACATACATATATACGTACATACATATATACATATATATATATTTATGACTCTATATAGAATATTTTAGGAATAATATTTGAAAGGAAATGATATTTGTCTCTTTGGGATTAGCTTAATTTGATTAATAAGATTACATCTAGTTCTATCTTTTTCCTGCAGATGACATGGCTTTATTCCTCTTTAACACTGAATAAAACTCCTTTGTGTGTGCAATCCACATTTTCTTCATCTGCTTTTCTGTGCTGGTGATGTCAAGGCCTGTGCTTAGGTTGTCTTATCTAACCACTATTGTAACTCAGCAAGGTAGGTAATATTTCTTTTTTGCACAAAGGGAGAAGGGACATGCGGATAGGTCAAGTGACTTCCTCAAAACCACATTGCTGGAGAACAGCATAGTTGAGACTTGAACACAGAACTGTGAGTTCCATTGCTCATTTGCTGGTCTAGAACCCTGTGCTGTTTTGTTAGAGTTTCTCAGTGGGGAGTTTTATACACAACTGGAAGCCAAGACTAGTGTAATGGGAGTGATTACTGGGAATTTAGGATGAAAACTAATGAGCTCGGGAAGCTGAGGACGGGGCCATAGGTAGATGGCTGTGCGCAAGTACAGGCACCACGTTTTAAGGGGAAATGTTAAACCAAAGAGCTTTCAGGAAAAGAGAGGAACAGGAAGGAGGGGCTTGGAAGCACCTTGTTTGATGAAAGGTTGTTTGCTCTGTGAAGAGGAGGCAAAGAGCAGTATGAGCATGAGCTGCCCTTAGGATGTGATGCATAGTTGGGTATCAAGAGAAGGAACTGGCTTACTCTTCATTGGGAAGCAGCTCCTTAAAGCTCGGATCCTAGGGAAGAGCATGTGAGAACGTATCCATGTTTTTTCCTTCACTCTCTTTAGTTCGACTTATTTCATCTCTCTGCCTTGTTTGCCTTATCTGTTGAAGTGATATAATCCCACCTCCTTCATAGAATTAATTGAAGCAATGCGGAAGAACCCTTGATCAGAGTACCCAGGGCAGCACAAATGCCTAGTCAACAAAAGCTGTTATCAGTGTTGTTGACAATTGTAGCTTCACAGCACAGAAGAAGAAATGACAAAGCAGCTGATTAAGTGGGTTAGTGTACCGAAGCATCAGCTGCAGGGACTGTGTCCTTAGCAACAGGATCACCACTCTGCCAATAACCACATGGTTTCTCACAGGGTGACAGACAGAACGAACAGAATCCATCCTTTCTCCCAGCTTGTCTTGCCTGTGCTATCACCTCGTGTACCCAGTATCTGACTGACTACTTCCTGGACCCTTTGCTGCTACCTGGGATCTTGCCAGAAACAGTGCAGTAGCAGTCTCCAAACTGAACTTCCCCACAGCTCCTCTTGTTCTTGTAGTCTGCTTTCCTTGTGGTAGCCACAGGGCTCTTGTCTTAGCTATCCAGTTGACTCCCTCCTTGCTCACATCTCCAAATTGGCTTCTTCCTTTTGAGAATTTGGATCAGAACCCCTACACTTCCCTTTGGTGTACCAGGTTCTAGAGGATCTTCATCTGTTTTTGTCTTTTTCTCTGACCTCACCCCCATTTACTGCCTCTTGTACATGAACTGCAGTAGCTATGGCCTTTTTTGGCTTTAGAAATTCTAAACTGATTCTAATCCCAAGGTCCTTGCATGTGTTTATCTACTAAATATTTGATTGGATGACTTCTTATCATTCCTCATACTTCAGTTTAGCTGAGCTCTCCCTGGAGGGACTTTGTCTCTGGTCACTTCTACCATCTGGTTTTATTGTACTCATGGTATCCACTGACATGAAACTACCCTGAAATTTCATGTTTCTTCAAGTAAGTCCCTTTGCGTGGAGTCTTTTCCTTTTATCTAACTTTTTGCTGTGTTCACACTTCCAGGATAATGTCATAAATCAGTGATTACTTCACCACCAAGAACCTGTGTTCACTGAAAGTCACATTAGCAGAAAGTCCAGACCTACCTTAATATTTCTGGATTAAAGTTTCTCTGTCCCTCAGTGCCCTTTTAAGCTCAGGTTCCTGAGGGCTAGTCATTAGGGACATAAAAAAACAAAGTAGTATAGTGTAACATGGAGCCAGAAGCAATGAGCTGAGAGTTTCAGAGGAGATAATCAGAGAGTAGGCAAAGAGGCCATGACTATATTATCTCTGCCAATACTTTAAAGACCCATTATTATCCTCTCATTCCTCCTTCTCAGCCATGCATTCTTTTTATCCTTTAATATCTTAGTCTATCATGTGTGAGCCATAACACATGATTATCCTGAGAATTTTTTATAAAGTGGCTGGACATATAGTGTAGTTGGCTGCCAGAAAACAAAAACAAAAACAAACAAACAAACAAACAAAACAACTTGCCTTATTAAGTGTTAAGGCAGGGTTATAACAGCCCAAATTCTTTCATGAATAGTGAAATACTATAAATTTATTTGTGTGTCTAAGAAAGTTGGGAGTGAATAGGAAGGGTTGGTGGAGAATTATTGTATACAACCACATTGAGATAATCACATTGAATACAGTAAAAGCTGAGCCTCATCAGAAAGTGTGACCCTCTCTTAACTTATTTTTATTTTAATGCATTCATAAAATATGAAATTGTATATACCAATACCACACATTGTGAACATTTGATATTGATTGAATCATATTACACACATCTTTAACCATTCCTTCCTCCTAATAAAGATATTCAGTCTCCTTGCTGCTGACTTTTGTCAACCTGTGCAGGTTCTGTCGGCTGGACCTGGTATCTGAGGACTGGAAGGACAAGCTTCAGTTTCAGTCTACTTTTATACACAAATGCAACAAAGAGAGTATTGATCTAAGGAAGGTTGTTTGGGTTCAGAAAAACATGATCAGAAAATCATTTTAATAAATGTCAGTAAGCATATACTGAATATCAACAAATCAGCCCTTTCCCAGAATTTTCTCAGGACAAACCAACTTAAACACATTTGTCTGGAATCACAGTTCCCGGAGGCAATGGTCACCACGCATCATTCTTTTGAATGTTCCAACACTTACTTCTAGCTTCTATAGGTACACAGTGATAACTGTTTTCTGTAGACACTCTACCTTGCAAACCAAACAGAGTTTCTTACCGTAACTGTAATTTAGCACTCAATAATGAAGCTTTCACTATTCCTTCCTATCCTCTGCTCTCCCTAGTCTTTGGAAACTACCTTTCTGCTCTTTTGATTCTCTCCCTTTAAGAAACACATGTGTGAGAGATTGTGTGGCACTTCCTGTGCCTCACCTACTGCTGTTATTTCTAAGGTTCTCCTTTTCATCCAAGTCATCATAGATTCTTAGTCGATGGATAGTGTTCCACTGTGTGTCCTTATCATGTTGCCTATATATATATATATATATATATATATATATATATATATATACACACACATACAATTGAGGTTGATTGTGTACCTTGGGGATTGTGGTGGTGGCACAATAAACATGAAAGTGCAGATCATTTTTAGATATACTTTCATTTTCTTTATACATATATAACCTGTGACGTAATTGCTTGATGACAATTTTTAAGGATCCTTCATACTGTTCCATACTGGCTATACTAAATTACATTCCTGTCAAGAGTTTATAGGCCCCATTTCTGTCTTCTGTCTAAATCTTGATTATCTTTTTGCTTCCTATAATCTCAGTTGTTATTTAAGTGATACTCCATCTTGCTATGCTTTTGATTTTCCTTGCCTTATAAGTGAGGTAGAATATTGTTTTCATTCACATGTGTAGGTAGAGCACAAGCTGTGGGAGGCAGTTGGTCCACATTATAGATTTTAGACCTTGGACCCAGGTCAGTCAGGCTTGAGGATAAGCATCTTTATCTGCTGAGCCATCTTGCTGGACTTTTTGTTTTTAATTGTGCTATTTATGTTTTATTTCTGTTGAAGTTTTAGAGTTCTTTATATATTCTAAATATTAATCTCTATCAGATATAAAATTTAAATTTCCAACTTATATATTTCTGCTATGATTTTAATTATTTCTTTCTGTTTATTTTGAGTTTGTTAAGTTCTTTCCTGTTTAGGTTCTTGAGATGTACCAATAGGTTGTTTCCTTTAAATAATTTTTATATTTAAATAGGAGGTATTTATTACATTGATATTTAAATATTGCTGTGTCCCTCAGAGCAGTTGTTGTCAGTCTCCCTAGTGCTACAACCCTTTAATACAGTTCCCCATGTGGTGGTGACCTCCAGACATAAAATTATTTCCTTGCCACACTATAACTGTAATCTTGTTACTATTGTGACTCGTAATAGAAGTGTCTGATGTGAAAGACATCTGATATGCAACCCCCAAAGGGATCTAAACACACAGTTTTGTATGTTATGCTTCCGTTTTCGATGTTTTCAAGAACTTCTGATTTCGTCAATGAATCATTGTTAATTCATAGCACCTAGGTAACTGTCCATGAAATTCTAAACATCTAAGTGTTTTTATTGTTTATTTTTAGTTTTATTCCATTTTGGTCAGTAATATTTTAAAATTAGTTAAAACTTGCTTTAGGACCCAATATGTGATTTATTCTAGGTAATGTACCATGAGCTGCAGAAAAAAAGTAGTGTGGTGTAGCTGTTTCATAAATGTTATATACACAATTTATATAAAAAGTGATGTGTGGTATAGTTTACTGTTGATATTTATTTATTGGAATTTTTGTTATTGTGATGTGTCCATTGATACAAGTGGAAGGCTGGTTTCTCACTGTTGTGTTATTATACTCTGTTTCTGCCTTCAGATGTCATGTTTGCTTTATATAATTGAGTGCTTTGTTGATGGGTATATAAACATGAAAAATTATTGTTCTCTTATGCGATTGATCTCATGATCACTCTTTAATGACATCTACTGTATGTTCTTACAGTTTTGGTCTTGTTTATTTTTCTTTGTAAGAATATGTACCCACGTTTGCTTGTGGTTTCTGTTTATTTGGAGGATGTGGGTTTGGTATTCCCTCCGGACCGCTCCCCAAGGACAAAGAAAGCTGTGATGAACGTGAATGGGGTGTGTGTGGGGGGAGGTGGAGTTGGAGGGCCCATGAGTATGATGGAATAACTTTCTGGGACCGGCGTCAGCAAGACTGCTCACCTTTTTTTGGGGTGAATAAAGGGTATATAGTTCTCGGGGAGCGGGTGGAGGGTCCCCAGAATGGGTGTACACTATCGGCTGAGGCTTGACGTTCCAGGAATGCTTTCGGCAGCACAGACCTGTCATATGATTGGGAACACAGTACCTAATTCTCCTATGGGCACAGCAGGGTGAGCTTTTTAAGGGGAACAGCAGTCTGGTTATGCTCCAGACATGGTTTTAGAGGCATCTGGGCCTACAGCTATTCACCAGACGAGGTCAGGCAGAGGCAAAGAAGCCTCTGCTGAGACCTGTTGGACTGCGCACTCACACTGCAGGGCTCTCCAACAGTGGAGGATGGAGTAGGAGAGAGGGAAGCAGAGGGATAAATGCTGTAGGTGTGTTTATTTTGAGACTGAAGTTTTGTTGTTGTTGTCGTCTGTTTTTTGTTTTTGTTTTTTGTTTTTCTGAGATAGTTTTCCTGTACAGCCTTTGTAGCCTTTTTTGGTCTACCAGGCTAGCCTCAAGCTCAAAGATATGCATGCACATTGAATGCAAACATAAAAGATAAAGTTGTATACACACCACCATGTCCATCTAAGACCAAGTCCTGACACACATCCCAGGCCGCCCTGGAACTCACTTGTCTTCAAACTTGCTTCCCCCCCCCCCCCCCAGGATTCTTAAGTATGGGAACTGTAGGCAGGAAGCAAAATGCCTGGCTTCCTGCCTACAGGAAAAAAATGGAATATTTTTCTATTATTTTCTTTTCAGTATGGGTGATTTTACGGGGAAAGTTAAATTTTTTTTTGTACACAACATATGATTGTATTGTTTCTAATCTATTTTTGGGGTTTATATCTTTATGGAGGGGGACTGAACCTAGGGCCTAGTGCATGCCAAACAGTTTTCCTGCCAGAGTCACACTCTGAGGCTCAGGCTGTATCTTTTACTTGGGAAATTCATTTTTTTTTTTAAACATTTGAGGCTATTGTAAACATATAAGAACACAAACTTGCTGTTTTCATATATTCTTTTTGTTTGTTTGCATATCACCTGTGCTATTTTTGGTTTGTTTTTACGGTTTGAAATTACATTAATAAAATTTATTTATTTATTTATTTCTGTTTTGTATGTCTTTTTTCTTAATGGGACTTGTAATTTTGTTTATGTTTCTTAGATTGTATTTATCCTTAGATTACATCTGGTTTTGAGATTACTTTATCACCTTTTAAAAATTATTTGGGGGCACATATGTATCTATAGTATGTGTGTGTGTGTGTGTGTGTGTGTGTGTGTGTAGGCTAAAGGCCAATATCAGGTGTCCTCTTCTTGGCTTTCCCAGTACATTTCTATAAATGTATGTGTGGCCACAGCCAGTTGTCTTCCTAATTCTCTATGAATTATTATTTTTGACATATGTGATAGGTATCTGAACTCTCAGGTGCTCATGCCCGCACAGCAAACACTTTTGTCTCTCAGAATCTTTGTCGAGGCTATTTTAATGTTTTTAAATTCTCTCAGTTTTTGTGTGTCACAAAAAGCCTTAATTCCTCCTTTATTTGTGAATGATAACTGTTGGATATAGCATTCTTAGTTTATAAGTATTTTCTTTCACAATTTGGAATATGCTGTTGCATCCTATCTTAGATTGTAATGTTTCTGCAGAAAAATCTCCTGTTGTTTTCATGAGGGTTCCCTAGTAGATGACTTGGTGCTGTTTTCTTGCTTTTTTTATTGTGGCTGCTGGATTATTCCTCTGTCTTGATTTTTGAGAGTTTGATTATGATATGTTGGGGTGAGGATCTTTTTCTGATCATCTTTGTTTTGGTTTCTCTGCGCCTTCTATGAATGGATACTTGTATCTTTCTTAAAATTAGAGAACTTTTCTCCTGTTATTCCATTAAACAGGATTTTACATTCATGCTGTCTCCATTTTTTTTTCTCCTTCATGCACAACCAAAATGCAGATATATATTTAGTTAATGGTATTCTTTCTTTTTTTTGTTTCTTTTTTCTTTTTCTTTTTTGTCTGAGTAGGATGTTTTTATGTAGTTGTCTTAAAGTCCAAATATTTTCTCTTTATCTACTCTGCTTTAACTGTATTTTGTATTTGGCTTTCTGAGCTCTTTATTTGCAAGCTTTTTTTCTTGTTCTTTTTAAAATCTTTTCTTGCTGAACTTTTCTCTCACATCTTGGATTCTTATTTTTTCCAACTGTTTCCTTTTAAAGGTTATTGAGATTGTTTGTAATAATCCTTAAAATAAAAGATATTAGGTCTTTCAACCACAGAAGTTTAAGATTTGTTAGTAGTTTTTTGTGGTCTATTGGAGGTTTGTAATATTCCTCATTTTTCTATTCTGAGATTTGGTGGGCTCAATGAATGTATGGAATTGCTTTCATAGTAAGTAAGTTTCTTTTGAAGTTGTGTAATTAGGTGCCAGTGCTGGCTTAGGCTCTATCTTTGCACAGTACTGTACTTATTATGCTGTGTCTTTGATTGTAAAAAGTGAGTTTGGGCAAAGGCTTTGCAACTGGCAGCCATATTGAAGTTAAGAAGGCCTGAAGCACCCACTGTCAGATAAAACAATGCCATAGGCCCATATTTCATTAAAAAAAAAATAGGAGTGGTGTGAGCCATGACACCCCATGACACCTCATGGCTTTTTCCATAACCATTTCATGTGATCAGGTACAGCATGTGGTCACTGTAGTCTGGTGGAAACTAGCCCGTCCCTAGCATCAGAAAAGTCCATATGGTCTCAGAGGATAAACAGCTTGTTGTGGGGAAAAGAAGAAGCCCTGAATGAACGAAGCCCCAAGTGAATAAAGTCCCATGTGAGCGTGTATTGTTGACATTGGCAAGGCCATGTCCAGGACCTAATGTCTCAGACACATAGGAATGGCAAAGCCTTCCTTCCTGGTACAAGTGCAAATAATGATACTATATGAATGTCCACCATACCTCTCTCCCCTGGGTATTCATAGTCTTGAAGTCCACTGAGGTTAGTTAAACATGTGCCTCATAATCCTACAAAACCGGGCTCCCTCATTCATCTGTGTGTAATGAACCCTCCTCTCTTCAACTATGAATAAATATGCTGACTTTCCAGGGTGCTATCATTTCCCCTTTAGAGAGCAGTCCACACCATCCCAGCTTTTCTGGGTGTCTGTGTGTCTGATTTTTATTCATCCCTTGGTCTCCACAGTAAGGTCAAACCCCAGGAGCTGTGAAAGGATAAAGAAGTCTGGTTCCTCAGTTGTTCAGCTTGTTTCTGCCATTTTCATCTGTGCTGAAGTTCCCATTTCCAGCCACGAGTGTTAATCGCAGACTCTGTAGGGTTAAGCTGGGTTTCTGAGATCTGAACCACATGATCTGGTGACAGAATCTCTCGAGCTGGCGTTAGAGGGAGATCTTAGCTGCCTGAAGTTGGTGGTGGGAACAAGACCTGGGTCCTGTGTAAGAGAGGGGTGTGTTCTTAACCACTGATCCACCTCTCCAGCCTCAAGAATAATCCCCTTTCTGATATTTAAGCTTACAATAAAAAAAAAAACAAGTCATAACAAATTTCTAACTTCATAAAATATTTCAGTACTCTCTATTCACTAAGGATTGGGATGTATGACAAACCAAACTGACACATTTGTGGAGATTTTATTTATTTTTGATTGAGAAAATCTTAACTGCCTGCTTTTTTTTCATCTTGCCTAGGGACTTGTACTCAGTACATTGTGGTTAATTAATCAGAGTTTAGGTAAATTGTTTGCTATTTTGTTACTTTCTTATGATAATGTGAGACAGCTGCAAAGTCCCCAAGTCCCTGTTTTCTTAGCATTATTTATGGATCCTCTGTCAAGGTGTTTTCTTAATGAAAATGCATTTGAATTGACTACTTGGAAGAATTACTGAATACTGTTTTACAGAAGCTATAATATACATCATTGTCACTATCATTACTATTAGTGTGTTTTTGAGACACAGTCTTGCTGTGGAGCTTAACCTTGAGGTAAACTTACTGTGTAGCCTAGGCTAGCCCCAAACTTGTGGTAATTGCCTTGCCTCGGCTTCTTGAGTGCTGGTATCACAGGCTTATTAGCCTGTAATTATTCCCAACTTCAATTGTTTTCAGAAATAAATTATTATAAGAATATGTCTATTTAAAAGGAGACTGCATTTCCCATTATGTAGTGATCAAATAGAATAATGAAAGAATATCAAAGACAGGATAACAGTAAATCCATTCTGGAGGGAGGGGTAGATTGGAACAATACATTGTCTTGATTCATGACTGCTAACTTAAGAGAACCCAAGGAGACTGGCAAGGACTGTGGCTGAACAGTTTAGGATTTCTAATGACAGATTCACATGAGGCAAAATTTATACTAGTTAAAGAGCGTAGCTGAAACTCCCAATGATCTATAGGTGACTTGACATTCCTTGGCATAAACAAGTCTCAGCTGAGGATTGCAGTTCCAAGGGACGGAATTCTCAGTGCCAGGGATCCACCTAAGCCTTAGGCCAGTCCTTGGCTCTCTGATAAACAACTAACTCCGTTTGCTTCTTCAGACCCCTGACACTAGCAAGAGACTTCCAGAGTCCAGCGAGAGTTACGGACCTCTTACAGACTTGCCCCAAGGGTATGGCTGTACATTTGTCTCAGACGGAGAGTAGCTGGGTTCTGGTATCTAAGGTTTCTTCAGCTTTTGAACTAGCCCATGGCACTGGCAACCAGCATGCAGGGAAGCTGTGTGTCAACCACACTTCTGTCAGCAGCTTTCTAATTCCTCAAGCTTTAGCCTTTGCAGGGAACTTAAGGTACAAAGATAGTTAATGCAGACTTTTCACAGTGTACATCTCTTCCTGTGACAGGGGTTTTCAGCTTTAAAGTTTTCTCACTGTTTTCTGTGTCCATAGATTCTGTATCAATGCATTCAACCAACCATGGACAGGGAGTGATAGAAAAAAAAAAGCTGGCAGGACTTAACACATACAGATTTTCCCTTTAAACAACAATTTAATGGCCATACAGACTTCTACTCTATTAAGGGACTGTAAACAACCTAGAGTCAACTTAAGATATAAGGGGAGAATGTGTGTAGGCTGTACGTAAATATGACACCATTTTATATAAAGTGCTTGAGCATGTGCAGAGTTCAGTACCCACAGGGCATCAGGATTCATGCTATGTGTGTTGCCAGATGCTGAGTCAGCTAGTATTTAGACTTGAAGAACTGTAAGAAATGGATTCCTGGTTTTTACAATGTATCCAGTGTGATATTCTTTTACAGTATCCCGGTGAGCTATACCGCTAGAGAACTTGGTTATGTATAAGGAAGGGAGCTTCCTGGGAAGATACTAATCAATTTTCAGAGCCAAGATTAGTCCGTATTACAACTGACATGGTATATAATTGTTTGTTGAGTGACTGACTGACATATGTCTCTATCCGAAGGAGAAATTGCAGTTCAGTTTCTAAGTCAGCAGAATGACAGGGGTATATACTTGGAGTCACAGGGCTAACTTCTCAGAGCACACCTGCTTTCTCCGAGCTCTTGACTAGTCCTGCTTATCACAGTCACTCTGAGAAAGGCTCCATTTGGGTCTCTCTGGCAGATGTGAAGGGACTTGAAAGTAAGAGAGGAGGGAGTGTGACTTAACATGACAGGCCAGACCAGGTAAACTTTACGGTCATGCTAATAGGTATGGGCTTTAGGGACATATAGCTTCTGTACTGTCCTGGCTGAAGCAGGGAGAGAGTTCTGTAGCCTTCCTTCTGGGGACTCATTAGGGAAGGAAGATGTGTGAGCCAGCCAAGGCCAGCCTCTCCGAGAAGCAGGTTAATTGAGGTGGTTGGACAGGCTGAGAACATAAACAAGTAGACAGCTTGGAGTAAAATGTCAGAAGATGTGTTTGGAGAGAGATATCATTGACAAGTATGTTGCCCGCCTTGGTCTCGTCCTCTTAGATGGGGATGTTAATACAGTGTTATGAGGACTGGATGAGACAGCGTATCTGGAAGTCCTTGCTACACTGACTTGTACAAACACTAGTTTATTCTGTCTACTCTCTGTCCAGTTCACTTCAAGAAAGACTATAGATAAAAACAGGTAGGGAGGAGGAGGATGTCCTGCTTTCTGCTTACTTTTTTTTGTTACACAAAATAGAGAAATCAGTGATTTCAGCAAAGAACCAGCACACATGCTGGTGGTTAAAAAGAGTAGAAAGAAATGGCTCATTGTGGGCATAAAAAGCAGCACAGAGGAGGCACAAAGGGGGTTGGCATGTGGAGGAAGAAAGACATTTTGACTTGAAGAAGTTCCAATACACCAAGCAAGGGAGATGGTATAGGACAGAGTAGCGAAACTCTGGAGTGTGTCATGAGAAATTCACATAGGGCCCCTATGTGTGTGCAGTAGGTGAGAGTGGAGAGGCAGGCTGGAGTCACTCTGCAGAAGCTGGTGAAGCAGGTGGAGACCTGAATCGGCAGTAAAGCAGGCCAGAAAAGGCAGTCACTCATGGTGGTACTGGAGTGAAATGAAATTTATTGCAGTAAGGCAAAGATGGGAGTCCAGAAATGCACATCACGGTTTTCATCTGATGTGGTTATTTTAAGCCAGAGAGAAAGGAACCACAGGCATGTGCTGGGATTTCAGATTTACTTCTGTAAGGGAGTGTAGAATAAACTACTTTTCAGAAATGATCCACACACAGGTCTTTCAAATGGAAGTTCCTTCAATCCCCAGGCCAGTTTGAACTTTGTACAGTCCCAGGGCTGAACACATCAGTACTTTGCCAGTTCAGTTAAATGACTTCTCTTCTTGGGGAAGATTGTATGATTTCTGGTAACACCTTGAGAAGTCTGAAAATGTAAGCAGCTTAGTAATGAGAGTGAGACTTCTTCTCACTGTTGATGGTGAAATGTGGGTATCTGTTAGCTTAGTGTCACCCCGATACTGATTTCAGAATAAATGGTTTTATGGATTAGAAATCATTGTTACCTGCGTATAGTATATGCTAAATATAAACAATTTTGTTGATGATTTTAATGCAAGCACAGCATCTGTTCTATGTAGAACATTTGAAACACTGGCAGGTACTATAGCAATATAACCATTTATATTTCTCTTTATGCCTTTATAATCTAATGTTTTACATGATAAGAAACATAGGTATGTGTATGTGTGCATATAGGGATGTACTTGTGTGCTCAGGCATATAGTCATATATATTTATATGGGATAAAATTTTTATAAAATCTCATAACTATTTCCTCATCTCTACTGTTGCTATGTATGTTTCTACATTGTATTAAGGCATGCATAGTTTTTCAGTGCTCATTTTTGATCCCTTTGAAGTAAAAGATGCACAAAATATTCCTTGCAGCATATATTTTGATGTTCAGAAAAACTAGGCATCCTGAAGAATTGCATATAAGTTTTTCACATTAATTTTTTATGAATAATAGTACTCTTCCACACTGTATATATATTTGGATTCTTTATGTGAATTATTTATTATTTATTTTTATTAATTATAGTCTATTCACTTTGTATCACACCTGTAGCTCCCTCATTGTTCCCCTCCAAACCCCACCTCCCTCTCCAAACACCCCTCCCCCAGTCCTCTGGTAGGGGAGGTCCTCCTCCACTTCCGTCTGATACTAGTTTATGCTAAGATTCATAGCCAAACTTGGGGTAGAATACAGGGAATCTTATGAAAGCAGGGGGAGATAGAAAGATCTGGAGGGGACAGGAGCTCCACAAGGAGGGCAACAGAACCAAAAAATCTGGGCACAGGGGTCTTTTCTGAGACTGATACTCCAACCAAGGATCATGCATGGAGATAACCTAGAACCTCTGCACAGATATAGCCCATGGCAATTCAGTGTCCAACTGTGTTCCCTAGTAATAGGAACAGGGACCGTCTCTGAGATGAATTATTTCTTGATCTAATAAAGGTTCCTGTTACTCTGTCCTGCTGTAGTTAATATGGGAACTTTGGCACTTCTGCCTTTAGACCCCGTTCTGCCCAGGTCTCTCAAATGATAGAAGCCTTGCTTTCTTATGTGTGAAATGGGCATGTGTGTACCCTGCAAGTCTTACAGTCCCTGGGATGGGGGACGATTAAGTGCACTAATGAATAAACAGCTTCAGGCACATGTCCCACTCCCAACAGTGCTATCTGTGTGAAGCCTGGCTGTTATTAAAGCAGATCTTTTCTTCCCACTGTGCCAGCTGTCTCTTTTCATATGACTGAACCTTAATCTCTTGGGTTTATTTCTTTTTTTTTTCTCCAGCAAAGGTGATTTTATTTAAGACGTTAGCTAAATATAACAAAAGAAAGTTAATGTCATTCCAGAGAGGAACCAGCACAGCTGTTCGCTGCCTCCTGAGAGGGCTCTTTCCCCTAGAGGTAAACGCACATCTGACTAGATGACAACGTTGGCAGTCCTTTCTTTAGGATTTTTAGCTGAAGCTGGGAACAATACCATTGATAGATTTTTGCATGGGCAGGCATTAAACTATTGGGGGGACCGTTTTTGGCTTGTATGATTTCTGGTGTTGCTACGACTTTTGGCTGCATTGCTGACACTTGCAGCTAAAATTCCGAAGTGTGGGCAGCATCGCTCCCTTGTTAGTCAGTGTGCTTAACACGAGGGCTAATGATGTGATATGCAACCCTACTGCAACTGTTAAGCCATATGGCGCATGCTTGCTGTTATTTATAGAGAAGGCATTTATGCTCGGAGTCTTCTGAGCCGACAAGTAACATAGGAAAGCATACTGCGAAGCTCCTTTGGAGACAAAAGTGTACCAGCTTTGTAATCTAATCCGGCTTTCTTAGGAACGGATTACTAATAGTGGAATGGTTGGTGTGTGAAATCATTCCTGGAATATAATTTGAATGAGTGTGCACCCTGTATTTATGACTACATAGAGCAGGAAGAAAATGCGCATAGGTGAAAATAAAGCTTTTCCACTGCACTTTCCAAGAAACATCTGGTTTCTAACCAGAATTTTTGTATTAAAGGATGCTGAGAGGATGGAGAGATGGCTTAGTGGTTAAGAGCACTTGCTGGTCTCACTAAGGACCCAGGTTTGACTCCAAGCATGTACAAGGTGGCTCAGAAGCACCTATAGCTCAAGTTTTAGAGGACTCTGACACCTTCTTCTGGCCTGTGGCATGTAATGTAAACACATGGTGACATGTAAATGCAGGCAACACTCATTCATACACTTATAAAAAGATAACAGGAGTGATATTTGTTTGGCTTTTGTTTTGTTAACGGTTAAAAGTAGTAACAATTACCACAACTCTGAAAACTTGAAGTATCAGATTTAAAAAAATCGTATATAGCTACACCTGTATGAATAATGAGGAGGTCTGGTATATAGCAAAAGTTTTGTGTTCTGGATGCCTTGCCAGAGCTGGTGCATACAGAGGCTGGTCCATAGAGGTAGGAGAAAGGACACTGTGAATTTAGAGAGAGAGAGCTATTTCAGCCATAGCCAGTGATATATGGACTGTGCTTCTGATATCATATACAGAAACAACTGCCAATATATACATAACTTGTCATTAGGGAAGGTGGTCATACAACAGGCTTGTTCGGCCCCACCTTTCATAAGCTGGTATTAGAAACACTGCATAGCGAGAGCATGGGTGCAGATCACACAGCATCACTGTCCATCATGATTCTATGTATTGCTAAGCTAAGTGCCTCACTTATGTGTCTCTAAAGCAGACATTCTCAACTGAATGATTAATTTGGTCATGAACTTTCACTTACCAGATCCTACTGGAAATTTCTAGGAACAGTTTGATTTGTTCAACTTATTGGAGATGGTAGTAACCTCTAGAGTGCAGAGGCCAGGGTTGTGAACATACATTCTATAAGGGGCTAGCCGTTTTTACTTCCTCCGCCAACAAATAATTATCAAGTCACACATGTTAATACTGTTGGGTAAGCCCAATTCTAGAATAAGTTTGTGGAAAGGGCTGTAAGAGGGCAATGTGGGATGCAGGGGATTTCTGTATATGTAGCATTTAGTATCTTCTAAATAAATGATACCCAGATATTTAAAGAATATCCGAAGGATGCTAATTAGTTTTCAGTGCATGCCCCTATATCTTGGTCTTATCCAGACTTGGTCTTATCAGACTTGCTGAGTGCTTTAAATATGTTACCTTATTAATTCTGTTAAACAACACTTAAAAAGCTGAAGAAAACTTTTTGTTTTCTTTCAGAAAATAGGAGAGAACAATCCCAAACCTCTGCTTTATGGGAACACCTCTTGAATATTTAGAATCAAATAAGTCAATGTCTTATGAGTTTATCCAGAAGATGGAAATCAAACCTTATTCTGTACCCAGGAAGGGACGAGGAAACTGATACTTTCTTAGTGATATTTCAAAGCCATAGATTTGAAAGAAGTGACAAATAGAATTACTCTGAGCCTGGTTATTACAGAAGGAATGAGCTCGTTCATCATGCAGAGTGCTTCCTGCCATGCAAATGCATGAGAGATGGTATGTATCAGAGTATGCAAAAATTATAACTTCTCCGTTCTTGTCCCATGTTTGTGTGGATGTAGTATGGGAGAAATGAAGTCTGTTATACCTTTGAAGCTGATGTTGTATTAGCTGGGGCTGGCATTTTCTCACCCATTTTTCTCAGGTTTCAGGTAGTTATATGAACTACCTGCTTGTACACAGGCTCTGCTACCCACTTGCCATCTTTATCTAAGAATGTGAACTGGGCACCCGTGGCTGTTACGTAGTACATCAGGAACTAGCACACCCTTGTGCTTGTGACTGACAGAGAGAGACACCTCACCGGTCTCATTGTACACTATTATCTTGATCCTACAAATGTTTATTTTTCAAATTAGCTTATGTTTTAAGTATATTGTATATATAAAGTTATTTATCTGTTTGGGTACTTTTGTTTTATGGTCAAAGAAATCTCATCACAGGGAGATAGCAGCCTTGTATTAAATAGGGCTGAGCCTGGCTTTGAAGTTTAGGAAGTTGATGAGTTCTCACATACAAAATCCATAATGACTGAGGGTTGACCCCAAGTATTCACAGATCTGTGTGGATATGCTGTATGTTCTAGCTGTGTAGGAAGCAGTCAATCAGTGGCAGCTATGCCTGATTTTTTAGGGAAAGGCCTTAACTCTTAATTTTCTTTTGATATATTTCAAATACATCTTTAGGCCTTAAAGCTGAAATTCAACAAATCTATTTTTGTGGGCAAACATTTTTCTTTAATTCCACAAACTGTTGTTCCATGTTGTTATAAGCTAGTGGTACATAAGAAAAATACTTTAAGGAATAAGCATTTGAGTATTTGATGACAACTACTGATAATAACTCACTCTAGTACAAACGTCAATGCAAATGATGCCAACAACCAAATCTCTTGTTCTTTCAGTGATTCTCCTGACTTCTTGTGGACGGAGAAGGTTCTTATCCAAAGGAGGTGGCTGTTGGAAGCAGTTTAGGCTAAGCTCTGCCACCTTGCCTCTTTATCTAAGGATGTAAACCAGGTAATCAATGGCTAGAATGAGCACACTGGGGAGGATGCCTGAGAGGTTCAGGTACCATCTTTCCTGTAATGAGAGACTCCTTGCCTTATATTCTTAGTTTTAGTTACATAGTTGTTTTCCAGCCCCTCATTGTTAACATGCCCTCTAAAAATAAAGGAAGCCAAGTGTGGTACCCAAACCTACAGGCAGCCTCGGCATCACCAAGGCACAGGATTCCAAACCAGATGTCCTCCATCAGAAACTTTGTGGGTAGAGCATGGATTTTGGTGGATTCTGTTGGAACCAAGTGCCAGATAATTCTGAATATGGCTAAGTGAGGCTGAGAGTCACTTCTCTGGCCTAAATTATCCACTGAAATCATCAAGTATTCATGACCACCTGGTATGCTGTAGACTACAGATTCCTGTGTCATCCACATTCAGTATTGCTTTTGTGATTATTAAAATGTGTGTAGGTTCAGGGAATCTTATGAAAGAAGGGGAAGATAGAAAGACCTGGGAGGGACAGGAGCTCTAAAATGAGACCAACAGGGCCATAAAAACAGAGCCCTGGGGGACCTGAAGAGAATGATACTCCAACCAAGCACAATACATGGAGAGGATATTAAACCCTGGCTCAGATGTAGCCTGTAGACTTAGTATCCAAGTGTGGTCCCTAATAAGTGGAGCAGGGACTTTCTGTGGCATAAACTCAGTGGTAGGTTCTCTGATCACCTCCCCTTCAGGGGGGTGCAGCCTTCCCAGGCCATGGAAGAAGACAATGCAACCAGTCCTGATGAGTCCTGATAGGCTAGGGTCAAATAGAAGGGGAGGAGGACCTTCCCTATCAGTGGACTAGAGGAAGGGCATGGGAAGAGAAGAGGGAGGGATGGTGGGAATGGGAGGAGACGAGGAAGGGGGCCACTGCCAGGATATAAATTGAATAAATTATAATAAATGATAATAATAAAAAAGAGTGAAAAAATGTATGTGGGTTTGTCCAGATTATAGGGGTTCTAATATGCAAGTTTGAAAACCACTTCATGTTTGGCATCTGAAGATTTCTGAATCCTGTTTGTGGGGTTTTAGCTTCTTCTGCAATTAAATCATGAGGACCAAACCTAGGAAGGAATGATCATTGGTCTCACAGCGTCTGATGCCCTCCAGCAGGGTATGATAAAGCAAGGCTACCTCCACACATTTGGTTCCTTCTGTACCAGACACCTCTCTTCTTCTCCGCCATGTAGTACTGCATAGAGCCTGATGCTGGAGACTGAAAAGACAGACTTAAGCCTCTAAAACTGAATGTTAATAAACAGTCTTTTTAATTAGGCCCCAGCCTTAGTTTTTTTTTAGTATTGCATTAGATAAAAGACCTATTTAGTGCTGTTAGAGGGTTCCCCGCCCCTCCTCCCCCACCAACACAATCCATAGCATTTCAGCAAAGCCAAGGTTTTACTTTTGGAGAAGGGTGTGCAGTCATTCAAAACCCAGCAAGAAAGGACACATTCTCAGTGGGGGTTCTGCTGGGTGTTTATTCCTAATGCAAATGGTTCCTGAGCCTCACTCTGAGTGGTCTAGTGGACCTCATATTCTTAAGCTTTTGGTGAAGGCAAAACAGTACAGGTGATAGGCAAAGCACTACTTCTGAGATCAGAACGTAACTTGAGCACATGCTGTGGTCTTAAAAAATGCTCACAGGAGGGATTTTTTTCTTAGGTATTTTTTATTTTTATTTTTATTAATTACAGTTTATTCACTTTGTATCTCCCCTGTAGCTCCCTGCCTTCTTCCCTCCCAATCCCACCCACCCTCCTCCTTCTTCATCTATGCCCCTTCCCAAGTCCACTGATAGGGGAGGTCCTCCTCCCCTTCCTTCTGATCCTAGTCTATCAGGTCTCATCAGGAGTGGCTGTGTTGTCTTCCTCTGTGGACTGGTAAGGCTCTTCCCCCCTCAAAGGAAGGTGATCAAAGAGCAGGCCAATTAGTTCATGTCAGACATGGTCCCTGTTCCCATTACTATGGAACCCACTTGGACACTGAGCTGCCATGGGCTACTTCTGTGCAGGGGTCTTAGGTTATCTCCATGCATGGTTGGAGTATCAGTCTCAGGAAAGACCCCCGTGCCCAGAGTTTTAGTTCTGTTGCTCTCCTTGTGGAGCTCCTGTCCTCTTACAGGAGGGATTTTTGGCACATGGCATCTTAAAGATGAAACTTTCTTTGTCTCATTTAACCCTTTAATAGGAAGGAGTACACTCATTTATGTTTCTCACAATCCACATGAATAAAAAAAATATTTTGTTATTATTTTTTGTTGTTGTTGTATATAGTTGGGTGTTTTCTGTGTACCACATGCCTACTTTGTGCCTATGGAGGTCAGAAGGAGGCCCTGCATCCCTTGGAATTGGAGTTACAGGTGGTTGCTAGCTACCATGTAGGTGCTGACACCAGGTTATCTGCTAGAGCAGCAAGTACTCTTAACCACTGAGACATCTCTCCAGTTTCTACCTGAATTTTATAATTAAAAAAACATTGATTACCTGTCATTACCACAGATAATAAGATGGCCTGATCCACGTCCTTGAAATAAATCAGGGGATAGTGATAAGTTTGTCTTGTTTGTTCATTCATTCATTCATTCATTCAATTTGATTTATTTAACCAAATCAAACTAAGAACAAGAAAGTTTTAAATTAAAACTGTTGGCTGGGAAAATCTGGACCATAGGATGTAATTGGGAGAGTGTCTCAGAACTGTCTACAGATGGAGATGATGATGGGGAGAGAAAGAAGGGATGTTGAAGACATTTGCATCTTGTCTATGTCATGTGTCTAATCAAGAGCCTTCTTTCCCTCTTCTAATGCATGTCTTAAAGTTAGTTATTAGATCCTAATTTTGGTTCCCAGAGGTCATTTTAGATCCAGATGACATGGGTTAATGAAGTTTTATGTGTAGATATAGTACCCTAAATTTTCCATGAATGGATATATATGTTATACTAGACACACACTTAGGTTTGTCTTTCTTCACAAATTGGTGTTGCACTCACCTATGATGCTGGAGCAGCTCTATTTTCAGCTCTATTTTCCCAGAGATGATGTTTTACATTTTTCACAAGCAGAGCTTGAAGGAGTAGGAGACTAACCTGTAAAGATTTTCTGAGAAGAAAGGACCTCCATCACATTGAACGTGGAGGAATCATGGGCGTTGTTATAGAAACCTTATGTGCTCAGGAGAGACTGTCAGAGTGAAAAAGTGTAGAATGTAAAGTTGATGGAGCCTGACTTCTGGTTCCTTTAACTGCATTCTCTTCTGAAGGCACTTCATGACACCCTGAGTCTTGGGAGTGGAGGCAGACTTGACTGAGACAACTTAGCTATACTATAGCTTCTAATAGAATGCTTGGTTACATCTTTTAAAGACAATGTATTTTGACAGTGAGAGAAATGTGAGGCTATCATCCCCTGTGACCTTCTGTCCTGAGAGTACCCATGTCAACTTCTTTGAATGGGGCCCTTTGGGTGATTTTTGGGCAGAGATCTGCCTGGTGGTAACAATGTATTCTTAAATTCAACATCACATGACTGTATCAGGAATATTTAGTTTTAAAGATGCATTGAATACTTCAACCCCACCCATTCAGTACAATTTCAGTTATCTTTCTTAAAATTAATTTCAGTTATCTGTATGTTAGCCATTTTGGATGACTCCATGTAGTTCTCACTGGAAATTTAGCAGATGTACTAAAATGCATTTGAAAAGGAGAATTTTGCTGTTGTTTGTGGTGATTGATTGATTCTACTCCTCAGGTTCAAATGCAACTGCTGGGAGACAATTGATTTCACTTAACATGGTGGTTAAAATAACTGAATATATATATAACCTTGAGCAAAAAATTAAAACTAAAGTTTCTGTGTAAGAAGTTCTGAAAGACATTTATTAATGTCTATGGATAATTTATATTCCATACTGCCAGGAAAATTCTCATAGTTATAAACTTGATTTCTGTTCATTTGGTCAAATTTTATAGAAAAAAAAAACTATTTAAAGTCACTTTGGGATATTAAAGTCATTTGAAAATGTATGTTTAAATTTGTTCTGAATAATTGGCTTCCCATAGTAAGGGGAACAAAGACTTTTTCTAACAGGAACTAATGGCAGGCTCTTTGACCTCCCCAGCCCCCAAGGGAGGAGCAGACCTGCTAGGCCACAGAGGAGGACTTTGCAGCCAGTCTTGAAGGTACCTGATAAAACAGGGTCAGATGAAAGGGGAGGAGGTCCTCCCCTATCAGTGGACTTAGAAAGGGGCAGGGAGGAGATGAGGGAGGGAGGGTGGGATTGAGGATGGAATGAGGGAGTGGGATACAGCTGGGATACAGAGTTAACAAAATGTAACTAATAAGAAAAATAAAATTAAAAAAAATTGTTCTGAATAATGGTCATTTGAGAAAATGTCTCAAGTTCCATCATTCATCCTTTTGTCATTTATTTATAAAAGATTTTTTAATTGTTTTTTTGTTTATATGCACAAATATCTATACGAGTGAATGCCACATGAGGTCAGAGGAACTGGAGTTAGAGGTCTTTGTGAGGAGCTTGGAATTGAATTCAAGACCTCTAGTAAAATAGCAAGCACGTTTCACCTCTGAGCCATCTTCCTTGCCCACCATTGTTTGTTAGCGAGGACGTTCCCTGGCTAAATGATGTTAGGAAGCTATTTCTGTTGAATTTGACAGGTGATTTTGGATTCCTATTATTGCCCTCTGTCACCATGGTAACAATATAAGGGAAACATAAGCCAGAAGCTGGACGAGGAGGAGGATGAAAAGAACACCTCAGCCAGTTTGGCTTTGAGGTGCCCATGGAGAATCTAAGACAATACTCTCCATGGACACCTGGACTTCTGTCAGTTCCCCAGACACCTACATGGTCTGGTTGTGTTGTTTGAGAAGGCTTCAGCTTATGAAAGCATTGAAAGAATACAGGTGGAGGAGGGAGGATAGGGTAAAGAAATGAGTCAGCTGGAAGGAGGCCAGATCTACCAGGGGGCAGTGTGACACTGACACTCAAAGGGATGAGAGAGGAAAATAGACTTGGGAAGGGAAAGTGACTTGAAAGCAGAAACCAGAAAGAGGTGCTTGTTTCTTACCTTTCCTATGTTTCTCTGGCCATGTCTTACTTTTCAAGTATTTTTCAATTGTTTAAGGAGACAGTTGCCAAATAAGTTGAGACTAGGACAAGTTCTATCATGCTTAGCAACAGGCAATTCTTTAGCAACATTGTTGAGAAGACTTTTGGTAGACTTTTTTTTTTAAATATCTCGGTTTGCGTGCGTATGTGAGTGTATGTAAATGCACAGGTGACCGTGCACCTGCATGTGAAGTCTGGCAACCTCCAGTGTCATTCCTTGTCATTCCTCAGGGACTGTCTTCCTTATTATTATTATTATTGAGACACTATTTGCTTATGCTGTCTGGCCAGAAAATCTCAGGGCTCCAACCTGTCTTCATTCTGTCATCTTTAACATTAGGATTGTAGACACACTATAACACAGCTTTTAAAGCTTTAAACATGAGCTCTGGGGATCAAGATCAGGTCCTCATGTTTGTATCGCAAGCCCTTTACTGTGTTATCTATCCCAGGACCCTTCTCCGTGTCTGTTTTCACTATAGAAAATTTCAAACATACCCCAAAGTGACAGCATAATTGGAACTTTATGGGAGAAGCCCCAGTTTTACAGCCCCAAAAGGGTAGGTATAGCCAATTAGCCCAGTATGCCTGCTAAAAAGACAAGGTTTGGTAAAAATTCAGAGAAAGGAGAGTTAATCTGTGCACACCAACAAGAGGAACAGACAAAGAGTACGGCAACTCTCCAAGTTTCCCTTCATGGTGCTGATCTGAGCTTTAGGTTTAAAGAGGAGAATTAGCACAATGGAGCAAGAGGGTAGATACACAAAGCTGCGTGGTGTTTCTGCTGTCATTGTTTTGGCTCTGATCCTACAAAGTACTCTTTTTTTTTTTTTTTTTCAATGCAGTTTATTCAGGAACATTGAACAATCCTCGGACCCCGGGGAAAGCCAGCCCACAGCTTAAATAGCCTCTGGGTAGCCAACCCAGGTGTGCCACGGGGGCAATGCAGATAGGTCCACATACATGGATGCAAGCCAGATCCTCGGCCTTAGCCAAATGTGGAGTTGTTCGTGACAGAGAGCAGCCATGATCATTCAGGCCTTTACAGCCATTGAAGCAGGACATTCTCCCCAAGCATGGTTGGATACCATAAAAAGCTAAAATGATACGCTCAGGATGCGAGGCTAAGCACTGCACTCAGGGTCAGCCGCTTTGGACCCAGAGAAGAGCATGTCTGATTGCATGCGGGTTGATGCCCCAGGTCCCGCCTCTGAGAAAAAGGTATCGGACGGGTCTGATGCTCTTTGGGTGGATGACACCTAAATGAACATCTGTACAAAGTCCCAATTTATTTCTAATATCAGAGATCAGACCTCTACTCTTGCCTGATGCGTCTAAAACAAAAAGGGGGAACTGTAGAGAGCTGCGGAATGCTATGCCTTAAAGATGGAGCTGATTTCCGCCTTCCACCTTCCCGATGGTGAGTACAAAGTACTCTTAATAAGAACATGTTAATGTGTTCTTGTCCTTACTCTTAGGAGACCATCATGGTTCCTATGAGATGAAATACTGCAGGATGAGCTTTTCCATACTAGATAATTGTTCTCATTTTAGGGATGGCCTTTCCTGCCTTCTAGACCTTGTTGCTCCTGGAATCCAAGGTAATTGCAAGTTTAGGACACCTTAAACCTTTCAACCTTAAAAGTGGATGGGTATATTAGGGAAAATTTGTTTTTAGACAGACTTTAGTATTAGTATTTGGACTCAGATAATGATCTGACCAAAAGTAAAGGGGTGTTCATAACTGGAGACATATGTGCCAGACCCTTATCCTGACCATATTTACCTTGTGAGTTCATGGGAAAGTCAATGATTTTTATTAGAAAGTTCATGAGTCCATAATTCAGATAAAATGATTACAAAGAGTTTTACAATCTTATGCTCTTAGTTATTTTGTTTGTTTGTTTTTTCTGTCCAAGACAGGTTATCATTTTGTAGTCCAGCCTTTCCTGGAACTTCCTACTTACCAAGTGCTGTCATTCACTCTGGTCCTCCTTGTTCAGACTCTCTTACTATTTTTATTTAAAGAACATCTATTACAGGGGTACAGTTACTGGAAGCACTAAGTAAAATCTCTTCAACAAATAGCTGAATGGATATAAATCAACAAAACTTTTAAGAGGTATAGACAAAATAAAAGGTGCATGACCAACCTTATGAATTTAGAATCTAGGAGCTGGAGAGTTGGGTCAGAGATTGTTGCTCTTACAGAGGATCAAGGTTCAATTCTCAACACCTTAATGGTGACCCATAATCACCTGTATCTCCAGTCTTAGGGGATTTGGTGCTCTCTTCTGACTTCCTCAGGCACTAGGCCTACAAGCAGGCAAAACACTCATACATGTAAAGAAATAAATCTTTTTAAAAACTAGAATTTACAGGCTGGCTGATTGGAAAAGGATTAAGGCTGTACGAGTTTTGTCCACACAAGCATCTTCTGCTATTATAATGAATTCAGAGAACATTTGAGTAGTTCATTCAGTTCTGGCTACAGTGGTAATCAAGGGAGAGTAAATGGTATGCTATGAAGTTTCAGGTTATTTATGGTACATCTTTTTTTTTAACTTCTTTTTTTAAATTTTTTATTAATTACACTTTATTAATTTTGTATCCCCCATAGGCCCCTCCCTCCTCCCCTCCCAATCCCACCCTCCCTCCTCTTTCTGCATATATGCCACTCCCCAAGTGAGTAGTTCATTCAGTTCTGGCTACAGTGGTAAGCAAGGGAGAGTAAATGGTATGCTATGAAGTTTCAGGTTATTTATGGTACATCTTTTAACCTCAGTTTCACCATTGGTGATGAGAAAAAAAAATTTCACAATTATGTGAATTAAATGAGAACATTGATGTAATACATTCAGTACATCAAAGACCATATTATAGTGTCTATCATATATGTACATGCATGTTCTCTCTTGGTTTGGATTAGTTTTTGTCAAGCTGAAACAAGGTAGAGACACTTGAGAAGAGGAGGCCTCAGTTGAGAGTTTTTCTATCAGATCGGCTTGTAGACAAGTCTGTAGGCTAAGTTTTTAAATTAGTGACTGATCGGGGAGGGCCCATACTGCTGAAGGTGTTTCTATCTCTGGATAGGTGGCCTTGAGATATATAAGAAAGCAAGCTGAACAATCCATGAGGTACAGACCAATAAGCATTTATTCTTCCATGGCCTCTGCATATGTTCGGCCTTCAGGTTCCTGCCTTGAGATCCTGACCTAACTTCCTTCAGTGATTTATTGTGACCTGAAAATTGTAAGATTAAATAAATTCTTTCCTCCACAAGTTGCTTTTGGCGATGGCATGACAGGGGCCTCTATAAACACCATGCCAGTAGGATGAGAGACAAGAAGGCAGTTTAGCTCAAGAAGACTCAGTAAGTGGTGTTAGTTCAAACGTCAAGAGTCTGACCCCGAGTGGTTTATTTTAGACATAGTTATGCAGAGCACAATTTGATTAAAAAAAAAATCCTGGTGATAATTAACTCAATCCTGTGTATACAACAAAGCTTAGGGTGTGGCAACATTAAAACTTTGTAAAGTACAAATGATTTCTTTCATAAAGATGGGGTTTCTTTCATAAAGATGGTGACCTTATTTGGCTGAGCAAACAAGGTCAAGATAAGGATCTGAGGGAGGATCCAGTCTGGTCTTGGACACACAGATAGCACAAAGGTCACCAGACTATTACTGCAGCCTTTGGGTGGGAAATGGATTATACTCTTTTTCCTTCATTGCTGCCCTCCATTTTCCTTGTTCATCCTCTTCCCCTTCTCTCTTCCATTCTTTCACCCTTTCTCCATTTCTCCTTTCTTCAATTTCATTGTCAGCATCATAATTTTTCGCAACACTGTCTATTCTCTGGGAATTGTTCCTTGATTTTTTTTATTTTTTTTGGATACTCTTTTTTTCTTTTTTTCCCCCAACACAATTTTATGAACACCTACATGGACACACCTTCTACACACTTTTCCTTCTCACCTCTCATTTTTATTCTCCATCTCTATTTCTATTACTTTTTCATTACTACGAAAAATAACCCAAGAAACACCCTGTAAAGGAACACAGTAAACAATGAAGTGTTGCCCAGATATCTAGTGTTTTGTCTTATGTGCCCAAAGGGTTAGGATTTGGTCCCTAGATGTATTGCCGAACATGAAGGTATTTTTGACATGAAAGTTTTATTTGAATTCATGAATTTGAAATTAGTAAGACAGACTTTCTTTTGTAAATAGGTGAGCTGTATCTGGTCCACTGAAAACCTTGGAGGGAAAAGCTGAAATTGCTCATGAAGAGGAAGCGCTTCAAATAGACTGCCTTAGGCTTTAGTTGGCAGCATCAGCTCCTCAGCTATTATCTGGCCTCTACCCTGCTAGTTGGCTCTGAAGTCTTTGGACTTGCCAGATACTACAATACATCAGCCAGTTTTCTTAATCTCTCTCTTCTTGCTCTCTTCATCCCTCCCTTTCTACTCCTCCCTCTTTCTTTTTATCTTCCTTTCTTCTCTGAGTATGTGCAAACACACATATTCAAGTCAGGAAGAGTAATAATGGAAAGATGATGAGAAAAACGAATATGAGCTACATGCACACACACACACACACACACACACACACACACACACACACACACCACAGACATATTCTATCTCTCAAACACACCTAAACCTACCCTAATGGTTCTGATTCCCTAGTGAATCCTGGTACTTATTAAGATCTCGTTAATAAATGGTATATATTTTTTCATTTGATCTTTTTAAAATGTTATATGTAAGTGTCACACTATATAATAGGCAGAGACACAGAAACCTAGACAGACTTAAGACTCTGTTCAAGCTCCCAGTGGTGTTAAAGAACAAAACAAGGATTCAAACCCAGCCATTTAAGAATCCAAGCTATTAAAAAATCCATTATATTGCCTTTAAAATTCATGATAAGTACTAATTTGCCTCAAATTAGCTGAATGCCCTTTCTGCTAAAAGAGTACATATGTATGCATATATATCTCTGTAATTATAGTGAGATTAGGCTTTTTGTCTTAAATATCTTTCATCTGTTATAATGATCTGATTTCCATTGTTGCTGGAACATGGACAAAATGAGGACAATTGTTACTCCTGAAATGGAAATGAACCTGTGTTAAATTCATGGCAAAGCACTCACCCCAGGGTCCGAGATGAAACCATTAATATAAACATCTTATTTTGCTTCGTTTCAGAAGGCTTTCAAAATTTCGTTTTGTCATTGGACTTCCTATGACTGCAGGTCAATACCACAGTCATTAAAAGCAAGTGATGGCTCATATTTGAGTTTATTTGCTGACATTATTTGTATATTTGTACTGCTTCCTCCTTCCTTCCCCCTCCTTCCCTTTTCTTTTTTCTTTCTTTCTTCTTTTTTCTTTTTCTTGGTAAGGGGTGAGAGTGCTGTTGGTAATTTTTAGCTTTCCTTGAAAAATGACAGGAAACATTGTAGTTGATAAGGTTTGCTTTATTAATGTATCTGAAGATGAACTATTCTTTCCCTTTTACTTAAGTCACTTTAGGCTATTTCTTTAGACATTACTTGCGTGTTTCTCGAAGTGTAATAACAGGCCAAAGTGTAAACATTTTTTAATGATTCTTTTGGCATTTTAAGAGCACATTGTAAAGCTGTTTGCTAAAGTGACTATGAAAGTTATTAATGCAGTCACCAGTATGATTCAGAAAGCTGAATCATAACAACCCTCTTTGTACTTTGTGTGGGGATGCATGGCAGATGCAGCACTTATTCTAGGTAATGAATTCTGAGAGGTGGCATGTATCATTGGGGAGATTGAATGGTTGATACCTTTTCCTTCTTACCTCTGTCGTCTGTCAGTGTCATCGCATGGCAGCGAAATGGAAAGAGAACCAGTCTGCGCACAGCAGCCACGTATATTGAGTGACCTAATTTTATAACAACCTCTTCTCAAGAGAACTAACTTCCTTCCTGAGATCAGTACTAAAGCCTTTGAGACAGCTGTCCCAGGACCTGATCACTGTCCCTTAGGCCGGATTCTCAACAACATCAGAATGAATTTTTGGTGTGGGACACATTAAATAACACCCAAGCAATAACTATTTCATTGTGTGGAGGAAGACATAACATGGAGACAGACAGAGGAAGCAGGGGTAGGGATGAAGGAGTGGGGGAGAAGGAGCTACAGGGTTAAACAAGAGGGAACTTTTCCAGGGTGAGATAGTCAGTATTATTCCATTCATGGGGTGGAGTGTTCATACATCCATCACCTCCTCAACCTTCCATGGTACCATCACACAGGCAATTAAATTTCACTATGCAGTTTGAAGGGGACACATAAAGCTTAGCAATTTATAATGTCTTTAAGAATATGTTCACGTGGGCCAGAGAGGTAGCCAAGTGGTTAAGGGCACTTACTGCCCTTGCTGAGGAGATTTGTCTGGCAGAGCTTGTATCAGGTAGCTTACGATTGCCCAAAACTTCAGATTCAGGGAATTTACAGCCTCTTCCAGCTCCTACAGTCACCTGTACTTGTGTACATATATACACACATAGATACACACATATATACATAGTTAATAACAAAGAGAACACTTTCATCAGAAACCTTAGTTTGAGGGTTTATATTACAGAGCATAGGCTCCCATTTCACTTTGGTTTTGTATTTTCTTGGCGCACCCATGTGCTCAATACCAACATTCATCTCTTGGGTGTTCTTACATACTTTTCACTGTGCTTTCTTTGTACTTCTTGTTCTTATGTACTCTTTGTTCCTATGAACTTTTCATTGTACTTTTCTTGGTTCTGCTCAATTGTAGAGGGCTTATCTGGCATGCACAGGGCCCTGGCCTAAGACATATTCTTACAATCTTTTTCTTTTGTGCATAAAAGGCTTTGTCATGTTTGGGTTTAGAGTTCAGCTTGCTTGAAGCATCTGGAATTAGCCATTCTGGTTCTGGACAGATTACTTTTAGCTTTCAGTCACTGCAAACATGGTGTGATGAATGGGAAGCTTTGGTGATTCCATGTGTCCGTGTATGTCATTGGTATAGATGTCTCTGATCCCGTGAAGGGAGGATTGGTATTGTTGGATTGTCTTCTCACGTATGGTATCACAAACTTTCATCGAATGAGGAAAATATACCAACAGCCCTTTAAATGGTTCTCGGCTTTCTTCATTGAAATCTTATGTTCTTCTTATTTGGTTCAATTTTAGGCACTTTTATCTTTTGGTTGTAATTGTGAAATGTTATATGGTTTTACATTTTCTAAAAATGGTTATTTTATATATGAAAGTAATTGGTTTCTAAATTTTATATCCATTAGCTTGCTGAATTTACTTATCGTTTGTGGTAGTTTGGATTTCACAATTCAAAAGAGCAACATAAAATCAAATTTTCTAAAAGCAATGACACTTTATATTATTTATATTATTAGAGTTCCTTTCCCTTGTCTAATTAAATGGTTCAGTGTCAGATTAGTGTGGTAAATATGGGTACCTTTGTGTTATTTAAAATTATTTTGTGATATCTATATTGTGATTTTGTTAAAGCATGATAGTGGCTCATGGCTAAAAGCAACAAAATTGTATAATATATGTATGTAGCTTTCCCTAGATTATTAGATTTGCTTTCCAAGAATATTGCACTTCTTTTTGAGACAAGCGCATGCTGGCTACTCTGTGTAGTGAAGGCTGAACTTGAACTTGTCATCCTCCTGCCTCCACCTCCACAGTGCTCGGATTAAAAGCTATGCACAACATGTGTGAAGTTCATTTCAACATTCCCATATGTCCGTATTTCTGGAGAGTGGGCCGGAAGCAGATTCGGTAAGTCACGTCTTTAGCCATTTCTTTAAACAGAAAGTACTTGAGGAGGAAACTTGGTCCATTTAGATTTTAAAACACTTTTAATGCAGTATCAGCTTTCAAGTATTATAGTGTGGTTTCTGTTGCTGTGATAAGCACTAAAGACAAAACAAAAACAAAAACAAAACAAACTCTCAGGGGAAAAGTTTTAAAGGTTTTATTTGGCTTAGGGTTAGAGTCTGTCACGAGAGGAGTCTACAGGGGGTCCTCAAGGCAGAAACTGAAGCAGAGGCCGTGGAGGAATGCTGCTTCTTCCTTGCCTCTCGTGGCTTGCTCAGCCTGCTTGTTTATACAACCCAGGACCAGCTGCCCAGGGGCAGCACCACTCCCAAAGCCTGTGCTCTCCTTCATCAAGGTTAGTGGAGAAGATGCTCCACACACCAGTCTGATGAGGCAGGTCCTCAGGGGAGGCTCTCTCTTTCCAAGTGACTCTAATTTGTTCCATGTTGCTATGAAACCAACACCTCTAATTATTTTGTCTCACTTGCTTTTTCTTTCTGAGTTGGATAAAGTAAAATTTAATAAAGACAACGTTTCAGGATTTAAAATTTCTCCTGCTCATGGGGTAATCTGCTGTTTGTGATGGATTATTTTCTTCCTTTATAGAATTCTCATTTTCTTAGGAATCTAGGAAAGTACTTAACTTTGCTTTACTGTTTTCAAAGACTTAACCTTTTTGAACATTTGAAGTGCCTTTGTAAGTTTTCTTGGTTTTCATTTGTCTCTTTAATTTAGATTTTTTTAAAATGTTTTTATTGCTTTTGTTTTTCTTCATGAAATGTAAGGATTTTTCTTTGATTTGCTTGTCCAATTTTTCTTTGCTAATTCTTTTTAAATTTTGTTTTAAATCTATGTATGTATGTATGTATGTATGTATGTAAGTATCTATCTATCTATCAATCATCCACCAATATAGTTATCATTGTGTGTGTGTGTGTGTGTGTGTGTGTGTGTATGCGTGCATGTGTGTGCATGTGCCATGACACACCAATGATGGTCAAAAAGTATCTTATAGGAGTTGGTTTCACCATGTGTATTTTGGATATGGAAGTCAGATCTCCAGGCGTGGTGGCAAGTGCTTTTATCCTCTGAGCCATCTCACTTGTCTTTGCTTTCTGTTTTGTAATCAAAGCTGTATTTCATCTATTTGCTTGCAAATTTCTCCCCAGATCCAGAAAGAAAAACATGGTATGTACTGACTTACAAGTGGATATTAGCTATGTAGTATAGGATAGCCATACTATAATTCACAGATTAGTAATTCACAGCTAAGTAATAAGGAGGGCCTAAAGGAGGATGCTTGAATCTCACTCAGAAGAAGAAACAGAATAGTTAGCAGAAGTGGTTGAAGAGAGGAAACCTGAATAAGAGGAAACACTCAGGGAAATGAGGGTGAGATCAGATATGGGGAGAGCAGGGGCAGGAGAACAGAGGTCTTGCAGAGACAGGAGAAACCATGGGCAGGGCATCTCTTAGACAAGCTAGAGACATGAGTACACAATGGGCAGCTTAGTCTCAATTTGGATCCCCTAGAGAGGGATGGGGGTGTCTCTGACATAGTTTTGTTGCATGCTTTTCAATCACTTCCCCCTGGCAGGGCTGTGAAAGAGGAAGGACACAGTCATGTTGGATGTTGGATGTGCTGGGGTGGATTGTGGGAAGGGGCTCCCCTTTTCTGAGGGACAGGAGAGGGGGGAGGAGGATGAGGCAAAATGAGGGGGAAGAACCTAGAGGGGAGGAGGGAGGAGCTAAGAGCGAGATGTAAAGAGAATAACTAAATAAAAAATAACTAAATCAAGGCTGTATTCAAGTTTAAATTTTCATGTCGGCTGCATTAGTTGTACTTTAAAATAATTTATTCATCCACCCAAAGAGCATCAGACCCGTCCGAAACCTTTTTCTCAGAGGCGGGACCTGGGGCATCAACCCGCATGCAATCATACATGCTCTTCTCTGGGTCGAAAGCGGCTGACCCTGAGTGCAGTGCTTAGCCTCGCATCCTGAGTGTATCATTTTAGCTTTTTATGGTATCCAACCATGCTTGGGGAGAATGTCCTGCTTCAATGGCTGTAAAGGCCTGAATGATCATGGCTGCATCCCACTGTTGTGAGACTCTAATCTTGCATATATACCACAGGCAAACCAAGGAGACCAACACCAGAAGGCCTGCTAACGCTCCCATGCCCACCATTCCTTCAGATGATTCATGGCTGCAGCAATCCGTGTTGATAATCCTGTGGCTCGTCCTGCGTCCACTCTGGTAGAATTTACTGTGACAATGGCCACTCTCAGCTGCTCCATCGTAGTATCGAATTCTGAACATCGGTACAAAGTCCCAATTTATTTCTAATATCAGAGATCAGACCTCTACTCTTGCCTGATGCGTCTAAAACAAAAAGGGGGAACTGTAGAGAGCTGCGGAATGCTATGCCTTAAAGATGGAGCTGGTTTCCGCCTTCCACCTTCCCGATGGTGAGTGCTCTCTGTCACGAACAATTCCACATTTGGCTAAGGCTGAGGATCTGGCTTGCTTCCATGTATGTGGACCTATCTGCATTGCCCACGTGGCACGACTGGGTTGGCTACCCAGAGGCTATTTAAGCTGTGGGCTGGCTTTCCCCAGGGTCCGAGGATTGTTCAAGGTTCCTGAATAAACTGCATTGAAAAAAAAATAATTTATTCAGTTGTTTTGCATGTGCTTGTGTGTGTAGTGTAAGTGTGTGGAGTGCACAGATTAAGGTCAAAGTTATTTTTTGGAAGGTCTCCATTTTATTTGTCGAGGCAAGGACTCTTGCTGAGTTGGGAGCACACTGACTCTAGCTAGTTCAGCTAGCTAGATTGTCCATAGGAGTCCCAACACTGCCTCCCAAGTGCTGGGATTACAGGAGGTTCCCACACCTGTCTCTCTAGGAATCTGAACTTCAGACCTCATGCTTGAAGGACAAACATTTTATATATCCAGTCATCTCCTCAACCCATATTCTATTGTTATTAATAAGATTTATTTTTCTTATTTCCTGTGTATGTATATCGTATGCATGTATGCTCACTGTGCAAGTATCTGCAGATATCAGAAGGGGGTTTCAGATCCCCTGAACGTAAAGTTGGTGGTTACAAGCTTCTTGAAGTCTGTGCTGGGAACTGTCCTCTAGGCCCTGCCATAACGTCAAGCCCTTTGAAACATGGAACCCTCTTCAGCCATTTCATGCTACTCTAAAAGTTAAACTCTGTGAATTAGCTTCATCCCTTTATTCATGAAATGTTATGGACAGTTTGTTGAGTATGTAAATGAATGGGACTCTTTTGATGACACTAAATTTTTGGTAATTCAAATACTTTTTAAAATTATTGTACATTGGACATGGGCATCCATCTAGATTTTTAAACTATTATAATAATTTTCTGGGGGAATAATAATGAGGAGTGTATAAACTTGGTAATTTTTTAGGTATTATAGGTACCAAGGTTGATCTTATAAATAAATGTCACTTTTAGGCAATTAACTATATGGAAGACCATTAATACCAGTGAGAGAGTGATTTTCTTCTCTTTATTATTATTATGAATTATTTTTCCTTACTCTTAAATGTGACATCTGGATCTAATTAAACAGTACAGTTATAGATAATTTAAATGACTGCACATTCTTTGAGTTGGTATGTAACATGGCTTTAAAATCACATTCTACATTTACACTCTAGTCTAATGTCATGAATATTATTCAGGGAGTCACAAAAAACAGGAGAGCAATGCTAATCTAGTATTTACACTAAGAAACCATAATTAATTCTCATGGTAATCAATAGCTCATGGTACCAATAGCTCTTAATTTTACATAAAGGTTTCTTCAAAGGAAATAAACATTGAACAATTCCAGTGTTTTTTTTTTAATTCTATAAAGTGACATTTCATTTTATAAAGTGGTATAACAAAATCAGTTCTCTTCCGCATAACAAAGATGAATGATCATGTAAGGCAAATAAGAATGCTTTCAAATTAAAGCGCTATGAACTTGGTTCATTAAACATACACGGCCTTCAAAAGAGCCATCAATTTTCCTCAGGTTGTTGTGGCAGCACTCTCATTTAACACGAAGTTATATTCAGGCAACTGTTTGGTAAGTTTTTCATGAATTCTAGCACTTACGGCTTTGCTGAAAAATATACCTGCCATGATTCTGCTAACTCCTTGAAAGGCACTCAGGAAGCAGTGCTCAAACAGCAGTCCTCACAAGCGGGGCAAGGCACAACAGAAATGCTGAGCTATAGGCAAAATAATAAAAATTTTCTCAGAACAGAGTTTGTGTAAGCCTAGTGTGTCTGTCTTGCAACCTGAATATTACTTTAATGGCCACAGATAACATACAAACTTTCTGGGATAATCTAATCCAAGCATGTGGGAGAATAAAGCAGCCAAACTTCATTGAGAATCTGAGCTACACAGCGAAACTGTTTAAAAAACAGAAAGAAACAACGGTAACAAACAAACAAACAAAACCAAAACAAAACAGAAATATCACCCCAACTGAGGAAATATTTTCCTGAATGTTTCCTGGTTTTAGATATTTGGTTGACAACCTATTTCTCATATGAAATTATAATCAAAACAGATAAAATAGCTTCATTTTTAAATAACTGTAACATCACTCAATTCCATGCCACTGTGTGAAGCTGCTGATCAGCAGCCAACCTAAAAAAAAAAGTAGTGAAAAACTTTTAGAGAGAGGCAACCATTGATAAAAATCAGGAAAAAAAAAAAAAGACAGGGACATACAAGATGATTCAGAGCATTAAAGCATTTCCTGTAAAGCCCGAGTTTAGACTCCAGGCTCTGCGTGATGGGGTTGTATTTTAGTATTGAAGGTTGTATCCTTGACCTGCATGTGCATGCCACTGCATGTGCAAACACACGCAAAGGAAAAGAATGGATAGATAGTCATGAATAAGGACATATCCTGTGTCAATCAAGTAAAAAAGAAACTAACAAACTCAACTCTTTGGACTTCTGAATATTCTGTAAACTAAAATGTCCATGTTTCTCCACGATTAAACATGCAAAACCTAAACATAGCACAGGAGGCTCGGATGGGCTCCAGATGATGAAGGGCTGACAACTTTATATTCATTTACAAAACTAAGAGCAGCATATCAAAATAAAGGCGACGTACTGAGCACACTAGGAAGAAATAGAATGTCTTTTGAGATAAATGTGATCAAAGACTAGTCTTTATGTGACTGTGTTTGTCAGATAAGTGGCTTTTATGTCACACAGAATATTAGAATAAAAGCAAACATGAATAGTTTTACATATATTTTAAAAAGGTAAATCATGTGTTTTTATTTGCTTTCTGTTGCTATGATAAAACACACCGACGAAAGGAACTTGGAGAAATGTGGTGGTTTGTAAGCTCTATAGGCTTGTATATTTGAATGATTAGGCATTACAGAGTGGAACTGTTTGAGACAGATTAGAAGTATTAGCAGGTCTTGATTTCTTAGAGGAAGAATGTCGTCAGCATGGACTTGGAGGTTTCAAAAGTTCAGGCCAGTCCCAGTTTCTTTCTTCCTGCCATCTGTGATCAGGATGTAAAGCTCTCAGCTACTATTCCAATACCATGCTGGTCTGCTTTCTACCATGATTAACGTGGACTAACCCTCTAAAACTGTATGCATGTCCCCAACTAAATGTTTTCTATTAAAAGGTTGCCACGGATACGGTGTCTCTTCCCAGCAATAGATCAGTAACTAAAACAGAAAGGAAAGGGTTCCTTTGGCTTACAATTCCAGGCCACAGTCCATCGTTGGGGGAAGTCAGGTCAGGAACTCAGACCAGAACTTGAAAGTGGAAATCGTGGAGAAATGTAACATATTGGCTCACTCTTAGAATTGAGCACAGCTAGTTTTTTTTTTTTTTTTTAATTGTTTAAGATCATGTGCTCAGGGGGTGGTGCTGCCCACACTGGGTAGGCCCTTCATCCATCAATGTGCTGGTATTTTGATGGGAATTACATTGAATCTATAGATGGTTTTGGGTAAGATGGACATTTTTGTTATGTTAATTTTACCTATCCATGAGCATAGGAGATCTTTCCATCTTCTGACATCTTCTTCAGATTCTTTCTTCAGGTGCGCGCTGTTCTTGTCATACAGGTCTTCGACTTCCTTGGTTAGAGTCACACCAAGATACCTTATATTATTTTTGGCCATTGTGAAAGGTGTAGTTTCCCTAGTTTCTTTGTCAGCCCATTTGTTATTGGTGTACAGAAGTCCTACTGATTTTTAAGATTAGTCTTGTATCCAGTCACTTTGTTGAAGGTGTTTCTCAGATGTAGGAGCTCTCTGGTGGAACTTTGGAGGTCACTTATGTATATTATCATATCACCTGCAAATAGCAATACTTTGACTTCTTCCTTTCTGATTTATATTCCTTGATCTCCTTTATTTGTCTTATTGCTCTAACTACAACTTACTGTATTGAAGAGATATGGAGAGAGTGGACAACCTTGTCTAAATTTTTAATTTTAGTGAAACTGCTTTGAATTTTTCTCTATTTAATTTGATGTTAGCTATTGCCTTACTCTATACAACCTTTATTATGTTTAGGTATGGGCCTTTTATCCCTGATCTCTCTGAGCTATTTATCATAAAAGAGTGTTGTGTTTTGTTAAAGCTTTTTCTTCATCTAATGAAATTATTATGTGAATTTTTCTTTCAGCTTGTATATATGGTGTATTATATTGATGGATTTTTGTATTTTGAATCATCCCTGCATCTCTGGAATGAAGCCTACTTGATCATATTGGGTGATATATTTGCTATGTTCCTCAGTTTGGTTTGCGAGTATTTTATTTTTTATTTTTATTTATTTTATTTTATTTTTGCTTCAGAGTTCATGAGTGAGATTAGTCTGAAATTGTTTTTCTTTGTTGAGTCTTTGTGGTTTGGGTATCAGGGTGACTATAGCTTCTTAGAATAAGTTTGGTAATGTTCCTTCTATTTCGATATTGTTTGAGGAATGTTGGTGTTAGGTCTTATTTGAATGTCGGGTAGAGTTCTGCACTAAAACCATCTGGCCCTGGGCTTTTTTTGGTTGGGAGACTTTTTTTTTTAATTTTTTTTTTTTGGTTGGGAGACTTTTTTTTTTAATTTTTTTTTGGTTGGGAGATTTTTGATGACCACTTCTATTTCCTTAGGAGTTATAAGACTGTTTAAACTGTTTATCTGCTCTTGATTTAACATTGGTCGGTGAAATCTATCATGAAAATCATCTTTTTTTTTTATTTTCCAATTTTGTGGAATATAGGCTTTTGAAGTAAGACCTATTTTTTTTTATTTCCTCCATGTCTGTTTTTATGTTCCCCCTTTTCATTTCTGATTTTGTTAGTTTAGGTACTCTCCCTATGCCTTCTAGTTAGTTTGGCCAAGGGTTTGTCTATCTTGTTGATTTTCTCAAAGAACCAGCTCTTGGTTTCATTGATTCTTGTTGTTGTTCTCTTTGTATCTAATTGAGTTTGAAGATTTTCTTTTGTCTCTTACTGTTTGGTGTGTTTGCTTCTTTTTGTTCTTAAGCTTTCAGGTATGCTATAAAATTGCTAGTATGGATTCTCTCCAATTTCTTTATGTAGGCACTTAGTGCTATGAACTTTCCTATTAGGACTGCTTTCATTGTGTTCCAAAGTTTGGGTATGTTTTGCCTTAATATTCATCGAATTCTAGAAAGTCTTTAATTTCTTTCTTTATTTTATCCTTGACTCAGTGGTCATTGAGTAGGGAGTCGTTCATTTCTTCTCTTTCTGTGTCTGAGATTTGCTCTTCCATTGCTTTAATTCTGTTGGTGATGCTTGCATCTGTTGCTCCTATTCCTTTTCCCAGGTGTTCCATTTCCAGGATTCCTTCATTTTGTGTTTTCTTTATTGTTTCTACTTCTGTTTTCAGGTCTTGAACAGTTTTATCCATTTCCTTCACTTGTTTAATTGTGTTTTTCTGTATTTTTTAAGGGATTTATTCATTTCCTCCTTAAAGGCCTGTATCATCTTTATAGTGTTGGATTTAAGGTCATGTTCTTTTGCTTTGTCTGTGTTATGATATCCAAGGCTTGTTGTACTGGCTGGGCTCTGGTGGTGCCATATTGCCCTGTCTCTTGTTGATTATGTTCTTATGCTTGCCTTTAGCCATCTGGCTGTTCTTGGTGTTGGCTAAATGTCTCCATTGCAGGACTCCTCAGGGAGGCAGTTAAAGCCGTGGACCTGACAATCTCAAGGAGCTTCCCACTGCTCACCTTGGTAGATGTATCTCAGATGGAGCTATGTGTTCCTGTGGTTCCTCAGACCTCCTCGTAAAAATAGGCGAGATTTGTTCCTGACAATGGAGCTTACAGGACAGAGGGTACCTCATCTCTGCTGACTCTGCTGGCCATGCCCCAGGTGGGTCAGGCAGGCAGGGATTTGGTGGGGAGGGCTCTATGCTGAATGGTCCTGCCCCCCAACCCCCCAGCCACAAAAGGACTCCTTGGGATGGTGGGTGATGGAGGTCTAGGACAGCATGCAGCTCACCTCTGCTGGCTGTCATGGAATGATTTCTAATGATATTCTGCTACAGTCATGGATCGGTGGGTGCCTTGTCTATTCGCTATCAGGGAGGCTTTCTCCAGCAGCAGATGTAAGTGGGTGCGGCCAGACATTATGTGGATAAGAACCAAAATTGGAAGTCTCCATTGGGTCCCTCTCCTCAGAGATCAGGGAACCTTGCTGAGGAAAGATTGTAGGAGTCAGAGGGGATGGAGGTTACAACAAGAAGAAGGCCCACTGAATCAACTAAGCAGGGCTCACACGAGCTCACAGAGACCAAAGCTGGCATGCACAGGGCCTGCCTGGGTCTGCACCATGTCCTCTGTATATATGTTATGGTTGTTAGCTTGTTGTTTTTGTGGGAATCCTAACAGTGGGTGTAGTTATAGCTCTTACTCTTTTGCCTACTCTTGAGATTCTTCCTGTTGGGATGCCTTGTTCAGCCTCAATATGAGGGCTTTTGCCTTGTCTTATTGTATATTGTTTTATCTTTTTTGGCTGTCATTTCTTGGAGGCCTGCTCTTTTCTGAAGAGGAAATGGATTGGAGTAAATATGGAGGATAAAGAAAGTGGGGAGAAACTAGAATGAGTAGGGGGAAGGGAAACTGTGGTTGGGATGTAATGAATGAAAGAAAAATTTTTTAACTAAAAAAAAAAAAAAAAAAAAAAAAAAAGAGGAATTATTTTCCACAACAGATCTCCTGTCTTTGCTAAGATTAACACTTTTGGCTTGCACCCTATTTTTTTTTTTTATATCAAACCAGAATCTTTGCCTCTTTGTTATTTGCATCTGGCTGACATACTTTAGCCTACCTTCTAATATTGTCACCTGAATCACTTTTTAGGAGGTAACATGGTGCTTATGTCTTGTGAATATAACTGTTTTTTTTTTTCAGTTCATATTTAATTCCAGGCACCTAATCCTAGAAATTCCTGGAAGCACATACTTAAAGAAAGTCTCTGGGGCTATTTGTCACTACTTTCCATTGCTATTACGGTTATTTTATGGTTACTATTTCTTGAGGACCTTGATATTCAGCAGTGTATTAACTTTTGTGTTTATTTTCTATTTATATTTCTGAAATACCTTCCCTTATGAAATAATACATGGGTTCCATTTCTCTCAATGGACCCACCAATAATGACATAAAAGAAAAACATGTTCAAGATATTAAAGGACCTTGTTGGGATCAATAAGACAACAAAAGAAAAGCTATTATGCCAGTGTTGGGCCTCTTAAGGTGCCTCCTCTGGTGGGATCAGAGCTCTGATTGGCTAGCAAAAGAAAATGCCAGAAATTTCTGTTCTGGTCTATTTTGCTTCTTGGCTACTTTATGTCAAGATTACATATTACTATAAATTTAGCACACTACGGCCTCTCAGTGATAGTAGATCACAGTTTGGTGAAGGCTGGTATAATTGTAGCTTGAAGGCATTAATTTATACAGAATGAGAAAGAAGCTGAGTTTTTATTGTATCCTTAAGACCACAGCTACTAAGCATAGGTGAGTTCTTCTGGAGCACAAAAGTTTCATAGAAGAAAAATATACCAAAACAAACAATAACGAAAACACCAGCCACCACTAACCTAGTTTAAGATTACTGATATTATCTTGTTAAATTTGGCTTTCAAAATGTTTTCTGTACACTATGGAAAATACATAGTTCTGATCTCATATATTAAAAAGAATACATAACTCTGCCATAGTCAAAATGCTATCAACAGTGAAATTTTATTCTTGAGAACCTATCAATTAAAATATTTGTATCCATAATGACATTCTTATTTTGACATATTGATGTCAATGGGATGTTAATTTTTGATGTTTTCATCCTTTTGTCATTTAATTAATTGTTCCTCCATAATTTAATTAAATGAGTACTGTCATAAGACTAATTATATCATATCTCTGAGTGACATGATCTGTGAAATGATTTTAAAATATGTTATACTTGCCTCATTTTGCCCCCGGGAAGTTCTGATAAAAAAGGACGCATTAATATTGTAGCACATATAAATTAAACTAGAAGGGCTTCTTTGGGTATGGATTTAATTACTTAGTGGAGATTAGTTTTTTTAAAGAACTATCAAGGGAGGGAATAGGAAGTACAAAATATAAGCATTGGCTGTTTTCAGAACGTTTAAATGTTGTTAACTAAGGTAATTTGGATACTTGATACTTTGAACCTCCCCCAGGGAATGCTGGGATCATTGTGCTATGTCTCATTTCCATTCAAGTTGCAATTAGCTGGTGGTAAGAGATGGGTCCATAATTTCATTTTTATTTGATCTTGAAATTTTTACATGTATATAAACTTTAAGTTTTATTTCCTTATTATGTATATGTATGTGTGCTTACATGAGTTAGTGGGCACTACATGTGTACCGTGCCCATGACATTCATAGGGCATTGGATCTCCTGGAATTGGAGTAACAGGTGGTTGTGATCCACTTCATGTGGGTGCTGGGAATAGAACCTTGGTTCTCTGTGAGAGCAGTAAGTTTTCTTAACTGCTGAGTCATGTTAGCCTTCACTTATATTTTATCCAGATCTTTTTACATTTTTAAGACAAGTTCTTATCTGTAACTAACAATTATAACATCAAATTTACAGAATTGCTTTGAGAATGAGTTAAATTATATAAAACTTGCAATCCAGAACCTAGTATAAGAAGCTATGGTTTATAAAATAAAATAAAAAAGGAATTGTGGCAATGTTGCTTATTTTACTGTTAAAAAAAGCATAATTTGCAAAAAAGTGGGAAAATCACCTTAAACTAGGTTATAATATGCATTACTTCAAGCAATTTCATATGTGGTGTGGGAGGCTTTGTGAATGGTAAGAAAATTTAAGATCTACTCTTTACAGACCTAAAGAAACTGAACAACAGGGAGTACATTAGGGAAGATGCTTAATTACCATCCAGAATGGCAGACAGGATAGACACCAGAAGCAGTGGAAAAGAGGGAACAGGATGGAAGCCTTACCATAAATGTCCTCTGAAAGGCTCCACCCAACAGGGGATCAAAGCAGATGCAGAGACTCACAGGCAAACTTTGGGCAGAGGGCAGGGAGTCTTAGGGAAGAATTAGGGGATAGAAGGACCCAGAAGGGGCAAGAGCTCCACAAGGAGACCAACAAAACCAACACATCTGGTCCCAGGGGAGCCATTCAGAGACTGATGTACCAACCAAGGACCATGCATAGGGAGGACCTACCCCTGCTCAGCTCAGTCTCCATAAGGGTTCCCGAGTAATGGGAGGAGGGGCAGTCTTTGACATGAACTCAGTAGCTTGTTCTTTGATCACTTCTGCCCTGGCAGGGCAGCCTTGCCAGGCCACAGAGGAAGAGGTTCCAGGCAGTCCTGATGAGACTTGATAGGCTAGGGTCAGAGGGCAAGAGAAGAAGACCCCACCTCTTTCAGTGGACTAGGTGAGCGGGGTAGGGGAGGAAGAGGAAGAGGGGGAGGGTCCAGGATGAGGTGATAAAGGGGCTACAATTGGGATATAAAGTGAATAAATTGTAAATAATAAAAAATAAATAAATAAATAAATAAATAAATAAATAAATAAATAAAATAAAATAAAATCTACTCTTGGTGATTATCAAGTGTATAATGCACTGGGGTTTGGTTTGTTTGCTTTTGTTCTCTTTTTTTAATTGATGTTTTGATTTTTTTCACTTTACATCCGGATCGCAGCCACCTCCCTCCTCTCCTTCTACCCTCTCACTCTCTCACCCCATTCCTTCTTTCCCTTTATTTTCAAAAGAGAGACCCCACCACCCCCAGCCATACCAACCTTCCCCAGCACATCAAGTTGTATCAGGACTAAGTGCATCCTCTTCCGCTGAGTCCAGACAAGGCATCCCAGCTAGAATAAAGTGATCCAAAAAAGCAGGCAATAGAGCCCATGTCAGAAAGCCTACTTGTCAGTTGCTAGGGGAGCCACATGAAGATCAAGCTGCCCATCAGCTACATATGTGTGGGGGTCTAGGTCCAGTCCATGTATGCTCTTTGGTTGGTGGTTCTCTCTCTGTGACTCCCCATGGGCTTAGGTAAGTTGACTCTGTTGGTCTTCTTGTGGAATTCTTGTCTCTGCCAGGTCCCTCTACTCCAAACTCTTCCAGAGCCCCTTAGAGGACAGCAATGCTCGCCTCCTGTCTATAAGCAAAGCAGAGTATTGTATCATTAATAGTGTCAGCAGCTGGCTCTCTCCCATGGGATGGGTTGCAAATTGGGCCAGTTATTGGATGGCCAGTCCATCACTCTCTGCTCCATCTTTTTTCCTGAACATCTTGTAGACAGGGTAAATTTTGGGTCGAAGGTTTTGTGGGTGGGTTGGTGTTCTCTTCCTGCACTGAAAGTCATGCCTGGCTACAGGAGCTTGGCCCTTCAGTTTCCATATCCCCTGTTGCTAGAAGTCTTAGCTAGAATCACCCTCATATACTCCCAGGAGCCTACCTTGTCACAGGTCTCCAGCTTGTACCAGAGATGTGTTCCTCATTTGTTTCCTTTCTTTCTCCCATCCCTTTCATGTCCTACCCCATATCTTATCTCTACCCTCCTTCTGCTTCCCACTCCCTCTTACCCCATTCCTTCTCTTCATATACTTCTATTTTATTTCCCCTTCTGTGAGATTCAAACATCCCCCCTTGGGACTGTCTCGTTATTAGTTTCTTTGGGTCTGTGGATTGTAGCATGGTTATCCTGTACTATATGGCTAGTATCTGTTTATAAGTGTGTCTGTGCTATGTGTGTCTTCCTGGGTCTGAGTTATTTCGCTCAGGATGGTCTTTTCTAGTTTCACCCATTTCACTGCAAATTTCACGATTTCCTTGTTTTTAATAGCTGAGTAATATTCCACTGTGTAAATGTACCATAGTTTATTCATCCATTCTTCAGTTGAGGAACATCTGACTTGTTTCTAGTTTCTGTCTGTTACATATAAAGCTGCTATGGTCATAGTTGTGCAAATGCCTTTGATGATGTATGGTGGAGGATTTTTTGTCCAGGAGTGCTACAGCTAGGTCTTGAGGTAGAAATATTCTTTTTTTTTTATTTTTTAGAAAGCATCAGACTGATTTCCACAGTAGGTATACAAATTTGCACTGTCACCAGCAATGGAGGAGTGTTCCCCTTTCATGACACCCTCACCAGCATGTGCTATCACTTGAGTTTTTGATCTTAGCCATTCTGAAGGGCATAAGATAGAATCTCAGAGTTGTTTTGATTACATTTCCCCAATGACTAAGAACACTGAACATTTCTTTAAATGTTTCTCAGCCATTAGAAATCCCTCTGTTAAGAATTTTCTGTTTTTTTAAACACCTTCTTTCTTTAAATTTTATTTATTTATTATTTATACAGTATTCTGCCTGCATGTTTGCTTGAGAACCAGAAGAGAGCTCTCATTGTAGGTGTTTATAAGGCACCATGTGGTTGTTGGGAATTGAACTCAAAACCTTTGGAAGAACAGCCAGTGTTCTTAACCTCTGAGCCATCTCTCCAGCCCTGAGTGAGCTGTCCCAGAAGCAGAAAGACACACACGGTATATACTCACTCATATAGACTTACAGGATGAACCTAAAATCTGTCCATCTAAAGAAACTAATCAAGAGAGAGAACTCTAACTAAAATGCTCAATCCCCATCCCGAAAGGCAAAGAGGATGGACATCAGAAGAAGAAGAAAGCAGGAAACAACCTAGGAACCTGCCACAGAGGGCCTCTGAAAGGCTCTGCCCTGCAGACTATCAAAGCAGATGCTGAGACTTTATGGCCAACTGTTGGGAAGAGTGCATGGAATCTTAGGTAAGAAGTGGGAAACAGTAGGTTATGGAGAGGACAGGAACCCCACAAGGAGAGCAATAGAACTAGAAGATTTGAACACAAGGGTCTTCCCAGAGACCCATACTCCAACCAAGTACCAGACATGGAGATAACCTAGAACCCCTGTGCAGATGTAATCCATGGCAGTTTAGTGTCTAAGTGGGTTACATAGTAATGGGAAGAGGGACTGCCTCTGACACAATCTGATAGGTCTGCTCTTTGATCACCTCCCCCTGAGGGGAGAGCAGTCTTACCAGGCCACAGAAGATGACAATGCATCCACTCCTGATGTGATCTGATAGACTAAGATCAGAAGGAAGGAGTGGAGGACCTCCCCTATCAGTGGACTTGGGGAGGGGCATGCATGAAGAAGAGGGAGGGAGGGTGGGATCGGGAAGGAAGGAGGGAGAGGCTTATGTGGGGATACTAAGTGAATAAAGTGTAAAAATAATAATAATAATAAAAAAATTTATGTTTATCTCAGCACCCCATTTTTAAATTGAATTATTTGGTTTGTTGGTCTTTAACTTTCTGAGTTCTTTATATATTTTGGATATTAGCCCTCTGTTGGGTGTAAGGTTGGTGAAGGTCCTTTCTGCAGGCTGCCATTTTGTTCTATTGACAGTGTCTATGAGAAAACATATATGTATGTGTGTGTGTATGCATGTACATATGTATGTTAATATGTTCATCTCTCAGTCAGTATGTCATAGTGATGTAAGACCCAGAGAAATAGTTGATGTTGAACAAAAGAAGGAAAATTATATATATGTATATCAAGAAAAGACTTGTAACATCATTTCATATTATAATACTGTATTAAATATAAAGAGTGATGCCAGTTGATGGTGCATTTGCATATATTAGGATTAGAAGGCTGCTAATGATAGTCTCCCACGGGAAGGGAAATGGGGCATTTTTATTAATTGTTTTAGTAAGCTTTGTACTAGAGTTCAAATTCAGCTCATGCATATGCTGTGTTAGTACTATGGCTGGTTGTTTAAAAATCGATAGGTGATGAATAAGAGAAGAATTCCTCTTAAATGAAAGAAATTTCATGGGCATGGCCTCTAAGCATGCTCATGCTATCAATATCATGGAGTGACTATGACTCTGCAGAGATAGTGAAGCTCCTGCCTCAATGCCCCAGCCTTGTCTCCACTTTGCAATGAACACAGAAATTTGATATTGCCTTATCTTAGTGGACTAAGAATCAAATTGATCATGCTATAAATGCATCTCAAAAAAATTCTAGCGGTTTGACTTCAAACTCTAACCAGAAAATTAGTCCCGAGTACTGGTTTTGTCACAAATAATTGTGGGCCCTTGTTGAGCTTCCTTTATTTGAGGACTTTAGAGCAGATTAAGTCTATATTAAATTAGGTCTTTCTTCTCTCTTGTTACTGTTTGAATCTAAATCTTTAAACAAGAGTCCATCAACACAACCTCTGAGGCTGCCAAGAAAGGGTCTGTTTCCCCACTGCAGTGACCAGCAGTTGATTTTTTTGAGCTTCCTTCTTTTTCCCACTGATGAAAATTTAAGCAGCTTAAATCTTTCCTACAAATTACCAGGTCATTTAAAAATAAATTGGGCTCATTTTAATCTAATTCCTAATGCACAACGGCCTGGGGAGTTATTTTCAGCTCCGTTTGTTGCAGTTTGTAATTATCACGGCCCTTTTAAAGAAAAGAAAAGTAACAGGACTATATTTTATGTGAATTACCAATGATCTTCAGAGAAACTCATATTTAAGGTGAGTAATGGAGGGAATGAAAGGCAGAATGGGTAATGAGGCTGACTGAGGAACCTAACAGACAATAAAAATAAACGGGAACCGGGCAGAGTCCAGGTGCTAACGGATTTTTTTGTTTTGTTTTTACCTTTGTTTGAAGGTAAAAAGATTCCAGATCTGCAGGTAATGACAATCAATGTCAATGCTTGAAAACACTTCATAATTTTTCAAGCCTGCAGAGTCGCTGATTCCCCCAGTCTAAAGTTGCCAGTGAATTTTGACTTCTTTTCTCATTCTGAGAAGACAGGAAACACATGCTTAGTTTTTGAAATGAATAGTGTGATTCAGCCATTGATTAAACTAGAGGGGATTTCTTTGACTTGCCAAGCCCAGATTACAAACTCCGAATTGATTTCTTACTCTTCCGTGTTCTGTATGTTATAACAGTGAGGGAATTACAGGAATCCTTTTCCTAGCTCAAATGGAAACTTCCATTTCCAATATTCTTCACAGTGTTAGATTCACAAGTGTAGAAGCACCTGCAAGCCGTAAATCAAAGATTTCAGAAACTCGGACGAAGGAGAGATGCTATTTCCTTTGGGAAAGGGAGGGGGGACTCTGAGAAGTCGTCATGGCAGAGATGACATTTGACAGTGTGTGAGTCATCTTTCTTTCACCGTAGCAAATCACGGAGATAAACAATTTCTAGAGAGAATATTTGTTTTGCTTTACAGTTATGGAGTTTGTGTATAGGACTCTGGCTGGAGGAGGTGGACCATCACAATAGTAATATATAGCTAAGCATGGCTAGGATGGGGGAAAAAAAAAGGACTAGTTGGAGACCAGAGTATCACATACATTCACTGGCCTGGCTCCATGATCTAAGTATGTCCCACTATGTCCCACCTTTTAATATTACCAACCTGGGAATCAAATCTTTTCATGAAGAGGCAGTTGGGGAACATTCTAAGTTCAAATATAATAAAAAGAAAAGGTTGAGCATTGATCAAATTTATATAAGGTAGACATATGGGTGCCAGGGACACTTGAATTTAGTAGCTGAGGGACGGTAAATAGTACCGTTACAATCTGACAAGAAACGTAGTTTTGGCCAGGGGCTAGCAGGCGAAATGCTTGTGCAGCAGGTGGGCCAGATGGTAGAATGCTTGACCTAAGTGTTTGAATTTTCTGCTGTGGACAGTTATGATGAGCTTGGGAATCTCTTTAATTCCTTCAAACCTTTCTAAACAAGTGCCATTCTGTTGTTTTGGCATTTTGGTATTTTAATGGAGGCTTTTTCATTTCCCTCTCCCCCCAATTTAGAGTGAACAGAAGGAGCAGTACTTCTAAAATAATATTGACATATGAGCTAGCATTCTACAAACATGAAAGAGAATAATTAGCAAACATATGTTTGATTCAAATTTAAGTTAAAAACAGTCACATGTATTTAAAAACGGATGCCTTCCCCTTTGCATGACAAATAGCTAATAAACCAATCTCACTTAATGTGATGTCTTATCTGTTTCATTTAATTTCTCTTGCATACCTGAGATGATGATAGTGACTGTAATAATGACTGCCAGCATCTCCAACCTTAATCTGAACGCTGTGTATGGAATCCTTCTGCAATTCTTACCATCCCAGGAGCTAGGTGCTGGGATTGTTCCTATCGAGGAGACGAAGGGGCTGAAGGACTGAGATGTGGGCTGTTGTTCTAATAAGCAGCTTGTGAGTGTCAGAGACTGGGTCCAAGAAGAAAAGCAACAAACATGAAAAAAGAGTAAGCTATGACATTCCTAAATGTACTTCTAACCAGTATCTGGAAATGGATGTCCCATGGCTGCAACAAGTGGATTTCTTTTATAACATTCAATAACTATTAGTACATTGGAGATATGGCTGTAGATGGATTAAATGATTGTTTCACAGGATGAGTGCATAGAGAACGATATTGATAGAGGGGACATTGTGGTATCTGGCAATTTGAATAAGCTCCTTTAACAATAACAGGAGAAAGATTTCCAAAATCCTTCCTAGGCCAGGAATAAGCAGTGCCTCATTGTTTTTTTGTTATGGCCCATGTAAAATCTTGCAGAGATAAAAAACAAACAAACAAACCAAATTGCTGTTCATTTTCTTCTATATCTTCCATTTATTTTGCTTAGGCTTCTTGGCTTCTGGGGTATTGGGGGGATATTGAGAATTTGGTTGTACTGTATGGATTATAGAATGCTGACCAGCATCCCTACCATTTGTCTACTATCTACTAGCATCTCTCCAGTGTGGCATCAAAATTATCTCTAGACCATGACAAATGATGCCCCCCGTGCAATATACCACTTCCAGCCGAGACATGTCTTTTCTCCTCTACTGGGTGACTTACCACTTTAGAAACATCTATTTTAATTTTATCTGACTGACTGGATAAGTTAAAACACCAGGTAGGATGTAGACTTGGCAGTTTCCAGGGCAAGGTCAATAGTGATCTCGTAAAATTTCCAAATCCTTGCTCTTCATGCTTCCTTTCCCCCTTCTCCCGCTCTGCAGTTGCTCTATTGACATATCCCACTCTGTAAAATTTGAGAATGATACCTGGCTGGATAGGTGTTTGGATTGTAAAGGAACCATCTTCTCTCTAGGACTTTGCAACTGTAAGATTTTTGAGGGCAGTTTTCCAGCTGTGTTTTGTTATGTACTAGCACTGCATGCATGTCCAATCATCGGGTATACTAGCATGCTGGGAGGTTAGATAGACTGTTTCCCTGGCAACATTATCCGTCTGAACGGCTAGTCCTCTACTCAGTTTAACAGTCATGCACGAAACTGTCAGGAGGACTAGAGATGCAAAATATTAAAGCCCAGAATAACGTTGGAATTATTATTGCCATATACTAAAAGCAAGGTTGAAACATCCAACAAAATTCACAGTATTCATTATATTTCCAGCACCTTTTCATCTATTTCCTAGCCTATTTCAGAAAATGCATGGTGTCACATAGGAGTGTGAATCTACAAATAGCAAGGCCTTTTGTAGCAGACACTTATTTTCAAAATATTTCCTTAAGTCCATAGACTCGATCATAAACATGGAACACTCAGTTCTCTTAGTAAAATCTGTTTGGGGTGGGTGAGATAAATATCACTGAAGGTTGCTATAAAATATTGACTTAACTTTATATTTATGTAAGCCTAAGGTCAGATGTGCCATTGCGGCCCAGCAAGTCTTTGAAACTTAGAAAATGTGTGAGCCTATGTTTTTCTCTTCTTCATATAATGCCTTCAGTTGGATTTGAAGCTGCCAGTTTGATATTTCAATTCTGTATCAATCAATATTGGTTGGCACGATAGGGCTTAACTGAATCTACATTTGGGGAACAACTACTTTTCAGACACCTTTATTGATCATTCAATCACCATGCCATGGTAATATGTTTCTATACATCTGCTTTACAGTAAGGCTCTATGTTTGCAGAGGCAGAAATTGGTTCTAAAGACCAGATGCAGAAGTATTTCAGTCCTAGAAGCTTGCTAATTTTGGAAAGAATCTTCTATGTCCATGAAGACTTTAGGGGAGGGAAGCTTTATATATTTACTCTCTGGAAAGGGGTACTGAAAGTCATTGCAAAATGACCAAAGTGTACAAATTGCACATGTTCTGGATATAAGCACAGTTTTATTCTGGTGACTGTTGCTTTCTTGGTCACTAACAAATATAGGAATAGAGACAGCCAAGGTCTTGTCTTATTCTCATTGATGGTGGTCCTCCTCTGGGTTCTTTCTGTCTCTGACTTCCAGACATGAGGTAGTCATTGGCACCGGCCTCTGTAGCATATACATACAAAATGACATACAGTTGAGTTTATGACGTAAAGCACCAGGCACGACATAGCTTTGGCAGTATCTAGGTCATGGTGTGTAGAATATATTTTAGATGTTACTTGCTGTTTCATTCTCCATTCCCATTTTTTTTGGGTGGGCTTAGTATCTATATAATCATCACATGGAATTTAGGAAGAAAGATGAAATAAGGAAAACTACTTCCTTGTTATAATCAGCCTTGTGTCTTTGCCACTCTGTATGTTCAAAGTGACAGACTTGACCCTGGAGGAGAGATTTATTCCAAGGGGTGTGGATGCTGTCCTCTCTGCCTGCCTGCCTGCGCTCTTTTAAATCTGTAGCTCAATAGGCTTACCAGTTAAGCAGTTTAGCCCATGTCGGGTAAACATTGACTGGGAAGCCTGGAAATTTTGGGCTCATGGTGGAGTCATGAGATTTATTGCCAGCAGAGGGAGAATTAGCCAGAAGCGTATGTGGCAGTGGCATTTCTCTGCCTCTGTAATAGAATCATAGAGATTATAAAGGTGTTATATAATGGGCGTGGGGTTGATGGCGGGGGGGGGGGGAGGGGAGCCAAGGGGTAGGCACGTCCTCCATTTTCTTGTCAAGAGTGCAGCATTGCTGGGCAGGGGTGAAAGGGGTGGAGTGAGCTGTGGGTTGGCAAGGCCTCAGTTCCTCCTGGGGAGTGCAGGGTTGCTGGGCGGGGAGGGGGGTGGCAGCAGGAAAGCTGCAGAAGCATGTCTTTTGGTGAGTTTTTTTATGTAGGAGTTTGTTTGTTTGTTTGTTTTAATTTTCGAAACAAGGTTTCTCTGTGTAGTCTTGGCTGTCCTGAACGAACTTTGTAGACCAGGTTGCCCTTGAACTCACAGAATTTGCCTGCCTTTGCTTCCCTGGGTGCTGGGATTTCAGGTGTGCACCACCACGCCCAGTTTATATGGTATTTTAAAAGGACCCATATTTTCTTAATCTTCGGCTTCTTTTGATGTGATGAGGTGTCTCCCATGATAGAAAAAGAAAGAAAACACTTTCTTTTTTCGGGGGGCCAGTGTAGCAATGTGGGGCATTCCTCAACGTCCCCCCAAAATAAGCCAGACTACACATTTCAGAAAAACCAGTGACTACCCTAAATGGATTTTAACTGGTTATTGTGTAACTTTTTTTTTTCTTTTTTCCAACAACCAAGTGGACTGTTGGGGTCCAGGTGGAGGTTTTGGAAACTTCTACTAAAGCCAGGGAGTCACCCTGGCCAGAAGGTGTCAGTTACCATCTCAACATGCCTGAACCCAATGTGACACTGCAAACCGAAAACAAGGCAGGGAAAGTTAGACAGCGCTCAGCTTGGGGAGGCTGAGGGCCTCAGGGGCACTCACCGTTCCCCTGCTAGTAACAGAGATGCTGGTACATCCACAGTTGTACACTCGTGCTGCCCTGGTGTCCAGTTCTCCCCTTGGGGTATCCGGGCTTGGTGTGCACCAGGTTGGATAGGAGGGAGTGAAGCATAGCCAGGGCAGGTGGGTTCTGGGCAGGATAGGTGGGCTGTGAGTGCATGGGCAACAGCCTTCTTGGGAGACAGCTTCAGTGAGACAGCGCATTTAGTTGGGGGTGGGGGGGGCAAAGACTATTTAAGCCTTTAGGGAGTGGGTAGAGGCTTTCAGGTTGAATATACATCATTGGTCAGGGCTAAAGTGCTGGGAATGTCTTATTTGCATGAAGAGGAATTCCAGGGGTGTTTGTTGGGCATGACCTTATAAGGAGAGAGGAAGTATAACCTATCACCTGGCCACCAAGGCATGTGACCATCTCAAGGTGGCAGAGGTGGAGGCCCTAAGGCTTTATGTGCAGGGACATCCAGGGCAGGGTGGGAATGATCCTACTCTTGCCAGTATCAGGATGAGATTTTGGGGATTTGGACATGTCTCGACCTCACTCTTGCTCTAGGCTAGCTACCCAGTCTGCAAGGCTGCAGAACCCCACATCGCTGACATATAGTGGGAATATGAACATTAGGTGAATATGTGAACCAATGAATGAATCTAAGTTTTAGATGAATGAAGGGGTCCAACTGTAGGGAGAAGGATTAGGTTGCTTTTTCTAGGAATGAGACAGTGGCTTATGTTAGTAGAGAGCAACCAGAACGGGGTTGCCAGCTGTAGAAATGAGAGGCAGGGTAAATAGATATGTGCGGTAGTTTCAATAAGAATGGTTCTCAGAGGCTCATACATTTGAATGCTTAGTTGCCAGGCACTAGAATACTTTAATCGAATTAAAAGGATTGGGAGGTATGACATTGTTGAGGAATTGTGTCACCGGGGGTGGGCCTTGAGGTTTTTCAAAAGCCCACAGATTGCTCAGTGTTTCTCTCCTTCTCTCTGACTATGGACCAGGATATAGCTCTCACGTACTTCTCCAGCCCCATGCCTGCCATGCCTGCTGCCAAGCTCCTTGACATGATGATATTACCGAAAACCTCTAAGCAAGCCCCCAACTAAATGCTTTCTTTTATAAGAGTCGCCTTGGTCTTTGTGTCTCTTCACAGCAACAGAGCGGTGACTAAGACATGAGAGGAAGAGATTGGTGACTAGATATGTAAGTGAAGGAGGTGGAAGAACAAAAGAACGACAAATAAACGAGTCTAAAGTTTGAAGGACTGTGGTGTTCTGCTTGACACGCATGTGGCTTTCTGAAATGAGACCCCATTTGTGCTCAGGTATGGGGTGGTGCTTCTTGGATACGGGGTTTCCTGAAGGGTGGAATCATTGGAAATAAGAAAAAAAATTATATGGTATAGAATGAAATTAAACTTTGTGTATGACAATACCAGGTACTTCTGCTACAAAATGATTTTATAGAAGCATAAATCTGACTAGTATAAATTGGATATATATAAAAATGGATTATACAAATGGTACATGTTGGAGCAAACTGAAGTGATATTAAGTTGGGGTATTCTAGTATGGATTTACATCCAAGTGAAGCCATATCTTATGAATTCTGGCATGCACGATAAACAAGTATTTAAAAGCAAATATTTCATAAACTTATGTGAAAGTCTGGCTGTGTTGCTTAGAAACCAAGTGACAATGGGCAAGCACGTTTTCTGTGCTTGAGTTTTCTTCCTTCCTTCTCTCCTTCCCTTGCTTCATTCTTTCCAACATGTACTAATTAAGCATATTAATGGGGTTCAGATTTATAATTGTGTATGTGTAGTCATCATAATCTGATTAAACCTAATCACTCCATTTCTATCCCATCTTTCTATTTTTCTCAATGTCCAGTAATCCCTAAATGACTTCCAGGCAAACCTTATTATTTTTTTTTTTAAATTTCAGATCTAAGACTAAATTGGTAACATCTGACTTTCTGATTCCTGTTTATTTCTCTTACCATAATATCCTCCAGTTTCATTAATTTTGCTGCACGTGCCGGGATTATATTTTTGTTATGGCTGAATAATACTCTACTGTATATATGTGCTACATTTTAATCATCCATTCATCTACTGATGAATATCTAGGTTGGTCCCATATCTTAACTATTGTATACAATGACACAATCAACATGGACGTGCAAGTGTCTTGTTGATCACTTATTTAATTGCTTTAGGGTATATACTCAGAAGTGGGACTCCTGGATCATATTGCGGTTCTCTCTTTAGAGAAGGAATCCCTAATTCATATTTCCACCAACTGTGTTCCAGGGTTCCTTTGTCTCTACACTCTTGCCAGCATTTGTTGCTTTCAGTTCTTTAATAGCAGTATTTAATTATTGTTTTGATTTGCATTTCCTAGTATGTACCTCAGATTTATTACTTATAAAGCGAGGATAGTATTAGACATACAACATGGGACATTGTCGATGATTGGTTGAATTACTCTGAGTAAAGCATCAGAGCTTTTAAGATATTGGCTGATATTATGCCCCTTTGTTAGGAGGAATCTTTGGCTTAAATGACACTACTTGTCTAGCAGTTTGATATCTTTGTTTTACTTTTTGGTGCTGTGATAAAATACCATAACCAGGGCCTGCAGAGATGGCTGAGCAGTTATGATCACTTTCTGTTCTTCCAGAAGTTCCAGGTTCAATCCCCAGAACTGACATGGCAGTTCACAACCATTAATAATTTCAGTTTCAGGGGATCCAGGGACCTCTTCAGGCATCTGCACATACAAGCACACACATTGTGCACAGACAAAGATGCATATAAAATAAAACCTACATGCGCATAAAATAAAAATAAATAAATCTTAAAAAAAATCCAAATGGCTTATGGAAGAAATAGTGTGTCTCATTTAGGGTTATTATTGCTGTGGTGAAACATTATGATCAAAAGCATGTTGGGGAAGAGAGTATTTATTTGGCTTACACCTTCATATTACTGTTCATCACTAAAGAAGTCAGAAGAGGAACTCAAAACATGTCAGGAATCTGGACGCAGTTGCTGATGTAGAGACTGTGTGGAGTCCTGCTTACTGGTTTGCTCCCCATGGCTTGTTCAGCCCACTTTTATATCATCTAGGACCTTGGATGCTCAGAGGCTATTCTTCCCACAATGGTCTGAACCCTTTATACATCAGTTACTAATTAAGAAAATGGCCTACAGGCTTGCCTATAGCCAGGTCTGATTGAAACATCAACTGAGCCTCACACCTCTCTAGTGATTCTAGCTTGTGCATAAAACTAGCCAGCACAACTTGTCCACTTGACATCACCATAGACCCACAAACTTAGCATTCCTATTCATCCCCAAGATCTCACATTAATCGGGACATCACAATATAACATTCCAAAATCTAAAAGTCCTACTGTTTTAAAATTTAAGCACCTAAAAATTCAGTTTCTTTAAAATATCCAGTCTTTTAAAATCCAAAGTCTTTTAAAGCTCAAAGTCTCACAACTGTGGACTCCTGTCAAATAAAAAATATATATAATAAATTAAACACTTTCTTACTTCAAGAGAAAAGAACCAGGGAACAGTCATGGTCTGAACAAAGCAAAACAAAACCCCAGTAGTGTAAATAATTCAATTTGCAATTACCTGGGATCTTTAAAAAGGGTTGAGTTTCTTTCTCTGCAGCACACCCAGCTTGTCATTAGACTCAGGCCAGCTCCATTCCTGTACTGCTGCTGTCCTTGGTGGTCATCCTATTGTACTGGCCACTTTCAATATTCTGGAGTCTCTTGCTGCAACCGTACTGCACTTTCACTGCTAAAATTTCCCAGGCTCTCCCTGTGGTACCAAACCTCAGCTTCCCTGCATGACCCTCTTAATATTAGACCTTCAACTGCTACTGATGTCACACTTTCTCCAGTAGAATATTCTGGTTTCTCACAGTGCCAACCCACAGCTGTTCTCTATGAACCTGCCACCCTCAAACACCAGGACCACCTTGGTGACTTTTACAATACCAAGTTTGCCTGCCAAAGCCAGGTACAACCTTGACCACCTGGAAACACTACTTCTGTGTGTGGACTTTAAAGAAGCACTTCCCAGAAGATTTTACCTCAATGATGCTGGTCTCCTAATCTCAGATCCACCTGAGCAGCATTGAGTATCCCCACAAGGCAAAGGTTTCACCTTATTGGTTCTTGTTTTTTTTTTTTTTTTTTTTTTTTTTTTTTGCAGTTGTTACATTTTTTTTCATTTCCTCTTTTTTTTTAATTTTAATTTTTCTTTTTAGTTACACTTTATTAACTCTGTGTCCCAGCTGTATCCCGCTCCCTCATTCCCTCCCCAACCCCACACTCCATCCCTGGTCTCCTCCCTGCCCCTTTCCAAGTCCACTGATAGGGGAGGACCTCCTCCCCTTTCATTTGACCCTGTTTTATCAAGTACCTTCAGGGCTGGCTGCAGAGTCCTCCTCTGTGGCCTAACAGGACTGCTCCTCCCCGGGGGGGGGGGGGAGGAGGTCAAAGAGCCTGCCCTTGAGATCCTGTTAGAAATAGTCCTTGTTCCCCTTACTTTGGAAAACTACTTGGTTACTGAGCTACCACATCACAGCTGAGTCTTAAGCCCCAGATGACCAGAGCCACCGATTCTAGGCTCACAATAGTAAAAGGCCCTCATGGAGTAATTAAGGGACTCTCAAACTTTCCTGTGAAATTTCACAAACCGGACTTCATTGTCCTCATTTTTGTCTTTCAGTCTGTCGCAGAACATCCCATTGAACTATTAACACTCCATGGCTTTTCTAGCCAAAAGTTCCAAAGTCCTTTTACATTCCTCCCTAAACCATGATCAGGTCTGTTACAGCAATACCCTGTTATGCTGGCACCAATTTGCCTCAGTTTGAGTTACTATTACTGTGATGAAACATCATGACCAAAAGGAAGTTGTAGATGAAAGTGGTTATTTGGCTTGTACTTCCACATCATGGTCTACTATCAGGTCTACTTTGGGATAGGAACTCAAACAGAACAGGAATGTGAAAGCAGGAGCTGATGCAGGGGCCGTGGAGTACTGCTGCTTACTGGTTTGTTCCACGTGGCTTGTTTTGCCTACTTTCTCATAATCCAGGACCACCTACCAAGGCACGGCCCCACCCACAATGGCCTGGGCCCTCTTGCATCAATCCTTAATTAAGAAAATTCTCTACAGGACTGCCTATACCTGGATCTTATTCAGGCACTTTCTCAATTGATGCTCCTTCTTCTCCGATGGAGAAGTTGTGTCAAGTTGACATAAAGCTTGGCAGCACAAAGTTTGTTCTGGCTGTGGTTGCAGAGGGATAAGAGTTCATAATGTCAGGGGAACCATGGCAGTAGGACTCTGGAGCAGGCAGCTGAGAGATAATATTTTCAACCACATGCAGAAATCATTATACCATCTATGTATGTATATATGTGTGTGTGTGTATGATATATGTAGATAGATAGATAGATAGATAGATAGATAGATAGATAGATAGATAGATAGATAGAGAAACTGAATGTGGTGTTTTCCTATAATCTCTCAAGGCCCTGCTCCCAATGACATCTTTCCTTTGGGAAGGCTCCATCTCCTGAATGTTCCGTAATCTAAGAAACTGTCACAAATGGGAGCAAGTGTTCGAACATGTGAACCTATAGAAAACATTTCTCGTTCAAATTACGACACCTGCTATGTAAAGATGGGATAGTGAATTGAAAACAAATTGGTGTCCCTTGTTTTGGAGTATGAAAATGTTGCAGTGCAGATATGCCTTTGTCTTCAAAATTTTTCTTGAGATTTTAAATAGCTTATCATAATTTATTATTTGGTAACCTAGATCTTCTCCTTAAATCTGTGGCTGAAAAGCCAGTATCCAGGGAAAAACAGATCTTTGTATATCTCTCTAACATAAACTTCCCAGCTATCAGTTTGTTAGACGTGACCATTGCTACTTACTTAAAGGAAAAAAAAAAAAGAACAAAACATTAAAATTTAAATTCATGAAGCAATTGTGAAGCTGAGGACACATGACCTCATCAGTATGGCTGGATCAAGTGTCTCAAACAGTATCCAATGAGTTGTCATTTCTTTCCATTTTCTGTCTCTCTGTTCCTTTGTCTGGATCATGGTAAAATCCCACCCCTTTGCTTCAAACAGTACCAGGTTCAAATGGCCCCAGTTTAGTGATCGTTACAGGAAAATAAATTCTTCTTTACAATGTCATTTTGCTGGTAAAAGAAGGAAGCAGAGTGAGTTGACCTTCCCTCAGGAGGCCCTCAGATACTGGTTAGCCATTTTATACAAAGTAACGAAGGCTGTGATTGGCCCAGCCTGAGGTATATGCCAATTTAGAAGCTGATTTTGTAAGCAGATGATGTCCACTGAAGGATGCCAGCCAGCCTGGGAGGTTATTGACTATGATCCATTCTATTTAGTCAGCCAGCATCTCTAAATGTAGGCAAGGAATATATCCACCCCTATAGTTGGCTACACAAACCATGGCACTGCTTTTCTTTTTATTCTTCTTGGCTTGATTCCTTGTCAGTGAAATTCAGTATACTGCCAGTAGTGGATGGGACGCCAGATTGTGGTTTGAGCTGGGCCCTGGGGCTTGGGTGTCTGGAAACACTGTGAGAAGTTGTTCAAAGTGCTTGGAGGACACTTTCTCTTTCTTCTGCTCCTGTACCATATGCTGGCCGTATATTGCTTTCCATGTCTCCTCTGGGCTCTGTGAAGATCAACAAATTAACGTTCATAGCTACCTTAATATCTGTATGTCTAAGGGATTAAATATCTCCCCACAACGTTCTCTCTCACATCCTCATTTTGAATGATTCTGATTGTCCCTGGTTTAATTCTAAGAAGCTAAAGCGCTCCCTCTCCGTTTTCTTTGTCTTTAAAAAAATTCTGTGTGCACTTAGGCGGCATTAATGTTAGTGATACTGCATACTGTTGGACACATAGTTCAGGTCACCTGACATTTTCTGCAGTCTCATTCTTTGTTCTGGATTTCAGTTCCCCTGAGTCAGATGTATTATTCACTGTATGATCTTCACAGAACAAGATGCATTATTTACAAGGTTGTATGATTTCTGAAATTCCACAAGCTTTCTTGTAAGTTTGTAAATAGCACACTGGGTAGACTGGGTTGCTGAGCATAGCTAGCTCAGACATCATGATTTATTGACTTCTTCATCCTCTGAATGCTGTCTCGTTTCCAGTCTTTGCATATTGGTGCAAGAGAAATTCTGATGCTCTGTATATTGATAGGGCCTATCAATCCCATCCTTCCATAATGTTCAGAATTTGCAGAACTAATGATACTGAGCGATAGTTATCATCAACCAAATCAGTGACTGTGTGCACTGTGGGCTTCCACCCAAATTTTCTTGGGAAAAAAAAACATGCAAGTTTAAGGAGTTTCCTGGAGGGGAGCAGAGTGATAGATTCTCTCAGAAAGAACATTTTTCCTCTCTGCAATCTACACATATACACATACATGCACACACACATCTCTATAAATATACATTTAGATTACTCATATCACAGAAAGATTGTGTTCTCGATTGCCTCTTTGTGGCTGTGATGAAACAATGACGAAAAGCAACTTGTAGAGGAAAGGGTTTAGTGGGCTTACAATTCTACATTACAGGATGCTATTGGGGCTAGGCCTGAAACAGAGACAACTGAATGCCGGTCACTGGCTTGCTTAGCATTTTTTTTTTAAAATGCAGGCCCACCTTCCTAGAAATGGCACTGGCCACAGTATTCTAGGCCCTCCTGCATCAAGTAGAAGTTAAGAAAGTGGCCCACAGACAGGCCCATGGGATGATCTGATGGAGCCAATTTCTCAAATGGAGTTTTCTCTTCCTAGATTACTCTAGATTGAGTTAATCTGACAAAAATGAATAAGAACAGCATGCAGTTATCTCACTCAGGATGATATTTTCTAGTTCCATCCATTTGCCTGCAAATTTCATGACTTCCTTGTTTTTAATAGCTGAGTAGTATTCCATTGTGTAAATGTACCACAATTACTGTATCCATTCCTCCATTGAGGGACATCTGGGTTGTTCCCACGTTCTGGTTATTATGAATAAAGCTGCTATGAACATGCTTGAGCAAATGTTCTTGCTGTATGGTGGAACATCTTTTGGGTATACGCTTAGGAGTGATACAGCTGGATCTTGAGGTAGCACTATTCCTAATTTTCTAAGAAAGCATCAAATTGATTTCCAAAGTGGTTATACAAGTTTTGCATTCCTGTCAGCAATAGAAACATCCTCTTCAATATGTGTTATCCCTCGAGTTACTTTTCAGACATTAATTTTGAACTTTAATATTTTAACTTTTTAAAAATTTAATATGATTTTATTTTGAGAATTTCATACATCATATGAAGTCCCTTCCCATTCCATCCAGCACTGCTCATTAAGTGGCATCAGGACAGAGCATATCCTCTTCTTCTTTAGCCTAGAGAGGCAACACCACCATTGAAGAAGAATCAGAAAGCAGGCAAAGGACTGTCCCCAATCCCCTTACTAGGGAACCCACATGAAGCCTGAACTGCCCATCTGCAATATCTGTGGAGGGGGCCTAGGTCCAGTCTATGTCTTGTGCTTAAGTCTCTGCAAGCCTCTCTGGGACCTGATTAGTTGACTCTGTTGATCTTTTTTCTTTTTTAAATAAACAGATGATAAATTTTTCTAATTAAATCTATGATACTCCATATTAATCCAGAAGTTACTCATCTTCTAAAGTAATATTTATAGTGTTTAACTCTCTCTCTCTCTCTCTCTCTCTCTCTCTCTCTCTCTCTCTCTCTCTCTCTCTCTTTCTCTCTGCCTCTGAAAGCATTTACCCAGCAGGGTATCAAAGCAGATGCTGAGACTCATAGCCAAACCTTAAACAGAGTGCAGGGAATCTTATGGAAGAAGGGGGAGATATAAAGACCTGGAGGGGATAGGAGCTCCACAAGGAGAGCAACAGAGCCAAAAAGTCTGGGCCCAGGGGGACCTGCAGAGGCCAATGCTTCAACCAAGGACTATGCATGGAAAGGACCTAGACCCCTGTTTATATGTATCCCATAGGCAGCTCAGTCTCCATGTGGGTTCCCTAGGAAGGGGAGAAGGGGCTGTCTCTGACATGGACTCAGTATCTGGCTCTTTGATCACCTGCCCCTGAGGGGTGGGGGCATCCTTGCTAGGACACAGAAGAATATCCTGAAGGCAGTCCTGATGAGACCTGAAAGGCTAGGGTCAGATAGTAGGGGAGGAGGACTAGGGCAGGGGCATAGGGGAAGAAGAGAGAGGGAGGGTGGAACTGGGAGGAGTTGAGGGCGAGTTACAGCATGGACACAAAGTGAACAAACTGTAATAAACAATAAACCAAAAATAATCACTTGAGTTTTTGATCTTAGCCATTCTGTCTTGTGTAAGTTGGAATCTTAGAGTGATTTTGATTTTCATTTTTCTGATGGCTAAGGACACTGAGCATTTCTTTAAGTGCTTTTCAGCAATTCAATAGTTTTCTGTTGTGAATTCTCGCTTTAGTTCTATACCCCATTTTTTAATTGGATTACTAGATTTTGTTGGTGTTTAATTTCTTAAGTACTTCATATGTTTTGGATATTAGCTCTCTGTCTGATTTAGGGTTGGTGAAGGTATTTTCCCAATCTGTAGACTGTCGTTTTGTTATATTAACAGTGTCCTTTAACTTACAGAAGATTCTCAATTTTGTTAGATTCCACTTATTAATTGTTGATCTCAGAACCTGTGCTATTGGTGTTCTGTTCAGGAAGTTGTCTCCTATGCCAATGAGTTCCAGACTTTTGCCTGCTTTAGAATCTCTGGTTTAGAATCTTTAGGTTTAGAATCTCTGGTTTTATGTCAAGGTCTTTGATCCACTTAGACTTGAGTTTTGCACAGGGTGATAAGTACAGGTCTATTTGCATTTTTCCACATGCAGACGTCCAGTTAGACCAGCACCATTTGTTGAAGATGTTCTTTTTTTTTTCCATTGTATGGTTTTGGCTTCTTTGTCAAAATTCAAGTGTCCATAGGAGTGGGTGTTTACTTCTGGGTCTTCAGTTCAGTTCTATTGATCAACTTGTCTATTTCTGTGCCAGTGCCATACATTTTTTATTACTATTGCTTTGTTGTATAGCTTGAGATCAGGGATGTTGATACCACCAGAAGTTCTTCTATTGTACAGAATTGTTATGGCCGTCCTGGGTCTTTTATTTTTCTATATGAAATTAATGGTTGCTTTTCCTAGGTCTGTAAATAAGGTTTTTTTTTGAATTTTGATGGAAATTGCATTGAATCTGTAGATTGCTTTTGTTAGGATGGCCATTTTTACTATGTTAATCCTACTGATTCACAAGCATGAGAGATCTTTTCTTCTTCTAAAATTTTATTCAATTTCTTTCTTCAAACACTTGAACTTCTTGTCATATAGGTCTTTCATTTGCTTGGTTAGAGTTACACCAAGATATTACTATTACTATTACTAAGGGTGTTGTTTCCCTAACATCTTTTTTCAGCCATTTTGTTGCTTGTATAAAGGAGGGCTACCTACTTTTTAAAATTAATTTTATAACTAGAAACTTTGCTGAAGGTGTTTATCAGCTGTAGGAGTTCTCTGGTAGAATCCTGGGGGTCATGTATGTATACTATATTTTTTGCAAATAATGATATTTTAACTTCTTCTGTTCTAATTTCTATCCCCTTGATCTTCTTTACTTGTCTTATTGCTCTAGATAGAACTCCAACTATTATATTGAAGAGATATGGTGAGAGTGGGTAGCCTTGTCTTGTCCCTGATTTTAGCGGAAACACTTTCAGTTTTTCTCCATTTAACTTGAGGTTGGCTATTGGATTGCTGTATATTATCTTTATTGTGTTTAGGTATATGCCTTGAATCCATGATCTCTCCAAGACTTTAAACATGAACTGGTATTGGACTTTGTTAAAGGTCTTTTCAGCATATTGTGAGATGATCGTGTGTGTGTGTGTGTGTGTGTGTGTGTGTGTTTCAGGTTGTTTATGTGGTGGATTATGTTATGTTGATGGATTTTCCTATGTTGAACCACCCCTGCATTCCTGGGATGACGCCTACTTGATCATGGTGGATTGTATTTTTTATATATTCCTGGATTCAGTTTGCAAGTATTTTGTTAATATTTTTGAATCAATGTTTATAAAGGAGATTGGTCTGAAATTCATTTTCTTTGTTGGATCTTTGTATAGTTTAGGTATCAGGGTAACTGTGGCCTTATAGGATGAGTTTGGCAATGTTCCTTCTGTTTCTATTTTGTGGAACAGTTTGAGGAATATTGGTATTAGTTCTTCTTTGAAAGTCTGGTAGAATTCTGTGTTAAAACCATCTTGCCCAGTTTTCTGTTTGGTTAGGAGACTTTTGATGACTGCATCTATTTCCTTGGAGGTTATATGTTTATTTAAATTGTTAACCTGATTTAACTTTGGTAAGTGGTATTTATCAAGAAAATCATCCATTTCATTTGGATTTTTCAATTTTGTAGAGCACATGTTCTTGAAGTATGATCTAATGATTCTTTGAATTTCCTTGGTATCTGTTGTTATATCCCCCTTTTTCATTTCTGATTTTATTTTTAGCCTTTTGTTTGCTCATAGTTTGTGTGTATTTTTATTATTTCCTATCCCTGTTGAGACATGAGCCAATCTCAGAGGCCTTCTCAGGGCCCCTTATGAAAGGACAAAAGGAACATAGCTCTTTGTGCTTGTCAGGAGCAGATGTGGCCAGGTCCAGTCTGCGGCCAAGACTGAAGTTTTGAAAAAGTTAAAACTTCAAATCTTGGGAACATGGCTTTTCTCCCTGAAGAGACTGGAGCTGTCTCTATCAAGTGTTGTTTGTTCTATCTGTGACTCACTTGAGAAATTCTGTGTTCTCCTTGTGAAACATTATTTAAAGAGCTTCTTGCTGACTTCATCAATTGTTAGATTGATTTTCACTGACATTGTTCCATTTTTCCTTTCAGGAGAAGTTTAACTAAAATTCTGTATTTCTTTATTAATAAACTTGCTTGGCATTAGATATAATATTCAATATCTTCTGACCCCAGCTTTCTGTCTTTTTATACCTTCTTATCCTCTTGTCATCCTTTTAGGATTCTGCCAAAAAATAATTTCCTGGTCCAGATCACATCCCCATGACTAAAATGTTTAACAGAAACTAAAAATAGGAAAGCATTATTTTGGAGGATGGTATCATAAGGCTCAGTCTGTCTTTGGACTGATGGCATAGTGAAACAGTGCAGATTATTGGCTTGGAAGCATGTGGTAGAGATAGATCAGAAAGCCAAGAAAGAATAGTGTTCTTTTGGATGACTATATTATCATTAATTATATATTCTCTTACGGAGAGATGATTAAACTTTGTCTAGTTTGGGATACGAGGAATTGAGCCCCTGTGTTCTTTCAAGAATGCATGTTTGCCAGATGCACATCTGAATTTGTTTCACACATGTACAGAAGGTGAACTTGTAGGTCATTTCATGGCATATGTTTTATAGGGCGTTAGTTCCTACAGGTATCACATTTGAGGGGAAATCATAGGAGGGTAAGTGAGATCATTACCAGACTATAATCAAGGAATGGTGACTTTATGTGATAGTAGAAATATTCACTTATGATTGTTCCAAAGAAAAATTTCTAGATAGGGTGAATGTGGGTGGGTATGGCAATTAATAACTGTTGATTATAAATGTGGATGTTAGTTCAGGATGACTTTGGATAGTGTAGGAACTGTCAATATTTGGATGTTTCAGGAGATAAGTTATCAGAGCTAGGGAAGATTGTCATTATTATAAACAAATACTTAATTCTGCCACAAAGTTTGCTTTCTTTGAGACATGAGCCAATCAATGACAGAGAGACAATGAATTGTCTCTTAGACGAGGACATTACAAAGTGTCTGAGGAGATCAAAGAAGGGGCAGTTTATAATTCAAGCCATCCTAGAGGTGAGGAATGGGCAGTGCTGGGAGGGAAAAGGTATAACAGTAGGCTTCCTGGGGGCAATTATTCTTGAACTAAGAGTGAGAACTAAAGAATGAATAGGATGGGGTAGGATAGAGTGTACCAGGCTGTGAAACTATAACAAGCAATTGAGCAGAGGTGCAGACAGTGAAGAGTGGAGTCAGAGATGATTTACAAGATGTTGGAGCATAGTGTTGATAGGATAGGTCAAAATGATAGACATGGTAGTATAATAGGATGTAGAGGCATGAAAGGAGGCCCCTTAAAGTATTTGTTTATTCATTTATTTTCTGTGTGCATAGTGGTGATGGGGTGTGGTGTGTTTGTGGAGGAGGGGGGACCAACTTAAGTGAGTTAGTTGTCTTCTTCCTCTGTGTGGGCCCAGGACATTGAATCAGATCAACAAACTTTGCAAGTGACTTTCCCAATCAAGCCATTTTGCAGCCCAAGGAGGTCATTTTAAACCTGTTAAAGATTTCTGGAAGGATGCAGTACTAACATCACAGATGAAAATAAACCTTTGCCTCACAAGTTGATTTATCTCAGGTATTTGTTATGATGATGGAGAGCTAACACAGCATGTGAAGCAAATTTCCCACTGTTGTGTGTATTGAAAACTATCATTTATAACTTGAAAATACTACACAAACAGAATATGTTGTTCCTAGGGATGATCAAGTGAGAAGTTGAAGGTCAGAAAGGCTAAATGACTCCATAGCTGGCAAAAAGACCTACTGATTTTCAGTTGAGTGCCCTTTCTCTTATAATAGTGGTTTTCAAATATTTCTTTGAGCCAAGGGAATCGTTCCGCAAATGAAACTTTACCAGGAAGAGCAATATAGGAAATGATGAAAAAGAATGTGGTTTTATTAACATGGAAGCAGGGAACCAGGCTGAGGCCTGGAGGCAGGGCCTCTGAAGTGTCAATGGATTTGAGAGCCCAGAGTAAAACTAGCACATTTGGTGAGTATTTTCTGGAAGTACTTTCTGTGTGCGTGAGGAGTGAGCAAGTTTATTGGGCGGGAATTCTTAAAGCTCTGATGGGCTTTAGGGTAAGGTAACAACATCGTCCCTACTAAAAATCACCTGTAGTATTATGAACAATCTCAATGTTCAGTCCATACCCTAGATTAATTATATCAGAATATAGGGAGTGGGAGTCAACCGTGTGTGTTCTGTTTCCTTGGTGAATTTACAGTGTGGCCATGATTGAGGAAAAAGTCAATACTGGCAACTCTAAAACCATAGTGCCAACCATAGTGAGTATTATCTGGGGGGGGGGTGCTAGAAATATTAGTACTCAGGCTCTATTAGAACCTCTGTTTCAGCAACTTTGTGTTCTGACAGAGATCTGTGCACCAACAAGTCTGTTGATTTTTTCACTGTAATTTCAAAACCATAGCTCATGTGTAAAGAGTTGTGAGACTACAGGGTTTAGGAGGGCCAGCACTATCTGAGTTCAGGCTCAGAATTCTGTTTTATTAAGTCTGGAAATGGCATAAAAATATGAAGTTTTTATGAGCTTTTAATTTTTTTAATTTTTATTTTTTAATTTTAATTACAGTTTATTTACTTTGTATCCCAGCTGTAGCCCCCTCCCTCATTCCCTCTGAATCTCACCCTCCCTCCCTCCCTCCCTCCCTCCCTCCCTCCCTCCCTCCCTCCCTCCCTCCCTCCCTCCCTCATCTCCTCTCTGCCCCTCTCTAAGTCCACTGATAGGGGAGGTCCTCCTCCCATTCCATCTGACCCTATTTATCAGGTCTCATCAGGACTGGCTGCAATGTCCTCCTCTGTGGCCTAGCAAGGCTGCTTCTCCCTTAGAGGGGGGAGGAGGTAAAAAAGCCTGCCACTGAGTTCATGTTGGAGACCGTCCCTGTTTCCCTTACTAGGGAAACCCCTTGGATGCTAAGCTGCCATGGGCTACATCTGAGCAAGGGTTCTAGGTTATATTCATGTATGGTCCTTGGTTGGAGAATCAGTCTCAGAAAAGACCTCTGTACCCAGATATATTTGGTCCTTGTAGGGCATCTGTCTTCTCCATGTCTTACTAACTCCCCCTTCTTGCATATGATTCCCTGCATTCTGCCCACGGTTTGTTTATGAGTTTCAGTATCTGCTTTGATGCACTCCTAGGTAGAGTCTTTCAGAGGCCCTCAGTGGTAGGCTCCTGTCCTGTTTCTTGTTTTCTCCTACTTCCTATGTTCATCCCATTTGTCTTTTTAAGTGAGGGTTGATCATCTTCTCCGGAACCTCCTTCTTGTTTATCTTCTTTAGGTGTACAGATTTTAGTATGTTTATCCTATCTTATTGGTCTAGTAGCCACTTATAAGTGAGTATATACTGACTGTGTGTGTCTTTCTGCTTCTGGGATACCTCAATCAGGATGATCTTCTCTGATCCCACCATTTTCCTGAAAATTTTTATGATTTCCTTGTTTTTCAGTGCTGAGTAATATTCCATTGTGTACCACAATTTCTGTATCCATTCCTCCATTGAGGTACATCTGGTTTATTTCCAGGTTCTGGCTATTACGAAAAAAAGCTGCTATGAACATGGTTGAACAAATGTCCTTGTTGTGTACTTGAGCAAATTTTGGATATATGCCTAGAAGTGGTATTGCTGGATCTTGAGGAAACACTATCCTAATGGTCTGAGAAAGCGCCAGATTGATTTCCAAAGTGGTTGTACCAGTTTACATTCCCACCAGCAATGGAGGAGGGTTCCCCTTTCTCCATAACCTCTCCAGCATGTGCTGTCACTTGAGTTTTTGATCTTAGCCATTCTGATGAGTGTAAGGTGAAATCTCAGGGTTGTTTTGATTTGCATCTCCCTGATGGCTAAGGACGTTGAACATTTCTTTTAGTGTTTCTCTGCCATTCTATATTCCTCTACAGAGAATTCTCTGTTTAGCTCCATACCCCATTTTTTAAATTGGATTGCTTGATTTTTTGCTTTTTAACCTCTTGTGTTTTTTATATATTCTGGATCTTAGCCCTCTGGCAGATATAGGGTTGGTGAAGATTCTTTCCCAATCTGTAGGCTGTCATTTTGTTCTAATGTCAGTGTCTTTTGCTTTACAAAAGCTTTTCAGTTTCATGAGGTCCCATTTATTGATTGTTGCTCTTAGAGCCTGTGCTGTTGGTGTTCTGTTCAGGAAGTTGTCTCCTGTGCCAATGAAGTCAAGGCTTTTCCTCACTTTTTCTTCTAACCAAGTTAGAGTGTCTGGTTTTATGTTAAGACCTTTAATCCATTTGGACTTTAGTTTTATGCAGGGTGATAAATATGGATCTATTTTCATTTTTCAGCATGTAGACATCCAGTTGGACCAGCACCATTTGTTGAAGATGCTGTCTTTTTTTTTTTTTTTATTGAATGGTTTTGGCTTCTTTGTCAAAAATCGAGTATCCATAGGTGTGTGGGTTTATTTCTGGGTCTTCTATTCAGTTCCATTTACCCACCATTCTGTTTCTATGCCAATACCATAGTGTTTTTATTACTATTGCTCTGTAGTACAGCTTGAGATCATGGATGGAAATACCTCCAGACCATCTGTTGTTGTGCAGGATCATTTTGGAAATTCTGGATTTTTTGTTTTTCCATATGAGTGTGAGGATTTTTCTATCAAGGTCTGTAAAGAATTGTGCTGGTATTTTGATGGGGATTGCATTGAATGTGTAGATTCCTTTCGGCAGGATGGCCATTTTCACTATGGCCATGTTAATCCTACCAATCCATGAATATGGGAGATCTTTCCATCTTCTGATATCTTCGTCAAAGACTTTTTTTTTTTCATACGGGTCTTTCACATGCTTAGTTAGAGTCACACCAGCATACTTTATGTTATTTGTGGCTATTTTGAAGTGTGTAGTTTCCCTAATTTCTTTCTCAGCCCTTTTGTCTTTCATATACAAGAGGGCTACTGATGTTTTTGAGTTAATTTTGTATCAAGCCGCTTTGCTGAAGGTGTTTATCAGCTGAAGGCGTTCTCTGGTTCAATTTTTTGGGTCGTTCATGTATACTATCATATCATCTGTGAATATTTATACTTTGACTTCTTCCTTTGTGATTTGTATCCTCTTAATTGCCTTTAGTTGTCTCATTGCTCTAGCTAGGACTTCAAGCACATGTTGAAGAGATATGGAGAGAGTGGGCAGCCTTGCCTTGTCCCTGATTCCAGTGGGATTGATTTAAGTTTCTCTCCAGTGAGTTTGATGTTGGCTATAGGCTTGCTGTATATTGCCTTTAATTGCCCTGATTTCTCCAAGACTTAAACATTAGTGGTTGTTGGATTTTGTCAAAAGCTTTTTCAGTATCTAAGGAGATGATCATGTGGATTTTCTCCTTCAGTTTGTTTATGTGGTATTACATTGATTTCCATATATTGAACCACCCTTGAATGCCTGGGATGAAGCCTACTTGGTCATGGTGGATGATATCTTTTATGTGTTCTTGGATTCAGTTTGCAAGTATTTTATTGAGTATTTTTGCATCAATGTTCATAAGAGAGATGGGTTTGAAGTTCTCTTTTTCTGTTGGGTCTTTGTGTGGTTTAGGTATCAAGGTGAATGTGGCTTCATAGAATGAGTTTGGTAATGCTTCTTCTGTTTCTATTATATGGAATAGCTTGAAGAGAATGGGAGTTAGCTCTTCTTTGAAGGTCTGGTAGAATTCTGAGATATCCCTCAACTGAGGAATGGATACAGAAATTGTAAAATGGACTACTACTCAGCGATTAAAAACAAGGAAATCATGAAATTTGAAGGCAAATGTTGGGATCTAAAAAAGATCATGCTGAGTGAAGTATCTCAGAAGCAGAAAGACACATATGGTATATACTCATTTGTAAGTGGATATTAGACATATAATATAGGATAAACATACTAAAATCTGTACACCTAAAGAAGCTAAGTGAGAAGGAAGACCATGGGTAAGATGATCAGTTCTCACTCAGAAAGGCAAGTGGGACAGACATTGGAAGAAGGAGAAAACAGAAAATAGAACAGGAGCCTACCACAGAGGGCCTCTGAAAAGACTACCCGGCAGTGTATCAAAGCAAATGGTGAGGCTCATAACCAAATATTGGGCAGAGTTCAGGGAATCTTATGAAAGAAGGGGGATTGAGTAAGACCTGGAGGGGACAGGAACTCCACAAGGAGAGCAACAGAACCAAAAAATTTGGGCAAAGTGGTCTTTTCTGAGACTGATACTCTAACCAAGGACCATTCATGGAGATAACCTAAAATTCCTGCTCAGATGTAGCCCAAGGCAGCTCAGTGTCCAAGTGGGTACCCTAGTAATGGGAACAGAATTTGTCTCTAACATAAACTCAGTAGCTGGCTCTTTGATCACCTCCCCCTGAGTGTGGGGGCAACCTTATCTGACCACAGAGGAAGACAATGCAGACAATCCTGATGAGACCTGATCTGTTAGAGTCAGATGGAAAGGGAGGAGGACCTCCCCTATCAGACTGGGGGAGGGGCACCGGAGGAGAAGAGGGAGGGAAGATGGGATTGGGAGAGGAGAAGGGAGGGGCCTATAGTTGGGATAAGAAGTAAATCAATTATAAGTAATAAAATATAAATAAATTAAAAAAGAAATTCTGAGCACTAGTTTGTTTCTTTTGGTATAATTATTCTATCAAGCCAACCTTCCTTTTTTTGGCTTGGATATGTGTGTGTGTGTGTGTAATACACACACACACACACACACACACACACACACACACATATATAGTGTGTGTATGTGTGTGTGTGTATGTAATACACACATATATATACATATACATATGTAATATCTACACACATATGTATACTGTAAGGCTTAGTATATATGGGAAAATTAGTATACATGTATACTATGTGTATACATATTTGCTATATAGTCTACTTCCCCCTTTATTAAATATTATGGAGTGAGTCCAGGGCAAAACTTTTGGTATCCTTTAAGCAATCTTTTGAACACAGTTAAAATATAGACTGCGGTGACTGATTTTATCAGATAAAATAGTTACACTTACATTAACAACTGATTTCAGTCTACTACCCTCATTCAGTAGCATTTTAGCTTTAGTATTTCTGAATTTGTTTTATTTCTGGATCATCTTGCATTTATAATATTTAAAGGTTTGTTTGCATTTTTGGTTATTTTCCGTAGGAGGTCCACCATGCTCCTATAAATAGAATATTCTATCTATAGACCATGCTTTTGCAACTCAACTAAATTTTGATTAAGATAAGATATATTAAATATATATTTTATAAAGGGAGGTCTAGGAGGCCAATACTGGAATCTAGTATTTTTAGCATATTGACATTTGAGCAAGCATATGGTCTTATCTTTCTCTGTTCTCAGCTTCCTTACTTTTGTTCTGCAGGAGTTGTTTGGATCATCTTGGAGGCTCCGGCACTTTTGGTTGCTCAGAAACCCATGTTTCAAGGTGCACATCACAGATTGTTCCAAGATGAGCCCTGCTATCAACCACCACTTCCCAAACAGCCATGTCAAGGTATTTGAGCATCTCAGTAAATGCGATCAGAGGCTGAATGATGTATCATTGAAAGGTTTCTACATGGAACTCTGATTGTTGAGTGAAATGGCTTAGAAAAGCTCCATAACATTATTCAGGCAGGAAGAGTGCAATCAAGTTTCAGTCATTTTTCATGTATATAGAAGTGATACACCACCCTGCAAGTACATTTCACTATGCACTGATTCAGGAGGCCATTGGCTGTCAGGATGTACTCATTGGCTCTACTCTATGAGTGTGTTGATATGTGTCCTGGTATCTGTCAGTGAAACAGAACGACAATGTATTTTTTTTCTCCCAAAATGAAAATTGTGTTCCTGCCAGTCTAGGAGAAAAAACTACTTGTTGAGAAGTAACAATTTTCCACTTCTGGAGTAAATGATATTTCTGTTGAAATGACACAGGATATTCAGTGACTTTCTTGTAATCATGGGATAATACAAAGTAACAAACTCCCTGCATTTCAAGATCTCAAGTCATAAGGTATTTAGAGATGATCTAATCAAGTTGTAGATTAACTTTTAGAGTTGTGGCAGTTTTATGTTCCCCCTCCCCGGGGGAGAAAAACCCAATCTTGGAATTATAACATATAATACATATTATTTGGCTTTTTTATTTTTATTTTTTGAGCACCTCAATTAGCCCAAGTTAAATAGCCTTACTAAATAGCCTAGGATGACCTTGAATTTCCAGTCTTCCTTCTTCTTTCTTCTAACTGCTAGGATTATGGACCCTGCTCAGTTTATGAAGATCTGCAGAGCAAAGTCCAGGCTTAGTGCAAACTGAACAAGTATTCTATCAACTACAATATTAGTGTTGAAAGATTATAAGTGTATAAACTTGAGTTTATTTAATTTAAAACTGGTATATGAAATAATTTCAGTAAAAATAATTTCAGACTATAATTTTTAGGACTTGACTTATTCAGCAAAGGTTTCCTAATTTTCTTTTGGTCAGAGATTCTCTGTGAGGCTACTCTTTATCATGTGGATTTCAGTGGCTCAACTTCGCAATAGCAGTTTTGCATCCTTTACAACATTTGCAAACTTAAAGTGTAGCAGAACTTTTAAGTATCTACTTGAGCCATTCTACTGAACACCACTAGAATTACACTGATTTAATCTAATATTGCTAGTTTAGTGATAAATTTCAGAGTGCTTGAAAAAGTTTGTAATGCTTAAGTATGATGGTCAAATAACATTTATTATGTGCCTGAGAAGTGCTGGTTTTGGGATATCCTCTAACAGTGCAGCCAAATACTTTATGAAATTCATCTTGTCTGTGCGGTATTGGTGCTGATATCATCCTTCCTATTATTGCTACTATTATCTCCATGTTGCTGAAAATATACACAAATGTTGGTTTCAAGGCCTTTGAATAGTCACAGTGATGACTCTGGCTACCAGTTTAAGTAAGAGTGATAAGTTTAAATGCAACCAATGTTGTAGCCTGGGGAGATGGTACATGGATAAAGCTATTTCTGTACAAGTGTGAGGATATGAATTCAGATCCCAGAACTCATAAAAAGCCAGACATGGTATTGTGTATCTGAAATTTCAGCACTCCACGGTGAGATGGCCAATGGGGACAGGAGATGAACCAGAAGCTTCTGGGCCACCTAGCCTGGCATATTCAGTGGTGAGAGTTGTCACAAACAAGGTAGCAGGTGATGACCTGAGGCTGCTGTTCTCTAGCCTTTACAGGTGCATCATGGCATGCCTGGACCTGCATCTATGTATGCAATTATGCACATGCACATACATAACACACACAAGATCTAACACAAGGTATTCAGAAGACATTACATGTACTACTTCAAAACTGAAGAAAGTTGAAGAAGGAAAGGCAGATGATGCTATTTTTTTTGTTTGTTTTACAAAATAGCAAAGCTGGGTTAGGAATTACGTGCTAGAGATATTATTTGAATCCAGGACTTCTGTTTGTTTGTTTGTTTGTTTGTTTTCTTGATATTGAGAAGCGAACCCAGGTTTAGCATATAATAGAGAAGGGCTCTGCTACTGAGTTTGCTTCAGCTCTGTCCTTTGTGAACTGAGCTGTGGTCTATGCTCTATATCTAGACACCATCAGGAATATGAGGAGCAACAAGCTGGATCCTAAGGAACAAAGCCCAGCAAAAATCATGGGGTGTTTCTATCAAGAGTGTGAAGAGTGTGAGGCTGAGGTTCATGCTAGGTTTTGGGAAGTGCCCTCAGGACTCGTAAGCATTACTCTGTGTTCTATATTGTGATACAATGGGGGCAATTCTGTGATTGAGGTTCTTGATAAATCTTTTTAAATAAAAGAGAGGAGTCTGGTGTGGCTAGAGTTGTCATTAGTAGAGATACAGCTATCACAATATCCAGGATTTCGTGGAGGCTTTTCTGCAATGTTTTTGTTTGACAATCCTTATCTTCTGTCTGTGTTCAGGCATGATTTGAGAACTCTCTTTTTGTCATCATGAGCCATGACAGCTGAACAGCCTTATCTAATGTTCTGGTTCTGTGAGATGGTTTATGGTGTGTACAATTCCCAGGCCTACTTGCTAGAGCCAAGCTACTAGTGCCAGGCCTGTTCCTCACGGTCAGGGGCTGCTTTTGTCTCTTTCATAGCATATAGCCTTCCGTTAAATAGGGCCTTTCTTGTTTATGTGGGAACTGAGACTGGGGAGAACCACAGCAGATGTGGGGAAGCGAGTGAAGAGACCACGGGTGTCCATGGCTCTGTGATATGCTTGCAGAGAGATAAATGGGACTGAAAGCTATGGAAAATCCTTGGTGTGTATGTATCATCAGAACAAAGCATTCTCAGCCAGTCATGGGAAAATTGTAACAAATACAAACTCAGCTTCAGATTCCTTGAGCACATTCTTAGCCACTGAAAATCGCTCATTTCCAGAGAGGGGGTTGGTCACCTCCCTCTCACCTCTAGATTATATGGATTATTTCTCCAGCTAGCTTGAGCCATTGAAAATACTTTTACAGAAGATGATCATCCCATTTTCATTGTTGACAAAGTCCTCCTAGAGAGCAGGTGTGGGTTAGATTATTGTGCTTTGGAATTTACTTTATATGTTGTTTGATTGGGAAAAGAGGCTAATGCTTTTGACAGTGAGTGCAGTGGACCACATAAAGTATGGATAGTACAATTTCGATTTTGCATGGAACAGGAAATGATTCCAGAAAAATGTACCCATTTGCAGACCTGTAAGCCTGCTTATCTCCTTGGGGCTTTTTGGGTTTAACATTTTCTGCTTGTAGAAGAGTAATTTTGATTTTTTTTTCTTGTCAGGTGCCCCTATGCCTTAGCTTTTATTTCCAATATCCCACCAGGAATTTCTTCCTCTAAGGAGGCCAAAGCAAACTTAATGCTGAGCTGGGTTCTACCTCCATATTTATGACGAGCAAACCTCTAGAGATTTGTCAAATCTTTTACTGTCATGTTTAACTTTGTTAGAAATGCAGTGTGACAGCCTGGATTGAATTCTAGTGTCACAACCTTGTCAGAGTTCTCATTTTAGAATCTAACACGAATTTTCATATTATAACCTTAGGGGTCTGAGGTATCCACTAATACATAAGAAAAAAATAAAACAGTTAGAACCCCAACTATTACTTCTTATTGCTAATGTCATGTAGCGACATGTATGCCTATTATTTGTGTGGAGGGGGACTCTGATGGTCTGTGCTAGGATCAGGCAAGCTTATTAGGCTTGGTAAGGTAGCTTTTTTTTTTTTCCCCTTTGGCGAGGGGAGGACTGAATGATGGGGGAAAGCCTGGAGGAAATGTCCTCAAATGTTGGAGATCTATCAGGTATCTACTCACTGATAATTAAACTAGACAGACTGTGCTCCAGGGAGTTTGCATGATTCCTTTTACCATCTAGCTTAAAACTGAGGATCATGAGCCAACCTGAAATCTTATATGGAAATCAGCCAGCGTTGCATAGTTATGGATGCTTAAAGATAGATGTATGCTGAATAAATAATGGCTGTGTCCAAAGCTGTTTACCCAGTTAAAACAGTAGGTACTTTTCTTTTAATGATTTAAAAAATTTCATGTATGAATGCTTTGTTTGCGTGCATGTATGTCTACACATGCATGCCTCGTGCCCATAGGGGCCTGAAGTGGGTGTAGATTGGATCCATTGGAACATGAGTTCAGACAGTTATGAATGGTCATGTGGGTGCTGGGAAGGCAACCCCGGTCTTCAGGAAGAACAGTATGTGCTTTGACCCCATTGAGCTATCTCACCAGCCCTGATAATTATCAGCTTTTAAGTAAATAACAATGAGGGGGATGGTCTCCAAGATGGTGGAGACCAGCACCCACTGTATCTGAGGGGCACAGGATCTGAAACTCGAAATTGGTGAGTGAAGGGGCAGCTGAAGCCAGAACATCAACAATGAGGCTTCCTGGTTGAGAGGGGACAATCCCTGAGCTGGGAGAATTTCGATCCAGGTCACCTGTGGATGTCTCCAGGGACTGAGAGTGGCGAATATTCAACACCCCTGTACTTCCCCTTGCCCCAAGCACGGGCCTCCCTGCTCGGTGGAGGCTGCAGTGGTTGTCTAAACATGATCCTCTGTGCTAGGTGACTGAGAGGGAAGAGGTGGCTACCCTAAGTATGGGTCTCCCTGCCTGGTGGCCAAACAGTGGGGATCACCTGGCAACCTGAGTTCAGTATATGGGACCTATTGAAAGCAGAAGGAGGAAACCAACCCCACAAAGATGTTCCTGACCACCCCATGCTGTGGCAGGGACAAACACTCCACAGGCACACAATACATTAACAATGATGATGATGATGATGATAAAAATAATAATAATGACAAAATAAAAAATTTAAAGCTAGCATTTGAAATGGAACTGTACCCCAGATAAGACAATTAACTTCCTAAAGTCAGTTGAAATTCACATTGGGAGCAGAAAACCACAAACATTCTCAGAGAATGGATAGTGAAGGCATGCTATCATCATTTGAAGAGCTATAACATCAGTTACAAATATTTGTTCTTTTCAAGATGGTTCAGATTGCATCGAGACCTATGAGGCTATTAGACCAAATCCAGGCTTTTTCATATTCTTTCTACTCTACATGGCCATGGCCCCAAAGCATCCTGTACCCATCAAGCATTTTATGTGCCTAACGTGCCCTTAAACATCAAAAAGGGTATTGGGACACCTGACTTCGAAAGACAGCTGGACTCATTACTACACATAGCACATACTGGAATGCCCGACTTGAATTCTTGTCAGAGGAAGCAGCCAAGGCTAACAAGCTTGGAGGCATGATAACTGTCATGTAGCATTTGTAAGGCTAGATATTATTATAAGACTCCCACATAAATGGATTTATTAACTCCCTATCAAGAACATAGCAGGTATTGTTTTATTGTTACAGATGAGGCAATTGAGACAGATGTGCATATATGTTTTGCAAGATGAAACATTAAGGGTTGGCAGAACTAGAATTTTGTCTCAATAATTCTGGCTCAATTTGGGACAGTTTTTTTTCTCCCTGTTTGATTTGTTATATCTTTTTATATGTTTGAACCTTCACTAGCATTTTGCTTGGCTAAACTTATTTCCAGTATTATATTCCAGAGAGGGAAATTCTAAATATTATCCTTATTTTAGGGAGAAGAAAACCAATGCCCATGTTTGTAACACTCCTAGACAGGCGAGAGAACCACTGTCTATCAAATTCAAATCCAAAACAAATTCCTCTCAAAACAAATTCTAGTCGTGGATGCTGTAAATATTTGAATTTCCTTGTGATCATGAGAATGTCAGATTTGAATAAAGGTTGAAGAAAATCATGTAGTGTGTGTGTGACCTTACCTTAAAGAGAAGCTAGAGGCAGAGTGTCTTCCCTGGGCTCTGGGGTAACCTTGTCAGAGCACCTGCTTTAGTCCTTAGTTTGATGTTTTAGGCAAGAATGACCAGGTAAGTTATTTATCTGTGTGTAGAATGGGAAACTGACAGGGTCTTGTTGATTGAGTTTGGTGTGGTTCAGTTCAGGGAATGACTTTTGTGCTGACATCAAATAGCAGTGATTTTAGGTTTATGACAGCTATCAAATATAATGATATGGAATGAGACAGAAAGGTACCACAATAGCAATAAAAATCAACCTGGAAGGAGAAGTACTTCCATCTGTTTTGCTGTTGCTCAGGGAGTTTGAATATGGGCGTTCGAGGATGGCGGTCTGGCTATGAAAGATCAGATCTTGTGATTCCCCCTAACTAAAAGATGGGACATCCTGGACTGCCGGGAGCACAGAGGACTTGGTCAATGACAGATGTTTTCTGCAATGACATCAACTCTTTCTTACACAGTCCACACTGATAGTTGTCATCTCAGGGGTGGATTGGTGGGTACGGGGCTGTCAGGAAGCCTGAGGTGGCTGGAACCGCCTGCTGGTGTTAATACTGAGCAGCTGACACAGAAACAGCTGTGGACTCCTGGTTTTGCCCACTCTGTGTTTTACTTACTTGGAGAGCAGTCACTCATATTTTCCTGAGTGACTTGTACAATACTTGACCCAAGAGTGCTTTGCCCTTTCCTAAGAAATAAACAACAAAAACAAAAACACAACTAAACAATTCTAAAAGTATTGTCTATTATGTTGCTATGCTGTGCATATTTTATGCCACCCCCCACCAGCCCATTTGTTGACATACTAATCCTGAAGGTGATGGTATTGGGGGGTGAGGCCCTTGCTTTTAAAGAGTAGGCCTGGGAGAGACCTTTTGTACTGTCTTTGCTGGAAGACACTATGAGAAGACACTGCTTAAGAAAAGCAGGTCTTCGTGCCATGAGGAATCTGCTGGCAACTTGATCTTGGACTTCCCAGCTGATATATATCTGAGGCTTTTCTTTTGTTAGTCATGGCATTTTTGTTATAGCATCCCAAATGTACTAAAATACCTGCCTTCCCTTCCAGGCATAGTCTAACTAATGGGTGAATTAGAGACTTCAATGCATCCTGAAGTATATATATCTGCTTTTCTTTAACTGGAAATTTAATATACTGAAGTATTTGAAATAGGAAATTCAAATAGTATTTGAAATAGGAAATTTATCCATTACTCTGTTGTGAAACTAGTATGGTAGATACATGATCTAAAAATTACTTATAAAATTAAACTCTTTTTAAATTTAATTTAACTTATTTATTTATTACAATTTATTTACTTTGTATCCCCACTGCAGCCCCTTCCCTCGTCTCCTCCCAGTCCCAACCACCCTCCATCTTCCTCCCCTATGCCATTTCCCTAGCCCCCTGATAAGGGAGGACCTCCCCCTCTTCGAGCTGACCCTAGCCTATCAGGTCTTATCAAGGCTTACTGTATCATCTTCCTCTGTGGCCTGGCAAGGCTGTACACCCTCTTTGAGGTGATCAAAGAGCCTGCCACTGAGTTCATGTCAGAGGCAGACTCTGTGCCTCTTCCTAGGGAACCCACTTGGAAAGTGAGCAGCCAATGGGCTTCCTCTGAGCAGGGAGTCTAGGTCCATGCATGGTTCTTGGTTGGAGTATCACTCTCTGCAGACCCCCCTGGGGCCAGGCTTTTTGGCTCTGTTGTTCTCCTTATGACGTTCCTGTCCCCTCCAGGTCTTTCTATTCCCCTCTTCTTACATAAGGTTTCCAGGACTCTGCCCAAAGTTTGGCTATGAGTCTCCATATCTCCTTCAATACATTGGTGGATAGAGTCTTTTAGAGTTGCTCTGTAGAAGGCTACTGTCCTGTTCCTTGTCTTCCCCTACTTCTGATGTCTATCCTGTTTGCCCTTCTGAATGAGGATTAAGCATCTTCCTTAGGTTCCTCCTTGTTATTTAGCTTCTTTAGGACTATAGATTTTAGTGTGTTTTTTCCTATATTACAAGGCTAATATCAACTTTTAAGTGACTATATATCATATGTGTCTTTCTGCTTCTGGGTTACCTCACTCAGGATGATATTTTCTAGTTCCCACCATTTGCCTGAAAATTTCATGATTTCCTTGTTTTTAATTGCTGAGTAGTATTCCACTGTGTAAATGTACCACACTTTCTGTATCCATTCATCAATTGAGAGACATCTGGGTTGTTTCCAGATTCTGGCTATTACAAATAAAACTGCTATGAACATGGTTGAGCAAATGTCCTTACTGGATAGTGAGGCATCTTTTGGGTATATGCCTAGGAGTGGTATAGCTGGATCTTGAGGAAGCACTATTCCTAATTTTCTGAGAAAGTACCAGATTGATTTCCAAAGTGGTTGTACAAGGTTACATTCCCACCCACCAGCAATGGAGGAGGGTTCCCCTTTCTCCACAACCTCTCTAGCATGCGTCATTCCTTGAGTTCTTGATCTTAGCCATTCTGATGGATGTGATGTAAAATCTCAGGGTTGTTTTGATTTTCATTTCCTGAATGACTAAGGACATTGAGCTTGCCTTTAAGTGTTTCTCTGCCATTCAATATTCCTCTATTGAGAATTCTCTGTTTAGCTCTGTACCCCATTTTTAATTGGATTATTTGGTTTGTTGGGGTTTAACTTCTTCATTTTTTAATATATTGTGGATATATACTGTATTCCTGCATAGTAAAAGATAAAAGGACCCTTTGTTAGTTCTTTCCAGGCATTTAGACTAATCCGACAGTCTAAAGGTTCTGCTCTCACTTAGTTAACTTAAGGGAGACCCTTTACCACAATAAATTAAGTTTCAATGGGAGTTTCAGAGGAAGAGATTCAAAGGGTTGCACTTTCACTGGCCAGTATGAGTTACAGGCTCACTGTTTATCTTATCACAGGGGCTTTAGAGATGAGACATACTTCCTGTCTATGCCATAGTCACATTCCTTCTTCTGATCCTGGAGATAGAGTCTCAGCCAAATCTCATGGACTGTATGGTAGGCCTTCCTTAAAGGAAAACTGAACTGTCATAATTAGATAATGGAAACTTATAATGGGCAACTCCCCCCCCAACAATATGGGTATTCTTTGTCATTGTGCACATGGTCTTGTGAGAGAATGACTAGAGATGGAACCAGTAGAGGACACTTTTTTTTTTCCCAAGAGATGAAGAATATGTCAAAAAACATCACAATACGTAAATAACAGAAAACCATTTCAGAATAACACCAATGAGGCTCTTGTGTTTCCTTGTGTGAATCTTAGATTTGTAACTTGTGTTTGGTGCTCTGATTTTTCTCCCCCTATTCCTGTTCTAGTTCATTTTTTGCTCTTCTCTGCCATATCAAATGGCTCAGTACTCTGGCTTTTATAACTTTGTCATCCAGACTTTCATAAGTTCTGGCTTCCAATAGGTTATGGGCAATAGGAGGCTGCAGTAGGAACCTAGAGCATAGAAAGAAAGAAAGAAAAAAAGAAGGAACTGCAGCTATTTCTTAGCCAGACAATTTGTCTGTGCTTGAACTTCAGGTAAGCAGTAACTGAAACTGCTCGAACTGTGTCGTGGATGGGCAGTCCCTGACTGGGACCAGCAACATAGTTCACTCTCCTTAATACTGCAACCTTAAAGAGATGGTTGTCACAGTGAATGCCAGGCCTAGCACCAGGGTTACCCATTACACATATTTCTTTAGCTCTGTGAATAGTCTTATTCAATTACTGTTAGAATCTCACCTGAATATGACTTTGTTCTTCCTAGGTTTCTGATCTTTATCCAAATGTGTTATAACACTTTTGAGAAACCCTGAGATCTGTCCTCTTTTTCTTACATTGATAAATATGTGGACCAACATGGACTGGAGCAGAGCCAGAAAATGAAGGTTATTGAAAGATGACCCTGTTCATACATATGGAAGAAGAAGATAAATCTGTAAGATAAAGTCATTACAGAGCTGAGGGGGTCCCATGTAGTTCACCCTGAAGCACTTACAGTTCTAGATACTGGATACTAAAAAAAAGACTTTAGGCTGCTTCCAAGTTCATCCAAAATCTTTCTCATAGTCTTTTCTCATAATTTATTTCTGTTGCCTACTGTTTTCCTCCCAGGGGATGAACCTGTGTGCTTTTAGAGAAGAAAGTAAGAATGGGAGCAAGAAGAACCATATCATGGAAGAAGAGGTGGAGACTGCTGCTCAGGTATGGAAAGGGTGGAAAAGATTACTTCAGAAACACTTTTCACCCTCCCTCCCTCAGCTTCTCCCTGCCCCTTTCCAAGTCCACGGATTGTTCTGTTTTATTTTTTTAAATTTTTTTCTTTGAAAATTTTATTTGTGTAGACAATTCATATTTTTGAACAAATATACTTCAGTTTCTTCTCTATCCAACTCTACACACTCTGTTTTGACTTGAGGTAACAGATTTAACTTGCAGAGTCCCGTTGCTCTTAACCATAAAGTAAAGGCAATGCCACAGATGCTGTACATATTGTAAAGTGATTCTGAGGCATAAATGCAGATCTAGATATGCAGGTTGGCTTATTATGAAGCCTTTTTATTTAAAGGCTAGGCAGAATTAAGTTTCTGTTTACAGTCATTATTATCAGAGGAAAATATATACATGTACTTATACCTGATATTTATCAAAGGGTGAGAAATAATATATATGCATTTATACATATCAGTATGATAAATATGTGATAAAGCTATGTTCACATATCTTGGAAACTTGTTTTAAGTTTCTTACCCTTGTTTATGGTGGTGTTTTCAGTTTTGGTCCCTTTTTGTTTAAACATGGATCTCTTTCAGACAGAAAATCAACAGTTTTCATACCCTTTGAAATTAATGATCCTCAGAGCTCTCGTTTACAGGATACAATAAAGGATATTATGACAAAGAACTCACATGCTGGATTAGTTAGGGCTACTATTTCTGCAAAGAACACAATGACTATAGCAACTTGGGGAGAAAGGGATTTAGTTGGCTTATGTTTTCATATTACTGCTTTTTATTGAAGAAACTTGGGACAGGAAGGAAGCTGGAGGCAAGACCTGTTGCAGAGGCCATGGAGGAGTGCTGCTTACTGGCTTGCTCCACATGGCTTGCTTAGGCTAGCCTGCTTTTGTAAAGTAATGGGGACCACCAGCTCATCGATAACTAATTAAGAAAATTCCCTATGAGCTTTCCTGCAGCCTAATCTTAGGTAGGCTATTTCTCAATTGAATTCTCTCTCTCTCTCTCTCTCTCTCTCTCTCTCTCTCTCTCTTTAGTTTGTGTCAAGTTGACATAAAACTAGCTAGCAAACTGCCATGTGCAGTTTAGAATAATACTTCTATGTCAGTATGAAGGCAGGGGACAAGTAGGAAAGATTGATTGTAATGCTAAGATCACTGTGTACTCTAAGGGGGGAAAATAAAAAAGCCAGACATTTATGAGAGAGAATATTCTATTCAGTACTTGATGGATTTACTAACATAGCAGTATATAAACCTATGACACACACACACACACACATATATGTTTTGCGACAGGGTAGCTCTGTGTATCCCTGACTATCCTGAACTTGCTTTGTAGAGCAGGCTATCCTAGATCCTCCTGCCTCTGTCTCTTAAGGACTGGGATTAAAGGTGTCTAACACCACTGCCCAGCTCAGATATGTTTTAAAATCACTTATTACTACTAAAGCAGCATCACCTGAGCATGGTTCTGTGGATGCTATCTACTAAATGCTCAAAATTAATTAACTAATATAAGCCTTCTTAATCCTGATCATGGTCACATTACAGATGATAAAGTATATACATAAAGATGTAAGCCTATATCTGAGTTTAAACTGCTATGTGTTGGAGTCTTCAAACTCCCGGCCAAATATGGTCAGTTCCTGGTTTTGAATGGTTCTGGAAATTTAACGTATTCTCTTTGAGGGATAGGAGAAGGGGAAACTGTAATCAAAATACATTCTATAAAAATTCTATTTTCAAGAAAAGAAAAAAAATAAATTAATGAGAAATGGTCTTTAAAAAATTCAAAGCTCAGGATAAATACATATCCACAGGTAAAATGTTGTTGAACCATATCAATACTCTTTTTGTATAGTCTTCACCTCTTCTGTGTGACAACAGCCAAGAACCTTAAGTTGGAAACACTTACTGTCTTTCTATTTGTAGAAAAGAGTGACAAGCATCCTAAACAAGTGGTGCAGCCAGGATTCAAGTGAGTTTCAAAGCCAGATATGGTTCTGTGTAGCCAAGGAGTATTTAGGGTCTTTGGATTCATGGAGATGGCCCTTTAAGGAGCTCAGGGATGGGTAAACCAACAGGCTAATCAAAATGGCATTGCTTATGCTTGATAAAAACTGCATCAGGGTCTCAGAGTCTGAGGAACAATACTAAAGTCATACTGAGGCAGCCAGCATGTATATGGAGAATGTAGTCAACTCTGGAGATAAGACAATGTAAAGTCCTGTGACAAATGACATCACAGCAATAAGCTTTCACTTCAAACCTATTTCAGCTTTACATTTTTTCTTAATTCACTAGCTATAGAGGGAGCCCAAGATTCATAAAAATATCCATTAGGAAGAAGCAGAGTTACTTATATTCTGGGGCTTAATACCAGGCTCTTGAAGAAAAGACAGGCTTCTTGTACTAAAATAGAAATGGGTTATGGTGTTTGGGAGCTTTACCCATTCTGTGAAATAGGAGCAAGTTGGTAGTATAATTTCTTCCTTTCAGGGATGTTATGAGCAGCATTACTTCAGCAACACTTTTCATCCTGATGCCTCGATCAGATCTGTTTCATACCCAGCTGAGAAGAGGTTGCAGTGTAAGTGCACCTGCCTAGTGTGTTCCAGTCAGAGCATATGTGGTCAGTCTCCTTTGTGGGGTCTCTGTGCTCTCATTGGTACACCTAGAAACTACTCGGCATCAGTGGAAGAGGGTAAGCATTTGGAATCTGAAGCTTTCATTACATTCATTTTGGTGTAGTCTAGCAACCCAGGGACAGGGTGATTTGCCTTCTGTGTCACAGCAATATTTACTCATCTAAGAAATTAGATTCAAAGTGAAAGGAGAAATGAGATGGAGTTGTCATGCAATGTAGACTCCAGAGCTTGTCTGTGGTGAAATGGAAATCCCATTAGTGCTGTATTTTGTTCAGCAAGATTTGCTTAAAAAGATTGTCAGGAGGCTAGAAACGGCTTTGTTTATCAGATACTATTGTAGGAATTGGAACGTGTGTATGTGTGTGTGTTGTACTCTGTTGTATGTTTATGTGCATATGCAAATGTATCAGTACATATATGAATGTTAGACCGTGATGTTGGGTGTCTTCCTTGATTGTGCTACATTATTTTTGAGTAAAAATCTCTTCTGTCATTGAACTTGGAGCTAATTCAGCAAGAATAAGTGCCTGGGATCTTTACTTTCCCAGATGTAGAATTGTATAGACTTTTACCATGAACAGGTCTCTATATGGGTTCTCAGATTCAAACACAGACCCTTACGGTTGAGCGGCAAGCTTTGTCCCAATGAAGCCATCTTCCCAGACCTCAGAATTGAGTCTCGTACTTGAATCAGTCACAGATCCTTCCTCCAGGAAGGAAGTGTGTGTCCTTGGGAATGTCATGTGCATCATTAGGCAGTCAAATATCACTCTTCTCTATGGAACATCCTGTGCAGAAGAGCCTTCTGCGATAGAAGAGCATGTTTCAGGAGGATTTGTTATGGATGGTAAAGACATGGAGGAAGTGGACATCTGTCAGATTTTCCAAATAGTATGAGTTACCGGAGCCAAGAGAGAAAGCAAGAGAGCTCCAGGAAGAGGAAAGGGCATGGTAGTTGTCAGACTCTCTAATCAAAATGACACTAATTTTAGAAGCATCGGAAACACATTCATCTTCCTTATACCTACTGGTATTCTATTGTGTTTTCAATGTAATCAATATAATTTGCATAGAGTTATTTAGATCATTGAGTCAACAGTCATTTTGAGAGCTGTATGCTTTCTGGGACACACGGGAACATGCCACCTTCAATGTTCTTAAAGGTGCCATTTAACGAGCCCTTCCTGAAGACACAATGACACTTCTGTATGAATTCTAGGAATGCATTGTGTGAGGCTTCAAGCATGGATGGGAAAATTTAGCATCTCTCTGGGAGTTTCTATGCTGCTTAAAGATGAAGGTGAACTTTGGGCTAAGATGGAACGCTAAAAACTCTTTGCATATGACCCAGTAAAGGAGAGAAATAAGAAAAATAAAATATCATTTCTAAGAAAGGGCAGAAAGACCTTCAGAAATCCACAAAGTAGTGAGTGGATATTCAGGATTTGTGGAGAAAAAGACAAACAATACATGAAAAGAAGTAAATAAAACGAGACACTACATTATAGCTATGTAGTTCCCTTGAGGATAGACATGAAGTAGCTGAGTTTCCCCAAAGGTAAGCCAAATGGCCCTTGTAAAGAGACTGACATAAAGGTCTCTTTAAGTATGAATCATCCTGAAAACCTAGAGCAACCTTTGCAGGACCATGTTCTTCAGGACTATCCCTCAAGGAAGAATGGGAGAACTATGGGTCAGAACCATTTAGTATTTAATGACATGAGAATCTTGTCTGAGTGATATACGAGCATGATGCATAGAGACAACCTTACAACCTGTAGGACATGAGAGGCTGCCAAGAGCGTGGCCTAATACTCATACTGATGCCAGGAACTACCCAAGGGACAGATTCTGAAGGGAACAGTATGGGAACATACTTGGCACTCATGCATAAGACAGGGACTATGGACAGATTCTGTGCTTCCACCAAGTTCTCTTTCCAATACTTTGATATTAATCTAATTTAACTTGTAGTTTTCATTTAGTGTACCAGCTTTGTCTTCATTTTGCTCTCTTCTACCAACTGCCTTGTTTTATTTTGATAAGATTTCCCAAGGTCTAGTGTTGCTAATCTCCTTTCTCAGCATCTTGAATGCTGGGACTGTTTTAGATTCCCAAATTGCCTTGCTTACATTTCCCTTTTCATGGACATGCCTTATCTCTTTCTCTTCCACTATTTACTTGACCCTCTTTAATTTTCTGTTGCTCTCATACCAATTGATAGTCTTTCTCTGTTTATCTCATTTTCGTTCTTACTCATCATAACTAATATCTGACTACACACCATAATATTCTTATTCCTTGCTTCCCCCAAATTGGAGTTGGAGATGAATATTTGAACTACTTATTGCTGTACTTTGATAGTTGGCATGGTCTTCATTTGGGATTGCATGTCTTGATAGCATTCTGTTTTGGATTAGAGCTGAAGATGGAGCCTAGTGCTTGAGCTTGTGGGATAGAGCATTACCAACTCAGGCACACCTCTATAACACTGTAGAAATGACACAGCAACTCTCCAGAATCTGGTTCACTTGAACATTACCAATCCTTTCACTGAAAAAAAAGCTTTAAAAAATTAATACAGTGAATAGCTTAATCCCAGATGAGCAAGTTTTAACACGATTCTCTGAAAACCATTAATTTCACAACAATCAATCCAATGAGAGATATATGAAATCATAAGCAAATAATTCAACAGGATAATTATAACGATGTTCAGCAAAATAAGACAGAACTTGAATAAACTCTTGAATGAATTTAGGGGAATTGGAACAAACAGTTGAATGATATATAGTTAGTACAAGATATGAAATGAAATAGAAACAAATCCCATTGAAATTCCTGAAATGAAAAGCTCATTAAGTCAAATAAAAAATTCAATGAAATGCCTAAAAGATAAAATGGATCATATAGAAAAAGAACTATCAGAGATTGACAGCAAGATAAATGATTTAGCACATTCAAACAATGACAAAGACAAAGATATATAAGAAGGTACAGAAAGAACACATATGATTTATAGGACACTATTGGAGCCTGACACAGAGGACCTCTGAAAGGCTCTGCCCTGCAGACTATCAATGTAGATGCTGAGACTTATGGCCAACCTTTGGACAGAGTGCAGGGAATCTTAGGAAAGAAGTGGGAAACAGTAAGATCTGGAGAGGACAGGAACTTCACAAGGAGAGCAACAGAAGTAAAACATCTGAGCACAGGGGTCTTTCCTGAGACTGATACTCCAACCAAGGAGATAACCTAAGACCCCTGCAGAGATGTAGCTTATGGCAGTTCAGTATCCAAGTGGGTTTCATTGTAATAGGAACAGGGACTGTCTCTGACATGAACTGATTGGCCTGCTCTTTAATTACCTCCCCCTGAGGGGGAAGCAGCATTACCAGGCCTCAGAAGAAGACAAGGTAGCCACTCCTGATGAGACCTAATTGACTAGGATCGGAAGGATGGAAAAGAAGACCTCCCCTATCAGTGGACTTGTGGAGGGGCATGCATACAGAGGGTAGAGGAAGGGAGGGATTGGGACGGGAGGAGGGAGAGAACCATAGGGGGGATACAAAGTGAATAATGTGCAATTAATAAAGAATAAACACACACACACACACACACACACACAAAGAGTATATAATAGAGAAGACCAGCTGAAGGTGTCAACTTTTGTCTACCATACAGATCTTGTCTGCTGGACTTGGAATCTGAGATCCTGAAAACATGAGGTGGGTTGCAGTCTGATGCTGTAGACAATCTTACTTTAGTTTCTGTGTACTTTTATACACAGATGTAACAAAGAAAGCAATGACCCGAGGAAGGTTGCCTGAGTTCAGAAAAAGTTCAGGAAACACATGATCAGAGAAACAGGTGAGCCGGGTGCAGTGGCACATACCTGTAATCCCAGCACTCAGAGAGGCAGAGGCATGCGGATCTCTGTGAATTCAAGGCCAGCCTGGCCTACAGAACAAGTTCAGGAAAGCCAAAGCCACACAGAAAAAACACTGTCTCCAAAATAAGTCAAAACAAAACAAAACAAAAATTAGAAAGAAAGAAAACATGTAAATAAATGCTGATAAACACATATTAAATATTAACAGAGCAGCCCTTTCCCAGAAGCTTCTCAGAAAAAAACAATTGAAATACAATTGTCTGGCACATACTATAGATTATGCATGGGAAAGCATGAAAGCAAGGCAGAAGGCCTTGTCTAGATTCAGGGTACACTGACGTGATTGGGTTCCATAGCTATCTTGTACGAACTGTATCTCATTCAACTGTTTGTTCCAATTCCCCTAAATTCATTCAAGAGTTTATTCAAGTTCTATCTTATTTGTCTGTCAGCAGGTAGATAAGAAAATGTCACACACACATACACATCGAGGGAGAGAGAGGAGGGAGAGAGAGAAAGAGGGAGGGAAAGAGAATGAGAGAGAGAGAGAGAGATAGAGAGAGAGATAGCAGAAAGTCAGGTGAGACTAGTGTGTAGAAAGAGGAGGAAAGAAGGAAAGAATAGAGAAAAGTAGAGGGTGGGGGAGGTGGAGAGGTAAACATGGTCAGAAGCCATGATATTCTTGGAAAAATTTGACCTTATGAAACAAGGAACTGTGTGCAATACATTCAAAGTCTTACATTTTTTTAAAAAGTTAAAAAATGTCATATATTTGACTTACAGTTGTGAAGATTAGTTGAGATTTGTAGTGACTCACTGGATGCATGCTGATTGGGTAGTTTGTTTGTTTTGAAACAGTCCTGGGCCTTGGGAGACAGCTTAGTTAGTGCATGTATTACCACGCCAGATTCACTGCTTAGCTTTTTTTTTTTTTTCAGCCATTCCTCTTTTTAAAAACCATTATTGCATTATTAAGGAGTCATTATTTATATATGTCTGGCAATTACAAAATGGTTCATCTAGCCAGGTGCTAGAGAATAAACAAGACAGGATTTTATATTGCTAATCCATGAGTATTAAAATGGATTGGTGATTAGGGAGTTCACAAAACCTGCTAATTATTCTATTCCATTAACACCTGACAAATAAAATATATGTACAGCTTGCCATCTTTCAGTTTTTTTGTGCTATTTTGGCTCACACTCTGTCTCAAAGTAATCTTTATGGTCTCTAACATAAGAACTGCCCACAGGAAAGTCTATAACACTTCGTGTTGTTAGGAAATAGGCTTGTGGCAGTGATGAATTTGGTATTTAGCTAGTTGATGCCTCCCTAACCTGAAATATGGTTATCTAAGCACTCATCTGTAGAGTGTATCAGATCCTTTAGAGTACTGGGAAAATACACGTGGGGCTATTAGCTTTGAAAGTGGAGTGTCACAGATAGAGGGCAGAAGACCTGTTGGGTAGTGTATCTGATATCAGATACCATCAGATGGAACCATGGTGTAGTTAGAGAGGGAAAAGAGGGTGTCTTAGGAAATGACCCCCTGCTTTTTTTATTAGAAACTAAGCATTGATAATTAATAACATTGTTTTTTTTTTCATTGTTGTTATCTACTGGGGTCAATGTACACTCAGATAGTATGACATGGTGCTTTTGAGTCAAAACAGTTAGATCTTCTGTTTGAGTAACTCCAATTCCTATTTTCCTAGAAATTTAAGCTTAAACTCTGATTTTTAGAAGAGTCATGCTTCTCATTTCATTAAAAATCAGTGGACCAACCATAGATCCAGCTTCTTTTTAATTATATTTAGAACAGTATTTAGGATACTACCCTTGTAGGTTTTCTTAGTTTAAATCTGGGCTCCTTCACTTTGTTGCTGAGGAATTTTATTCAAGTTACTTCTCTCTGTGCTTGTTCCTTGTCTTTAAAATGTAAGAAACAATAGATCTAGGAGTGTAGGATTGTTGTAAAAGTTCATACTTAGGACTACACTGCATAAACTCAGTGTTGTCAAGTTAAAAATAACAATAAAATGGCCAGCTTTAATCATTTAAGTTTCCTCTTATGTTAAATTTTTAAATAAAATTTGAGTTTTGGAAACATGATGCAAATTAAGTAATATGTTTGCTAGCACCATTTATAGACTCTTAAAATAGATTTATCCATTAATATCAAAAGAAAATATTGAAGAAAGGAATAAAAATGGTCCTTTTGCTAGCATACTTTACGGGAAAATAATATCCAGTGTTACTGCAATCTAGAATATTCTAATATTATCTAGTTTTAATTTATTCTAGAACAAAGTAAAATTCAGTTTTTGTAGACATACGTGGAAGACACAGGGGGAGGTCAGGCATCTATTTCTTTCTGTTACTCTTCACATTATTCCCTTGAAACAGGATCTCTCCCTCATCCTTTCAGCTAGGTTGGCTGACCAGTGAATTCCCAGAATGCTCCTCAACGTGGTAACCAAATGCATAGGCAGCCATGTATGGCCATTGACATGAGCGCTAGGTATTTGAACTTAAGTCCTCATGCTTTCTGAGCAAAAGTGCTCTTACCCACTGAGCTAACGCCCCAGCCCTCCAAGGACAAAGTCAGATCTCTATAGATATTCCATTGTTTCCACAGTACTGCATGCTTCTCTGCCTCCTTTCTACTAAGTTGTCTACTTTTCAAAAGGCTTTGTTAGAGGGATTTCTCCCAACACTCTGTTGTGTGACCAAAAAAAAAAAAGATATTTACTGTATAGAAACAAAGTATACTAAAATTATGCATAATGTAATGAAATTTGGGGATCCTATAGAGGGCCAGCAAGATGGCTCATCTGTTAAAGGCACTTGCAGCCAAGACTGATTGATGAACTGTCTTAAACGCCTGGAACCCGCACGATAGAAAGAGAGAGGCAACTTCCACAGTTGTCATCTGATTTCCACATATGTTCCATGACACAGGAATGCATACCCCTAAAGATAAATAAATGTAAAAAATTTTCCTATTCTAATTTAATTATTTTTTAACCCCAAGAAGATACCTTCCATGAATTTCATTTTCAGGAAATCACTATCTATAAAATGTTGGCACAGTCAAGACCTGTTTTCAGAGACATGTTTTTTTTCCTCTCTTTCTATTTTATTAAATATTTATTTATTTTTTATTTATACAGTGTTCTGCTTGCATGTGTGCCTGATGCCGGAAGATGGTATCAGATCTCACTATAGATGGTATGAGCCACTATGTGGTTGCTGGGAATTGAACTTAGGACCCACCATACGAGTTGGTGCCAAGGCACAGCAAGCAGATAAAGATGCTAAGGTAGGAACATAGATGGCCAATCATAAAGCCTGAAGTTATTCTCTAGTTCTCTGGGATAAGTCCCGTGTTTTACCAATGTGTTGATTGGACTGAATCTGACCTAGAGTGCTACATGATGTGATGTATTCTCTATCCATAGTCTCTGGAGTTGTGGCGGCAACAGTGATGCTCACCTGAAGGAAGCAGCTCAGGCTTCATTATATTTCTTGTACAGTTAATTATTGTCCTTAATTTACCTTCTAGTTACATGGTCCACAACATGTCCAAGACAATAGTTTTCAATCATTGTGTATCTGTCCCCTAAGGGGACATTTGACAATGCCTAGAGACATTTGGGTTGTCATAATGGCAATGGGTAGAATGTTACTAGAATTTATTGGGGAGACGGGGTTCGAGGGATACTGATAAAAGTGTTACAGAGCACACAGGACAATGGCTGGTGACAAAGAATAATCTAGCTCCAAATGTTGCTAGTGTTGGAGAAGAGAGAGACATTCTAACATCTCTTTTTCTCTGCTTCCTGTTCTTTTGAGAAGTGATTAGATGTGGAGCAGAGTTTTGCCTCTACATTCCAACCATCACAGTGCTGCCTGTGACCAGCTTCTCCCTGTCATGGTAGACTATGTACCCCTCCACTGAAAGCTAAAATAAATTCTTCCTTTACGTTGCAACTGGTCTATAGTTTGTCATGATAATGTCTCAGGAAACTAATATATGAAACTGGCACCAAAAAGTAGTTCTGCTGTGATGAACATGACTATGTACCTCCTAGGCATTTAGGGAATTTCGCTGGGAGGAATGTAGAAAAGCTTTGGGGGTCTGTTCTAGGCAAGCATTAGAATGGTTTAAGGAGTACTGCATAGAAGATCCTCGTGCAAATTTAGAAATACACGTGTACAGATCTATGAACAATCTGGGACCTGATTTATGAGATTTCAGAGAGGAAAAAGGAAGAACTAAATTGGGAATTGGGCTAGAGAGTATTCACATTATTGTCTGGTGAATAATGTGTCTTCATTCTCTGTGTCCTATGTATCTGAATGGAGGTAAATTCAACAGCACTGGGCTAATTGACTTGGGAGAGGAACTTTCAGGACAGAACAGCATCTGCTGTGTTAGTAATTGTTCTCAATACTTTGGACAAATGCCCAGCAAGAGCAGCTTAAGGAAGGAAGGGTTTGCTTTGGCCTATGATGTAAGAGTGTAAGATCCACTGAGGCAGAAAGGCATGTCAGCAGGGGTGTGAGGTGTCTGATTCCATGGTATGCAAAGTTCATGCTGCAGAGAGAAGTGGAGACTGATGCTCAGCTGACTTTCTTCTTTCTCCTTCTTAGTCAGTTGTGAGCCACAGTCCATTGGATGATATCACCTATATTTAGGGTAAGTATTGTCATTAATTCTATCTCAATTCTATTTATCTATATTATTATAATATTAATATTAAGCAATTCTATCAATAATTTTACTTACATGCATATACACACATATACACACTCATGTGTGTGCATGTGTGTGTCTTACTTGATTCTAAATCCAGAAAAGTAAAAAATGGAGATTATCCATCATACAAGCAGCAGCACGGTTCCTGTTGGCTGCCTGCAGTGAGACTTACTGTGATATTTCAAAGCAAAATGTGGAATATAAAGAAGTAAAAATTACACAATTTGAAAATTGCAGAAGTGTGAATGGGTCAAAGTTGTGGACAAAGTGGATAGGTAGTTTTAACTTTTTTTAAATTTTTTTATTTAACTTTTATTAATTATACTTTATTCATTTTGTATTCCCCCATAAGCCCCTCCCTCCTCCCCTCCCTATGCCACCCTCCCTCCCCTTTCTGCATGCATGCCCCTCCCCAAGCCAAGTCCACTGATAGGGGAGGTCCTCCTCTCCTTCTTTCTGATCTTAGTCTATCAGTTCTCATAAGAAGTGGCTGCATTGTCATCTTCTGTGGCCTGGTAAGGCTGCTTCCCCCTCAGAGGGAGGTGATCAAAGAGTAGGCCAATCAGATTATGTCAGAGGCAGTCCCTCTTCCCATTACTATGGAACCCACTTGGACACTGAACTGCCATGGGCTACATCTGTGCAGGAATTCTAGGTTATCTCCATGAATAGTCCTTGGTTGGAGTATGAGTCTCTGGGAAGTTCCCTGTGTTCATTTCTTGTTCTATTGCTCTCCTTGTGGAGTTCCTGTCCTCTCCAGCTCTTGCTATTTCCCACTTCTTGCCTAAAATTCCATTCACTCTGCCCGACAGTTGGCCATCAGGCTCAGCATCTGCTTTGATAGTCTACAGGGCAGAGGCTTTCAGAGGCCCTCTGTAGCACCAGGAGATTTGTGTAATACTAAACTCATTTGAAAATCTTACATTGGAAAAGAGAATCTGAACTTAGCCTCCAGGAACCCTGTTCCAGCAGGTCACTGGAAGACCACATTTTCAGACACACAGTAGATGCTATGCCTGTGGTTCAAAGGGACCAGAGTACTGTCTCCAGCTGGTGGCAGAACTTGGAATTGTCCATATGATTGGATTTTCAGGGTTGGTGAAATGTAAGAATGGCTCTTGGAGACTTGCAGCGAGGTTCCAGAAAACTGATGTGGCCAGGAAAGACTACAGGATTGAATTCTTCGAGTGAGCTTCTGAGGAGGCCATGCATGTAAGCTATGTTTTCCTAGAAAAGACCTCTGAAGTGTATAGTACAGAATTCAGAAATGTGTGACTTTGTCAGAGAAAGTTGTAGATACTGAGAGGAGTTTACCTCTGCCACAGGAAACAGAGCTCAAATGTCAGGGCAACTCAAGCCTGGCAGAGATCAGAGTACACAAATCTGAGGAGTCCCAGAAGCTGCACAAGCAGTTAAATGATCTGATGTGTGATTTTCTAGTTTTCAATTTTCAACTGACCTTATTTTTTTTACTTTGTCTTCTCTTCTCCATTTTAGAATAGAAATATTCACCCTACATCATTACATATTGGAAGTATGTAAATTCCATTTTGTTTTCATAGGGCCTCACAGTGAAGAGTATTAGAACACCACCATCACCACCATCAACACCACCACCACCAACAACAAAAAACCTTATCACCTTAAAGTGATTAAAGGACAGTTTATTCTGTAGCCATTTAAAAGTGACCATGGTCCAGGAATACAGATTTATCTAACTCAAAATTCCATGTTCCAACACAGAAGCAATTTCATGAAATTTTATAGTTTTAAATAACAAAGAAAGTCATGAATCAAAGTAAACTCAAAAGACATTAATGAATATATCAAAGAGGTCATTAAAACAAGATGGGAGAAGGTTTTCTATATGTTGTCTGAAGACATTGTTAGGTTTTGGGTTTTTGGAAGCTCGTGGCCTGCTAAACTAAGAGTCCAAGGTTTTTATTGATTGGCCACAGGATGTGGCTAATGTGACACAAAGATGGTCTAGGAATAGCTGTTCTGAGGTCTAAAGCTAGCCCCAAGATAAGGCGATTAGTCTCTGGATTGCAGCATTCCAATTTCTTCACTGTGCTGAAGTTCTAATCAGTACAACAGTCTCTGTATTCACAGCTTCATTCTGGGAGTTTTCATTCACAAGAGATTGTCTGAGTCTCTAAGATCAAGCACTCAGACTTTAGAAACAAACACTTCCAAACTTTTAAGACTTATGAAGGTTTTGGAGATGAGCTAAATATATTTTTCATCAAGAGATGGCCATGAGTCTTTGATAGGGGTGGATTGTTATGGTTTAAAGTTATGTTTGGTTGTCAAAATTTCAAGGTTTTTCTTGTGGTAACCTGATTAACTTGACTAAATTTAGAATCACCCAGAGGACATATTCTGGGTATGTTTGGGGGCATTTCCAGAGAGATTTAACTGACAGTGGAAGATTTACCCTGAATGTGATAGTGCTGGAGGTCCTTGATTGAATAAAAAGGGAAAATAGAAAAAGACAGGTGTTCCAGCATCCCTCCTCATTTCTTATTACCTGAGATATGAGGAACTGAGGAGTTCCCAACCACATGCTGCTATCTCCATAAAGCTACCTGTTGTTATGCCTTTCCAGCTGACAAGGATTGTGTCTCCTTGAACTGTGAGCCCAACAGTACTGTTCCCATAAAAAGAAAAAAAACTTAAAAAGCTGAGAAACTTCGTTAAAATGATAGATTATTTTCCTGCCCGTGAGTCTTTGTATCAAATGTCTCCTCCGCCAGAGCATTCTTCATCCACCCCTCCCCACACCACTCAGTAGCTGGTTCTTTGGGCCATCAAGATTTTGACTTGGTGACATCACCTTAGATGGCCTTCCCTAGTGATTCTGCTTAATTTAAGCCTTATGCCCTGAGTTATTCTGTGTTGAATCTTCTTTTCCTGCTTTCTTTTTTTTTTTTTTTCATGGCACTTAGCCCGTGAATTATGAGCTGCTCAATAGAGATATGTGCTTTATGAATCACACATTTGGCTTTTCATAAAGCAAGGAAATTACAACTACATTTGAATTTTTGATATGTCTTCTGTTTATTGCCATTTCAGTACAGAAAAGCCTTCAAACACTCACAAAACCCCCCTTTCAATTGTTAAAAAATGCAAAATCATTGTGTGGCAGTAATTAATTTTTTTTTCGCTTTCACCTAATTAAATTTGTGCAAAGAATGAGGAAAGGGCTTTTATCATCCACAAGAGAAGCAAGTTTCTCACACCTGACTTCCATCATTCTGAGTAACTACTTCATTAGGACTGAGGCAAGCCCAGTGACAGATCATTAATTTTCATGGATATAATCTGGGAAGCCAAATGTTTGTAGAAGGGGAGTCTGGCAAGAATGGCATAAATGTATTAGCACTTATTAAAAATAAGCTGCAAGTTTGTTTTCATGCTGCCTCTGTCATATTTGAATCAAATGTAAGCATTACAAAATACACAAGTCCCAATGTGTTACAGATGGGAAAGCAGATAACACCTTCATCCTTGAACAGTCTGGGTTTTTTTATACTCTTGAAATTTCAGGCCATTGTAACAAAACAAAATGGAAATAGCTCTAGAAACATTTATGATTTCTCTTACTACCTATAAATATATTATTATTTTTAATAGGGAAAATGAGAAAGGATGAGACATAATAATGTGCATATTGAGAATGAAACCCTTTGTTTTCATAACCATACTTTTCTGATAGTTTTTAAATGTATCTGTTTCAGTGTTTTAGAGGTAGTCTTGATTTTTAAATCAAAACATGAATGAATTATTGGCAAATTTCCTATTTCTTCAAATTAGCCAATTTTAGAGGAAAGATTTTATTATCTTTGAATTTTTCATGCTTTCTAAGGCATTGAAATCTAGGAACATCAGTAGCCAGTTTTTAATTGACAGATGCATTAAAAATCATTACTTCACTTTTGTAAGTCAAAGGACAAAATGGCAGCCTATAGAAAGGAAAAAAAAATCTTCACCAACCTTATATGTGAAAGAAGGCTGATATTCAAAATTATAAAGAACTCAAGAAACCAAATAACCCAATTAAAAATGGGGTAAAGGTTTAAACAGAATTCTCAACAGAGGAATCTCTAATGGCTAAGAAGCACTTAAGGAAATATTCAATGTCCTTAGTCATCAGAGAAATACAAGATCAAAAACTCAAGAGACAGCACATGCCACTGAGGATATGGAGGAAGGGAAACACTCCTCCACTGCTGGTGGGCTGGGCATGCAAAACTGTCCAACCACTTTAGAACTCAATTTGGCTGTTTCTCAGAAAATTAGGACCAAACCTACCTCAAGATACAGCTATACCACTCCTAAGCATATACCCAAAAGATGATTTACAATACCACAAGAAACCTTACTCAACCATGCTCATAGTGTGTTTATTTGTAATAGCCAGAAACTCAAAACAAGCCAGAAACTGAAATCATCCTAGATGTTCCTTAACCAAAAAATGGATAGAGAAAATGTGGTACATTTACACAATGGAATATTACCCAGCTATTGAAAACAATGACATCATGAAATATGCAGGCAAATGGCTGGAACTAAAACAGATCATCCTGAGTGAGGTAACCCAGACCCAGAAAGACACAGATGGTATGTACTTACTTACCTCTAAGCGGATATCAGCCATAAAGTACAGGCTAACTAACCATGCTGCAATCCTCAGCTCCAAAGAAGCTAAGTAACAAGGAGAGTAGAAATGTGGAATGCCTGAATCTCACTGAGTAAAGGAAATAGAATAGACATTAGAGTAGACGGAGGGAGGGAACTGGATGGGGGAAGAGATGGGGAGCAGAGCAGGAGGGATCTAGTGGGGGAAGAATGGAGGGAGAAAGTACTGGGAAAGAGAACTGGAGTCTTTAGGTGGAGCATTTAGAACAATGGAAACTCCCAGAAATCTATGAGGTTGATCCTAGCTAAGAATCCTAGCAGTGGGGGATATAGAACCTGAAATGTCCATCCTCAGTAACCAGACAAGACTTCCAATACAAGATTAGAATACAAAAACAGCCACAAAAACCTGCAAATTGTCCTGCCTACAAGAGGTGCAGGGATAAAGATGGAGGAGAAATTGAGGGAAAGGCTATGTCTGGCTCAGACTGAGACCCATGCTCTGAGAGAGAGCCCACCCCTGAAAGAACTAATAATATTCTGCTATTCTTGTAGACAGGAGCCTAGCATGACTGTCATCTGAACAATTTTACCCAGCAATTGATAGAAACAGACGCAGAGACCCATAGCCAAACATTAGGAGGAATTTGGAGAATCCTGCCAAAGAGGGAGAGGAAGGTTTGGAGGTGCCAGAAATGTCAAGGACACTACAAGAAATTTTACAGAATCAACTAACCTGGGCCCATAGAAAACCACAAAGACTGAACTGCCAAGCAGAGAGCATACATGGGATGGACCTAAGCCCTTTGCACATACTTAACATTTGTACAGGTTCATTTTCACGTGGAACTCTTGCAGGCAGCAGGAGCAGGGGCTGTCTTTGACTTTGTTGCCTGCCTTTGGATCCTTTTCCCCTAACTGGGCTGCCTTGTCTAACCACAATAGTCGAAGATGCGCCTAGTCCTACTGCAACTTGATCTCCCTAGCTGGGTTGATATCCATGGGATATCCTTTTTTGAGGCTGAACACTTTCTTTGATCACCTCTCTTTGAGAACAGAGCCATTGTGAGATGAATCTCTTGTGTTTACCAATGCGTAGTCTGGGATGGAAGTTGTATTAGAGATAGAATGTGTGTGACTTAAAATCAGTCCAATGGAAAGATACCATCTTTTATAATTCAAACTGCATCCAAATCCTGGATCTGCCAATTTCTGCCTGTCTTAATTGCTTTTCTGTTGCTGTGATAAGACATTATGACCAAGGCAACTTGTAGAACAAAAATTTTGTTGCAGCTTTCAGTTCTAGAGGGTGAGTCCAGGGTCCTCATGGTGCGAAGAATGACAGCAGCAAGTAGCCTGTCATGGTGCTAGAGCATTAGTTGAGAGCTTACTTTTGATCCACAAATATAAGGCAAAGAGCTAACTTGGAATAGCATAAGCTATTAAAACCTTAAAGCTTATCCCCAATAACATAATTCTTCCAACAATACCATATATCCCTAATCCTTCCCAAAGAGTTCCAAAAACTGACATAGTACTTACATAGTACCCAGTTAACAATGGTTTCTTTCTCCACAATTCTTATATTGGTTTTGAGTCCTTTGTATAGTCTAGTATTGTTTTTTGTTTTTGTTTTTGTTCCATCACAATCAGGTCTACAGTAATTAAGACTAGGCCTTTTCTGTTATTAATGGAGTGTTTCCTTTTTCTAAAATCTTAGTTTATCTAAAACTTGAAATAAAGGATTTTTTTAAGTGTGCCTGATACACTCCTAAATTCTACCTGTCTTTGAGAAAATAGCCTTTTTTTTTTTTGTAGAAATAAATGGTCAAAATAAAAATCCTAAATCCTAAATCCTAAAGCCATTAAATTATGACTGTTCTTGAGAAACCTACAGAATATCATTTTGGCTAGAGATGAATTCATGTTCTGTATATTATTTAAAAATATTTTTTAAAACCATGATTAAACATCACAGTGGGTTTTTTTTCTATACAAATTTGTCAGGTGTTCTAAAGAGAAAAGAAACTCCCAGAACAAGACTTGATTCTAAGTTTTGCATTGTATTCCAACAATGACATTAATGTGAAACAATGTAGAAAATAAGGTCATAGGATAAACAGTATAAATTAGAAGTAGATATCACAGATAGAATACATGGATGTCAGAGTAGTCGGTTCCAATGTTTTCCCTTGATAGCTGAATGAACTTGGGTAAGTTACTTGACTTCCTTGCTCTAATTTTCCTTGTACGATAGTAATAATAATTACCCTCTCTAGATATGTTCTGAGAATGACATAGATCTTGATGGAGATAGGAAGTAAAGTACATAACACAGACTACATAGACAGCAAATGTTAATAACAGTAATTAGTCTTGGAGTCTAGCAAGTTTTCCTTTGTGAGTCCTGCTTTTGGGGGTGGGACCGGAGTCTAGTCTTATCCTGAGATTTTTGCATCCCTAGGAAGCCACCCCTGTAGATTTGTGTTGGGGATGGACTTGAATGAATGATGCCTGGAGCTGAGCTGGATACTGCCCTTGGGGCATGACAGTTTAGTTTTTGAAAGCTATGAGGTCATCCTCCATCTGGTTCATTTCTTAGCTTTTAGAACCAACAAGCTTGCTTGCATGATCACTAAGCTCCACCAGTATGCTCATTTTGTATATCTTATTAGCTAATGGTTCATGAACATTCTGCTGAAGTGTGATATTTATCAGGAAATATTTCAGGCTAATAGTGCAGTAATGAGAAATACACTAACACAGTCAGTCAGAGCCTTAGAAGGAGTGGGGTCACTTTACCTTATGGTGTTCTGTCACAGAGTAAATTACACTTGTGCCTTCAGCTCTCTAAACATATTTACTTTTTGCTTTAGTCTCAACTAACGACAACTAACAGAAAACCTTCTGTTGATAGTACTTTTTTTTTGTAACAGTAACAGTAATAGTAATAGTAATCTTAGTTTCCCTTGGACTTCTCAGTGATGTGAAAGAATCCTGGTTCCCTGTATCCATCTCTCTTAGCTTTACTGAGTTCTCCCATTCAGCCTCCTCCCCCACTTTGGATAATTGATTCTTCTCTGCCTTCCAAGAATACACTTACGAGGACTATGTTATCTGATTTGGCAACCTAACATTAACAGTGAGGAAAATCTCTGTGGTACTATCCCCAAATGAATCACTTTAATCACATACAAAAGAAAGGAAGTTTGATGAGATGTGTCTTTGAATTCAGAGATGAATTCCTGTAGAAGATTGCAACTGGATGGCGTTAGTAGTACCACAGTCTTACAATCTGTATTTATTTGCTAGAGATGATTTAACAAAGAATCATGAACTGAGTGGTTTAAAGCATTCATATTTGTTGTCTGAGAGTTCTGCAGGCTAGAAGTCTTAAAGTATGTGTGGGGCCTGCTGTTTCTGGAGTCACTATCAAGAACGTGTTCTAGGTTTCATTTTTAGCTTCTCCTATAGCCTTGATTGGTGACATCTTGCTATGGGTTGGAAACATGTTAAAATTTGATTGCTAATGTAAGGAGTATTGAGAGGTGGTGATGCTTTCTGGAAACATGAAGGTCATTGCCTCTTTGCATTCATAAATGGATCAATGCTTTCCTAGAGATGCTAAATTAGAGCTCTTGGGGGTGAGCTCGGTCTTACGTGAAGGGTTAGTTACAAGAGAATTTGTTACGAAGCAAGCATACCAGTGGCATTTACACCTCCACACATGCTCTCCACCTACAGTCATCCACAAGGCCCTCACAGGCTACCGTAAGTGTTGTGACCATAGACATCTTAACTATGTAAAAAACAAACCCACTTTTTTTTTCTCACTTTTTTTTTTTTGAGAGAACCAACTTTTATTTATTTATTTATTTTTCAATGCAGTTTATTCAGGAACCTTGAACAATCATCTGACCCTGGGAAAAACCAGCCCACCACTTAAATAGCCTCTGGGCAGCCAACCCCAGCATGCCACATGGGCAATGCAGATAGGTCCACATATCTCATTTTTTTTTAAACAAAATCATGTAGCATCTGGCATTTGGTTATAGCAACATAAACTATAGGATACAGCTTAATTTCTGTTTTTCCTGGAGTTTTTTCTCTCTCTCTTTTTCATGTTTGTATACGCTTTTATTCCAAATTTCTTTTTTATATTAGGATACTAGTAACAGTGGATTTACCCTAATGACCTCATTTTCACTTTATTACTTTTGTAAAAAATCTGTCTCTAAGTAAGATCATTTTATGAAATATTTTAAGGTAATAAATCATATATATATATATATATATATTTGTCAGGGCATGAGTGACCTTTTGACATTCGTGTACCTTATAGGCACTGCTAACTCATTACATAATTCTGTGGTTTTATAAAATCTATGTATGATCCTGAACATTGGATTTCAGTTGATGCTCATGTCATTTTTGGTCAGATAGAAATAGATTCTTAGAATCCAAGGTTTGGTATGGTGAGTCTAAGTTCTGTCTTAAGTCCTGTGTTATTCCCTTCTGGGCTAGTTTGTGTTGATTGTTACCTTGACAGGATCTGGAGAAAAACCTCCAGTCTCACCACAGAGGGATTATTCATGTTTGGTTAGCCTCTGACCTACTTCTTAGGGGTTATTGTTTTAGGCTAATTGAAGTGGGAAGACCTATCCTAACAGTGGGCTGCACCACTCTGGAGGCTGGAGTCCTAGACTGCAGAAAAAGGAAAGAGCAAGCTGAATATCAGCACTCATTGATCTTGCCTTTCTGGTTGGCCACAATGGGTGCAGCTGCCTTGAGCTCCTGCTATTATGACCTTCCAGTCATGAAGGACTGCATCTTCCTGCCTTCCTGAAGATGCTTTTGTGAGGACATTTTATCAGAGAAACAGGAACAGTAACTAAGACATTTCCCACACAGGGGAAATAATAAACAAAATTTTATGCAGATTACTTTAGGTCCAAATTAAAATCCAGCCATTTGGAAGACAATAACATAATATAATAGCTAATGTTTTGAGAAAGGGAGTTATATATTAGGCAAACGAAATTTTCCCGGAAAAACAAAAAAGGCAGATTTAAACCCTGAAGTAGTTTAGGTTGACTATCCTGAGGGACATAATACGATTATTTTTGTTATATCATCCAGTGGAGCCGAATTTTAAGTGCTGATGAAAGTACAGAGATAAAAGAGGTTCTTATGGGATTTTTTTTTTAAAACAAAAGCTGAACTATTTGATAAGATTTATTGTTCTAAATCTAAATTTTGGTTTACTATTGCTTCACATGTTATTCTTTCTTTAATGTTATCCTCAGCAGAGATTTTATTTCTAGAAAGTTCTTTCTACCACCTTGTGCTCATTCACAAAATTTACATTTTGTTCTTGACAGCTGAATGGTTGTATTTAGTATCTGTGTATTTTTTAAAGTTTCATCTCAAATAACAAATACCTATTATTTAAATAGACACTCTTAATATTCATTTCCTCTATTTTTAGATACATCTAACTCTAGTACTTATGGGATACTTGGCTGAGATAAGTTGATTGCTTTGTAAACAGTAAGCAGGAACATTCACATCCAATTATTTGGTGAAGTTTTATTTTCTTGTAATTAAACAAAGGCTTAGTATATTTGGGGTATTATTATACAGTTAGGAAAGTTGTGTTCCTTTTTAAACCTTGACACAAGTAGGAAAGCTCTGTTGCTCCATGCAATCAAAATAAAAAAAAAAATGGCCCTCTTTGTTTTTTTTCTTTTTTCCTCTTTTTAATCTGTTTTTCTTTTCTTTTTTCTTTAATTTTTCTTCTTCCTGTTTTCTGTTCATCCAAAATGAGAGTCTGGTTCAAATACAGACTCATCTCTTACATGAAATTCAGTTGTGTTCCGACAAAAACAAAGAGAAAAGGAATTCTGTCTCAGATTTGTTGTTTATCTTGTGAACATCTTTGGAGCTATGCTTTGGAAAAGATCGATGGCAATTTGGAGGAAGAAAGCACAGCTGTGTGACCAACTGTGTTGCTGATCTTGAATCTGAATGCCCCTCCAGGTTCCATCTGGGGCTGACATTTAACTTGACCTCCTCAGAACAAGAGGTTAATTTCTGGAGCATTCGAATTATAGAGATGAATTTGTGAAGCTGCTCATAATTAAGACGCCTCTGGCTCTTGCATCTGGGCTGGAGACAGCAAACATTAATGTGACAATCCATTTTCTCCCAGGATGACTGAGGTCTGCACTTTTAAGCTTGACCAATTTCTCTGTGGGTTGAGCTTCTCCGTCATGCTGCTGCAGAATGAATTGCTGAACTACAGAAACACAGTGTTCCCTTTCACCTGAGATGAAAAAGTCAACCAGAGATCTCACTGAAGTGTCTAACAAATATGTTTTTTCTAATAAAATTATTGGTAAGAAGCTCTGCTAAGATTGCAACATTAGTCATTTCTTTTAATATCTCTCCAGCCATTATATGTGATAAACACTTTTATTGTTGTTGTTTTGTTCTTTGAATCAGGATCTGGGAGTCGGTTCCCAAACTCATTATTCCAAGATACTGCTATTTAAAGATATATGTTTTCTTTCTTTTTTTTTTTTTTTGTGGTAGGTTCCTGTCTTTTTTTTTCCTTGCAGTTTTTTTAACTTTTATTAATTACACTTTATTCATTTTGTATCCCCCCATAAGCCCCTCCCTCCTCCCCTCCCAATCCCACCCTCCCTCACCTTTCTGCATGCATGCCCCTCCCCAAGTCCACTGATAGGGGAGGTCCTCCTCTCCTTCTTTCTGATCTTAGTCTATCAGTTCTCATCAGAAGTGGCTGCATTGTCATCTTCCGTGGCCTGGTAAGGCTGCTCTCCCCTCAGAGGGAGGTGATCAAAGAAGAGGCCAATCAGATTATGTCAGAGGCAGTCCCTCTTCCCATTACTATGGAACCCACTTGGACACTGAACTGCCATGGGCTACATCTGTGCAGGGGTTCTAGGTTATCTCCATGAATAGTCCTTGGTTGGAGTATGAGTCTCTGAGAAGTTCCCTGTGTTCAAATTTTCTTGTTCTGTTGCTCTCCTTGTGGAGTTCCTGTCCTCTCCAGCTCTTGCTATTTCCCACTTCTTGCCTAAAATTCCATTCACTCTGCCCGACAATTGGCCATCAGGCTCAGCATCTGCTTTGATAGTCTGCAGGGCAGAGGCTTTCAGAGGCCCTCTGTGGCAGGTTCCTAGGTTGTTTCCTGTTTTCTTCTTCTTCTGATGTCCATCCTCTTTGCCTTTCAGGATGGGGATTGAGCATTTTAGTTAGGGTCCTCTCTTTTGCTTAGTTTGTTTAGATGTACAGATTTTAACGGGTTTATCCTATGTTGTATGTTTATATGAGTGAGTATATACTGTGTGTATCTTTTTGCTTCTGGGACAACTCACTCAGGATGATCCTTTCCAGGTCCCACCATTTACCTGCAACTTTCATGATTTCCTTATTTTTCATTGCTGAGTAATACTCCATTGTATAGATGTACCACAATTTCTGCATCCATTCTTCAGTTGAGGGGCATCTGGGCTGTTTCCAGCTTCTGGCCATTACACATAAAGCTGCTACAAACATGGTTGAGTAAATGTCCTTTTGTGTACTTGAGGCGCTTTTGGATATATGCCTAGGAGTGGTATGGCTGGATCTTGAGGAAGCGCTATTCCTAATTGTTTGAGAAAGCGCCAGATTGATTTCCAGAGTGGTTGTACAAGTTAACATTCCCACCAGCAGTGGAGAAGGGTTCTCCTTTCTCCACAACCTCTCCAGCATGTGTTGTCACTTGAGTTTTTGATCTTGGCCATTCTCATGGGTGTAAGGTGAAATCTCAGGGTTGTTTTGATTTGCATTTCCCTAATGGCTAATGAGGTTGGGCATTTCTTTAAATGCTTCTCTGCCATTCAATATTCCTCTGCAGAGAGTTCTCTGTTTAGCTCTGTTCCCCATTTTTTAAGTGGATTACTTGGTTTGCTGGTTTTCAGCTTCTTTAGTTCTTTATATATACTGGATATGAGTCCTCTGTCAGATAAAGGGTTGGTGAAAATTCTTTCCCAATCTCTAGGCAGCCACTTTGTTTTGATGATGGTGTCCTTTGCTTTACAGAAGCTTTTCAGTTTCATGAGGTCCCATTTATTGATTGTTGCTCTTAGAGCCTGTACTGTTGGTGTTGTGTTCAGGAAGTTTTCTCCTGTACCAATGAGTTTTAGGGTATTCCCTACTTTTTTTCTAGCCAATTTAATGTGTCTGATTTATATGTTGAGGTCTTTGATCCACTTGGACTTCAGTTTTGTGCAGGATGATAAGTATGGATCTATTTTCATTTTTCTACATGTAGACATCCAGTTGGACCAGCACCATTTGTTGAAGATGCTATCTTTTTTCCATTGTATGTTTTCAAACTGGCGAGGTTAGTATGTTTTTCCTAGATTTGTTTATTTTTAGTGTGTTTCTGTGCGTGCGCGTGTGTGCGCGTGTGTGCGCGTGTGTCTGTGTGTATGTGTCTGAGTCTGTCTGTCTCTCTGAGTATGTGCCGTGAGCATGGAGGTACTCAAGGTGTTGGTTCCACTGGAACTGGAGTCACAGGCAGTGTGAGCAGCCTGATGGGGGTGCTGCGATCCAAATCTAGGTCCTCTGCTCCTGTAGCAGGTTCTCTTAATTGCACTCTCTGGCTCCAAGATAGGTCTCCTCTGCCTCCATTTTATCAGTAGCTAAGCTTATTGCATAATGTTTTCAGAGATACACAGTAGGCATTTTTCACAAACAGGATTTGAAGCTGAGTCATTGCTCTGAAGCACTTGGTTTGGAGTAACCACGCTTTCTATTGCCTGGAGAACTTGGAAAGGACTCACTGCACTTATTAAGCAACAGGTATTCCTCTGCGTGATTTAACCTCACGGCAACCTATGACATCAGCACAAGTAATATTGCTCTATTACGGAGCAGGAAAGTGGAACACAAGAAGTTAAAAGAGACTTAGATGAGGTCACTCAGCTCATGAATGGTATACTCGCAGTCTGTGTTCTCCTCCCTCCTGTGGCTCTTACTCTAATGGAAATAATTATTGTGTTCCTCTGCAGGAATGTAACCCGATGTTACATAGAGAAGAGAAATAGAAGTGGGTATGAAAACATTGTTAGCTTTTACAGAGAAGGTCCTAGGTAAGTCTTGATCCAGCCATGTCAGGAAGAACCAAGGGAATATTATTACAGCTGTCTTCTAATGGCTCTAGCTAGGGCTTGGACACCACCTTTATTTTTAAGTACTATCGTTAATTCTATGGAGCAGCTGGGGCCATAAGTCATTGCTACAGAAAAGCAATTCACCTATAGAAATAAAAACTGGCCATATAGTGGAAACATAAAAATTATACTGTGGCTATTGGTTATTGTTCTTTAAAGGACTTACAAGCCAGAGTCCTGATACAGTTTGTCTGTTCCCTCCGGAAAGAAAAAAAAAATCCAGAAATAAACTTCAGAGCTGGTTAAAGGGTGTTGATGTGATTTAATTAGCTCACTTCCTAGAACCCTATTAATCTGGTCTGGTGCCTCTGACATGTAGTTACGAAGTTCTAGCATTTTCATGACTTTTGATTTATTGCCAGCTATACCACAAGTGACCATGAAATGCCCCAATTAGTGGCCTGTCATCTGGACTGGCTGCAGAGCCCTTCAATTCCAAGGACTGTCCCAGCCTTATGAGTTCTGCTATGTTCAGGATCTGATGGACTGAGAAGCAGCCTGGCCTTATTCCTTCTGGCTTTTTTGGCCTCTCACTCCCCTCTTCTCTTCTTTTTATGGACCCCCTATCCAACAAGTAGGGGTCCAATAGGTAGAGATGTACTTATAAAAATATTGGAATGAACATCTTAATTGAATGAACCTGTGAAGGCAAAAGGTTGTAGAATGGAAATATTTAGGGTTCATAATATGTGCTACAAAGAACTACCACTCTTGTTGGTATTATAGATTGCGTTCTTAAGTTATCTTTGAGAAGTAAAATTATGTAAAGTGGTTCTCAGTATTTTAAATAATATTTCTGGCAGTTGGATAAATATTGTCTTTTTTGCAAAGCCAGAGAAGGTATAAGATAAGGGACCCTGGCCAGCTTGAGCACCATGAACATGGCTCTGGCAGGCCTTGCCCTTTTCTCTCATTCCCTCTGCCTTGCTAAAAACCATTAGAGTACATTCCTAAAGCTAGCCACCAAGGTCTATTCCCTTATTTGGCCACTTCCTCCTCCTGAGGCTGACTACCAAGGTCCAGCTATCAAAGTATTGAGGTCCAGCAATTAAAACCCTCCCCCATTTGGCTCACCTACTTAGCATGCCAAATTAAAATTAAACACTTCATTCTAAAATCAAGTTTCTCCTTGTACTTTATAAACGGTCATTTTCTTATATGCCATGTCTGTGTCCTCTCTATCCAGAGGCGGTTCTTTGTCTCTCGGGGACAAATAACCCTGCCTCCTTTCCCTATGCCCTTCCCTTCTCCCTTGTCCTCTATCTGCTGTTTTTGTGTTTTGTTTTTTCTTTTCATTTTTGATGTTGCTGTTGTTTCTTATTCCCTGTCCTCTGATTGTCTGGGGCAAATAAGTCTCCTCTGTGCTGAGAACTTGGCTTTGGGGGTCTTGAGCCGAAACTGTTCCTTACAATAAATACAAACAAACAAACTAGGTTGAAGTGAAAAAATGTTGATTTGATGTCATGCTATAAAATATTCCAGAGGTTTTTATTTTCTATCTTCTAATTCTTCTTTTGTATTTCCTTGCTTCATGTTCTCAGCAGGCCCTGTGACTCCGAAAAACATACCAATAACATTCTTTAACTCATTGTTCTTTCTTTTCCAAATGTTAGAGAGAAGAGGACTGTGTTAGGGAAACTGTGGAGACTTCACTGAGGCCTTTGGCCTGGAGAGCTGACTTTGGGACAGACTAACTGTATAATCTCATGTCTGTACACCCGTTGGTTGCTAATTGGTGGGATATTTGAAGAGCAAGAGAGCAATGAGTTGGGTTAAATCAGTGTGTGGTCCTCAGTGTGATCCTGGTACAAGCAGCTTCAGCACCTTCAAGAAACCTGTTAGGAATTGAAATTTCCTTCCCCACTGACTGAATCAGAAACTATGAGGCCTAGAATCTGCTTTAATAAGCTCTTTGGGGGATTCTGTGACAAGCTAGAGTTTGAAAGCCACTGGGGGAAAGTTAGTTTTGTATTCTATCTACTTATAAATTTTCGTTGGGCTGCTGCTAATTCTCAAATAATCAGAATTTGATAAATATTTCAGCTGTACATAAAATCTAGTAATTTATTTTATCTAGATAGCCAGGTAGCACATTAACCTTGATTACCACTGTATCGGTTAACTATACATATGTCAGCCATCAGGTACTCCTAAATGTTACAATGTGAGTAAACCTATGTAGAAACCCTGAAATGTAAGAACTGGAAATCAGTTATCTCCAGCTTCGTCCTTGAGCTGAGGACACTGGAGCCCAATGGCATGGTGACCCTGACCTCATCTTCTTTATGAAAGGAAGATTTGGAAATGCTTGGATCCTGGTTCACCAACCTACAATGTATTTTGTTATTTTTGTAGCTTATAGGCGATGCCAAATAGCTACCAGAGCAACTAAATTGATTTTACACCTGTGTGCACACACAAAACAGCAATTAGAGAACACTGTGTAGCAGATTTTGACATGTATGAAATTATAGAACCAATTACTTTTTACAAGTCAACTCATGACAGTCATTTCAAACAAAGCCACCCCCGGGATCTGTTCCTTAAAGACACAGTTGACAGAATGTCAGTGAATTTAAACCTTGTTTCGCTGTCTGCAAATCAAATTTAAGAGGATGAGCTGAGAGCAGAGACAGGAGATGCTAATTTAAATTAAATTAAAAATTTTCAATTTTAAGGGTTACTTGCTTTAACGAGAAAGACCTGGTAACTAGTTTCTGCTGACTAGTGGGAAACAGTGGAAAGATTGTGGGTATTAAGAGGAACAATAGGAACACTTTATTTTCCTATTTCCTGATAGTGCTTATTACATGTTTTGAGAGATATTACAGTGTCCTCTGAACCTCATTTATGAATCTATTAAACAGGTATATTTGTATTTAGAACCTCTCCAAACAAAGAGCCACATCTGTAGATATCTTGAAAATCACTCACTCACACCATATATGCACACAAAAATATCTGAAGTAAATAAAAAAAAAATGACCAGTAAGAGATTCATCTAGAAAGTCCTTAGACAAGACACGGCTTTATTCAGCTTTATTCATAATGCCCAGAAACTGCGAACAACTCAGATGTCTCTCAACCAAAGAATGGATAAAGAAACATTTATACAATGTTTAAATTCCATATATACAATGTTTAAATTCCATTTATACAATGGAATGCTATGCAGCTATTGAAAGCAAAGAAATCATGAAATTTTCAGGCCAATGGATGGAACTAGAAAAGATTATCCTGCTTGAGGTAACCCAGACCCAGAAAGACATGTATAGTTTGTAGTCAGTTGTAAGTGGATTTAAGCCATGTAGGAGAGGATAAAGATACAATTCACTGACCCTAAGGTAAGTAACAAGGAGGATCCAAAGGAGGATATTTAAATCTCACTCAGAATAGGAGATAGAATAGATAGTGGTAATGTTTGAAGAGAGGGAACAAGGTAGGAGCAAAAACATAGATATGAGGGTGGAGATCAGACTTGGGGAGAGTGGGACTGGGAGGACAGAAGGCCTTTAGAGAAAAGAGAAACTGTGTGCAAAGGCATCTCTCTGACAAGCTTGAGACCTAAATCAGAGTAGGCTCCTGAGGGGACATGAGAGGAATTCTAGCAGAGACTCCTAGTCGCAGGGGCCATAGAGACAGAAGAGCGCACCCCCTAACTAGACAATTCTCCTAGTAGAGGGAGGGGAACACCAAACGAGCCACAAAACCCTTGACTCAAAACTCACCCTGCCTATAAGATGTTCAGGGATAAAAATAGAGCAGATATGACAGAGATGGAGGGAAAGTCCAACCAATGCCTGGCCCAACCCAAGACCCATCCCATGGGGGAGAACCAATGCCTGAGACTAGTAAAGATAGTCTGGTATGCTTGCAGACAGGCATGAAGCAGAGTTGTCCTCAGAGAGCCTCCACCAAGCAGTGCCTTGAAACAGATGCTGAGACTCACAACCAAACATTGGGCAAGGTGTAGGGAGCCTGTGGAAAAGTGGGGGTGAGAGGAGAAAAGGACCTGAAGGTGATAGGAGCTTCATGAGAAGACCAACAGAGCCAACTAACCAGGCCTAATAGAGGCCTGCTGAAACTGAAGCACCAACCAAAGACCCTGCATAGGCTGGACTTACACCCCTACAAAAATGTAGCTGATGGGAAGCTCAGGTCTCATGTGGGTTCCCTAATAAGGGGAGTGGAGCTCTCTCTGACATGGACTCTCTTGCTTTCCAGGCCACAAGGGAAGAGGACAAGCTCAGCTGTGATAGCGAGGGTAGATGGGAAGGGGGCCTCTCCTTTGCTGAGGACTAGGGGAAGGGGAGGGTGGTACTGGGAGATGGGGAGGGATGGGCCTAAGACCAGGATGTAAAGTGAGTAAATAAATAAATAAATTTTAAAAATAGATTGTATACATGTGTAAAATTCTTAAAAAATAAATAAATAAAACACAAAAATAATTTTAAAGCTTCTTCACATTAAATGGAAATAACCAAATGATAGACTACAAAATGGGAGAGACATTTTGCTAACTATCCATTTGACAAGAAATCAATGTCTAAAATACAAAAAAGAATTTAAGAGAGAAAAGTCTGAAATCCAAAAAAGAATGTTTATATACTTCTGTGAGGAAATGTAAATTAGTTCAACCACTATGGAAATCAGCATGTGGCTTCTCAAAAACTAAGTGAATTTCTACCATATGATCCAGAATTACCACTTCTGCACTCTGGAAGAAAGAACATAGATATTTAGGGTTGAACATTCTGCAATCTCTTATTCTCTCCACCTTGGTCATTTTTGAATCTTTGTGTCAATCACAATCTACTACAAACAGAAGCTTCTCTGCTGAGGGTTGAGAGGTATATTAATCTATGGGTATAAGAATGTCATGCAGGGCATGGTAGCACACAACTTTTATACCAAAACTCAGGAGACAGAGGCAGGTAGATCTCTGTGTTAGAAGCCAGTCCAGACTACATAGTGAGTTCCAGGATACACAGATATATATATTGTGAGTCTGTCTCAAGAAACAAACAAACGAACAACAACAAACAGTAAATAATTACATATAAGTTTAATATGTTCATTTAACTTAATAATAGGAGTAATATCTACCTTGGGCCCTAACCACAGGTTCTTAGCCCAACAATGGTTGCAGGCATGGGTTTCCTCTTGTAAAACAGGGATTAAATACAATCAGAAAGTTGTTGGTTGCTCTTATGATTTTCATGTCATTATTGTGCCAGTGGCTGTGTCTTTCTAGGACAGTCATTATTATAGTTCACTAGGTTCACTCGTTTGGTAGCGTGCATAGCACCTTGCCCCACTATGAAAGCTAGCCAGTAGATAATATGGCTTTCAGGTCAGTACCCGGCTTAATGTTTCTGTGTTCGGTGACTCAAGTGAAAAGCATCTTCAGCAATAGGCTCTAAGTGTTAAGTTCTAGGGAGTGACCAATAGCATTGGTGATAGCTTACAATGTTTGTTGATGGGGGTCGGGGTAGGGGTAGGGGTTGGGCCTCACTAGTCAACATCTCCAAAGTATGAAACTTATTCCAGATACTGGGATATTTATTTGTTAGCCTGTGGTGCCATGGGGTCATTGTTTTTCCGTTGATCTTTTTAGATATATGTAAATCTTTGATATGTGTGTTCTTGTTAGATATGCATGTAGGAAGTGTCAACAATTGTGGGTAGGTTTCCATGTGACTTTTTGTAGTCTTTGGAGTCATTAGTCCCTCTATATTCCCTCCTCTACTCTGCTTTCACATCCCTACCCCAATTTAACCATTTCTGTTCCATTAATCCCCGGTAAACTTCTATACCACTGCTTTCTCTCTCCTCATCTCTGAAAGTGACTCATTCATAGCCTCTCACTTATTTCCTGACCCTTTAGGTATTCCAAATAAAATATATGTATCTGACGACTCAGGGCTATCATCCACAAACAAGAGAAAACACAAGGAATTTGTCTTTCTGGGTCTACTTATCTCCATCAGAATGAGTGTTTCCATTTACCTGTGAATCTCATATTTTCATTTCTTAACAGCTGAATTATATTCTATTGTGTAAATATATGATCTCTTTATTATCCATTCCTCAGTTCATAGAGTTTTTTCCATTTCCTGGCAGCAATAAACATGAATGAACATATAATTTTATAGTTGACTATACAGAGTGGTTGGGCTATATGCTTAAGAGTCATATAGCTAGATCATATGGTGGATCTATTTTTATTTTTTAAAGAACTTCAACATTTATTTTCATAATAGCTTCATCAGTTTGTATGCCCAGCGGCTGCAGATAAATGTTCTTCTTTCTCTAGAACCATGTCAGCGTTTGTCATCCTTTTTATTTTTTTAATCTTAGCCTTTCTGGCTGGGGTAAGTTTAAATCTCAAAGTAATTTTAATCTTAATGGCTAAAGGTATTGAACATTAAACATAATTTTTCTCAGGCATTTCTGTTTTATCTTTCGAGAACACACTATTTAATTTCATGAACTGTTTTAATTTGGGTTATTTTCTTTTAGAATAATTTGGAATTCTTTTTTAGTTCTTTGTGAATTATAGATAGTAACCATTTATCCAATATATATCTGGTAAATATTTTTTTTCAATTCTGCAGGCTTCGTTTTTCACTCAAATTATGGTGTCCTTTGTTGTACAGAAGCTTTTTAGTTCCTTGAGGTCCAGTTTATTAATTCTTGGTCTTAAAGTTTATGCTGTCAAAGCCCAGTTAACAAGTCCTTTCCTGTGTCATTAAGCTCAAGTACATTTTCTAATGGTGTATCCTATTCTTAATACCATGTCTTCTGTTGATGTTCTCAAACCTATAACAAACAGTTCATCTGTAGCCAAAGTGATCAAGAACCAAGAGAAAATAAAAATCACCACCATTATGAATAAACACTAATGTCACCATATATTCTATGGACTTTGAAAAGATAAATATCACTGCATTATTTACTTTTTGTCATGGCTATTTGACATCATGACCAAAAGAGACTTATGGAAGAAAGCATTTGTTTTTATGTATATTCCAGAGGGAACGTCCATGATGCCAAGGACAGCATAGCAGCAGGCTGCTGGAACAGGGAGCTGTGAAATTGTATTTTGTTATACAGAGAACTGAGAGAGATAATAGGAAGTGGGTGAGGCTACAAACTCTCAATCCAGATGCTAGTAGGCTTTCTCCAAAAGCCAACACTCATAAAGATCCCATTACCTCCCCAGACTGCACCACCAAGTGTTCAAATGCATAAGTCTCTGGGGACAGCTTTTAATCAAAACAGTCACTAATCAATTATATGCCCATAGATTTAAAAAATTCAATGAATCGTAACATATGAGGAAACTATTGATTTTTTTTATCAAAAGAAACTTGAGAATAGTCTCAAAGAAATTTAATTTATAATTAAAAATGACTATTTTATTTAACACAATGTAGTTACCTGGATCAGATCCTCAGATATATAAAAAGGATACTGGTAGAAAAACAATGATGAAGACTGAAGAGACTGTAGCCTAGTTAAGAGTAATGTATCAGTATTAGTTAACTGGGTTTTGAAATAATGTACTATATTTATGTAATGCATTAATAATAGGGCAATGGTTCTCTACACAACATATTTTTCCTCCTCTGGGAGATAGTTTTAATGTCTGAAAATGTTTTTGATTGTTAAAATTAAAGGTGACTGCACTATCAGAAACTAAGGCACAATCTAAAGATGCTAAACTTCATACAATGCACAGAATGGTTGCCCACAATTATCCAGGCTAAAGCACCAGCTGTGCCAGGGTGAACAAACCTCACACTCTGGAAAACTAGGTGTGTCAGTTATCCTTTTTCACTGCTGTGACCAAAGGACATGAGATGTAACTTAAGGGAGGAGGGGTTTATCTAGGATCATAGTTGGAGGGGATATAGTCCATCATGGCAACAAGAGTAAGAGGTGCCTGATCACACTGCATCCACAGTCAGGTAACAGGAGGCAGAAGGGCTACAGGACCTCAAAGCCTGCCTCAGGGACCAGTTTTCTCTTAATGATTTCACAGCCTTTCCAAACTGCACCTGTCAGCTGGAGACCCAAGTGTTGGAAACTTTGAGTCTAACATGGCACCAGGTAAAGGGAAAATTTTGAAACTTTTCTGTAAACGTTGTGAGCTGGGTATGATTGAATGTACCTGTAGTCCCAATGCTTGGGAGGCTGAATCTGCAGGAGCATGAGCCTGAGGCTAGCCTGGGCTACATATCAAGTAGTAGACACTAGCCTCTGAAACAACAACAACAACAAAAGCCAGAAAGTTTTTTTTTCTCTCTTAAGTCCTCATAAAGAACACTTTAGATTTTGCTTGTTTTCCTCTGTCCAATGTTTAAGGAATAAATAAAGTAAATTCTGTATAAACTTTAATAAATAAAATATAATGTTGCAGTAACATTATGAAGCAAGTATAATATATTCTTCTTTATTTTAAAATATATTTTATTTTTACTATTTTTAATTTTTATTCTTTTTAGCATGTGGTGGGGGTATGCTGTGTGTTCAGAGTCCAGGAGAAAGTGCTAGGTACCCTGGAGCTGGAGCTGGGACTGGGGCATAAAAAACAAACAAACAAACAAACAAAAAACATTTGGTTGAGCACATTCAAATTACATATCATGAGTAATAAGACAAGTAAAGGAGATGGGGGGGATACAAATTGGAAAGGAAGAAGTCAAAGTATAGCTATTTGAAGATGATATGATAGTATACACAAGTGATTCCAAAAACTTTCCCAAGCAACTCTGACAGCTGATAAACACCTTCAGCAAAGTGGCTGGATACAATGTTAACTCAAAAAAATCAGTAGCCCTCCTGTATACAAATCACAAACGGTATGAGAAAGAAATTAGAAAAATAACACTCCACCCTCCAGCCACAAATAATATAAAGTATCTTGGTGTAACTCTAACCAAGCAAGTGAAAGACCTTCATGACAAAACTTCAAGTCTCTGAAGAGAGAAATTGAAGAAGATATCAGAAGATGAAAAGATCTCCCATGCTCATGGATAGGTGGGATTAACATAGTAAAAATCACCGTCTTACCAAAAGCAATCTACAGATTCAATGCAATCCCCATCAAAATACCAACACAATTCTTTATAGACCTTGAGAAAACCATTCTCAAATTCATATGGAAAAACAAACAAACAAACAAACAAACAAGCAAACAAAAAACAGATGCTGAGATCCACAGCCCAACATTAGGCAGAGCTTGGGGAGTCTTGTAGAAGAGTAGGAGGAACAATAGAGGGACCTGGAAGGGGACAAGAACTGCACAAAAAGACCAACAGAGTCAACTAACCTACGCCCATGGGGGCTTACAGAGACTGAAGCACCAACCAAATGGCATGCACAGACTGGACCTAAGTCCCCTACACATATGTATCTGATGGGCATCTTGGTCTTCATGTGGGTGTAAGTGGAGTGGGGGTTGTCTCTGACATCGACTCTTGCCTACCTATGGATCACTTCCCCCTGGTGGGCTGCCTTGTCTGGCCTCAGTGGAAGAGGATGCTCTTAGTCCTGATGTGACTTTGATGTGCTGGGGTGGGCTGGTACTTGTAGGGGTGTTCCTTTTTCTGAGTAGAAGGGGAGGAAAAAAGGGAGAAAGGGGTGAAAGATTGGAATGGGGAGAAAAAGAGGGGGGTGGCTGCGATCCAGATGTAAAATGAATAAATAAGTAAATAAATTTTAAATAAAGATCACAGCTAAAGTTACCCAGATTGGTAGGTGGGGATGAGGACATTTTGCTTTCAAAATACGGATTTAACACAGGGATGGGTACCCAGTTGGGCTGTGTGTGTTTGCAGTATACAAGGCAATAGCGATCCCAGTAGAGGTTTTGTTTTTTCATACTGTGCAGCATCTCTTGCTAATTGACATCTCATTCAGGTTCAGCCATCATTTCCTGTAGCACCTCATGTAGCACTTCAACACCTTGGCCACAGGCTTTAGAGTTTTGAATAACATCTTTCTATATCCATCATCATAGAAGAGACTGAAAGATCTCAGAACTTTTATTTGGTGTCTTTTTTCTGACATTTCCTGGGCTATCACAGCAAGAGTGACAAAATTTGTCTCCCCTACCTCTTCTTTACTGATTTCATGTTCTAAACTTCTTTATTCCTAGAATCAAAGCCCAGAGTCCTAATTGTGACCTTTAATTCCTCCATATTCATGGCTCCAGTTCTGAATCTATCAAAGAGATCAAAAGCTTCCTGGCTTTCCTGATTTTGTTCTTCAGTAAACTCCAGCTTCAGCCTCATCTTCAGGCAATGTTGCCTTCTTAAAATTGGATGCCATTACTAATGGACTCTGCCCATTGCTATGGCAGCAATTCACATACTCTAAAGGCCCTATCTCTTACTGCCATCACAACTGTTTATTTGACATTTGAAGGAGACACACTCAAATTGTAAGAATTTCTTCAGCAGATGGATATATATATATATATATATATATATATATATATAATCCAAATGAGTAAAGTTATCCAGTGTAGACATTTGCTTACATCACGATTGCATAGCTGCTAAAATCCTTGATGCCCTTGAAATCTTTCCCATTTAAAAAAAAATACAGGGAGCCGGGTGTGGTATCATGTGACTGTAATCCCAGCATTGGTGAGGCAGAGGCAGACAGATCTCTGTGAGTTGGAGGCCAGCTTAGTCTACAAAGTGAGTCCAGGATAACCAAGGCTACCCAGAGAAACCCTGTCTCAAAAAAAAAAATAGTGGTTAGTGGCTTCACTACCTACTCACCCACTAGAAAAGCCTGTGGTTTATAAGCAGCTGCATGCAAAGCTTTTCTCTTCCCTGCATCCACTTACAAATCAGAAGTACAGAGCCGTGGAAGGTTTGGCATCTTCACTAACCTGGAAATGCACAACGCTCCCCGGAGACAGCAAAGGAGCATGGGTTAATGGAAGCATTTCATTATCTGGTGAAATCTTGGCATGCTTAGGGACCAATTAGGGAACTCTTGAAGTCATTCCTCTCAGAACCTAACAATAACTTCAATTACAGTAATTTAGAAAATTGCATACTTTAGCTATTGGTTCCCTAACTTTTATGAAATGTTTTGCTGTATTTCATGAAAAGTGTACATTTCAACAAAGCATACAAATGATAAGAATGTGTTATAAACACGTGTATAAGGGGCAGAGCCCTGTCCTGGCTTAACCGGATCCCTGTGGTATGGTGCTGCTCTGATTACGAAGTGCTAAAGTCCTCAAGTTTTCAGTTTTATATCTGTCTGGATAGGAAGGATTCTAGGTCTACATCAGTCCCTGTTCTCTTCTTATAGGACTTTGAGAAAATAAAATTTTGTTTGAAAGCAGTGAGCATATTTGTAAATCAACCTAACGCAGTACCTTTTACACCCAATTCTGCAGAAAATATAAGCTTATATTTTTGTGTGTGTCAGAAGACAATAGGTTTGTTAAAATATTAACAGTATTATACAAGATTGATTCAAGGTAGGGATGACAGTGGAGTATATGAAAGTGGAAATGAAAATGAAGCAAGTATTTTAATGTGGAAATTTTTTTTTCTTTTTTTTTCATAAATGCATTATTATTTTTTTTTCAATGCAGTTTATTCAGGAACCTGGAACAATCCTCGGACCCTGGGGAAAGCCAGCCCACAGCTTAAATAGCCTCTGGGTAGCCAACCCAGGCGTGCCACGTGGGCAATGCAGATAGGTCCACATACATGGAAGCAAGCCAGATCCTCAGCCTTAGCCAAATGTGGAATTGTTCGTGACAGAGAGCACTCACCATCGGGAAGGTGAAATGTGGAAACCAGCTCCATCTTTAAGGCATAGCATTCCGCAGCTCTCTACACTTCCCCCTTTTTGTTTTAGACACATCAGGCAAGAGTAGAGGTCTGATCTCTGATATTAGAAATAAATTGGGACTTTGTACCGATGTTCATTTAATTAAATTTTTATTTTTAATATTGGTTACAGTTTATTAACTTAATGTGGAAGTTTGTTAAACATTGATAAAAGTAAGCATTAATAAAACAGTAATAAGAATTACTTAAAGAATTTAAGAAGCTCTCAAAAATGCTGACTAACTGGGGGAACAGTTCTACTCAATTGTCTTTGCTTCTGACTTCTATAGTTTTTTTTTAATTTTTTTATTTATTATAATTTATTCACTTTGTATCCCAGCTGTAGCCCCCTCCCTAATCCTCTCGTATTCTGACACTCCCTCCCTCTTCTCCTCCCATGCCCCTCCCCAAGTCCACTGCTAGGGAAGGTCTTCCTCCTCTTCCATCTGACTCTAGCCTATGAGGTCTCATCAGGACTGGCTACATTGTCTTCCCCTGTGGCCTGGTAAGGCTTCCCTCTTCCTCAGGGGGATGTGATCAATGAGCCAGCCACTGAGTTCACGTCAAAAACAGCCCCTGTTCCCCTTACTAGGAAGCCCATTTGGAGACTGAGCTGCCATGAGCTACATCTGTGCAAGGAGTTCTAGGTTATCTCCATGCATGGAGCTTGGTTGGAGTATCAGTCTCAGAAAAGACCCTTGGGCCCAGATTTTTTTGGTTCTGTTGCTCTTCTTGTGGAGCTCCTGTCCCCTTTACGTCTTTCATAAGATTCCCTGCACTCTGCCCAAAGTTTGGCTATGAGTCTCAGCATCTGCTTTAATACACTGCTGGGGAGTACCTTCATTTTCCTACCTGTTCTTCAGGGAGTTGGGTGTATCCTGCCCTTACTCATTCTGTCAAATCTTTCCCTGATTCATCACTTTGTCTACCCCTCAATTAGGTGTCATTGTTTGGATTAAAGGTCTGTACTAAATTCCAGCCAGAAGGATTAAAGCTATGTTTTGTCTATATTCCAGCCAGAGGGATTAAAGGTATGTATTCTATCCAGAGAGATTAAAGATGTATACTAAGGACTTATCTGCATTCCAACTGGATCATAGAGATATAGGTTTTTGCATGTGATCCCTTGCCAGAGCGGCCATGTTGTTGAAGTAAAATTCCTCTATGATCCATTACTATGAAAAATGCATTAGCACTACAAGCTATAGAGTGGATGGCTTTGATATACCTTTTCTGACTTCTCCTGGGTGACTTTCCATTTCTTCATGAGGCTTTGGATTAACTTGAATGCCCCAGTGACCATGGCAGTGTTTTATCAGTGAAGAGAGTATCAGTGATCTGAGTATGTTATTGCCTGCATTTCAAAGAATGAGTCATAGACATTTAATAAACATTGAATGAGCATGTGAATTTGATATCAAAACTCAGAAGCAAATAACTTTCATAACAGAGACTTCCTTCTTTTCTGTTCTCCTTTTTCAGTTCTTCACTTGATCCTTCTGGGAGCTTGTCCTTAATGGATAATTATATTCAAACCACTGGCTCAGGTTCTACTTTTAGAAAGACTTGTTCCCTGGGCATCCCCACAATTATAATACAAGCCACAGTGAAATTACATAGAGAGTCCTCCCTCTTTATAATAATACACACCAGGATTTGTGGCAGTGTTTTTAATCATCTTCTTCTCTACTTTTCTCAATCCACTTGTGCTATTCTCAGTTCATAATATAAGATTTTTGCCTAATGGGCCTCTGATTCTCTATCATCATGTTTATTTATCAGGAAGTAAATTGTGCTATTCTGAATGGGTTCAATTGAATTTTTGCCATTAAAACATTGTGTTATAAGTGAACAGCATACATTTGTAAGGATTGTGTGATGAATGTTCGCCATACTCAACTCTAAAGAGGTCAATAAGAAACTCCTGCAACATTATGGGTACTTCCTCTGTGTAGGTCTTATTGTACATGTTATGGGCCTTTTAAAAAATTCTCTTCTTTAATAAGAATGGAAGAAACAATAATGGCTCAAATAAAATGAGTACAGCAAAATGCCTGGGTTTTACAGAAACACAGGCTTGAAAAATGTGAATCTTGGCAACTCTTACTTTTGATCAAGGCTCTCCTGGAGTGTGAATTTGCTTATGAGGCTTTCAAGTTATTTATCAGCTTCTGCATTCAGTGGAATTAAACAGAGTTGCTGAAGCATCATAATTAGAGCTGTTGTCATTTGGAATAAGGTTCAGTCCAGTGAAACACCATGGTGCAGTTAATTTTTGCTATCAACAGAGAACCCTAAAGTCTTAAGAATGACATAGTAAAGTTTATTTTGGTTTGCTTGAAGATAGCAAGAGTTTCTGATTGACTCGATGTTGACTGAGAATCATACATTTTTAGAATCCTTGGTGGGCATCTGGTGTATATTATCACTTATTCACAATTACAGCCTATCAGATCAGTATTGTTTTTCTCCATGTTGCAATGAAAACTTGGAGAGGTAAATTGTTCCAAATCACAGTTCAACTAGTAGTAAGATGGAATTCCAATCTGAGCAATGAAATTCAGTGTTTGATCTGTGTCTAGATTGTCCGAGTTCTCTGAAAGTTGGAAAACATGTCCTTTCCCCACATTCAGATAGGGAAGGGTTTGTAAACAGTTTCATGGGCCACTTGTATCATGGTCATTTTAAGCTTGGTGCAACTCTTGGAGATTTATATTGATTTTAGATTGTATTAACTCATTGTGTTTCCCTGCCCAGATGCTAGAAGCAAGATTTTTTTGCAATTTCCCCATATCTGAGTAATACTTGGTAGAGTGAATAAATCACAGAGTAGCATGTGATGTGTTCTGTGCAACCTTCTACAATTTGCTTCGGGAAAAGCAAAAAAAAAAAACCAAAAAAAAACAAAAACAAAAAACAAACAAACAAACAAACAAAAAACACAGCCTCTGACAAACATCAAATTCTCTTTCCACATTTATGCTCATTTCATATCAATCAGGGAAGAAAAGTTCTTGCCTGTGATTTATGGTCACGGAGAGGGAGACGCCTCTGATAATTAATTATACTGCTCTGAAATTTTGCTGTCATGCTTACCTACATAGCCCCCACTGTGAAGCATATAAATGCCTCATGTCTTGCCAGAGACAAACAGTTAAACTTACTTTCCTGTAAGAAAGTGATATATAGCTTGTCTTAGATGGAGTCGTTTAGAGATTTATCTTTAAAACCATGTTCTATCATTCAGGGGAGGATCAGTTTCTAATTGTAAAATGAGCTTATATCACTTTATTTCAGGGGAACATCTCAGGCACCATAGGTGGGAGTTGGAAGGAATTCAGAAAAGTATATTGTAAGCCACAAAATGCTCACACTGTATAATTTTGCTCCCGTTGAGTCTATCCTAAAAATTGCCTGAGATCTGAAAGGGGATTTAAGAATAAAACGATTATTTCAGCATTATTTGAGGACTAAGGTAGAATACCAAATAAAAGAGATAGAGATCAATAAATAAGTCTTGAGATAACTAACTCTGTGTTAGAACTTTCCATAACTGTTAAAAGTCAGGTTCCTATATAAATATGTATTACATTACTGTTGTCAGTACTCTTTATGGTACAATGTTAACTGTAAACTCTAGTTTATAAGGCACTATAATAAAAAAGGAGACGAGTTAATTTTAACCGGCCTCTAGTTTTGAAAAGTGGGATTTCAGGATGTCTCTTTTCATCAAGATATCCGCTACTCTTCCAAGTTTTCAATAATGCCTACATATATTCGTAAATAACTTTTATCACCACTGTTTAGAAAAAAATTAGCAATGTTAGAGTGTTTTCTTTTACTAGAATGTTGTAAAAATGTATCCATATATATGTTTGTATACGTATGCATATAGGCATGAACATTCCCAAATTGCTATTTATACGTCTAATCTAGCCAGACACTTTTGTAAATAAAGCTTTATTGTAACACAAGGACATGCCCATGCATTTAAATACCTAATGTGACTGCTTTTGCATGCTAATGGCAGAATGGAGGAACTGTGACTGTGAGGATCAAATATTTCCCACTGTCCATTTGCTGCTGTGTCCGAATTTTGTTCTCAAGTAATTCAAACATCTCCAATAAATAGTTTTATTGTCACTTGAACCTGATACGAGTTAATTTGTCTTAAAACCATGTCTAATTCAGTATACAGACATGCTTTAATTTAAAAGCAGTGAAATAATGTAGGTACAAATCCTCAATTTGTATTCATACACATTCATATTCAGATAGAGATTTTGATAATCTGTTAATTGCTAAAAATCTTTCTAAGATTAAGAAGTTGTGAGGACATTAAGTAATTAGAACTCATAAGCAGATATTTTTAGATATTATTTACACACACACACACACACACACACACACACACACACACATGCACACAACCTGAATAAATAAATGTGAAAATGTTATTTTGTTTTTTTGATTTTTTTTTAAATGAAGGCACTCTTTTTTTTTTCTAGTCTTTTCCTTCTAACTTCCTATTCCCTAATCTTTCATGGGTGTATTTTAAAGCTTTCTGGTATAGAATGCTATAGAATGCCAATTTTCTGTTTTACAACCCCCAGTTCACACTCATGCAAATCACTTGTGAGAAGTGCTGGAGCTAGCCTGCCTTTTCTCCCAAGTTGTTATCTCCTTATATAATTCCTGTTTGTGATAAATTCCTTTGTGCTTAGAGTGTAATATAATAATTCAATAAACTTATTTATTAAAGCCTATATGTATATGAATGATGTGTGTGTGTGTGTAAAATGTTTTTCATGATGGATGCTGGCATTCTTGTGTGTGAGTACGTGTGTGTCTGTACATGTCATATTCTGTTTGTGGAGTTCAGCAGAGAGCCTCAGATGTTGGTCTTTGGGACTCTCATGTAAGCCTTTACATGCCAGTCCATGAGCTTACAGAGATTCTCTTGTCCTCACCTGCCATCTCACCAAAGAAGCACAAGGATTACAACGATGCGCTGCCATGTCTGGCTTTAGGTGAGTTCCAGGAATCCGAATTCAGAGCCTCATGCTTGAATGCCAGGCACTTTATCCACTGAGCATGACCTAGAGAATTCCTTAGTAATGTTCCTCACTCCTCTTTTCAGAGAAATGTCCATTACTATATTGTGCTTCTTGGGTTATATTTAGAGATACTGCCCTAATAGCATGGATTCTCTTAACTACTCAACAAGTGAGAGTCTTTGCCAGACTTCCTTATTTGTTTAACTTTTCTCAAACAGCTTTAGTTAGTTTGTTTGTTTTGTGGATTAAACCCAGGGAGTTTCATATGCTAAGCAAATATTCTACCACTTAGTACATCCCTAGTTCCAATTTTCTGCTCTCTCTTACATTTATTATTTTTAGAGTGTGTGACAGAGAAAGAAGAGGTGGGGGAGGAACATGTTAGGTCTCTCATACATGTATGTATACATATATATGTATATATGTACACACATATGTATATATACATGTGTATACATATGTAGGTACATGTATATATATGCATATATACATATATTGGTGTGTGTATATATGTGTATATATATAGATACATGCATGAACATGTATGTGTGGAGACTGGAGAGCAATGGATGGCCTCCTTTACCACATTCTGCCTTATTCAACTGACATAGGGTCCTTTACTGAACTAAAGTACCAGCAAGCAAGCCCACAATCCACCTATCTCCAATGCCATAGAAATGGGCTTTCAAGCATGAGGAACCATGCTCGGCTTTTTAGCAGTTCGAGCTCAGGTCATCCATGCTTACCCATCAAGAGCTCTTACTCCCTGACCCATCTCCTTAGCCTCTTCCATCATTATTTAATTTGTACATATAATTCTAATTTGGCCTTCTAGGATTCTTGTTGTAAATATTCACAGGACTTAAGCCTTTCAGAGGGGCAGAATGAGGAACATGCTTAGAGATATTGGGGCTGGGAGACTATGGTTCTGCAGTATTATTTGCTGAGGATTTGCTTAGCAATGCTAGATTCTCAACCCTTACTAGAAAGAGGGCTCCGATGGTCTAGTAGTAGTTTTGTGAGCAAGGAAGTCTTTTTCATTTGCATTTTCAAAATGATTTAAAAATATTTCCATCTATTGAGGTTTGGTGTGTATGGATATATATGTGTGTGTTACAGATTTTGGAAAAAAAAACATACTGTTATATACAAGCGTGTAGACTCATGGTGGATGGTTTCACTGGCCTAAAAAGTTTCTTTTATTATAAGAATTTAAACCCCTTTTCATCTTTCTGAGTAACATGATTATCATCACTATGGTTTTGTCTTTGTCAGAACATTCTTACTTTACAACATCCAGCTATTTACAGCCTTTCACTTAGAAACATGAATTTAAGAACCTTCTATTTTCTCCCCAAGGTTTGTATATCTTTCTGTTTGTTGACAAATATTCTCTTATATGGCTATCTTGTGCATTTTATGCACTGGACTATCAATTGATATCTTAACAGATTTTGTGTTGGAGTTTTTACAAATAGAGCTGCTAATACATCGACCTGTGAAATTTTAGCATATACTTCTGCTAATTCTTTAGAGATTTATTTTTAATTATGTGTGTATAGGGGGATAATAAGTACATGTGAGTGTAGGAGTATGTGGAATTCAGAAAAGGGGGTTAGGTGTCCTGGAGGTGGAGTTACAAGCCTCTGTGAGCTGTTAGGCAGGGGTCCTGGAAGCCAAACTTATGTCTTCCTCAAGAGCAGTATACACTCTTAAGCACTAAGCTTCCTTTTGAGACCCACTTTTTAAAATTATTTCAAAGAATCTTTTTTTTTTTCGTGAGAGAATGAATTTCACTTCAGCTTTACTTCACATCATTTCTATATACATTATATATCATAAATATACACTTGTAATTAAAAAGTACATATAAAACCCAAGTACTAAAATGTGGAAATGGCCATACTGCAGTAGACTCATGGTACTTTGTTTTTTAGATACTTTTAAAATCAGTTCCAAAAAGACAACAAATCAAAAGCCATTACATTAATTGTGAGAAATGAGTTTCTCAAGTTCATATAACCACCCAGTCTATTTTATTCTGTCATAGTGGCCCCAAAGATTTAGACATCTAATTCCTGATCTTAGGAACAAGTGTTCATATTTAATAAGATGATTTTTGTCCTTTTTCTACTTCTCTTTTAAAAATTGTATATATGTTTGTGTCCATGTGTAGTTGTGTACATAAGTGCATATTCCCTCAAAGGCCAAAAGAGGGCATTGGATTCCATAGAGGTGGATCTTAGGTTCTTGTGAGCTGTCAGGCTTGGAAGCAGTAACTTTTCTCACTAAGTTGTCTTGCCAGTCAGTCAGTAATGATTAGTACCCAGGTGTGGTGGCACAGACCTTTATTCCCAGCACTCAGGGAGGCAGAGGCAGGAAGATATCTGTGAGTTCAAGGCCAGCCTGGTCTACAAAGTGAGTCCAGGACAGCCAAGGCTACACAGAGAAAACTTGTCTCAGGGGGAAAAAAAGAAATGATTAGTTAGGCGTTTTGTCCATTTTTTTTTTTTACCAAAGTTTTAATTTTGCTATTGAGTTGAAATTCTTGTTGTTTTAGATATTCAGCCCTTACCATATACATAGCTTGCAATCGTATTCTCTCATTCTGTAGACTGTGCCTTCATTCTGTTGATTCCTTTGTTGTACAGATTTTTGACAATCAGTCAGGCAGTCCTTCCTACTTTGGATTTCTATCTTCCTAAATTTAACATTGGAAATATTGAGAAAAAAATGGTATGAACTTAACACTGTAGAATTGCCTCCCTACTTATTAATCCTAAATAATACAATGTTATGACTATTTTCAATGTTATGACTATTGTATTGTCTGAGGTGTCATAGGTAGAGAGGCAGTGTAACCAAGGATGCTCACGGGTGTAGGCAAGTACTCTGACATTTACTTCAAGGGCTTGAGCATTTGCAGATTTTGTTGTGTGCAAGTCTCTGGAACCAGCCACCTACAGATATGAAGTATAATTTCATTTGTCAGTTTTAATCTCATTTACAGAATTTTGCTTTTTGGGCTGTGGCATGAGAGATAATGACGTACAGTTTTCTTTTCTTTTAATATGTTTGATAGCATTCAGAATGCTATTCTCAGAACAAATCAGGAAGCATTACTCTATTTGGGGGAAGAGATTATGTATAATTGAGATAACTTTTTCTTATGTATTTGGTAGAATTAGGCAGTGAATCTAATTGGACACAAGACTTCCTTCATTTTTATTTTGGTGTGTCTTTATTATTGCTGTGGCTGTTATTACTTGGATTGGTATTTTGCTACATGTCCTGCCTGGTGTGTAGCCTATGGTGGCCTTTTAATTCTCAGTCCTGTTTTGGAGTGAGGAGATGGACATGTGCCAACACATCAGGTCCTGACTCTTACAGGTTCCACAACCTCTCAAAACAGCAGCACCACCTAGGGAACTGCGTATTTAAAACAGGCGTTGGAGACTGGCATTGGGCATCCAAATCATAACAAACTTACTTCTGTATGTCATTTTGATGTCTAAGAGTTCTACAACAAGGAATTGCTTTATTTTTCATACTGACAAGTTGGATTTCATGTTTTTTGTTAGTTCGGCTATGTCAAATTGGTGTTCATCAATTTTATTTATCATTCTATAAAACAAAGTATGTTTCAACTCATGATGCATATATATGGTTTTCCTGTGATACCCACAATGATTTCCATAGTTTTCAAAAATTCTATTTCATTTTTGTTTAGTTAAGCTAGTCAAAGTTTTTTATCCCATGCATTATTTAAAATTATGATTAATCTACAAATAGATATCTCTTCTGCCAGTATTGACATTTTTTAATTGCGTTGTAGACAGCATATTTAGTAGAATTTCTATGGCTATAAATTTGTACACACTGTGGCCTAGAAGATGACTTAGCAGTGAGCTCTAGTTGGTAAAGTGCTTCCTGATTTGCCTCTTTCCCTGTTTTCTCAAGGACTACCCGAGTCTTGATCCCCGGCACCCATATAGAAAAGCGGGCATGATAGTGTCCCTCTGGTCTGTAGTATCAAGATAAGCAGATAGGTGGATCACTGGAGAGCTTGTGATGTACATACACACACACTCACACAAATACTTACAAATGTATAAAACACACATGATGTTCAAGGATATACTATGGTTCAAAACATGGTCTTTATTTCTAAATATTCCCTGTAAACATGAGGAGAATTTGTATATTGCTGTTGTTGGATGCAGATATATCCTGCTATTGCAGGTTGTTATTCTGTGACTATTTGTTACATCAAATTCAATGATCGTGTGGTTCAGGTCAATTCTATGCTTACTTAGGTTTTCGTCTTTTCAATCTATCAGTTTCTCAAAGGAGATTATTGACTTGTCCAATTTCATAGTTGATTCATCTAATTTACTTTGTACTTACATCAGTTTATGTTTTGTGTATTTTAATATTCTATCGTATATATGTACATTGAAATCAGTGTCTTTTTTTTTTCTAAAATTGATCCTTTCACTACTATAGGATATCCTCTTTATTCATGGCATGTTCCTTTTGTAAAAGTTGTTTTGTCTAAAATTAATATAGTTTATAGTTTTCTTTGTCTTTTAAATTTATTTAATTTTTTTATCTTTTGACATGCTAGACATAGAACGATGGCCTTGGACAGGTTAGAGAACACTCTACTACTGAAATACACCCTTGCTTAGTAATAGTCACTTCCCTTTAAAAATGCTAATATTGCATGTTTTTTCATCCTACTTACTTACTGCTTTTTAGCATTTATATGCAATATACATAGTTAATGCTGACATGGGGTTTAGCAAACGTTATGTTTTAGTATGCCAATTAATAGGTTGTTTTTGTTAAGAACTATTTCATGTATTTTTATTTTTTTTTTATTTTTCTCAGTCTCTGGTGGCTCCTGTCCACCACCCATGTTTCATTTCTGTTGCTGGTTTTACTTTATACCTTGTAGACATTCATTGCATAGCAAATAAATTTGTCTTCTGTTTTTCCTTCTCATAATTTTGTTTAGATTTGTTTGTTGATATGAAAATACTGAAAATTTTATATAGTTGTTGTTGTATCACTTTCCTGGTATTTCTTTTTATCATAGTTAGAAAAATTTCTGTCCTATAAAATATTCTGTAGAATATTTACAGATTTACTTTTAATTATTTTGTCTGTCATGATTTTCATACTTATTAGTTTTATTTTTAAGTAAGGGTACAATATTTTTTCTAGATTTCTACTACTTATTTCAACATTACTTTAAATAAAAAAGCCGTGAAACATTTGCCAAGAAGAGATACAGACATGTATTTGAACCATCCTAAAAGGGAGATATTATTTTGCTGGTAGAAAAGCTGAGAGAAAAGAGCTACCTACAGTGAATGGACATCAGACATGGAGCTACAGGATTTAGACTTTACTCTGTTGGGCTTGGTTTTGCATTGGTCCAGTATTTCCTCACCACGCCTCCATTCCTCTCATTCAGAATGTTGATGTATATTCTGTGCCATTTGATATTGGAAGTATATGTCCTGCTTTTTGCTTTTGCTTTTACATGGGGTTACAGTTTGCCTTGTGTCTCAGAAAAGACTTTGGACTTGAGATGTTTAAATTATGTTGAGACTGTAAGAGTCTATGAGGACATCTGAAGTTGGAGTAACTGTATTTTGCCTTATAATATGGCCAAGAGCCTATGGGACCCAGAGAGTGGAGTATCGTATTTTGAATGAGAATGTCCCCTATAGACTCATATGCTTAAATACTTGATTTCCAGTGGATGGAACTGCTTGGGAAGGACTAGGAAGCATAGTCTTGTTGGAGAAGGTATGTCACTGGGGGCAAGATTTGAGGTTTCAAGAGATTTGGACCATTCTCAGTATCTCTTTCTTCCTCTCTGCCTTTTATATCAAAATGCAAGCTCTCAGTTATTCCTGCCACAATGCCTTTTTTTCTGACATCATGGACTCTAAAACTTTGTAACCATAAACCCACATTAATCACTTTCTTTTATAAGTTACATCTACCGTAGCAATTAAAAGTAACTAAGTAACTAAGTAAAATATTTTAATTGTTTTAAAAATTCATGAGTATGAATTCAGAAGGCAAGAACACACACACACACACACACACACTCTCATGTGTGTCTTTCTCCATCTTCTCACTCCTTCCCTCATTTCCATCCACCCTCTGTGCCTATGTATATGTCTTTGATATAAGAGCTCACTAGGCTGCTCAGGGTAGCCTTGACCTGTGGTTTTCCTGTCTATGCCATGTGTGCCCTGATATTACAGGAGAACACTATTACACCAAGCTCTGGAAAGTGTATTTTTCCTTAGTGTTTTCAGTAGAATGATCATAATATATAACAAGGGCCATTGAGTGTTTTGCTTAACCGAACAAATATTTACCTTTTTTTTTCAATAAAAAGTACTTATCCATCACATCAGTTTGTCTCAACTGTCTTTGAACACTTAGCAACTTAGTTGTTGAAAATTTTTGACTCTGAGGCCAAGATAAGATCCCTAAATGATAGATTACTAAATATTTTCTTTTCATCAGCATCAGGAGACAATCTGGCTTTCTGAACACCATAGAAAACACAGTGGTATAATATTTTAGTTCCATTCTAAAGGAGTTTAAATCTGTTGGGAAGCTAAGCTAAAAGACCAGTCAGAAGTGGCTCAGGCCTGGAAACTAAGAGTAAAAGTTAGAGTTTCCTTTGTTGCTGTGGTTTGGGTTTGGCTAGGTTTTTGATGTTGAGCCTTACTCTGTGGCTAAGGTTAGCTGAGGGTTTATTGTGTAATCCAGGATGGCTTTGAAATCGTGGCAATCCTCCTGCTTCTTCCTCCTGAGTGCTGGGATTATAGTCATAAGCCACAATGCCCAGCCAGAGTTAGTTTGACTCAAGCCTTATACAAAGATGTAATTAGGCCTCAGTGGAGGGATTTGTGGAAAATCCAAGCACTGACTAGCTGAGCTGAGTTAAAAAAGTGCACTTATGAGGAGGTGATTAATTTTCATTATTTTGTCATAAACGAGAAAATGAGTCAGCTGCTATAAAGCTTATTAAATATTATAAAGATTTATAATTTTAATATATTATGGAGATTTATAATTTTAATATATTATACAATATAAATATTTTACAATATAATCTTACTGTGAGTTATAAATAATCCTAGAAGAAATTAACTATGTAGAAAGCCCATGGAAGTGTTGTGATAGGGCTGAGATGTGAGGCTGGAAAATTGATTCATCTTTTTCATGTTGTCCCATGAAGTGATCTTTAAAGAGTAACCCTTGCCTTGTTTTTCCACAGACTCCTAGAGAGTGTGATTTTTTAGTGGAGGTTGACCAATCTGCCTTCTTTTACCTTTTTAAATATGAGTTATTCTGAAGGTCCTGAGAACATCACATGATATGATGGAACAGATTATACATTTACATAAAATCTGTGCCTCATTTTTTTTTAATCCATAAAAGCAAATTGTAATAGTGCCCATTTACCATCACTGGATTTTTGTTAAGGATCAAATCTACAAGCACGAAGGGAGCTCTTTGTGCAATGTGGTTAGCCATTACATGTTAAGTTTGCTATTATTGTGTGCCTCTTGAGGCAATTTTATCTCGTCTCTTTGATGTCTGTCAAGTTCTAACACTTTGAAGAGCAGATGACATGAAATCCAAAGTGGATATCCATAGTTCTTAGTACAGAATTTTGAAATTTCAAAATTGTCCCTATCAGAAAGTAATTGTGCCTTCCAGGAAGACAAGAAAGGAAGGGAAGGGATAACTCAAGTGAGAAGACACCTGGCTCAGATGAAAAAGCCAGTGACAAAGAAGGGACAAATGTGATGTGGTAAGATCTCTTACATATTATTAATAGTTTAATTGCAGCCGGTCCTGAAGAGACCTAATGAGCTAGGGTCAGAGGGAAGGGGAGGAGAACCTCCCCTATCAGTGGACTTAGAGAGGTGCAGGGAGGAGATGAGGGAGGGAGGGTGGGATTGGGAGGGAATGAGGGTCGGGGCTACAGCTGGGATACAAAGTAAATAAACTGTAATTAATATAAAAAATAAAATTCCTTATAATTTACACATTTCAGAAACTGTATTCAAAGTCATTTCTTAGTGCCACTATGAAGTCTTTAATAAAACTGATAGGTACATTGTAATAAGCATGTGACAGGTGCCAGTCATTGAGCTTGGTGGGTTATACATTCCATCATCTCATTTTAAACTCACAACTAAGTAGACTCAGACATCTCCGTAATATTGATGACAAAGTATGGAGTTGACATCTGTACTTTGTGTCACAGACTTAAGAAGAATGTGAAATACAATATAAAACCATTCCGAATCTCAGCTTTCTCTTCTATGAGATGTTGGGAAAGTATTCCAACCAGTCTTTTGGAGGTCTTCTGCTGCATTTTTAGACGCTCCCTCATCCCTCCATGAGGACTGCTGAGTGTCCTCCACTGCCACCTAGTGGAGTATGCAGTAAGGACTTCACTGAGTATTTAATCTGGTGCTACCAGCTTTGAATTATGGAAGTTTTGAGATGGACTAATCCAATTCTCTTTTTAAACAGAGGAGACAACTAACTCCTGCAAAGAGAAGTTTACTTTCCATGCTACAAAAGAATCAGAATATAAATCAGGCTTCATAGCATTAGGACATTTTAGGATTTAGTTCACGGCCATGTAGTCTCCATGGGGTCATTGCCATGGGAAGCCAGCATGTGAAGAATGAATGCGGTTTGTTTCACTTGCATTGGGTTTATTTATAGCGGGGTTGGTGGTGTAGATAGAAAAACTTCCTAAGATTAGATTAAAATTAAAAACCAGTATCACATAAGGGAACGTAGGATGTAACAAAGACTTTGGAGAAATTATTTTATTGAGTTCTGTATTTTATTTGTAAGGGTGCTGATGCTCCCCTCCATTGGAAATGACATAATGCATTCAATTTCTTACTCTAGAAACTGCATAGATATTACCTTCACACTGTTGCTTTAGCTGGGCAGTCTGAGAATTAAGACTTGCACAAAAGCTTATCAGATCCCTTGCTTTTTACATGGAAGTCTAAATACACCATTGTGATAGGGCGAAGGCAAAGAGCATGAAACTGTGAATCCTGGGGCCTTTGCACATTTCAATGCTTTTTCTCCCCCACCTGAGCTCTTCTGTTGAAAGGGATTTCATGACACATAGAATAAAGTGTTCTGCTAACAAACCAGGCTGAACTTAAACTCAAAAAGAGATTTCCTCTGTGGTTTCAGGCCACTCATTTAATGTCTTTAAGCCTCTGCTTCCTTAGGTGTGTTTGGTGAAACATTGCAACTTCTTTTTAATAGGCGTGTGGTGAGGCCATTGTCAGATGAATCATAAAAAAAAATGCTATGAAGTGTCAGAACATGAACATCAGAAATTACACACATAGGCTATAAAACAATGAGTGGGCTGTTTATATTTTGCTAAAGAACTCTGGGGAAAAATTACCATGCTAGTAGCAGATGTCTTAAGCAACTTACATTCACTAACACTCTATAAATACGTTTAAATTGGAAAAAGCTGAGATTCGGAATGGTTTTATACTGCATTTCACATTCTTCTTAAATCTGTGACACAAAGTACAGATGTCAACTCTGTAATTTGTCATCAAAATTATGGAGATGTCTGTGTCTCCTTAGTTGTGAGTTTAAAATGAGATGATGGAATGTATAACACACTAAGAACATGGCATATGACATGAATCAGAGTGGAGAAAGGACCCATGACTAGATGGATCGCCCTTAGCATGTGGGTTATCGGTAGTACCTTAATCCAGTCTGTGCTCTGTTATCAGGGAGGCTAGGAAAGCCTGAGCTCTCATGAATACAGATGGGTCTGTATCTCTTGAATAGAAAAAAAAAAAACTTAGCAGAAACAAAATATCTACTTATATCTGAAATTGTTAATGAATAGTACATGGATCCAGTCATGTCAATGAGGGTTTGATTTATAATCACGGGATCAGGGCCCCGTTCCTCCTTACTGAAACACGAGATGGTACTTGAATGGAAATCTTTGCAGAGTGATTTATTGGAAGCTTACCATTTTATGAATGGCAAAGAGGAGAGCTGCCCCCTTCACAATCAGTACATAAATCATCTGATATTATGATGAATTACATATTCTTTCTGCTAGTGACAGTAATAAGTGTTATGAGCAGCTTTTAATAGTTATAAAGACAAAAGAGATAAATATCAATTGCTGTTAGAAGTCTTTTTTTTTAAAATCGATTTCCCCAGGTTTTCCCATGATGAAGTTAATTATTTATGGCAAAAGCACATTAATAATTTCACATTATCTCTTTATCCAAGCAGCAAATGAATTACAACACAGGGGAATTTGGATAATCGATACAACAAGAGTACATTGAAATAATTTAAAAGTTTTGACTCCCCTTTCTGCAAACGAATCTCATTCTGTCTCAGCCACAAACGGCGTGCCATTCGTAATGTCTAGTTAAAAATTTCAGTGGTAAAGGTGACTTTGTGCTGTTTTTCTCTAATAATTCTTCCCCAGTGGGCCAGCTAGCTTCTAAATGGATGTAGAGGATTGGATGCTGGCAATTCCATTGAGCTAGGAAAGAGCTATGAGTGCAATTACAGCTATTAATATGTAGGATTTTCTGATGGAAAAACAAAACAAAACAAAACCCAGTAACCAATGAGAAAAATAAAGAACAGTCTTTATAAACTTTTGACAATTAGGGAATCAGTTACCATCAAAGTTGGAAAGAAGATGGAAAGCGTTAGAGTCAGGAAATTTGCTGAGCCTTTGGGTGCAGCTGCATTGGAGGCTGCTGGCACGGGGCAGATGGAGGCTGGATAAGTAGAAGCTGATACCCAGTGTGGCTGAGAAGCACCGTCTATTTGGCTTAGTCTGGACAGAAATTAGAAAGCTGCCAGTTATTTATGAAGTCTTGTTTAATTTGTACTGATAGTTACTGACATCACTGCTAAATCCCCTGGATTTATATGCAAAATTCATTTTTTTGCTATATGGGCTTTTTTTTTTTTTTTTTTTGCATTTGGACAAAAGCATAGAATAGCATATTTACCACCACAACCAAGATGTAGGAAATTTCCAGCAGCTCCAAAAGCCTCTTCATGTTGCTCCCTGAGGTGAGGGACTGTGTACTCAGACCACTCCCGGCTGTTGCTGCTCTGTTGTATACCTTCAGTTTTGCCTTTTCTTGAATGGAAGGCGCTTTTCGTTTTCTTGCCCAGATGTCACTGTGTCTAGTTAGAGCATTAGCCAGGCATTGTTGCTAGCAGAGGTTCTGATGCAGGCCTGGTCCCTGGGCATCTGTCTGTAGTGGCCTCTCCTCTGGCATTCTCAAGCTATTGTGCTCCCAGCTGATGGGCTGCTCATCCCTGCATGCTTCCAGGACCCTTTCTTGTTCTCCCCCAGGCAGCAGGGATTTTTTTTTTTTCAGTCCTGAGAGGACAATAATCACTTGTTCCCGGGCATGGTGTCACCAGAAACAAGCCGACAGATCTAGGACTGCCCAGGGTAAAATATCCTTGGGGACTTACTAACTGAAGCAGAGTCCCGACCAGCAGAAGGATATCTAATTTTGATCAGAAAGAGCAACACATACATTGATTAAGAAGAAAGCAAATTTATCTATGCTAGATTGTGCTTAGTTTATTTTAAACAGATATCAGTCTAATACATTCCTGGCACTAGGCTCTGCTTGTGAAGCCCCACGTATCTACTCCAATGGTTTTGTCTATTTATAGCATGTTAGGAAGCAATAAAGAAAAAGCCAAACAGTGTTCCTTTGTAACAGTCCTGGTGGTTATGACTCAAGATAGCTGCTTTTTTTTTTTTTTTTTTTTTTTTTTTTTTTTTGTCAATCTGAACTCACACATTATCTATGTCCATGGATATTTGCTCCAGACAAGCAAAGATAGTGTGCTGTCCCATCATTCTTTACATTTTGGGTGGACCATTTGTCTGTGACCTCAATCCTTTGAATTGTTGGAGAAAGCTCTGTTTTCTGATTATTCTGTCTCTGTCTTTTCTTTTCTTTCTTTCTTTTTTTTGGCTTTGGAAATAGCAATCTCATTTTCACTGACTGCATCTAAGCAAAGGCTATGAATCTTTGTGTAAGCCTATAATAAAACTCTTTTCTAAATGCATTCTCCCATTGTCTATGAATTTCATTCTTTAAGTTATACAGAAAAAGTACCAGGAAGCCACTGGTTTGAGGTTTCCTTGGTAACAATTGATTTTTCCTGGATTCTATGCTCCAAGTTATGCTTATCTGAGATGAGCAAGAGAGGCTGTGCTGCCTCTGAAGACACTACTTGCCCCGTATCACTTCTGGTTGCTAACTCTCAGTGTGACTATTCTTATATTTAAACTACAACATTGAGTGAAAATGGTGAGTTGTGGTAATTCTAGCTTGTATTTACTCTCAGGAAAGGAGGTAGAGATGTGTGGAGCTGTTTCCTCATGTCTACCTGAGGCAAGGATATCAAGACTGGTTAGCAATATGACACCCACCATCCTTTTTTTTTAGTGTTTTCACCATTGATCACTGATCTAAGAGACCAGAGAGAGAAAGAAAACGTTTGAAGAGGTTCTCTGTGTAGCTCCTCAACAACCATTGGAGGGAGGAAACAAACAAGTATAATTATAAGAAGCAAACAAGAATAATTATAAGAATTATAAGATAATAAATTTATAAGACTTTCAGAGTTCTCTTAGTACCTGGCAAGCGTGCTCCTTCACGATTTTGTGACTAGTTCTGGGTGTTTCTCCATAACAATAAATGAAAATTTCACTAGTCAAAGACATGGAAATAGATGAGGCTTATGAGCCTCCCTGAAATTCTGTTAATCACATCTATGCAGACTTGGAGGAGGCCAAAGTTGCTATATGGATTAATGCTGAAAACCTAATTGGCCTTTGAAGACTTGCTGAATAGGAAAAAAGAAGTGTGTTTCCAGGCTACCTGGAACTCTGTTTAATAAGTGATCAAGTGCTGATATGAACCTCTTCACTCAAACTGTTGGTCTGCAAATCCTTTTTTAAGGGGAAAAGAAGAGACAAGGATTAACTTCCTTGTATGCTCCTGCTGACACTCCTTTTTTAAGAGAGAAAACTTATATGTGCTTCCCATTTTCAGTTAATTTCTCAAAAAGGCAACCTAAACTAATACTGGGTGTAGAATTGTTTTATGATCATATCCATTCACCTATCTTCCCTCTAATGCACAAATTCCCTTCACTTAAACATAAACAGTAATTAAATGACTTCTATGGCCTGAGACACTGTATATATAGCCTTAAATTAATGTTCAGCGTAGGATCTGGAAGGTACTAGAGTATTTTTTATAATTAATTATTATTTACAATTTATTTATTTTATACCCTGATTGAAGCCCTTTTCTCAACTCCTCCCCTATCACCTTCCTTGTCCACTGAAGGGGGAATTCTCCACTATTGCCATCTGCTTGTAGCTTATCCTACTGTGTGTGTGTGTGTGTGTGTGTGTATGTGTGTGTGTGTCTGTGTGTGAACTGAAGAATACTTAATTGCAGCAGATAATGAAGAATCTTCTGGTATAAAGAAGCAGAGCCTCTGAAGACACTTGGGGAAGTGGGCTAGTTTCTAAGGATGATACATTTAACTTACATTGTGAAGTAGCAGTGTGGTTATGGCAGGCTATTAAAAACAGACTCTAAATTTTAGTGAATCTAGATTTTGGCTTCACTTCTCCAAGTGTCTTTCAAAACCATGGGAACAATCTACTGATTTAGAAGAGCTTGAATTCTTATCAGATAATCAGTCTAATAAGAATAAGAATATCATCTTGAAAGATTCTTCATGATGCCTTGGAAGGGAAGGTCCAAAATTTTTAATATTTTTTACTACTGATGTTGTAGTTAGTCTTTCTGGATAGTCTTACAAGGTTAAGGAACTGGCTATAATAGGAGAGGATTTATAACATACTAGTGAATTAAAATCTAGAAGAAACTATTGAAAGTCAAGGCATAATTAGTTGCTTTTCTGTTACTGTCATAAAATTCCATGAACAACAGCAAACTGTAGAAGAAAAAATTACTTTGCCTTATAGTTCCAGAGAGATATTTCATCATGATGGGAATGACATAGCAACAGTGGCAGGGGCAGCAGGCTGGCTCTACACAGATAGCAGAGAGGGAGAACCAGGAGTGAGAGCAGATTAATTGTCCCCAAAACCCTGTCCTCAGTGACAGAACAAACTTCATCCCCAAAGGCTCTATCAAACAGCACCAACAACTGTGGATCAAATGTTTAATACATGAGCCTATGAGGGATGTGATCCATTCAGACCATCAGACAAGGTGATACACTTAAATCACACACACTTGATAGTTCATTGCATCATCTTCTAGAGGTAAGATCTGAGGAAGTAAAAATCCATGGTTGTTTTCTCTTTCTTTCTTTCTTTCTTTCTTTCTTTCTTTTTCTTTTTGCTTGATTTCAAAATTGTTTACCTTAGGACAGTAGAGTATGATAATTCAATATTCACTAGGTATGTTATTTTTGTCAAGTTTGTTTTCCCATCAACTTTTCTTATTAGTAATAGAACTAATGAAGTGGACAGAAGGTTTAATGAGATAAAATGTATTATTGCATGGGACTCAGCCCATGGACAGCAGTCAGACAACAGAGTGTCCATCATCAATTGTCAGCAGTCCATCATCTTTATCTGTATTATGGCCCTTTAAATGATGCTGCTGATGTAGTCTGGGAAGTTATCTATTCTGTATTTGACAGCTCCAATTTTCTCTCTGGCCTGTCAGACGGCTTCCCATCTCTGAAACTCTGTTTCTTCTTCTTTAAAATAAAGACATTTGCTTTCCTTAGGCCACCAAGAAGATCCAGAAAATCCTCCGGTATGTGCATCAATTTTCCCTGAAGCAACTTGTCCTGTGCCTCGTCATGTTTGAGATCATCACGGTAGTACTAATAGTCTCTTGTGGGAGATGGAGAGCTTAATGCACTTTTATAACACTTTTTGGTTGTTGTTGTTGTTCTCTGCTGCCTTAGGCCACTCTGTATTGCTGTCGGGAATGGGACATTGAACTATCAAGGTAATGATGGAAGACATTTTGCACCATTTGCTTCACTCTACCTGACCCAGGAAGATGGGTTGTGTGAAATTGTAGTGGTTTTCATTTACACTATGCAGGAAGTCATTGAAGAATAGTAATGTGGTAAAATTAAGACCAAAGACCATGTGGATTTGGATTCTGAATGATGCCATTTTCTTTGAGTGTTAATGAGGCCTTTCAACTAAGACGCTTTATCAAGGTTAGCCTGCAACACTCTTCAACATTGCACAAATATTTATGTTGTGCTTTTTATGTTCTGGAGATCTGAGAACTCAACAGATGAATGAACCAAGGCCAAATTCCCAGTTTCCTATGAGCTTATACCCTTAGTGGAAGAGAGAGTCTTTAAAGCAAAGCAAACACCATGGATATGAGGTTTTGTTTGTTTGTTTGTTTAAAAAAATAATAGTTTGTGAGAGAGCATGATGAAAGGTGATGGCTCTTTCCTACATAATATGTGCCAGGTCCCAGAAGATATTGTGGACTGACTTTTGGCTACTTTATTGTGTTCTTTTTCCTACCTCCAGTACACCACCTTGATCTTTTCCAACCCCTTAACACTAGATAGGGGAGAAAAAAAATGTTAGAGGGGAAAGGGATGTCAGGATTACTTTCTTCTGATTAGGTGGATTGAGTTCCTTGGGGCCAATTTTATCTTCCTCAACAGGATATGTCCAACCAGCAAACAGCAATCCAGGCAGCAGCAGCAGCAGCAGCAGGAGGAGGAGAAGGAGGAGGAGGAGGAGGAGGAGGAGGAGGAGGAGGAGGAGCAAACAGCAACTAGAAACAGCAGTAGGAACAGCAGGATCAGGAGCAGGGGTAGCAACAGCCATCCTCAGCCCTCTTCGGGCTCTAGCAGTTATACCCTCTGAGGAATCTCCAGGAATCCAAATATAAACTGTCCTCAGCTGGCAAAATCATGCCCCCCTGCCAGAGTATGAGACAAATCATAGCCAGCTGTGGTGGAAAATCTGAAGCAGCCCCACGTCGCACGCTGGGGATTAAAACAGAAACATATTCCCACAATGTTTCTGTGTATTTTTAAAGAAACCAAAAATTCTTACTTAAGGACCCATTGGAGGAGGAATTCTGGTTTCCATTACACAAATGAGGACCCTGAGATGCAGAAACGTGAATACTGTACAGATTGAGTATCTCTCTTCTGAAAACCTGAAATTTGAAATAGGAAATATTCTAAAATCAGAAACTTTTTGAGTACCAATGCTACAAAAAAGAAAGAAAGAAAGAAAGAAAGGAAGGAAGGAAGGAAGGAAGGAAGGAAGGAAGGAAAAAAGAAAGGAAGAAAGAAAGAAAGAAAGAAAGAAAGAAAGAAAGAAAGAAAGAAAAGAAAGAAAGAAGGAAGGAAAGAAAGAAAATCTATGCCAAAGTCCAGGAACTTTAAAGTCGGGGAAGCTTTCGGGTCAAGTATTTATACTTAATGTGCCTTGGAGTGTCAGTTCCGGGTTTCTCAGGCCACAGTGCTTCACAGCTCTGTCAGGTACCACACGGATGTGCGGGTTCTCAGGATGCAGAATCTCTGCCTGTGATTGCGTTTTTCATCCACAAGCCAGGTGTTTTTCTAGATTCTGTAGCCAACTGTTGACATTTGTCAGGTCACTTTATAGTTTGTTCCAACTCATTACATTATTTTATCTGTAGAATTGTTGTTCTCATCTCCAAATTTTCTTTTATATTTCCTGTCTGTGGGCACTGATAGGAAGGAAATGACTTTAGATAGTTGCCATATTATGATTTATATACCCCAGATTTGTATTTATTGCTATAGATTTTATGCCAAATTTATTTATTTATTTATTTATTTATTTATTTATTTATTGCTATCATTGATTCCTTGAGGGCTTCTATTGTGTGTGTGTGTTTGGTAGAGAAAGGCATAAAGTATCCTGATGAAAGGTTAGAATCCAATATGAAGTTCTACAATGGAGAATGGCTGTGGTAATGGTACAGAAGTTCATTGGGACATACGTACTTTTGGTTCGGGTACTCTTCCAGTGTAAGTTTTTAGTTGCAAGTTCTTTGTAAAAACATTTATCACTATTATTTTTAATGAAATTATTTATATTTGCCCCAAGTCAAAAATTAGTAGTTTAGCAGATGCAAGATGGTACAAAGAAAGGAATACCCTTAAGGCTCTAGATTTAACAGAAAATCCAGTTTGGTTTAGTGTAGTTTGTGTGTGTGCAACTTCAAGGCTGAATACTTTGCATTTAAAATAAATAAATGAATAAAGATAAGAGAAAAGTAAAAAAAAAAAAAAGACACAGTTTTTAGACTTACAGTTTAGAGGTCAGCTGACAGAACCCTGGGAAAGAATTGGAATTTAAGTTAAATCACTGAGAAGCAAAGACAAACAAAGAAATGAGAGACTTAAGACAGCACAGGCTTTTATTTTTAGGAACTCTTGGAGCCTACTGTCTTCTTCTAGGTTGAAGAAGTCATAGGACTGAAAGGGACAGTGTCCCTTTTTGGCCTGCAGTTATCACTGTTGGGGTAAGCGGTGAAGAGTCAGTTATATTATATTAGGTGGCCAATAAATATCTTTCTTAGCTCATTAGGTGGGAGCTATAGAGAAGAACAACCAAGTACCTAGGAAAACAAATTAATTTCCTTCTAGATACCAAATTACTGTGCTTACTAGAAATGTCAGACTTCAATCAACATGGACAAGCTATACAAAATGGTGGGGCTAACACTAAGAACTCAGCAAGCAGATGTTTGTAAAACACCCCTTCCCTCAGATGTGGGGTATATAGTCTCAGGGTAAGTGTTGGAAAGTCTCTCCAGAATCTATGTTTGTGAGAGGGATACAGGGCAATTACATAGGTGAGTAAGATGTATCTGTTGCAAGGTGTCTGTGTTACATCTTAGAACATTGACAGTCTGTAAGATACTATATGCAGTGGGCTGTGAGATGTATGGGTTGGAGATACCTCAGGACATCAGGGAACAAAGTGTTTTGGATCATGAAACTAGGTGAGTGCAAGGCAAAAAGCAAGAGTGAGAAAGGAACAAAAGAAATGGAAAAAGAGAAAGACAGGGAAAAATGGCTTCTCATAGGCTGGTATGGTTATTACACTTTTAGTTCCAGTGCTTAGAAGGCAGAAGCAGGTGTATATCTCTAAGTTTGAGGCTAGCCTGCCCTAGATAGTGATTTCAATGGAAGCTAGAGTTATATAGACAAATACTGCACTAAAAACTATTTAAAATGAAAATACCCCCCTGCTAAAAGAAAGCAACAACAACAACAACAAAGTGGCCTCCCATGCCTAGAACTACTCTAAGAGATAGACAGGGAGATGGCAAAGAGCTTACACACGTTTCTCAAAAGCAGAGAAGTTCACATAAGCACACACTAGGATGCTTTACAAAGGAAAAGAGGGAGGATGCTATAGAGGCTTAAATCACTGTGCTGGATGGTTAAAGGAATTTAAAAAAAAGTAGTAAATATAGGCTAACCTCAGGAGCATGTGGAGAGTGTGAAAGAGGGAGAAGATGTGTGGAAGTCAAGTCTCATAAATGAATAGTAGCTTCTGCAAAAGAAGAAGGAAATGATAGAAAGAAAAAGTAAAGAGTTGAACCAGCGATTGTGAAGACACCAAAATTTGTCGGCAGGATTAACAAGAAAAGATATGTTTCTGGTAAAATTGATTAGCCATGCACAAATAATTTTTTTTTTAAACTTTCAGATGGAAAAATTATTTTCAAAAGCAAAAGTTTCAGCTGGAGACAAGAATTCCCTACACTGCTGCACTCTGTAATAGAAGAAGGAAGACTATACCTGCAACTTACTTGGGTGTGTAGGTACATGTCTGAAATACCATCAGTCAGGAGGCTGAGGCAGGAGGATGGGAAATTTGGGGATGTCCAGTGCTATTCAAAAAGAGTTTCTCTTAAAATAAACCAGCAAGACTATGGAAAATCTTCCTATATTGAGATAAAATATTCTTCCCCAGTGAAATAAAAGAAAAATATTTTCAGATAGGACAAGATTTACATGCTAGCTCAGGCAACCAATATAATAGGTCTGCTCCAAAAAGTATTGCATCCCAACAAATGCACTAAGTTGCAACAACTTTATGATGGGGAAAATAGAAAAACTGAGGTGAAAAGAAATCACTCTTTTCATGTGCCTCTATTCGTGAGTGTATTTAAATCAAATAAGGGACAGAGGAGGTCTCACAGAGACACTGTGTTTGAAGTCTCAAAATTATAATTCATATCTAGGCAGAGTCTGGTAATAAAGGAACAAAACTCCATGGACTTGGTTGGAGAGGTTTCCAGACTGATACCACGGAATAACTATTTGTCTAAGAGAAATCTGCTTGACACGTCCTCTTTCTAGAATGCTGCTTAGATAAATGTTTTCCCCTGCAATTGAATACATCTTTTCTTGAGGGGAAAGGATTTAGTGGGGAAGTATGTGTGAAATCCCCACCTCCAAGCATTTTAAACAGGTTAGTTCCTAACAAAATTATTCAATATCCACCTAAAATTCCATTTTAACAAGTTGTCAAGCATTGAACATGGGTAAGAATCCATGCATGTAAGATGTCTCAGAAGGAAATTGGACCCCCTGGATATTTCTGATGGGAATGTCAAACTCTTTTGGAAAGAGTTCTGCAGGCTCCTCAAATTATCAAGTCACCACCATCTAACCTTGCCATTCCATCCTATGTACTTATCTAGAAGTAGTGGAACTGTAAGGCCACCAATGATTTTGTATGGCAGAATAGGATAGTGGCAAAAGACATCATCATTACATAATGAAGGAAGCCAGTTGGCAAAAAGGACTAGAAATTCTTTCCCTCCTGCTTCATGTAACAATCACAGCATGCCCCACAGAAGACAGGTGCTGTGTAGACAACTCACAAAGGGGTATAGAACTCATGGACCTTGGCTCATTGCTTTGAGTATATGCCTTTCCCAGATCACTGGCCTACCCCCATCCTTAGGAATGTCTTTCCCCTTTCTTAATAAACTCTGTCCATTTCTATTTCTAACTATGCATCCTTGGTATAATTCTTTCTGAAGAAAAACAAGATCCTGTGAATTTCAGTCAGTTTCCCTACACTGGCTATGATCCACACTTTAAAAACTGCACAAAAATATTCTTTTATCTTTTTCTTTTAAAATTTATTTAGTTAGTTATTCACTTTACATCCCAGTCATAGATACCTCCCTCCTCACTTGTTTTCACCTCCCTCCCTATGCCCTATGCCCTACCCCTCAGAAAAGGAGAGTACCCTCACCTTACTAACCCACCTCATCACATCAAGTCATGTCAGGACTGAGCACTTCCTCTTCCATGGTGGCCTGGCAAGGCAGCCCCACTAGGGGGAAGTGATCAAAAAACATGCAACACAGCCCATGTCAGAGATGGTCCCTGATCCCCATCCCTGCTCCCCTTACTAGGGAACCTACATGAAGACCAAGCTGCCCTACATATGTATAGAGGGCCTAGGTCCAGTCTTTGCATGATCCTTGGTTGGTGCGTTACTCTCTGCAAGCCCCCATGGGACCAGGTTAGTTGGTTCTGTTGCTATTCTTGTGGAGCTCCTGTCCCCTCTTACAAGCCTTCTTCATAACAGCCACAAAGAAGGGATCCATGAGAAGACAAATGGAACATAGTACGTTTAAGCAATGCAATAAAAATCAAGTTCCAATACATGTTAAAATGTGGGAAAGCCCTGTACACATAATGGTACATAAAATGGACTAAATATTGCATAATTCTGTTAGATGAAAGTCTCAGAAGAAGAAACTTTCATAAAGACACAAAGACTAATTGAGAGGTTGGAGAACAAGATCATAAAGGTATATAGTTTTTCTTTGACGTGATGAAAATATTTTACAATTGATTGTGATGGTAACTGCGTTACAGTGAATACGCTAAAAACATAGATTTCTGTACATTTAAATGATTCAATTATATGGTGTACAAATTATATGTCAGTGAAGCTGCTTCAAAAACAAAACCATCCAACTCTACTCACATCGTTCTCATGTCCTGTCTTTCTAATCATCTCTTGTGTCTTTAAAAGTATATCATTAAAAATACATGGACAATGAGGTTTTGAAAAGCCACTTATTGATGTGAAATTCAAGACTGACACATCCTGACAGATAGATCATCAGTTTGAATATTAACACATCAAAGACAGCTAATTCAATCTTATTGAAATTACGTTAGACATTTACATCGAGACACTATGATTTCTATGGGGAAAATTAAATATTAAAGTTTTTTTTTCAGCTTATAAAGATTTCTACTGAAAGAGATTCTCAAGTAGAATGCTGTTATGGCTCAGATAGTGAGTACCATGGTTCTTTTCAGAACATAAGGGCCTTGGGCCACCTGTATTTAATAGGCTATAGTGTAATAAGTGAACATTTCCCTTCCCAATTTATTTCCTTGTGACCTCACCTTTCTCTTTTGTTGTAGTAAATAGTAAAATGGTGTGTGTTGGGCTATATATAATATTTATCTTTAGCCCTACGATTATTGTGGCAGTTATATGTAACCCGCTGTCACAAATAAGAAGACACAGGCACCTTTTAGATTTATAATTTCCTTATTTACCTTGGGCGGGACAGATATTTTGCTTACACTGTCTCAATATCCTCACCATCCATCTCCCAGCCCACATCTAATACCATCCTCCTTAGCCAACACCATCTAAACTATCTTCCATCCATAATCCCATGGTACTTACTTGTATTCTTCATCTGGGCCTTTTTATGCCATTATTGGAGTCCTTCCTCCAGGTCCATGTGATTTCTTCTTCAAGGTAACCCATCACAGCATCCTCCTTCTTCCTCTCTTTTCATTCATCTCTGTCCCATATTTCTTCTTTCCTCTCCAACTCCTGGAACACCTACACAGTTCTGCCCTGCCCAGGTATAGGCCATTTAATTAACCAATCAAGTACATCTTAGGCAGGTTTACAAAACAAGTTTAGGTGTAACCAGATCTTGAGGGTCAGTAACACACATCAGACCAACCTACAACATTCTTTCTTCCCTATATTATATTTTAAAGCTCTGTAGCATGTTTTTAAAACATATTCTGTCTCTGACATGAACTCTGTTGCCTGCTTTCTGATCACTATCCCCTGGCAGGGCTGCCTCACCAGGCCACAGGGAAAGAGGACCACCTCATTCCTGAAGCCACTTAAGGAGATGGGATGTGTGTGTGTGGGGTCTCCCTTATCTGAGGGCTAGGGGAGAAGGGAGAAGGGAAGAGAGAGGGAGGGTGGGACAAGAATTGAGGAGGGAGGGGCTAAAATTGGGACATAAAATGAATAAATAAATTAATTAGATTAAAATTAAATTAAAACAAAAATAATACATTTGTATCTGGTAGGAAAATAAGATTGTTCAATGACTTAAAAATGTAGAAAAAAATGTAGATCTCCCTATATTTTCTTTTGATTGTTATTAATTTCATCTTTGAGATAGCATTTTTTTGTATAGTCCATTTGGGGTTCAAACTTAGAATGATATTTTTGGCTTTGTCTCCCAGAGTCTCGAATTAGGTTTTGAGTGGGTTTTTTTTTTTTTCACACATAGGAAAAAGTTTTCATTTTCTTATATTCATCCAGAAGCCCCTTTGTTTGTAAATTACATTCTTGAAATCTTTGTATAAACATAACACTTTGGATCCAGCTAGAGATCTCAGTGTGTAAATACAATTCTCTATAAAGCCTGGCAGCCTACGTTTGATTCCTGGAAATCGCATTATAGAAGGAAAGAACTGATTCCTTCCCACAAGTTGTGCTCTGTTCTCTGCGCATTTTCCATGGTTGTGTGTCCTCCTCACACCAGAAATACCTAAACAAATGTAAAAAGAATATTTACAAGATTTCATTACACCACCATGTGTTTTCAGCATGCTGACCAGTTATGACTTTTTATGTTAACTGTATTAATGTCCATTTCTGCAAGAAGCTTCTGTGATGAAGGCTGGGCACCCCATTTATCTATAAACAGGGGTATTTAAAAAGGCAGTTTGATAATGTGACTAATTGGCAAAACAATAATTGTAGACTACCTACTGCCTGTGGCCTCTCTAATTGTGGTCTCCTTATTGATCAGGCTGACAGAAGTAGGCAGGAATTCCCACCTGTGAAGAGTGCCTGTAATCCAATTACAAAATGGTTGGTCAGTCGTACCACTATTATAGTAGAGGTCACATTTTGCAGAGCAGGTCGTTATTGCAGCTTGCAGGATTGACATATATTTAAGACCGTTGAGATGTTTTCTCTTGTAGCAGATTGTCTGGTACCTTCTGGCTCTGTGCAAAGGCTAGCTGAGAGGAAGGAAGACTCCATCACATCCGCAGCTTGATTTTTCTCTGTAACCAAAGTACAGACACATATTTTCTTACTGAAACTATGGGCTTTTGTCTATTCTCTTGAATGAGAAAATCATCTTGTGTTTTTGAAGATACAATTTCTTTTGTGTGCTGCCAAAGAAGAGGTATTATTCATGGCATTTGTGAATGTGGATTTTATTCAGAGGAACTGTCATATCGGTTGTAGGGAACCAATACAAAGGGTTTGAGTTATAGGACAGTGGTGTAGCTTAGCTTCAAACACAACAAGTGAAAATTTATAACCAAGGAGCAAGGTGTGGGTCGGTATATAGAAAATTACTTAGAAGAAACAGAGATAAGATTATTCTGGCTAAATTGGCCCATTGGGATACTTGCTGAAGGCAGGCTAGGGTGAATGGACATGATCTGAGGGATGTTGGAGGGTGTGGAAGCCAATTAGATATGGAAGGTGATCTGATATTAAGGGTGAGGAATTCCAGCTACAGTGTCTTAGCAGGATTCTTGTTAAAGCCAACCTCCTAAGGGACATGCCCAAAGAGCTTGCCTGGAGTTTGGTCCAGATGAGAATCTGTCAGTCTATGTGAGGGATAATGAGGTGATGAAAAGAGGATTTCATGCCAGCAGAGGAGAAAAGACCACAGGGCAGATTATCTTCAAGGAAGAGGCTCCTGTGGAGACCTGGCACAGGACGAACTTGTTATTGCAAACCCAGATTTTATAAGGAAGAGCCTGTTAAACCAAACTGAAGAAACCAAGTGTTCCCTGAAATAAAAGTTTATTGGGTTGTTACAGATGGTACCTACAGATAAAAGGATCAGTCCTGGGACAAATTCTCAGCCTAGGTACCAGACAGAAAAAAAAAAAAAGTTCACTGGCATCTAAGGAGCCAAGGTGTTTTCTAGTGAAAACTGGGATAGAAGAGAACAGGAATTACCTGCACAGACCCTGCCTTGGCTGTGGGTAAGAGAAGGACATCACAAGGCTAGAAAGAAATAGGCTGGGGGGATAATTCGGAAAGCAAAGTTATGCTGTCTTTGTTGAGTTGGTTAGAAAGGGAGCATGCGACAATCCTGCGAAGGCTCATCTTTAGCAAACAGTGAAAAATCAGAAGAGTGGGTTCTGTTTGGCTTTGTTGTTTCTGCTTGAAAGCATCTCTTTTGATAAATCACTCTTATCTCTTCCCCCACCTATTCCACGGCCTGTAACTCAATTGAAGATGCCTGAGAGCTTTTCTCTCATCCACATATGGCTCATCAGTTCCTAACATCTGTAAGATCTCTCACCCTCTCCTGGCCTTGGCAGGCACCTGCACTTGTGTGCATGTATGCTTTCCAAACACATGCATACATAATTAAAAATAATAGAATAATCTTCCCAAAGAGTTTGCAGACATTTTACAGTAGGCTTTGTTCTGATATCAGAAAATGATTCAGTGTCCTTGCATCTATTTTTGGAAGATTTTGTAGAAACAGCTTATGGATTCATGAATCAGGTTTTATTCATTTAAGTAGTCATAGGAAAAGTCAAGGAAATATTTTAAGAATTGAGTAGTCACCCACCTAGTGCCTCTGGGAAGTGTGGGAGATCTTTAGAGGGGGTAAAAGACACACACACATACACACACACACACACGTATCAGACTGAAGGGCTAGCACCTTTTCTCTGCAGTACATTCTAACCACTGACAAGAGGCAAAGAAGGGCTTATTTCTGCCCTACTTTGAGTCCTTCATTTAATACTTTCTCTCCTGTTTAGCATGAAGAACAAAACCCTTCAGATGGCCTTCAAGTTTTTGAATGAGCTGTCTCCTGTCAATTCCTCTAAACAATGTTTTATATTCCCACTTCATTTTCCATGTGAATATTTATTGAGCTTTACTGAGTTTTCACATGGATTTATATTAAGCTGTCTGTAAGTGAGCTCATTAACACCATGGCGGGTTGCAGAAATGGCAGAGTCCCTGAGGTTTAAATATGTGCTTGGGTTTTGATGGAGGTGAGGACTGTCAATGGAGCTATGCTTAACGGCTCTTCTTTATTTCAATTTATAATGCAGCTGATGAAGCACCAACATTCTTGTCTTGATAGATAATGTCACTGCTCGGTCACTGGGTCATTTGACAAGACTGGGGTTAGAATTTGACTGCCACATATTGAAAGGGTTGTAACCTTTTCCTCCTCTGTCTGCCCATGGTGGTTTTCTGTTTTGGTTGTTGTTTGCTTGTTTCTTTTTTAACAATATACATTTTTCTGAATATAGTGAGTAAAACTACCTAAAAGTAAGAGAGATTTGCCTCAGTTGTGTCACTTGAGAGTATTCATTGCAAAGGAACTCTCACTGTGCAGTGAGGAGAGCCATTATTTCCTAGTCGATAGGCCACCTTAATGAGTGCCTTTGATCTTGCTTGTAATGATTCCCACTCATGCACCTTAAGCCGAATACATCTGCTTTGTTTGCATGTATCTCACAACTCCAATGTACTTTTCCAAGAAGCATCATTATAAATATATATGGCTTTTGGCATGAGGCAGGCCCTGTCTTGTCATCTTTAATCTTTATATCCTAACCAGTTATTTAAACCAGTAAACATTATACATTAACATATCCTGGCTGCCTAAGGGACACTGTAGAGAGAGTGTTCTTCTTTTGACAACTTTTTTTCCAAGCAGAACTGTTGTGTATCTGTCAACAATGAGAGAAAGCATTTCTTTTGGGACACAAAGCACCCAGCCTGTACCTTAGCAGATCTCTGGGGACAGGGAAGGAATAGTGTTTGGTGATGATAACACTGAACCTCAAATTTTGACTTAAGTGGATAATTTCTTAGGGAGTTTAATTCTCAGCTATCAATACAAGTCCTTTCCTTTCTCTGTCCTACTATTGATACACCCGGCAGTCTCCCTCCTCTGGGAAAACAGCAGTTTCTGGTAGTATTTGCTCAATGTTGTGATTAGTTTTTAAATTTATTTTATATCTCTAAGAAGCAATAGAAGTAGCTTTTGGAGCAGACTCTAAATGGCTGTTTTCTATGTGTATCAAGGCACTTCATAGTGGCAAAACCTAAAGCTATGTTCTTGAGCAGGACTTTGTTCATTGACAACTTTATACCTCACAACGTGTTCTCATTTTTAAGATGGCCATAGTTTTGAGACACACGATAGATCCATTTGTTTTCCATTACATATGTTTATTTATCTAAAGAATTTAGCAAAGGCTTACAAAATGTGGTATTTTATTTTAGCTCAGTGAACTGATTTTGTGAAAGAGGAAGATGACATTATATTGGATCCAGCCAGAGATCAAGTAAATTGGTGTTTTAAGAATAATATAATCCTTTAGAAATTAGAAGTATTAGAAAGCCACATGTTGCTTATTACAGGAAAAAGATGTTTGGAAGTAGCTTGAATAGTGTAAAATAAATACAAAAATCCTTACTGGTGGAATTTTATTCTTTGAAATATAATATTAGACATGTATAAAATCACATTATTCTGTAGCACAGTCATCAAATATTTATTTTATCATGCTTTTTACCCACATTCTTAATTTTGCAAACTCTCTTAGCACTGACTTGGAGATCTATATAATGTTAGCATAGAATTTAAAGACAATACCCATTAATTAACTAGGAAACTTAGGGCTTACAATTCCTCAACCTTGAAAGATAGTCTGATCTGCCATTGTTAATTTTTTTAATCATTTCACTTGCTTGGTCTGATTTTTTTTTGAGCAAATAAATCATATGTAAAAATTTAAAGTCTACTTCAAAGTGAAAGCTATTTTCCTTTATTTAAAATCTCTGTTCAGGAAGTTATCTCCCGTACTAATGAGTTCTAGGATCAGAAGGAAGAAAAAGAAAACCTCCCCTACCACTGGACTTGGGGAGGGGCATGTGTGCAGAAGGGGGAGAAAAGGAGGGTTTGGGAGGGGAAAAAGGAGGGAACTAGAGGGGGGATACAAAGTAAATAAAGTGTAATTAAAAATAAAATAAAATTAAAATTAAAAAGTAAAAATAAAATCTCTGGCTATCTGGCTAGTTATGTACCAAAACAAGGGACGGAACACAGTACTGGACATAGTTTGTGACAGAAGTAGAGAGAGTTTAATTAGATGCCTATATTAAATTTTATTCTTAAAATCAATTGAAACATCTTTTAAAAACATGATTAACTAAGAGACACACATACATCAACAATGATATATGGTAGGGCATTTGAAAATATCTATTGCTAATTGAAGTTGAAATCTAGACTAGTAGGTGTTAGAATACAGAGTCCTGATACTGTGTTTTAAAAGCAAAAGCTGAAGAAAATCAGTTTTGAGGGGTTTGCTGGTGCCATCCCTCTAAACCTGTCATGGCACTTTCCTCGCTGTTAAGTACCTCTAAAATCTTTAGGAAAAAGACTTCAGCTGACAATAACAATATTGTTGTGTAATGAAGATGTGCCAGGATTATTTCCCTATGGAGTGTGTCATTGCTGAGATTCAATGTAAAATCAGATTTAATTTGCTTTTATTGAGTTGTAATTTTATACACAATGATATATGAAATTTACTTTCATGCAGTATAGTGGATGTTTTTACATTTTCATAGGCTTGTATGATATGTGATGGGAAAAACCTTCAACCCACATTCTCCATCTGTAGATCCCTTGTGTTTCAGCAATTGCCACAGCAGCCTCATACAGAGCAAGTAAAATAGCTGTTCTATCTGGGTGTGGTGGCACGTGGCTTTATTCCCAGCACTAAGGAGGCAGAGGCAGGCAGATATTTGATTTCAAGTCCAGCCTGGTCTATAAGCCAGTTCCCAGATAGCCAAGACACACAAGAAAACCCTGTATCAAAACAACAACAACAACAACACAAAACAAAACTTAAATTCAAACAGAAAAAGACAAATCAACAACAACAAATAGCTATTTCAGACTAGCAGTACTCTCCTATAAAACTCTTTAAATTATTATTTTTATTTGAACCACTAACTCTAATTTTTACCGTTGATAGTCTTCTGAATGTGAGTTCATATGCTACACCATAGTTGAAGGGCCACAACCTTAGGACTGACTATCACCCTGCCTCTCCCCAGCTTCCTTCCCTCCCTCCACAAAATGACTGGGCATGGGGTTTAAAAGCCTGTTTCCTCAGTCCTTGGTGAAACAGAATGAAAAATAAAAGCAGGCTTCTTTCTAATTGATTGCTTCAGAATATTGCTTCAAAAACCTTATGTAAGTAAGTCCAGAAGACGAAAGCTCTCAGTAAATAATAAAGTCAAGCTTTGTGTCAAGCCACATTTCGGAATTGGCTATTAAGGAGTAGCAGGAGTGGCCAGGTGTGATGGTGTTTTTGTATACTCCCAGAACTTGGGACAAGGAAATAGGATGGCCAGGAGCTCAATGTCACCCTTCTTACTTTGTGAGCAACCAATTCCTACAAATTAGACAATACCTGTGTTACCTTACAGTTCTATACAGTGGCAGCTTGAACTGGATTTCCCAGGCTAAAATGAACACATAGGCAGCGTAGGTCCCCTCTGGGGATCTTGAAGAGAATTTTTTTTCTTTATTTTTCTCTTTTGTCTCTTTTCTCATCTCCAAAAACATCAGCATAGTGTCTTCTACCCTACTCTTGTCCTTCCTCCCTTTCATAAGAAACCTGGTCTTAAATTGGATGCACTGGGTACTATGGGATACCCTTTCAGGACTTCTTATAAAAGGAGAATAAACATGCCTATGTCAGAAACCCAAGTCCTTCTGATTTCTTCAGTTCTGGTTCTTTGACTTGTTCTGTGCATATTCATATTCAAGTGACAACTATCATAAATGAACTGTTAAATTACAGATCCGGAAACCATTTGCCTTTGTGCAATAGTTTCGTTGGATAGCTATCATGTTTGCATTTATGCTACTTCAGTTACTTTAAGAGTACAGCTGTCTATGGAAACAAAACAAAGATCTATTTACATGAATTTTGTTGAACAAGCCTTCAAGGGGATATAGAGTGCATTTTCATATGTACTGGAGACAAGAACACGTGCAGATTTTGGAGCTTGCATGTAGAGTTTTGATTCTAAAGTACGCCACCTACAATGTGCAAAAAAAAAAAAAAAAAAAAAAAATCAAATGTTTAGATCCTACTTTAGTCCTACCCGGATAATCAGAGCGGCAGCACTCTGTGTTTTTGTAAGCCTCCCCGGAGTTCCTAAGTAATGCTAAACCTTGAGAGATCCAGCCTAGAGAAAAGAAAACTAAAATTTTGTAGCACGAACTTGCAGAAGCCCTCACTTTTGCTTAGATCACTTCTAAGAGCGCAGACTATAAACAGGAGAAGTGGGCATCATAAAAGAGAAAGAGGTTCCGGTAGACACAAGAGCCTGCCTATCTGCAGAGGCCAAAGACCCACTCAATACAGTTCTTGGTAGCCAAAGGGCTGCTATTTAGTGGACCCAAATAGCTGGGTAGGTGAATACGTAGGTAGGAATTAAAGACTTTTAAAAATCACCTTTAAATAACTTCATTGATTTGCTACCTCTCCTGCAAAGAGTGGCTTGCTGAACTCTTGCTGATGTCAGAGGAGGAAGAACTCAAATCTGAAAGGTTCAATACAGGAAGGAGAGCTTTATCTCATTGTCAAAGACCTCCCATCATGCTGGCAGCCCCTGTTAACACAGAGGGACTTTGGTTTCAGATGTTTTCTGTATGGTTCTTTCTGATGTGAGACCAGAAGCGGATAATGTGTTTCTGGCATCTTGAGGTGACACACTTCTTTACACTTCATTCCTAAGGAATAGTGGTTTTGCCAGGACCATGTTGGAGTTCTCTGAACCAGGCAGAGATAAGGTATTGTGTTCTTAGTCCCATAAGGCTTCAAGAATTTCTTGAAGTATTTTCTTGCCAGCCATTCTGTTCTGATTTCTTTGTAGCAATCTTTGGTGTTTGTTTGCCTTTAGTTAAGTGTTCTGTAAGCTAGATTACAGGATTTAAGGATAAAGTTTTTCCAATATTTTCCCCTGTATTCTATTATAACTTCTGTGACTCGCAGTAAACTATAAAATCGATTTTGAGATCTTGATGTTAAATAAATTTCAAACTTCCAAATGTCCCAACTTTTCATTGTTTTTGTCTGACATTTAAGTTACTTGCTTTCTAAATTTTTTTCCAAATAAGATTTAAAAAAATCATTCAATCATTCCCTCTATTGCATTTTTATTATTGCCTGAAAGGCCTTCTCTAAGAGATGTATTTCTTTTTTTTTTTTAGTGGAGTTTTCAATTGTTAGATTTCAAGGTGGATTTCTTAGACTTCTAGAGTTTATAGGAGTAAGTTTTGAATTGTTTAAATGGTTTGTTTGTTTGCATTATTCTCTAGCAGGGGCCTGTCTTCAGAGGGACTCAGTTGTACTGTATTGTGGAGGAAGCATTCTGGGTCAGCTCTTAGTTGGATCTCACTCCTGCTGTTTCTTTTCATTGCACAAACTTTATGAGTAAGAGCAGTCTTACGTGCTGATAGTAAAACAAAACTGTCCACACGTGTGTACAGCAGGTGTGTTCATTTCTCATCTGGACAGCTGAAACTCAGCTGTTATTATTGCTTCAGAATGCGGCGGCTCTAAGGTCTCCAAAACCATTCCTTCCTTACAGAACTCAACATGGTTTTGACTTCTGAAAGAAAAGGGGGGAAAAAAAGGCATACCCAGTGGGATTTTCCCCAATGAAACCATTTCTGTCATGAACGTGAGCTGCTTTAGAGGGAGTAAATGATGGTAAGTAGAAACTAAATGCAGGACAAGAAACAGAGAGAAACCTGAAGTGACAAATAGCACATTGAGACAAGCAATTCTATTAACGTTATTGTCGCCCTTTCTCTCCTTAGCTTCATTAAAAGATAGAAAGCTACACAAAGTAATTACAGCAAAGCTGGGGCCTGTAACATGTATGCAAGTGATACATAAAGCAAGAAAGTATTAAAGGGGGCAGGATAATAGAGCTGTAGAGATAAAGGTTTCATATGTTACTGAAATTAACTTGGTATAAAAGTAAAATTGAATTAAAAATATTAGTCAAGTGAAAATAATGGAAATATATGTAGTTAAAACATTTATTTTGTCCATGCATTATCTGTGGATGGACATGCTGATTGCATGATCTGGCTCCTGTGAACAATGCTTCAATAACATTGAGAAATTTTCTTATATACTTATTTTATAGTCTTTAGCATATACCCTGCAGTGGGTTTGCTGCATTGCATTTGTCTTTGTTAACTTTTTCTTGTCAACTTGATACAAGTTGGAGTCACCTGGAATGTAGGACCCTCAGCTGAGGAATTATATTGATTGGCTTGTCCTGTGCTCATGTCTGTGGGGCATTGTCTTTGTTGCTGATGGATGTAGAAGGGTTTGTAATGAGCATAAGAGGTGATACATTTGCTAATCACCAGGACTTTACCTTCCTAAGATGGTGACATGCATGTACTTCAAAACCTGCTGCTCTTGATAGAAAAATAGATTGTGTTCTGACAGTTAAAATATTTCAACTTTCATATTTGTGGAAGTCTGTAATCCCAGCTCTTAAGAAGCAAGCAAAGCTGCCATGGGCTACATCTGAGCAAGGGTTCTAGGTTATATCATGAATGGACCTTGGTTGGAGTATCAGTCTCAGAAAAGACCCCTGTGCCCATATATTTTGGTTCTGTTGCTGTCCTTGTGGAGCTCCTGTCCTCTGCAGGTCTTACTAACTCCCCCTTCTTTCATATGATTCCCTACACTCTGCCCAAAGTTTGGTTATGAGTCTCAGCATCTGCTGTGATACACTGCTAGGTAGTCTTTCAGCGGCCCTCTGTGGTAGGCTCCTGTTCTGATCTCTTGTTTTCTCCTTCTTCTAATGTCCATCCTTTTTGTCTTTGTAAGTAAGGATTGATCATCAGTTTCCAAGTGGGTTCCCTAGTAAGGGAAACAGGAACTGTCTCTGACATGAACTCAGTGGCTGGCTCTTTGACCCCGCCCCCCACTCCAATGGAGGAACAGCCAGGCCACAGAGGAGGACATTGCAGCTAGTCCTGATGGGACCTGATAAGCTAGGGTCAGATGTAAGGGGAGAAGGACCTCCCCTGTCAGTGGACATAGAGAGGGGCAGGGAGAAGATAAGGGAAGAGGGTGGGATTGGGAGGGAATGAAGGAGGGGGCTACAGATGGGGTACAAAGCAAATAAAATGCAATTAATGTAAAAAAATTAAAAATTTAATTAAAAAAACAAACATGAAAAAAAAAAAGAAGCAAGCAAAGGAGAATCAGTACAAGGCTTTCCTTGATTATATAGAGAGTTTGAGGTCCTGGGATTCTACAGAACTTTCTCCAAAAATGTAGTTTAATCTTTAAACATAATTGGAATATGTACACATCACCCATATATTATAAAATGATAAAGCCACTTTGGAAATTAATTTGGCCTAACCATTTTACTTATATCAGCATAAGAACTGTACACTAATGATCATGGAAACATTATCACTAATTGCTAAATAACATTCAAATGTCTATCAACTCATTAATAAATAATAAAATGTAGCATGTTTCTATTGTATAGTATTATTTGGCAATGAAGGAAAGAAATATTGATACATGCTACAAGATGGATGACCTTCAAAATATGCTAACTGAAAGGAGCTAGGCAGAATTAGATACATTGTATAATTCCATTTATATGAAAAAATCCACAGCAGACATCTATGTAAAGAAACAAAGTTGATTAATGGCTTCTAGAGAGGAGAAAGAATAGTATAGGAAGTGGTGTTTGGGAGTAGGGATTTCTTTGTACAATGAGTAAAATATTCCAAACACTATTGTTTTGATAGTTTTACGACTCCAGGAAGCTATCAAAAACCTTAGAGCTAAATACTTGAAAAGGGGTTATGTGCATGCATGGAATATAACTGATGCCTTCATAATTTTTTTTTTTAATTCACTACAAATACTGATTCATAGGTTTTAGAAAAAATCAGTTTGAGGGTTTGGAGAGATGGCTCAGAGGTTAAAAGCACTGGCTGTTCTCCCGAAGGTCCTGGTTTTATTTCCAGCAACCTCATGGGGATAGAAGCGGGGGCGGTCATAACCGCCAATATCTGTTGGCCTCTTCTGGCTTACCGGCATGTATGGGGGCAGAATACTGTATCAAAAAAAAAATCTTTAAAAAAATCAGTTTGAGTATGGACGTTGAACATTTCTTTAAGTGTTTCTCTGCCATTCGATATTCCTCTATTGAGAATTCTCTGTTTAGCTCTGTACCCCGTTTTTTAATTGGATTGCTGGATTTGTTACTGTTTAACTTTTTGAGTTCTTTATATATTTTGGATATTAGTCCTCTGTCAGATATAGGGTTGGTGAAGATCCTTTCCTAGTCGGTAGGCTGTTGTTTTGTTCTGATGACAGTGTTCTTTGCTTTACAGAAGCTTTTCAGTTTCATTAGGTCCCCTGTATTGATTGTTGTTCTTAGAGTCTGTGCTGTTGGTGTTCTGCTCAGGAAGTTGTCTCCTGTGCCAATGAGTTCAAGGCTCTTCCTCACTTTTTCTTCTAATAGGTTTAGTGTCTAACAGATTTTGTATTGAGGTCTTTGATCCATTTGGACTTTAGTTTTGTGCAGGGTGATAAGTATATATCTATTTGCATTTTTCTTCATGTAGACATCCTGTTAGAACAGCACCATTTGTTGAAGATGCTATCTTTTTTCCATTGTATGGTTTTGGCATCTTTGATAAAAATTAGGTGTCCATAAGTGTGTGGGTTTATTTCAGTGTCTTCTATTTGATTCCATTGATCCACAATTCTGTTTCTATGCCAGTATCATGTAGTTTTTACTATTTTTGCTTCATAGTACTGCTTGAGATCAGGGATGGAGATACCTCCAGAAGATGTTTTATTTTAGAGGATTGTTTTACCAACTCTAGGTTTCTTGTTATTCCATATGAAGTTGAGAATTTTTCTTTCAAGGTCTGTAAAGAATTGTGTTGGTAATACTCATTAGTGAAATGCAAATCAAAATGACCCTGAGATTTCACCTTACACACATCAGAATGGCTAGGATCAAAAACTCAAGTGATAACACATGCTGGAGAGGATGTGGAGAAAGGGGAACCCTCCTCCATTGCAGGTGGGAATATAAACTTTTACAGTCACTTTGGAAATCAATCTGGCGCTTTCTCAGACAATTAGGAATAGTGCTACCTCAAGATCCAGCTATACTACTCCTAGGCATATATCCAAAATATGCTCATGTATACAACAAGGACATTTGCTCAACCATGTTTGTAGCAGCTTTATTTGTAATAGACAGAAGCTCAAAACAACCTAGATGTCCCTCAGTTAAGGAATGGATACAGAAATTTTGTTATATTTACATAATGGAATATTACTCAGCAATTGAAAACAAGGAAATTGAAAGACACAGAGTATATACTCAATCATTGGTGGATATTAGACACACAATATAGGATAAACATACTAAAATTTGTACACCTAAAGAAGCCAATCAAGAAGGACTTCGGCTGAGATGCTCAATCCTCATTCAGAAAGGCAAAGAGGATGGACATCAGAAGAAGAAGAAAACAGGGAATAGGACAGGAACCTACCACAGAGGGCCTCTGAAAGACTCTACCCTGCAGGCTATCAAAGCAGATGCTGAGACTTATAGCCAAACTGGGCAGAGTACAGGGAATCTTGGGAAAGAAATAGCAAATAGTAAGACCTGGAGAAGACAGGAGTTCCACAAGGAGAGCAACAGAACCAAAAAATCTGGGGCTCAAGGGTATTTTGTGAGACTGATACTCCAACCAAGGACCATTCATGGAGATAACCCAGAACCCCTGCACAGATGTAGCCCATGGCAGTTCAGTGTCCAAATGGGTTCCATAGTAATGGGAATAGGGACTGTCTCTGACATGAACTGATTGGCCTGTTCTTTAATCTTCTCCCCCTAGGGGGGAGCAGCCTTACCAGTCCACAGAGGAAGACAATGCAGCCACTCCTGATGAGACCAGATAGAGTAGAATCAGATGGAAGGGGAAGAAGACCTCCCCTATCAGTGGTCTGGGGGAAGGGCATGGGTGGAGAAAAGGGAAGGTGGGTGAGATTGAGAGGGGAGGAGGAAGGGAGCTACAGGTAGGATACAAAGTGAATAAAATGTAATTAATAAAAATAAAAATAAAATAAAAATGAAAGAATTGCTCAAAAATTCAGTTTGAATGAATATCATTAACCATCAGCACTTTTATCTCTTCAGGCTTGCTAGGAAGTAACTGAATAGGGAGGAATGCAAACAGGAAGTTTCACTGGTGAAAGCAGGAAACTTCATAAAAAGAGACTGTTTCCTTAACGTGTCCTACATCTCTATTGCAAGCACTGAGGGTCTCATTACTTTGTATTTTTTTTGCCACGTTTAAGGAAACATACTAACACATACACACATACATTCGGACACGTATTTACATAATACATGCATACTACATATTACACACAGACACACACACCAGTAATAATTTTTGTAAAGTTTATGAAGTATATAGAAAATTATAAAAATGAAAATGAGCTCGAATGGCAGGATCCAGAATCAAACTTTCTGAGTTTATTGATACAGTTGTCTCTATATTTTGCTCCATGTGTCTGTGAGTATGCTTCATTTTCAACATAATTTCTGTGACCCTATGGGTAAGGGTTCACCCTATCCTGGAAATGTGATGTTTTCATCTGAGTAATTCTCTATTGTAATTGTCTTCAGCCACAGTTAAATAACTTTCTAAATATTTACTCTTGAGTTTCATAATTTATTTAATATTCTCTATTGAACATGAAAAATGTATTCAAGTTTTCTTAGTCCAAAAAAGTGCTTTATACACAAACTCATTGGAATTTGACTATTTACTTAGAACAAACCCCTACAGTATATGAACTCCTTTTTTGTGTGTACTAGATCCTTTACTCTTTCTTCTCTTTTAATTTATTTTTATTTTTATATTTATTTATTATTATCTACTCACTTTGTATCTCCCCTGCAGCCCTCTTGCTCATCTCCTCTCAGTCCCCACTTGCTCCTTCTTCTCCCCCTATGCCCTTTCCCTGGTCCCATGATAGGGAAGGTCCTCCTCCCCTTCCATCTGACTCTAGCCTATCAGGTCTCATCAGGACTGGCTGCATCATCTTCCTCTGTGGTCTGGCAAGGCTGCACCTCCCAGGGGAAGGTGATCAAAGGGCCAGCCACTGAGCTCCTGTCAGAGATACCCCCTGTATCCCTTCCTAGGGAACCCACTTAGAAACTGAGCAGCCAATGGCCTTCCTTTGAACAGGGGTTCTAGGTTTTCTCCATGCATGGTCCTTGGTTGGAATATCAGTCTCTGCAGGGCCAACTGGGCCCAGGTATTTGCCTCTGTTGTTCTCCTTGTGGACTAACCCTCTGAAACTATAAACAAAGCCACAATTAAATTCTTGATTATATAAATGTTGCTTTGGTCATGGTATTACTTTCTAGAAATTGAACAGTGAGTAATATATGTATATAGACAGAAGGAGTCATCCCAAAAGTTGCCTTTTTTTTAAACTAATAAAGTATCTATAATGAAGGTATAATGGTAATAAAAAGAATGAGCTATTGAAAATATGAATTTGGAAGCTGGCTCTACAACATATATATAGACTATTAAATATCAGGATTCCAAAGAAGCAAAGCCAACAGGTTATAATGTGTGAATATATTAAAAAATGGGTGTATGCAGACAAGGAAGATGGGGATAAGACTTTAAAGAGACACATTTCGCATGATGGATTTAAAAGTCATGAGGCTGACATACTGCCCACTGTACTAAGGATGCAAGTAGCATGATAAATATAAAGAATTACTGATGAATCCAAGATCTGGTAGGCTGGAGACCTAGAGAAGAACGATGATGAGTCATTCCTAAGTCAATCTTTGCGTAGCATTTCTTGTTTACCGGAAATGGCAGGCCTTACAGACCTTCAAAATTAGCGGATGAACCCTGTACATGTCATGGAGGGACAAGCTCCTGCATTTTCAACGTTCATTGATTTATGTGTTATTCTTACTCAAACAGGCACTTTTACATATGTTTCCAGGATAACATTTGGCCATATGTCCAGCAATGTGGCACAGTCAAATTGACATCTAATGAGCTATCCTTCTAAACATGTATTTTACATGCACTCTCTTCCTGGGCTGTCTTATTTACTTATATTCATGTGTTTGTGTGGGAAGACACATGCCACCACTTGCATTCAGATGGGAAAGGGCAACCCCTGGAACTTGATTCTCTCCTTTGAACATGTGAGTCCCAGGGATCAAGCGCAGATTGTCAGGCATGATGGCAACAAACACTTGCTAAGACACCTTGCTGACCCAACTTTGATTTTCAAATCAGAAATTAGAGTAATAAGATAACTTCCTTAAAATGTTTAGGGGATGTAAGATACATAAAAGATCTCCAATTTAGAGAAAACAGTCAGAAATCGTCAGGCATTACATTCTTATCTCACATTACCATAACTAAAATTTATTATTATTATTATTATTATTATTATTATTATTGTTTGGAAAACTTTGATAATTTTTTAAAATAAAATGCCTCACTACTTTTTCAAATATAATTTATATTAATTCAGAATTTCATGCATGCTTGTATTCTGGGTTATTTGATCACTGTCTATTGTTTTTCCTAGCTCCTTTCTGATCCACTTTCACATTCCCACATCTCTCAACTTTATGTCCTCTTTGATTTTTTCCTTTAATAGCCCACCCAGTTGAATTTGTGCTGCCCATACACTCATGAGGGTTTGGGCCATCCACTGGATCTTGAATGACCTACAGGGGCAACACAAGGAATACTGACTCTTTCTTTCCAGAGCCATCATTAGTTCTTTAGCTAGGATCTGGGGGCTCTGGAGAACCCCCTCATTGTAGAATGTTGTTTCATCAGTCAGATTTTCTCTTGTATATCTTTTGCAATGTTTTCTATTTCTTTATTCTTCGTTTATAAAGACAAATGTTTGAAATGTAAATGTATTAGGTATGTGCTTATTTAATTTTTAAAAAGTTTATTAGCTGGTTGGAGGGGCAAGATGGCAGTGCCGGGAGGACTCTCATTCTGAGCAGCAGCAGCAGGATCAGCACAGTGACCAGCAATCAGAACTCACGGCCAAAAAACACAGTCATTGTGTTTCCCAGGTGAGAGGATACCCCACGGTGGGGGAGTCAATCAGATTTTAACTCACCCGGCTAAACCTTGGAAGAGATCCCGATTCCCAGACACTTGGCTGCCGGCTGCCAGCCCCAGCCCCAGCCCAGAGCCACAAGCCAGTGTCTCTGGTCATGGTCCCAGACTGAACCGTGCTCACCACAACATCAGAGACTGGAATTTTCAGTCGAAAGATAATCCCACGGTACAGGAAAGGATTGGGACTGATCTTAGGTCACCCAGACATCCCCTGGAAAAGACTCAGGTTCCATGGGCACCCCAGGAGCCAGCCCGGAGCCAGAGCTACACAAAGCCCTGCCTTCCTGCATGCCTGATTTGCCACCTGAGATAGAACTGTGGGCACCAGGGCACCAGTGAATGAGTTTCACTGTCCGGTGCAAACATACAGGGAGGGAAACGGCTGGTCTGATCTCAGAGCACTCAGCTGACACCCGCAGCCTGAAAAGGTCCCCGGAAAATTACCCAGCTTAGGGAGGCACCCAGGCTCCCAAAGGCCGGAAAGGCAGACACAGGCAGTTTCTGTGCACCAGACAGCTGGCAGAGACTGAGCCACCATCACTCAGCTGTGCTCCAGACACAGGCACAAACAGTTGCTGCGTGCCTGATGTTCAACTGGGTCACAGCAGCTGATCTTTAAATTTACAACAAAAAACCCAGAAAGAGGGCAGCTGCCCTCAGGACTTCCCTGGGTGAGAGGAGAACCCTCTCGACTAACAAAGACCACAGTTACCACTCAGGTCTATATCCCTGAGGTGAGCAGCAGCAACTCCTGAAAAAACGCCAGCCATCCAGGGACTATACCCAAAAAGCTGAGAAGACATCCTTCAGGAAAAACCAGCTTTCTGCAAAGGGGATTCTCTCCACCACAGGATCCCCAGAAACCACCAGAAAATAACCCCAAACACCTAAGATAGCATAATGGGTAGAGGCCAGCGTAAAAGCTCAAGCAACAAAAGACAGAGCAATATGGCATCTCCAGAACCTAGTTACCCAGGGGCAAGTAGCCCTGGACACCCCAGCATCACTGAAATCCAAGAAGATGACCTAACAACTATGCTCATGAAGATGATAACAGAGGAAATAAATAAGATACGTAAAGACATAGAGGATGATAAACTCAAACAGAATATTGCCATTCATAAAGAAATAGAGGAAGCTGCAGCCAAACAGTTTATGGTCTTTAGAAAGGAAATGCTTAAAGCACTGAATGAAATAAAAGAAACAGAGTTGAAGGAACTAAAAGAAAAACAGGAAAGTACAATCAGACAGGTGAAGGAAGTAAACAAAACAACTCAAGACCTGAAGATAGAATAGGAAAAATTAAAGAAAACACAAATGTAGGAAATAATGGAAAGGAAGAATCTAGGGAAGAAAACAGGAACTACAGAGGTAAGCATAACCAATAGACTACAAGAGATGGAAGAAAGAATCTCAGGTGTAGAAGATACAATGGAAGAAATCGATGTATCTGTCAAAGAAAATGTTAAATCCGAAAAATTCCTGACACAGACCGTCCAAGAAATGCAAGACAATATGAAAAGACAAAACCTAAGAATAATAGGTATAGAGGAAAAAGAAGACTCCCTTCTCCAAGGCCCAGAAAATATTTTCAACAAAATCATTGAAGAAAATTTCCCCAAGCTAAAGGAGAGGCCAATTAGAATACATGAGGCCTACAGAACACCCAACAAATTTGACCAGAAAAGAAAATCCTCCCGCCACATAATAATCAAAACAGTAAGTATACAGAACAAAGAAAAAATACTAAAAGCTGCAAGGGAAAAAGGCCAAGTAACATATAATGGCAAACCCATTAGAATCACACCTGACTTTTCAACAGAGACTATGAAAGAAAGAAGGGCCTGGATAGATATCATGCAGACCCTAAGAGAACACAGATGTCAGCCCAGGCTACTAGACCCCAAAAAACTCTCAGTCCTCATAGATGGAGAAAACAAGATATTCAATGACAAAAACAAATTTCAACAATACCTACAAACAAATCCAGCATTACAGAAGACACTAGAAGGGAAAATACAACCCAGGAAAACTAGCTACATTCAAGAAAACACAGGAAATAAATAACCTCACTTCAGTAAAACAAAAAGCAACCAAGCACACAACCTGATGACCACAGCCAACATCAAAATCAAGGGATCTAACAGCCACTGGTGATTAATCTCTTTCAACATCAATGGACTCAACTCTCCAATAAAAAGACACAGATTAACAGAATGGATACGTAAACTAAACCCAGCAATCTGTTGCATACAAGAAACACACCTAAGACACAAAGATAGACATTACCTGAGGGTAAAGGGTTGGAAGACGACTTTCCAAGCAAACGGACCCAAGAAGCAAGCAGGAGTAGCCATTCTAATATCTGATAAAATAGACTTTCAACCAAAATTAATCAAAAGAGATGGGGAAGGACACTTCATACTCATCAAGGGAAAATTCCACCAGGAAGACATCACAATCCTGAACATCTATGCCCCAAATACAAGGGCACCCACATTTGTGAAAGAAACATTGATAAAATTTAAAGCACATATAGATCCCCACACATTAATAGTGGGAGACTTCAACACCCCACTCTCAACAAAGGACAGGTCAACAAAACAGAAATTAAACAAAGAAACATTGTCTCTGACAGAGGTCATGAATCAAATGGACCTAACAGACATTTACAGAACTTTACACCCAAATACAAAAGAATTTACCTTCTTCTCAGCACCTCATGGAACCTTCTCCAAAATAGACCATATAGTGGGTCACAAAGCAAACCTCAACAGATACAAGAAGATTGAAATAATCCCTTGTATCTTGTCTGATCACCATGGAATAAAGCTGGACCTCAACAATAACAGAAATAGCAAAAAGCCTACACACACATGGAAACTGAACAACTTGTTACTAAATGACAGCTGGGTCAGGGAAGAAATAAAGAAAGAAATTAAAGTCTTTCTAGAAATCAATGAAAATGAAGACACAACATACCCAAACTTGTGGGACACAATGAAAGCAGTGCTAAGAGGAAAGTTCACAGCACTAAGTGCCTTCAAGAAGAAATTCAAGACAGCTCATTCAAGCACCTTAATGGCTCACTTTAAAACCCTAGAAAAACAAGAAGCAGACACACCAAGAAGGAGTAGACGGCTGGAAATAATCAAACTCAGGGCTGAAATCAATCAATTGGAAACAAATAAAACAATTCAAAGAATCAATGAAACCAAGAGCTGGTTCTTTGAGAAAATCAACAAGATAAACAAACCCTTAGCCAAGCTAACTAAAAGGCAGAGAGACACCACCCAAATCAACAAAATCAGAAATGAAAAGGGGGTTATAGCTACAGACACTGAGGAAATCCAAACAATCATTAGGACTTACTTCAAATTCTATATGCCACAAAATTTGAAAATCTACATGAAATGGACAATTTTCTTGATCGATTTGACTTACCAAAGCTGAATCAGGACCAGGTAAATCAACTAAATAGTTCTATATCCCCCAAAGAAATAGAAGCGGTCATCAAAGTTCTCCCATCCAAAAAAAGCCCAGGACCAGATGGCTTAAGCGCAGAATTCTACCAGACCTTCAAAAAAGAGCTAACACCAATTCTCTTCAAACTATTCCACAAAATAGAAACAGAAGGAATATTACCAAACTCATTCTATGAAACCACAGTCACCTTGGTACCTAAACCTCACAAAGACTCAACAAAGAAAGAGAATTTCCGGCCAATCTCCCTTATGAACATTGATGCAAAAATACTTAATAAAATACTTGCAAACTGAATCCATGAACACATCAAAGATATTATTCACTATGACCAAGTAGGCTTCATCCCAGGTATGCAGGGGTGGTTCAATATACGGAAATCCATCAATGTGATCCACCATATTAACAAACTGAAAGAAAAAAACCACATGATAATCTCCCTACATGCTGAAAAAGCATTTGACAAAATCCAACATCCATTCATGTTCAAAGTATTGGAGAGATCAGGGATACAAGGCACATATCTAAACATAGTAAAGGCGATATACAGCAAGCCTATAGCCAACATCAAACTGAATGGAGAGAAACTTAAAGCAACCCCACTAAAATCAGGGACAAGACAAGGCTGCCCACTCTCTCCATATCTCTTCAACATAGTGCTGGAAGTCCTTGCTAGAGGAATAAGACAGTTGAAGGAGATCAAGGGGATACAGATTGGAAAAGAAGTCAAATTATTACTATTTGCAGATGATATGATAGTATACATGAGTGACCCCCAAAACTCTACCAGGGAACTCCTACAGCTGATAAACACCTTCAGCAAAGTGGCTGGATATAAAATTAACTCAAAAAAATCAGTAGCATTCCTGTATACAAAAGGGCTGAGAAAAAAATTAGGGAAGCAACACTCTTCACAATAGCCACAAATGACAAAGTACCTTGGTGTAACCCTAACCAAGCAAGTCAAAGGCTTGTATGAAAAAATTTCAAGTCTCTGAAGAAAGAATTAGAAGAAGATATGAGAAGATGGAAAGATCTCCCATGCTCATGGCTTGGCAGGATTAACATAGTAAAAATGGCCATCTTACCAAAAGCAATCTACAGATTTAATGCAATTCCCATCAAATTGCCAACACAATTCTTTACAGACCTGGAAAGAAAAATTCTCAACTTCGTATGGAATAACAAGAAACCCAGAATTGCTAAAACAATACTCTACAATAAAAGATCTTCTGGAGGTATCTCCATCCCTGATCTTAAGCTGTACTATAGAGCAACAGTTATAAAAACTGCATGGTACTGGCATAGAAACAGAATGGTGGATCAATGGAACCGAACAGAAGACCCAGAAATAAACCCACACACTTATGGACACCTGATCTTTGACAAAGATACCAAAACCATACAATGGAAAAAAGATAGCATCTTCAATAAATGGTGCTGGTCTAACTGGATGTCTACATGTAGAAAAATGAAAATAGATCCATACATATCACCCTGCACAAAACTGAAGTCCAAGTGGATCAAAGACCTCAACATAAAACCTGACACATTAAATCGGCTAGAAAAAAAAGTGGGGAATACCCTAGAACTCATTGGCACAGGAGAAAACTTCCTGAACAGAACACCAACAGCACAGGCTGTAAGAGCAACAATCAATAAATGGGACCTCATGAAACTGAAAAGCTTCTGCAAAGCAAAGGAGACCATCACCAAAACAAAGCGACTGCCTAAAGATTGGGAAAGAATCTTCACCAACCCTTTATCTGACAGAGGACTCATATCCAGTATATATAAAGAACTAAAGAAGCTGAAAACCAGCAAACCAAGTAATCCACTTAAAAAATGGGGAACAGAGCTAAACATAGAACTCTCTGTAGAGTAATATCGAATGGCAGAGAAGCATTTAAAGAAATGCTCAACCTCATTAGCCATTAGGGAAATGCAAATCAAAACAGCCCTGAGATTTCACCTTACACCCATCAGAATGGTCAAGATGAAAAAACTCAAGTGACAACACATGCTGGAGAGGTTGTGGAGAAAGGGGAACCCTCCTCCACTGCTGGTGGGAATGTAAACTTGTACAACCATTCTGGAAATCAATCTGGCGCTTTCTCAGACAACTAGGAATAGCGCTTCCTCAAGATCCAGCCATACCACTCCTGGGCATATATCCAAAAGAGGCGCAAGTACACAAAAAGGATATTTGCTAAACCATGTTGTAGCCGCTTTATTTGTAATAGCCAGAAGCTGGAAACAGCCCAGATACCCCTCAACTGCAGAATGGATGCAGAAATTGTGGTACATCTATACAATGGAGTATTACTCAGCAATGAAAAATAAGGAAATCATGAAATTTGCACGTAAATGGTGGGACCTGGAAAGGATCATCCTGAGTGAGTTGTCCCAGAAGCAAAAAGACACACACAGTATATACCCACTCATATAAACATACAACATAGGATAAACCCACTAAAATTGGTACATCTAAACAAACTAAGCAAAAGAGAGGACCCTAACTAAAACGTTCAATCCCTATCCTGAAAGGGAAAGAGGATGGACATCAGAAGAAGAAGAAAACAGGAAACAACCTAGGAACCTGCTACAGAGGGCCTCTGAAAGCCAGAAGAAGAAAACAGGAAACAACCTAGGAACCTGCCACAGAGGGCCTCTGAAAGCCTCTGCCCTGCAGACTATCAAAGCAGATGCTGAACCTGATGGCCAACTGTTGGGCAGAGTGAATGGAATTTTATGTAAGGAGTGGGAAATAGCAAGAGCTGGAGAGGACAGAAACTCCACAAGGAGAGCAACAGAACAAGAAAATTTGAACACAGGGAACTTCGCAAAGACTCATACTCCAACCAAGGACTATTCATGGAGATAACCTAGAACCCCTGCACAGATATAGCCCATGGCAGTTTAGTGTCCAAGAGGGTTACATAGCGATGGGAAGTGGGACTGCTTCTGACATAAACTGATTGGCCTGCTCTTTGATCACCTCCCCCTGAGGGGGGAGCACCCTTACCAGGCCACAGAAGAAGACAATGCAGCCATTCCTGATGTAATCTGATAGACTAAGATCAGAAGGAAGGAGAGGAGGATGTGGGGAGGAGCATGCATGCAAAAGGGGAGGTAGGGTGGGAGCAGGAGGGGGAGGAGGGAGGGGCTTATGGGGGGATACAAAATGAATGAAGTGTAATTAATAATAATAATAATAATAATAATCCATTCAAAATCGTTTATTAGCTTTACTTTCTGATTGCAGTCTCCTCCTTCTTCCCCCTATTTCCCTCCCATAGTACTCAGAAATAGGAGCCATCCTCTCCTACCAACTGGTTAGTTTATCAAGTCTCATCAGGACTGCTTACATCCTCTTCCTCTGCGGCCTGGCAAGGTTGCCAGCCCAGAGGAAGTGATGGGAGATCATGCACCAAAGCCCATGTCAGAGACATCTCCTGGTCCCCTTCCTAAGGGACCCACATAGAAACTGAGCTGGTTACATCTGAGCAGGGGCTTAGGACCTCTCCATGTACCATCCTTGATTGATGTATCAGTTTCCAGGACCCTCTGGGCCCAGATTTGTTGGCTCTGCTGTTCTTCATGTGGAGCTCCTATTCCCTTTGTGTCCTTCTAGCTCTCCACTCCTCCATAAGAAATCCCTGTGCTTGGCCCAAAGTTTGGCTGTGGGCCTCAGAATCTTTAATCCTCTGCTGGGTGGAATTTTTCAGAAGACATCTATGGTAGGTGCCCTTCTTGCTTCTTCTCTTCAGCCACTTCCAGTACAGAGCTAAAAAGAGAATTCTCAACAGAGGAATCTTGAATGGTCAAAATACACTTAAAAGAAATGTTCAGTGTCATTAGATATCAGGGAAATGCAAATCAAAACAACTCTGAGATTCCATCTTACGCCTATAAGAATGGCTAAGATCAAAAACTCAAGTGACAACACATGCTGTAATATACTCAAAAGATGTTAACAATACAGCAAGACATTTGCTCAACTATGTTCATAGTGGCTTTATTTGTAATAGCCAGAAACTGGAAACAATCCAGATGTCCCTCAACCAAAGAATGGATAAAGAAACTGTGGTACATCTATACAATGGAATACTGTTCAGCTATTATAAACAAGTACATCATGAAACTTCCAAGCAAATGGATGGATCTGGAAAATATCATCTGGAGTAAGATAACACAGATCCAGAAAAACATGCATGATCTATACACTCATTCTTAAGTGGATATTAGGCATACAATACAGGGTAACCATACTACAGCCCACAGACCTAAAGAAGCTAAGTTACAAGGAGGACCCTAGAGAGCATGCTTAATTCTCATTCAGTAGGAAAAATAAAATAGACACCAGGGCGCTTATTTAATTTTTAGCGAGTACTTTTGAAATATATTTAATTATTATATAAATGTTCTATTCAATTATTATGTAAATGCACATAGAAACCATTATGGATATATATTTTTCCTTGTGAATCTTCTTGCTTTAAGTATTCTTTGTGGGAAACAGCAAGCTCTTAAGTTGTTTTGTGTTCTATGGTATGGATCGAATGTGTGGCCACGTCCTTAAGTTTGTGTTTTGGAGACCTCATATCCCATGTGTGAAGAGAAGAGGCATTTAGGAAGTGTCTGGCTGGTGTTTTGACTTTCCACCACATGTTACACAGAAACAAGGCATGGTCTTGGAAGTGACACACTTTATCAGACACGAAATCGGAAGACCTCAGCCTATAGACCTGTAACAAATAAATTTCTTTTTGTATAAGTTACCTATTTTAATATAAAAAAAAATAAGCAGTATGGAGGAAAGTCAGCAGATGTGAATCACATTTCCGTATTCTTTTCTCTTACCCATACAGACTTGAATAACTTTGAATTCATACTAAAATGAGTATGCCACAAGTTTCAGATAAAATGAAATGAATCATCATATCTTATTCAGAATCAAATAGGTTATGAATGTACTTTCATCTTCATCTAGTATGCCGGGGGTCAGTGTGGAACTTGCAGCTTACTTACAAGACTGCCATGTAAGTTCAAGGACTTGATCCTCCTGAGAAGGAAGATGCCCAATAGTGGAGTAGGAGTTGCATTTTTGAGGCTACACAGACAAAAACATAATACTCCCTTGCTTTGTGATCAGGGTCTTTCTAGGTACAGTAACAAAATCTTTGTGTGCTTAAAATTAATACACAGAATATGTAGAAGACTTTACTACAATTACAGCAGAAAATTTACAATCAGCTTTCTGTGGTTGGCAGAAACTGCAAGGAATGAGAGGCAGGGAAGGAATTAGGAGGAAGTCCAGATAGAAGATGTGGGAACTACTCTGTTCCATTAGGGATTCTTTACAGAGTTTTGTTGTTTAATCATGAGACTTTACTTTGATAATGTTCCTTTTATTTTTTTTTTTACAATTTATTCACTTTATATCCCAGTTATAGCCCCCTCCCTCATCTCCTCCTAATCTCACCTCTCTTTCTCTTTCCCCCCTCATCCCCTTCCCCTAGTCCACTGAAAAGGGGAGTGCTCTTTCCTTACCATCTGACCCTAGCCTATCAAGTCTCATCAGGATTGCCTGGAATCTCTTCCTTTGTGGCCTGGTAAGGTGGAGTCACCAGGAGGAAGTAATCAAAGAGCAAGCAACCAAGTTCATGTCAGATACAGCACCTGCTCCTCTTACTTGGGAAACCACATGGAGACTGAGCTGCCTATGGGCTACTACCTGAGCAGGGGGTGTAGGTCCTCTCCATGTGTGGTCTTTGTTTGGTGCGTCAGTATCTGTAGGCCCTTGGGCCCAGATATGTTGGCTTTGTTGGTCTCTTTGAAGAACTGTCCCCTCTGGGTCCTTCTATCCCCCTCTTCTTCCATAAGACTCCCTGCCCTCTGCCCAAAGTTTGCCCAAAGATGTGAGTCTCTGCATCTGCTTCAATCCTGTTGGCTGTTGGGTGGAGCCTTCCAGAGGACATTAATGGTCTCCCTGTTTCCTCTCTTTCACCACTTACTGTGTCGATCCTGTTTGCCATTTGGAATGAGAATTAAGCTTAATAATGCTCTTTAAATGAACTATAGTAGAAAAAAAAGTCCCTTGGCAAAGTAAATATGGACTTTGCACAATCAGCAGTTCTTTCTTGTTTTCTCCTTATTCAAGTCGAAGACTGTGCTTGTCTGTTTTTCCTCATTCTTTGCATCCATTTGACAGACTAACGTCCTTCAGAATGTAGTTGAAATCCACCCACTGTTCTCCTTGTGCAATGCTCCAAACTAAGTAAGCCTGCATGCCTCCCCACCTTACCAGTATCTACTCCACTTAGCTCTGCATACTGATCTTTTCTCCAGAACATGAGCTTGCAATCATTTCTACATCCCAGCTTTTTCTGCAAGTGCTACCTTTTTGCTTCTTCTGTGGGATGACATGTTCAGCTCTGTGACTTGGCTAACTTTTTATATCCTACCACTTTTTGAGTATGCTGACCATTTCTTGTTCTGCCACACTGTCTCGTTTATCTCTTTTACATTAGTGTATTCTGTGCTCAGCATTAGAACATAACCCTCCCCCCTTAGTGTACTAACTTCACCTGTCTTTGCTCTCTTCTGTCCAATTCTTCTTAAAGTATTAAAAATATGGAGAAGAAGAAGAAGAAGAAGAAGAAGAAGAAGAAGAAGAAGAAGAGGTAAAAGGAAAATTCCTACCCAAACTCCTTCTACAAAGCATGTATCACTCCAATACCCAAATCAGGTAAAGACACAAGGTAAGAAAACTACAGGTCAATATTTCTGATGAACATAAGTTCAAAATATTAGGGAAAATACTTGTAAACAGAATAAAGACATACATCAAAATAAACACCGTGGTCATGTTGCTTTTATCCAAGAAATACAATAATGATTCAATCTATGCATGACAATAAATAAAAACCCATATAAATAGATTTCAAGACAAAAATCACATGATATCTCAATATATGTGGAAAAAGCCTTTGACAAAACCCAACATGCCTTCATGATAAAAAGTCCTAGAAAATTTACAGCTGGAGGGAAATGTCTCAACACAATAAAAGCTATGTATGAACAAACCACAGTCAACATCATTCAAAATGGAAAAAGGCTTGAAACAATACTACTAAAGTCAAGAGTGAGACAGGGATGTCTCCTGTCCCCATTTCTTTTCAGCATTGTGCTTGTAGTACTAGCTGAACCCACAACCAAGAGAAGAAACTTAGAGGGATAGGAATATGAAAAGAATTCAAACTATCTCTATTTGCACATGATATAATAGGTATATATTAGAGAACCCTTTTTTGAGTTGTTGGTGGGGGCTGTCCAAGAGACTCCCCAAAATATGTATTCTATTGCTGTTGCCTTTGGTTACCTTTCATAAGTCCAATATAAATTCCTATTTATGACGACACGATAAATTTCAGAGGTCATAACTCCTAAGGAGTATGTTTTCTTTCATAACTCTTTGAGGAACATCCCTAAACATACCTTGTCTTTCAAGGTTGGCTTGACAGTCCTCTAAATTTTTGGATTTTATTTTGTGCTTTCAATTCCAGAGATATTCTCCAACTACCTTCCTACCTCAGCACCAGCAACTCCTGAAAGAATTTTATAATGCCTGTGTAAGCCAGTATAGATAACAGCATTGTGAGTCATCAAAAGTCTCCATCACTGAGCAAGTTGGATTGAACCCTTGTAGGAAGAAGCTGCTAATCTACGGATCTTTAATGGGAAATGTAAACCAAGAGTTCCTGGACACAGCAAAGCAAGCGCAGAGGAGAGGAGTGGGCAGGAAGGCCTCCATCACTGAAGGAGAAGCTGACGTAGGCTGGTAACATTGCCTACGCTATGTCAGATCATAGAAAGAAAGTTTTACTAAGACGTGGGAATACAGAAAATGTCCAGGGATTGGAGATAAATCAGACCAACCTTGTAGTTTACAGTCAGGGCTAGTTGACCGATAATATTAATTATTTAATGAAATTATTTCTCTAATCACTCCCTGGTACTGCATCTATCAACACAAGTACTGTACTCTTTTGAGGACAATCAATATTTAATAATATTGCCAGTTATTTATAATTTATTTCGTTTCATATCTGCAAACAGTTATTTCTGTTCTTATTTTTGTCAAGGCTATAACGATCTTTTTCTTCCCTAGTGATCTCTTCCTGCGCTTCTGGTTCTGCTGGGCTAATTTCTAGACTTTTTTTTCTCTTGTAGCCTCACTTATGTACTTTTTCCCTTTTTTTTCCATTCCTTTCCTGTCTTATAATATTAAGAACTTGGTATATAGCATTTGTGTGCAGGACTTATCTTTATATAGGGAGTGGAAGGAATTTTAAATAATGTTGTTAGAGAAAATGATGGACCTGGAGAAGGGCAGACTATTTCTCCCTTTGGGATATTTGCAACCTCACAAAATTTTATGTGGTTCTAATTGTTTCAAAGATTATCTTACTAGTTAAATGTGGTGCTTTTCTTTATCCATTGTTTCAGATTCCTCTAGTTCTGAAATCCCCCAATTCTTACCTAATGGTATTGTAGGCAAAAACCAAAATAAGAGCTTGATTATTATTAGTAACACTTAAAAATTACAGTGATTTAGCTTTTAAAGCATGTATTTCTTGTTCTGATTTGTAAAAGTAAAACCAACATTAATTTGGAATTACAATTTCCCCTTAATTTATTTTGACCTTGTATTTTAGAGGGCAAGGCCATCTAAAGAAGAACACGATGTTGGATTCTCTGAGAACACCTTTTGTTCTGCCCTGGTTCTATTATCGTTTGTCCTACTCTTTCCTATCAGGATACATCACACTTACAGTAAGAGGCTGGATGCTAAGGCAAGGCCAAGTGTGCTGCCTGCCAACTTCTGGAAAGCACCTCTTCTTTCTTTCCTCTACTTGTTTGAGCTAAATATGGTTGATGTCCAGTTTGAAGAAGTTCAGAGTGGGCTTTCTCATAAAGACACTTGCTCTTTTATGCATATTTAATCCATAATCCATATGTTGAGTTGGAACTGAATGATGATGTGTGAGTGTGTAAATAGGGAAATAGATAAAACAATACTATACGGTTCAGAGGTGGGAAAAAGCAAAAGGAGCTATTTATTATGCATTAAAGCTTCCACTTATGTCTGTATCATATTTAGTTAATCTAACAGCTACTGGAGGTCTGTGGGAATAAGTGCGGTGTAAGTTTAAGTCTGGCTGGCTTAAAGGTACAGAGAAGTGGGAGTAGGTTAGAAGGCAAGGAAGAGTGTTTGCTTTCCAATAGAAAACTCCTCTAAGTTTTGAAAAACATCACAGTTATTTGTTGCCTCTGTATACACTTGGGCACACATACCATGGAACATGTGTGGGAGTCAGAAGATAATTTGCAGACATTGATTCTCTTCTTTCACCATGTGTGAGCTGAGTATTGAACTCAGATCATCAGTATTGGCGGCAGGCATCTAAGCACTGAGGCATCTCACAAACTCCCTCAAATCTGTTATCGCTTTTCGGAGTAATTTTCTCCTATGTGGATTTTTTAAAGAATAGTTATATTTTTCTACTTAGATGGCTATGTCTTTTTTTTCTGTAGCATTTTAAAATCATGATAATATGAACATTTGGAGTACTCAAGGACATGGGTAGATTTTAGGAGATGGAAAGACTAATAAATATGTCTAATCATACCTGGCTTTCTGATAGTCTATGGTATTGGATGGTGTCTATGCAGGCCAATGTTTCAATGTTATCATTGTCAAAGGAATGCCTTCACTAAAATTAGTCAGAATCTTTTTCAGTGTCTCTTTGTAAGCCTATCTGTAGAGCAACAGAACTCTATGATGAAAACATGTTGAATGTTTATCCTTATCTCTGCCCTGGTCATTTGGTTGGAAGACAAATGCCTTTTCTGAACACCCATATCTAATGAAAAAATTATACCCTTGCCAATCTTCACTGGCTTATTATCTGTCCACTCTCCTTTTCTATTCTTCCAGGAAGACTTAAGCACTTACCAATCTTAATTATATCTTCCTCTCTGCTTCTCAGAGTCCTGTCTCCTCACTTGCTTTTCTGAACTCACAGCATGAAAGCCAGGCCACAAAAATAGAAATTTGAACCTTCTTATTTGGAAATGATCAAAGATTGTGAAGATAGCAGGCTTATAATATTTTTTGTCCTCAGCTCTTCTTCTTATACTATGGTTGTGTGATGTAATAAGAGAAATATATCTTGACTTTGACCAAATTTAGGAGCACAGTGCTCCTAAAATTCTTGGAGATTTTTTTTTCTTGACACATAATTAAAGAAGGCATTATTCATTGAGATGAAATTTGAGCAAACACTTGCAAGATAAGAATGATAAAATAATATGGGAACAGAAAGAATTGCATATGTATAAACTGATGCAAGGATGTGTATAATATATTTGAGGAAAATAGCAATGAAGCCAAAATACATTTTCTACAATATATACATATACCCTATATATTTAAAAGGAAAAAATAATATTTCCATCTTTTTTTTTAGGATATCTTTTTTTTCCTATTTCTTTTTTATTTTATTTTTTTTTTATCAGTTACATTTTTTTAACTCTGTATCCCAGCCGTGTCCCGATCCCTCATTCCCTCCCAGTCCCTCCCTCCCTCCCTCATCTCCACCATGCCCCTTTCCAAGTCCACTGATAGGGGGGACCTCCTCCCTATTCATCTGATCCTGTTTTATCAGGTATCTTCAGGACTGGCTGCAAAGCCCTCCTCTGTGGCCTAACAGGACTGCTCCTCCCTTCGGGGTTGGGGATACCAAAGAGTCAGTCATTGAGTTCCTGTTAGAAATAGTCCCTGTTCCCCTCACTTTGGGAAACCAATTGGTTACTGAGCTACCACAGGCTACATCTGAGTGGAGGTTCTAGGTTATATCCATACATGCTTGGAGGCACAACGAAGAGATCCCAGGACTTCCCAGAAAGCATTGGGACTAGCAACCTGATCTTGGAGATTTTGAGATATTTTTTAACATGCTAGTGAGATGATTGACGGTGTGTGTGTGTGTGTGTGTGTGTGTGTGTGTGTGTGTGGCGTGTGTGTGCACTCATGCTGTGAACAACTTTAGATAAAGAATGATTGCTAAGGGAATGACCATTTTAATTAGAGAGAATATTAGTTAGAATTCCCTAGAGGAATAGAACATACAGAATGAATATATATTAAAGAGTCATTTATTTGATTGGCTTATACAATACACCCTGTGTTGATCAAAGATGGCTTGCTTACACTGACAAATATGAGAACAAGTAGCTAGTGTGTCTATGAGAGTGGATTCCTCAGCAACCTAAACCTGGTGTTAAAGGTCTGGAGGATTTCAGAAAGCCACTACTCTTGATGTTAGAAGGCAGAGGGTTCTGACGTGAGCAGGAGAGCAGCAATCAGGGTAGTGGCACCAAAAAAAGAGTAGCCACAGCACACTCCTGTCCAGTGTAGAACTCACCAGCAAGATGCTAAGGCAAACAGGAAAAACTCATACTTCCTTCCTCAGACTTCTTTATTTCTGGAACTCAGGTGGAGAGAGCTGCCTACATATAGGTAGAGACTTCCCATTTCAAATAACCTAATCAAGAAAATCCTTCATGGGTTTGCCCAGAGACTTGTCTCACAGGTGATTCTAGATCTTGACAAACTAACAATCAATATTGAGCATCACAAAGAGTTAAAATTTTTTTTTTCTTACTGTCATCCTCTATAAGAGGAAAGAATGATTTAGGGTCACATAGACCAATGGATTAATGATGTATGAAGCCTCTATAAAACCTCCAAACAAAAAGGTTGAAAGAGCATCTGTGTTTCAGGGGATATGAAGAATGGTATTACCAGAGAGGGTGTGAACCTTTTCATACCTTGCCTGGAAATTTAACCACCCTACCACGTTCCTTTCAGAATGGCTTTTAACCTGTTTTTGGTGGGTCTGAATATAGTGACTCCATTTGTTTTTAAATGCCAGATGCATAACAGAAAACTGAAGAACTCTTTGTCATGAGGAATCTCCTTGAGAACACATGTGGGCTCAGAACTAAAATACTGAAAATGTAAGTTAAGCAAATCCCTTTTCCTACTGTTTAAAAATATAAGCCTTAGTTTTTGCACAGTTTTCTAGTCAGTATATTGTTGCTGTGACAAATGTATAAGAGAAACCACTTAGTGGAGGAATTATTTTGGATTATGATTTAGTTGTTGGAATCATTCACTTGGTGTCATTGCTTTAGGCCTAGGGTGAGGCTGAACATCATGGTTGAAGGCCATTGTAAAGTCCTGTGGTAGCCAGAACACATAGAGACAGGAAAAACTTGCCTCTGTAGGCTTTTCTTTTGCTTTTGTCCCATCAGGGATGGAGACACCCACCTTCAGAGAGGGTGCTTCTCCACTGGTTGCTGCCCTACATGTCAGTACACATACATAATACTGGAAAACACTCATAAAAGAAAATAAAAATCAATAAATCTAAAGATTTAAAGAAGCCTGAAATATTTAGTGTTCACTTTCCACTTCTTTTATTTTCTATTTTTTTTTCTGATATTTTCTAATACAAAGACTTATTTTTCTTTTCTTGCTGTATATCATCCTCCATTATTTAAAACATATATATCTTCATAGGGACACAAATGACCACCTCAAATCTACCTATGCTATCAATATATGCTTTTAAAGTACTTAAATGTGCATGTGTTTAATATTCCACACCCATTGTCACTCAAGTGCTTGAGAACTGTTTGTCTTATATATGAGAAGCATTAGGCCTTAGGAAATTTTCTCATCTTTCCATAGAAAGGACAGCATTGAGGTGTTTAACACAATGTCTTCCTGCCTTCTACCTGCATATATACATACATATATATATATATATATATGCATTATTACCTGCAAAAATAATATATTCAGTGTGGGCTTAATTGCTACGATTAGTTGGAAACATGGCTAATCACATTTATCTGAATGAGAGCTGCTAGCCTGGGAAAGTAGGAGTGGGTCTCTTGAGAAGCACCTCTCCCTGCTGTTTGGCTAACCTAATTTTCCCTTTTCTGGCTTTTAGAATTTAGAGAGACACTATAAATCTAAGAAATCTCAAGAATTCTCCAGTTCCATCACGGCATCTGCACAAAGATTAACACCTGCTTCTCTCTTTGGGGAAATCACAGGGATTGTCTCCCTCATGATTTGAAGTAGACATCATTTTGTTTTAAGAGAGCTGCATATTAGGAGCAAGCTGGATGGCTGTGCTCAGTCAGGAGTCTTAGTAATTGCATTTTAATCATCTTTCACAACATTTTCACAGCATCTCTGAGACATTTGCTGAAGGATGAGGATCATGAGATCGCTCTTTGAAATTATCAGGCTGAATCTTATATAAATAAACTTCGGGTTCCTACCCCTCTCCAAAGAAGCCTAATTATCCTACCAAACGTAAGAATTCACGGGCATTTTGTTCAAGTCTTCCTGGGCCTTGAGTTTCGTTCTTTCTGTTGATTGTGGTGAAGGAAAGGCCTTGAATTTTGTTCCTTTCTGATCCCACTTATTTCACTTGATGGCGATATGAAATTCATGACAGTGTGATCTCTAAGGCCAGGAGATGTTCTAGTAGAGGATGGAAAGAAGGGGTAGGTAGCCTTTGGAAAGAGAGAGTGTGGACTGAGCAGTCTAAACCTACTTCGATCCCACAGTGGAAACTTGAACTTCTCTTCCTGAGAAAAGGTCAGAGCTGATTTTGATCCACCAGTCATGGAGTTGAGACCCAGGGGCATAGATATGGCACCTTCCCTTGTGAAGAGGAAGCTAAGTGTTCTCGTAAAAATCCCCATTTTTCTGAAGCTACTAATGGAGATCAACCATAATGCAGTCTCAGAAATACAAAGCCATAGTTCCAAGAAGATTTCTATTCTTTTGCTAAAAAAAAAAAAAATATCTTTCTCTAAGTTTTATGTTGCATATATAAAGGAAAGCATTTGCTGCCAAGAGAAATCCACATTGACCTGTAGTCCCTGTGGCTTTTACTCAGACTGAGAATCAGGTGAGAGCATCTTGAGTCTTTGCTGATTTTATCTTTATCTCTACTTAAGACGTTGATCTTATTTTAGATTATCCGATTCCCTTACACTTCCCTGAGGGGCTCTGCAATTTTCATGTTTTCAGATTCTCATATCTGAAATAATCTGGCTTTCCTGGGACTTCCGTCAAACCACCTGTGCAAGAGCAAATCTGATGAACTCCTTTAAAATGCAACTGATATTAACAGAACTTGTGTATCCAACCCAGGCAGGCGTTTGCATTTAACAGTGATCCAGAACTTCTTACAACAATCTTTATTTTGCTGAAGACAAATCTGAAGTTCAGGTAAGTTAAGTGATTCACCCTGCAATACTGCCTTATTTTTTTTAATGGCATCTGGGTATAGGTCTTTTTGTGTATGACTCATCCTATTTTTAACTCTGTCAGTGTTTCCTACATTTGACTTATCTCCATGCAGCCTTAATAGATTTTTCTGTATATATGCATGTCTGTAGTATTAATTACATAAAAGAATACAATTGTCTTTATCATAATAGTGTGAACACCATATGTTTGACAATTAATGGTAGATTAGAAATGCCATGCATTTGTGTATACATACGTAGCTGCATCCATATTCCAACTTGCATCACAAAGGTGCTATTCAAATGGAAAAACCCTGGTTAGGATTTTCCTAGGTTAAACTTATCTCCAGAAATGCAAATTCTTCCTAAAGAAGCCATGTGAATGTGGAAAGATTTTTGCAAACTGATTGATTGTGGAGAGTTTGAAAGTTGCAGATAAAAGAGCCAAAATCTTTCTGGCCATCTCTAGTTCCACTAATACCTTTGTTTTGTATATTTATTTTATTTGTATGTATGTGTGTGAGCACATGTATGAACATGACTGCAGAGGCTAGAAAGCGACATTTGGTACCTTGGGGCTAGAGTTGCTTAGGGTTGTAAATTTCCTTCACTTAGATTTATAAGTACAAGTAAGCAAATACATGTTCTACATATTTCATGCTTAATTTTCTACGCACAGTGACCAGTCCAAGGAGTGAAGCCTACCTTCTCCTGAGCATTGGGGATTTGTGGAGGAGCTGCCAGAGGACTGATCTGTGATGACATCAGACCAGCAGGGAATCTAGAGGTGTCTCAGTGGATGAAAGCCTTGCTTTACAGGAAGGGACTAGATTTTTAAATCCCCAGAACTCACTTCAAACCAGTGCAGTGGATATCTTTGGAGGCAGAGACAATGGATTTCCAGAGCAGGTGGACTAGATCAGCCTGCTCTGGGTCAAACACAGTTTTAATACATAAATGAAAAGCTATGAAGGAAGACACTCATTGTTATGCAAACACACACGTACACTCACAGGCACACTTGTACAGACACTCACACAGGACATATACACAGACACAAGCAATCATGCAACACACACACACACACAAAATGAACAAACAAACAAAACAGCTGGAGGCAGAGCTCTTTGTCTGATTTGAGCTACTCACTACCACCAAGGTGGCATTTACTTCCAAAGAACAAGTCTGGCCTCAAATTTGGTAGAGACCTTGGAGTCTGTATCTTTTCCCCTTGTTTAGCAACCTGTGTTATAGGAGAACTACTTAGTGAGAGATTAATAATTCTCCTTGGATTTCTATTACTCTGCTCTGACCTTCATCTGTCAGTGGTGTTGCAACTTCCCCAAATACCTGAGACAATAATACAGTCACATTTATAGAAGACTAAGAGAAGTGGTTTTCTTTAATTTTCCTCATTATTTTGGTTTTGGTGGGGGGGAGGAGATTCCTCACACCATCATATTTTACCCTTTTTTAATGTAACACAAATTTAGTAGAGTGCATCCTGTGAACTAGACACTCTCATGAACACTGTAAAAAAATTTTACCTAATGTTTATTTATTTAATTGGAAATTGGGTTTCACTAGATAGCTCTGCCTGTCCTCGAACTCACTATGTAGACCAGGCTGGCCTCAAACTCACAGAGATCTGCCTCTGTGTCCTGAGTTCTGAAATTAAAGGCATTTGCTTAGTTTTTTTTTTTTTTAATTTTTAATTAGGTGTATTTGTGTAACTTTGTATGGGTATGTGTACATGAGTACTTGTACTGAAGAGGCCAGAAGGAAATGTTGAATACCCTGGAAGTGGAGTTATAGGCATTTGCAACCTCTCTATGCGGATAGACTGAACTCCAGTCCTCTGCAAGAGACATGAGTACCCTTAACCCCTGAGCCATCTCTCTAGCCCCTCTTGTAAGCACTTTATTAATACTCTCACACTAACTCCTGATCATGAGAGCTTTGATATATGATCTGCACTGGCTTCCAAACTGGTGTGAATTCAATATTTCATTTTGTGGGTTCTGCTTAGCACCTCATGTTCCCTTCTCATCATTGCTCAAGTTCTCCCTTACCTCACCTGCTTTTTCCAGGAATACTTCTCGATAAGCCTATATTTTCACATTTAAACTCTTTTAGAGTTTACTTTAGAGGGCAGATTCTACCTAAGTCTGTCCCAATTTTACATCCCCAAAGCAGATGTCCAGACAGGTGCAATAATTGTCCTGGGACCACAGAGCTGGTAATTGACCCATCTGGGACTCTCAGTATAGAAGTGTGGCGCCTTTTAACTTTGAAAAGGGGAGGCAGTTTGTGGAGCCTGATGGAACAGGAGGAGTCTCCCTTAGGAGAGATGGTAGAATAGTAGGAGTGACTGAGGGATGCTGATGTCATGTCAGGGACAGGTAACTTGGAGATGTCTCTAGGATCAAATTGAAAACTGTCATTAAAAAACAGTCAATGACGATACAGTTGTGGCCACCAATACTGGTGTGAAGGGGAAGCAGTCCATTGCTCTTCGGCTGCTAGAAGATGCAGATATCTTATCCTACAGAATTCTGGCGGGATTGTGCCTATCAGTGACAGTGCTGTATGGTGCACTTCTTCAGCTGTGTGTGTTGTGTGTGTGTGTGTATGTATGCAGAGGCCACAATAGAACACTTGACTTCTTGGAGCTGGAGTTAAAGGCATTTGTGAACCACAAATGAACACAACTCCAGTCCTCACAGCTGAATAGCAAGTACTGATAACCACTGAGCCATTTCTCTAACCTTTTTCTTTCTTAAACATGGGTTTCGGAGATTGAGCATGTGTCCCTGTGCTTACAATGCATGCATTTTGTTGACTACTCAGCCCTAGTAAACCATTTTTGAAGATGATATATACTATGTTTAATATTATTAATATGACTAAAAAGAGCAAAAATGTAAAGGAACACGGCATCAAGATCACAAGTTCTATGGCTGGACAGGCAGAGTGTAACTTTGGTTTCAGGCCCTATGTATGTTGATCTTGTTCTTGTCATTTTGACTTTTTATTGTTTCTGGTTTCTCACCTGCAAAATGGAATTAGCAATTTCTTCTTTGCATAGTTTTATTAAATAGTTCCAACTATGCCTGACATGTAGCACTAAATGCATAATAGTCATTATAAAGTTCTGAACCTTTGAAAAGTTGATATGCTTACTTTGTGGACAAAAGAGTAGAAGAAGCAAATTCTGATATAGGGTTCAGAACATAGAAGATTATTATTTTCAATATAACATTCATATTAATTCTTTGAGACCTTCATATATGAGCACTATGTATTTTGATCACATTCGTGCTCCACTCCTTCCCTTAATTCAAATCCCAGATCCAGCCCATCTCCATAGCAGCCTTCAACTTCATGTCCTCTTTATTTATTTATTTATTTATTTATTTATTTATTTATTTATTTAAAATAACTCCCTGAGTCCAATTCCTGCTGACACATACTCACAAATGAGGGTCCATCAGCTTGAGCCTGGTTGACGTATAGGAGCAATACCTTTGAAGGAAATTGACTGACCCTCCACCAGAAGCCACCAGCTACCAATAGATCTTTAATTAGGGATGATGGGAGGAATTTGTAAAGCTCTTTCACCCATCTTGTTAGAAAATTGATTGCCTTAATATTGTGCAGGTCTTATATAGATAAGCAGCTGCTTTGATTTCGTGAGTGCTTTGGTCCTGCCATGTCCAGAAGATACTGTTTTGTTAGAATCCTTCACTACCTCTGGCTCTTACAATCTTTTTGCTCCCTCTTGGGAAATGTTCCTAGAGTCTTGAGGAGAGGACAGTGTTATAGGGGCCCCATTGGTGCTGAATAGAACAGAGACACTTTAAATATTTATAAGTTTCTTAACCACTATCCACTATCTACCACCCAAAGAAACATCTTTGATGAGATGTGAGAGTTGCTGTAATCTGTGTGTATAAACAGGAAAGTTTAGAGGGTAATTTAGTACTATATACACTTAGCAATGTAATAGTAATAGGTTCACTTCTGTGATTGGTGAACTTCCCATTCATGGGTTCTTGGCTAGATTTATAGTTTCAGGCATGAGTTTACTCTTGTGTGAGTCTTACGTCTGATTGGACTATGGATAGTTACCCTCTGTATACACGCCACTGTTGCACCCGTGTGGCTCATTTTTGTAACTCACCTGATCCACATCTGGGTAGAATGATTAATATTTTTTTTTTTCTCAGCAGCTTATATAGCACCTTCCAGTGCTATGAGAGCTGGATAGCAGGCACAAAGCTTCTTTGTCAGTGACAGCTTGATTTATTGATGTTCTATGACCAGTGTGTATGGTATCTTTAGCAATAGGCACTTACAATAACCTTTTGGTAGATGACCAAGAACAATGGCAGCAGTCTGTCTTGTGTGTGGGGGGTGTCTCTGGGCCATCCTTGACCAACATCTTGAGTGGTTATTTCTCACACTGAGTTTTTATTTGGCAGCCTATAGCTTCATTGAGGAACAATTTCCCTGTTTAAGGTAATTCAATTCAGCTCATATTTTAAGGTTTATAAAACAATAAGTTTCAGTATGATCCTTTCAAACATCCTTAACAGAAATTATTCTTCCCTCAATTCTTCCTCTGCACTACCCTCGCAGCCAAAGTATTTTTTCAATACTCAATTATCTAATGTTACAAGTCTTCATTAATTTTCATCAAATCATAGTAATTGTAGGGTAGACTGGGGATCTAACCATCATGTACATAGCTGTGGTTTCTTCTGTTTATCTCTATTATGTTACTGAACCTCTCCTAGAAATTTTATATCACCTAGACTGGCCTAAAACTTTGAGTCTTGCCTCAGCCTCTGAAGTGTTGGGATCACAATGCGATTCACCATCACAAATGGTTCATGCTAATGTCTACAATTGGAAGAGCTATCCAATGGTTTAAGTTACTGATGTATGTGTTGGAAAAATCCCATTTATTCTAGGAAACCAAAACTCGTAATTATTAATCCATTTAATCATGTCAGCTGTTATTTAGATAGCAAAAAATATTTTTATAAAACAGTTGCTGGAAAATATGACAGAGTGTGTTTTCCAACCTAGTTATATATCTAAGACATCCTGAGATTGTCACTTTAATCTCACTGGCTTTACTGATACAGGTAGTGTGTATATAAAGCACTGAACACAATGCCTGCTAGGATGCTATTCCTTGAGGTTTATTCACCTGGTTCACTGCCTCTTTATAGACGTTGGGTTCCAAGAGTAGTTGTGTTTCTAGATTTCAGGAATTCCTTGGTGCTTGCGAACCAACAGTGTAAGATCTGTTAGGTGGATTTTCTTTTTATCTTGGAAAGATGTTTTACACTGGCTTAAAAAGGCAGGCACAGAAATTGTCTCAGAAGGACAGAATGGTAATCCTTTAGAAATGCTGAAAAAGTATTTGAAAATAACAGGTCATCACTATGTCAATCTAAAGCCTCTCTAAGCAGCTAACAACATCGCTTAGTAATCAGAAAGACCAAGAGGTTATGGTTTCTGTAGATAAGCAGAGTACTTCTTTGACTATTTCTCTCAACCTCTTAAAATTATTCCAGAGAATAAAACCTTCTGGAAGTGATAAATAATTAAAAATGACCTCTTAGTTTTCTTAATTATCCATAAAATGGAATTTTTACAGAATGGTAAATCAAAAGACTAGGACTGTTAATACATCTTTAGTGAATTAATATTTTGAGTTGGCTGAATAGTAATTTGCCTTATTTCTTTGTGCTTCAGTGTAGTTAGCAAGGAAAGAAATTCAGCTGTGACCATTTAAAATAAAGGACAAAATTTCGAGTTAATTTTTTTCAGAAAACATTTTATGCATTATTTTATTTGACAGAGAGAGCTAGCCATAAAGAACAAATGGCTACTTTTTCATGCAAATGTGAATTCCTTATCTGTATATCTAACTAGTTCAGTTCTATATGTATACTCTAATTGGACATTTCCAAAGAAGATAAAATGAAACCAGATAAAAATGTAACTAAGGTAGAAATTTAAACAGAAATGAGATAAAACTTTAGCAATTGTGAGTCAGCTTGTGTCTACATTTGAGCGACAGCAAACAGTAACCCTATATGCCAAAGTAAGCTTTTTAAATGAAGATTTACTACCACACAGCATTCATCTGTATATTCTTTGTGGTTGTTTTTACATCAGAATGTCAAACTTAAATAGGACTGTGGTAGAGAACACACGACCTATAAACCTCAAAGGTCTACCATACTTTTAAAGAAGAATTTTGAGCAAATGTCCTTGCTGTATAGTAAACATCTTTTGGGGATATGCCCAGGAGTGGTATGGCTGGGTCTTGATGGAGAAATATTTCCAGTTTTCTGAGAAAGTCCAAGATTAGTTTCCAAAGTGGGTGTAGAAGTTTGCATTCCCAACAGCAATGTTTCCCTTTCTCCACATCCCCATCAGCATGTGGTGTCACTTGATTTTTTGATCTTAGCCATTACTGATGATTGTAAGACAGAATCTCAGAGCCGTTTATATTTGCGTTTCCCTAAAGAGTAAGGATGTCGAACATTTAAGTGCTTCTCAGACATTTGAGATTTCTCTGTTGAAAATACTCTGTTTATCTCTGTACCCCATTTTTCAAATTGTATTATTTGGTTTGTTGCTGTTTAATTTCTTGGTTTCTTTATATATATTTGGATATTAGCCCTTTGTCAGATATAGGGTTGGTGAAGATCTTTTCCCAATCTGTGGGATATCGTTTTAGTCTGTTGACAATGTACTTTGGTTTACTGATACTTTTCAGTTTTTTGAGGTTCCATTTGTTAATAGTTGATCTTAGAGCCTCAGCTATATTAGAGAAAGGTGGAATATCAACCTACCCACAAAACCTTTGACCCAAAATTTACCCTGCCTACAAGATATGCAGGGGAAAAGAGCAGAGACAGAGGGAATGGCCAACCAATCCTTGGCCCAACCTAAGACCCACGCCATGGGAAAGGAGAACCCTCTGACACTAACAATGGTTCTCTGCTATGCTTAAATACTGGAGCCTAGCATAACTATCTTCTGAGAAATTCCACCCAGATAAGGATTAAAACAGATGCTGAGACTCAGAGCCTAAGATTGGGTGGAGTGCAGGGAGCCTTGTGGAAGAGTTGGGAAAAGGTTAGAAGGAGCCAAAATTGACAGGAACTTCACAAGAAGACCAACACAGCCAACTCACCTGGGCCCAGGGAATTCTGCAGGGACTGGAACACCAACTAAGGATGACATGTGGATTGGATCTGGGGCCCCTTCACATATGTACTCAAAGACAGCTTCGTCTTCTTATGGGTCCTCAGTAAGGGGAATGCGGGTATTTCTGACATGGACTCTGTTGCTTGCTTTTCAATCACTTTCCCCTGGTGTGGCTGCCTTGCCAGGCCACTGTGCTCAGTCCTCATTTGACTTGAAGTGCTCGGATGGGTTGCTGGTGTTGAGGTTGTTCCCTGAGGGGTAGGGGAGGGGTGAGGGGGAAAGAGATAGCGAGTGTGCGACCAGGGGGAGAGGAGAATGGGGACTATGATTGGGCTGTATAGTGAACAGCTGAATAAGTAATTTAAAAATTAAAAAAAAAAAAGACTTGATAGTCTCAGACCTATGGCATTAGTTTAGGGGATCAGCCTTTGTTAGTTGTGGACATTAAGATGCACTGTAATGGAAATATTCATATATCATCTCCAAGTCCAGTTTAGAGCTTATTAGTGATGTAGGAACTAGGCAATGGGGAAAATGGACTCCTTAATCCAAGTGCTTATACTGGTGGGAATGTGCCACCAGCAGCCTGAAGAACTGCTAGAGTTTCTCATCTAGTAATCCTAATGCCATGTTGTTAATATGGAAATATTAACTAATATGCTAATATGGAAAACTTGTAACAAATGCCATGGAGGTCCCTGCAGAAGCTCACGAGGCCCTTTCATGGTCCCGCATTTCATGAGCTAAATGTTTGCAGCCTGCAATGTACTCTCTGGCCCAATATGACAGCGCTCCATGTGGTATATAGTCTTACCCAAACAGGGTAGGCTATTTGTGTGTAGGCCAATAGTGTTCTTAGATTGGCTTTCCAAACTTCAACTAGACTATTATGATTGTTTAAAAAAGTGGGTGGGTGGATTCTGTCAGTTGAATCCAAGCAGTCTATCATTAAAAGTAAATAGTGACAATTTTAGTAAATTTAATTTATAGGGTATCGTTGGTAGACTCTGAATTTTCACTCTTTCACCAACTACCAACACCTCTGCTTATTTTCAGAGTCTTCATAAAATTGCAAACCTTGTTATGCCACTGATATTTTGCATATTAAAACAAAATTACCCATTTTATATTGTGAGGCTTTTTAAAAGGAGCTAATCTTTTTAAAGAGGCTTATCAAATCCTAATCAAGTCCTGTGGGCTATTGTCTGTAAGTTGTACATGTGAATAAGAATAAACATTTATTATTTTAGGCAGATGTACAACTAAAGCATATATTTACATTGGCAAAAACGGTATAAAGGAAAAGAAAGGTAGCCGCATGAGAGTTTTAATAAAAGGCTCTATTTTAGGTTGTGTTGAAGGTTTGCATTGAGGCAAGTCTCTGTCTTCTAGCAGAGTTAAGGAAAGAATTAGAGTGAGAGGGACCGGCATGTACAAAACTCCCAAAGCAGAAGAGAGCCCTGAAGATCTGAACCAAAAGGGCTTTAAACTTAGGGCTTCCATTTCAGGTGCTATTTCTTCTGCCTGAGCCTGAAGTTAGAGAAATGTGGAAACATACAGAGAATCACAATGTAGCGCTTGACATATAAAAGCCTATGATGTGTTCCAGACATGCTTGTTTCTGCTGATGTCATCATTCGTGTTACAAAAAGATTCTGATTGCTCCTTATGACACACACGTGCACATGTTTGTGCACGCACACACACACACACACACACACACACACACACACACACCATTATTCTGTTGCTAAAAAGCACCTTCAGATTCTCAATGTGACTGCATAGATCCCCCAGTTTAAACCAAGCTTTACTTAAGCTATACCACAGTATCTTCTATCTCAGATGGGTTTATCAGTCCTTTACTTTCTAGAATATTAAACAAGGGTACCCTTTCCAAAGCTATGTTAGGCTTCTATTCTTCTATGCCTCATTTGGATTCTAAAGTCACTTGGGTCTATTTAGACAAATGCAAACATCTCACTAGTTGTATATGGGTCACTGGTATTTCTTATGAGACATCGTTTCTGTGCCTGTGTTTCCATTTGCATTGTGGCAGTTCATGTTTAGTTGATGATGTCTTTAAACATCCAATGCTTCAGCCAAGGATACAGCACATATTTGTAGTTTTCTTTTACCAAAAGTTCTTCTTTTACAGCACAACATTCAGGTAGTACTGAGCAGAATATGCTTTTTTGTCTGCTTGAATGACATATTACATAAAGTCTTCCAAGGGAATCTTCACAGTGCTGAGAAACAATAAAACAGACTTATTTCCCAAAGGGAATTTGAAGTCACAGCCCATTACATTTATCGATAAAGGACAAATTATTTCCTTCATTGTATTCAATTCAGGGGCCCAGCTCAGACTTCTAACTTATATGCATTATCTTCCTTCCTACTCCAGAATTACTGACTAGAAATAAGGAAAGCAATGACAACTTTGAGAAATTATATAATTTTTCATTTGGCAGAATTCTTCCTTTTTCATTTAACAATGAACCCTTAAAAGAGAGCTTTCTCACATTCTCAGAGTAAATTTGATCTTGTTTGTTTAATAACATTTACCTTGCATTGTATTGGTAACTGAATCAGCCCATATCCTATTTTGAAACCTCTCTTTTTCCTTGACAATTAAAAAGCTACATTTAATGATGGTAAGGGCTCATACTCAGAAGCATTAAATTTTGTTGTACAGTTTAATTTTCTATGGCAAGGCCTTTACAGAATACACATCATAACTTTTTGAATGTCATCATAGACAAAAGGAGGAGAAAGGTAAATAGAGCTATCTTAATAATTAAATCCAGAAATAGCCTAAAACATTGTTTTGATAGTCAGCAGTGTTATCCACAATGAAGACAAATTTATCTTTTGATAAATTCTCAGGGCTGCACAGTTTATTTCTCTCTGAAGTGCAGCTCAAGGTTGCAACAGAGCCAGGGGGCTCATAGATTTCAGATTGACATCCTTTATTCCTCTCTCAGCCCACAAAACATTACAGGTGTTGTGATTGATTTTCATGGGATTCACAAAACTTCAAGGTAGCCCCCAACTGGGGAAAGAGAGTCCTCAGCTGAAAAACAGGAAACTAGACTCTTTGAGCTACTGCTTGGTAAGTTACGTACCCATCCTTGTGTTGGCTTTGCATCTCTTGTAACCATTTTATCACTCAATAGATAGCACAAAAACAAGCCCCGTTATCTGAAGCAAACAGAAGGAGATGAAACTCTCATCTGTAGGCTATATGAAACAAAACGTCTTGCAAGATAGGTAACTATAAATTCAAATGTCTCTTGTGGAGTGACAGTTGGTAAGTGAAACTCCTTTTTCCTTCATTTTCTCAGCTACAACTGAGAAACTTGATACCTTTTAGTTTAAAATTACACCTGGTTGTCATACATATATCTGTATGATATATTTATCCTGTCTCAATATTTGTATGTAGAAAATATTTATATGCATTTTATTGTCTACTCTTTCTTATGGATTTTTTATAATCACACTAAACATGGGCATATAAGAAGCATTTACTAAGTTCATGGAGAAATAACTCTTTGTATACATTTGGTAAAGGTCTTTCTGCATTAATGAGTCAGCTTTGTGTTACAATAGTAAATACCAAAGACAAACCATTTATAAGACATTGTGCTTATTTTAGGATGCAGGCTTCGAGGGAAGGTTTGGTTGGCTCCACTGCCTTTGGGTCTGTAGCAGAGCAGCACATCATGATGGTAAAATTGCTAGCTCATGACAGGGGGACTAAAATGATGGATAGAAAAGGCATGAGTTCCATTGACCTCTTCAAGGGGATATTCCCATTAACTTAAGTCCCACTAGGTCTGGCCCCTTAGAAGTGAAATCACCTTTCAATGGCACCTGCTTATACAACAATCAATCCTCTGCTACATGAATTTATGGTAGACATTTATAATCCAAACTAGAGCACCCACTAATGGACATGCCTAGTGAGAACTATTTAGTATCTGGGACCAGGTACCATGGTGGAAGTTAGTAAAAGTGACAAGTCTGCAACAAAAAAGTTTATAAGAAAGGGAATGCTAACAGAATTTTACTTGGGGTAGTCTGGTGACAGGACAGAAGAGTCATCAGAATACACTGACACATTAGGAAACAGAGGCATGCAGAAGACAACTCTTGTTTTCAGCCTCAAACCTTGGGAACGCACTGCTTTTAACATATGTAGGATCAGGAGGAAAACATTTTCCCCCTTAGCAAAGGTGAAATGACTGAATAATTCAAAAACACTTAAAGTACTTCCGAAGGCAAATGGGGGCCCAGTGTGTAAAGTAGTTTCCTCAGCTCTTTGCCATTGATTTTACAATTAAATTTCCACAAGTACACAAGAGGGCAGTTGAGAAAAAGGTGCATTCTTTTAGGTTCTTAAGGGAAAAAAAAATCAACACGTTAGAAAGGTAGGCTCTTTAGAAAAAGACCAGCGTGGAACAACAACAACAACAACAAAAACTGTTCTAAGATTTAATATGATTATTAACTCCAAACTCATTATTTCCTAATTCATTTTTTTTCTTTGTTGGGTTAAAATATCAGGAACAGCCGCCAATACGCTCAGGATGTGAGGCTAAGCACTGCACTCAGGGTCAGCCGCTTTCGACCCAGAGAAGAGCATGTCTGATTGCATGCTGGTTGATGCTCCAGGTCCTGCCTCTGAGAAAAAGGTATCAGACGGGTCTGATGCTCTTTGGGTGGATGACACTTAAATGAACATTGGTACAAAGTCCCAATTTATTTCTAATATCAGAGATCAGACCTCTACTCTTGCCTGATGCGTCTAAAACAAAAAGGGGGAACTGTAGAGAGCTGCGTAATGCTGCACCTTAAAGATGGAGCTGGTTTCTGCCTTCCACCTTCCCGATGGTGAGTGCTCTCTATCACGAACAACTCCACATTTGGCTAAGGCCGAGGATCTGGCTTGCTTCCATGTATGTGGACCTATCTGCATTGCCCATGTGGCACGCTGGGGTTGGTTACCCAGAGGCTACTAAAGCTGTGGGCTGGCTTTCTCCAGGGTCAGATGATTGTTCAAGGTTCCTGAATAAACTGCATTGAAAAAAAAAATATCAGGAACAGCAAATGTCAGTCTCTAGGGCTGTTTCTGCCTGTCAGCTGCTTACTCCAATTAATATTACAAATATGAAAAATGGGTTGAGTGCCATTTGCAAGCGGGACAAACTAGCGACTTGTGGACGAATTATCTCCATGTTTTCTTTTTTTGTGTGCAATGAAGTGTGATTTATTTTCATAAATAATAGAAATAATTTTCCATAATGTCCCAGAGCAAACCAGTAAAATTTGTCTGTCTGATTAGAAGGGATTTCTCCTTCAGAGACCTGAGAGCCAGTGGCTCAGGCAATGAGTGCCTGGGTTCACATCCATCTTGAAGGTGGCTTTCTCTCTATGTCTCAATGAGATCTCCAGAGTGTGGTAGTGTGGGCCAATCCTTTAGCCTAGGGTTTTAGGAAGCTTCACTATACTTTTTTTGCTCACTAGTCTCTTTGGTCTCCAGGGTTTTCTAAGTCTTCAGTTTCAGCTTGGCCTTATAGAAGCTGGCGATTTCCCCCAAAGACATGCTTGTCTGCTGTTTTCTGTGGAGTCTGGCTCCAAGGCCATGCTCCATGTTGCCAGAGCAAGATGCAAGACACTGCCTGTTTTTTGTTTTTTAAATTTTTGTTGTCAAGCTCAGGAGTATTTTGTGCCTCTTGAGTTCTTCAGAAGCACTGAGCCTCCCTCTGTCCCCACAGTACAGTGGGAGAAAGCATAAAATCTGGTGTATTTATCTGCTAGGACATGGCATGTAGAAGTTCATAGGGCAGACAGAGTGATAGGTCTCTGGGAAAAAGCAGTTAATGTGTTTGATCCCGCCAAGATGCTTTCTTTTAAGGACTGAGAAATATTTATGTCTTCTTACCCATTTATAAAGTGTGTAGATCCTCCCCATTTCCTGACATCTTCTGAACAATGCCCACTTGTCCTCTGCAAGGCACAGCCCACATCCAGGGTCCCGAGATTAGATTTCAGATTTCCCGGTGTGAGTGGTGGCTTAGAATAATGAATTACCTTTCTGGTCTAGAAGACAGATCAGTGTCAGGGAACCAACAATTCTCATTTCCTGGAGATGGGGAGAGGATATGAACAGTGAGTGAAAAGGTTAACATAATTATTGAAAGGTGAGGACTTTATTCAATCAAATAGCCTCTAATTTCCTTATAATCAGGAATCAGAATTGTGCTTCCCCGTGTCTTTGCCTCAGTTGTTCACATTAGAACAGCAGTTGCTGTTCTGAGGAAATACAGAGATCCTGGATTGGCAAGGGGAGAGACACTGGATGATGTCTCTTTGTTTCAAGATGATGTTCACATAACAGATTTAGCCACTTTAGTAAGTATTTTATATTTTAGAAAGAAAGATTTAGAATACTTTTCATCTTAAAAACAATCTGAAATGATTTGAACCTTTAGAAAGCACAAAAGACATTGGATTTTGGCCTTAAATCCAGCACCCTTTCTCTTTTTTTAGGAAAATCATACAAAAACAAATGGCCAGGAAAAAAACAATATAAATGACACAGACATTAGTTTACCAAATTTGTTAAGAGATACAAAATATTTGTAACGACTTTCATGAACCATTGAATTCAAAAAGAAGACCTGTGATAGAGATGAAAAAGAACTCAGCTTCCCAGAGCCTAGGAACTATCTGCTAAGTAGATTTACTTTCCTTAGCTTTTTCTTTTTGCAGGGGAACAGTGTCTCACTGTATCTGAAACTCAAGCCTCAGCCTTAGGACTGCTGGGATTGTAAACACGTCCCTCCTGTCTTGACAACAAAATCTGCATCTTCGTAGTGGCTAACACTCGTTTTAGTAATATGTACCGTACAGACAGGGGTACTAGGCAACGGTACAGCTGTTTGTCTCTAGCATAGTTTAGGTACGTAATATGGGTGGGCGTGAACTTTTCTCTGTGTAAATCTTATTTATTGGGTGGGTAAGAGCCTGCCCCATCTGCTGGCCTGCCAGTGTCCGCCAGCAACACTGGCCTGGTCTGCCCAGGTCAATCTGTGCTCCGCTTTTTCTGCGCACACTATACCCCAGACCCCCAGCCTGTGCCATTTCCCTGAATCCACCCTGATCTGCAGTTCCTTGAACCAGCACAGATCAGGGAGCAGCAGTTCTCTGGCCTGTGCCATTTCCTGGGATGCCACCCCAATCTGGCCTGCGGCCCAGAGACCAGCGTGTATCAGGGAGCTACAGGTAAGAGCCTCCTCACCCTCATCTACTGACCTGCCACAGCCTGCCAGCAACACTGGCCAAGTCTGCCCAGAGCCCTCTGTGCTCCACTTCCCCTGCATGCCCTATAGGCCAGTCCCTCGGCCTGCATCAATTCCTGAGACCCACTCCAATCGGAGGCACCAGAGACCAGCAGGGATCAGAGAGCAGCAGGAAAACCAGAGGACTGAGGCCATCTGGGACCATGAATGAGCTCTACCTACAACCCCAAAGACCTATTACCATCATAGACCATCAGCCCTGCTAATAACAAGTCAACCAAACTAATACATTAGTCAAAGAAAATGTTAAATCTAAAAAGTTCCTGACATAAAACATCCAAGAAATCTGGGACAACATAAAAAGTCCAAACCTAAGAATAACAGGAATGAACCAGAAACATTTTCACCAAAATCATAGAAGAAAACTTCCCCGACCTAAAAAGAAATGCCTATAAACATACAAGATACCTACAGAACACCAAATAGATTGGAGCAGAAAAGAAAATCCTCCCATTGCACATAATAAGCAAAACACTATATATACTGAAAAAAAATATTAAAAGCTACAAGGGAAAACAGCCAAGTCACATATAAAGACAAACCTATCAGAATTACACCTGAATTCTCAGTAGAGACTATGAAAGCGAGAAGGGTTTGGTCAGATGTCATGCAGACACTAAGGCTCCTTGATCACCTCCCCCTGAGGGGGAGAGGGTGCAACCTTACCAGGTCACAGAGGAAGATAATGCAGCCAGTCCTTATGAGACTTGATAGGCTAGTATCAGATGGAAGGGCAGAAGGACCTCCTCCATCAGGGGACTTGGAGAGGGGCATGAGAGGAGATGAGTGAGAGAGGGTGGGAATGGGAGGGAATGAAGGACAGGGCTACAGCTGGGATACAAAGTGAATAACTGTAGTTAATATAAAAAGTTAAAATTAAAAAAGAGTACAAATATCAGCACAGATTACTATACCCAGCAAAACTTTCAATCACCATAGACAGAGAAAACAAGATATTCCATGACAAAATCAAGTTTTAACAGTACCTAGCCCTACAGAAGAGACTAGAAGGAAAACTCCAACTCAAGGAGGCTTACCACACCCACAAAAGCAGAGGAAACAAATAACCCCACAGCCACAAAACCAAAAGCAAGGAAGCATGCACACACACACTATACACCACCAACATCAAAATAAGAAGAAGTAACAATTTGTCATTAATAGCTCTCAACATAAATGGCCTCAACTTTCCAATAAAAAGAGGCTGGCTAACAATGGATTTGTAAACAGGAGCCATCACTCTGTTGCATACAAAAACACACCTTGGCAATAATGATAAACATTATGTCAAAACAAAAGGTTAGAAAAAGGTTTTCTAAGAAAACAGACTCCAGGGGGAGGGGCATAGGAGAAGAAGAAGAAAAAGGGAGGATGGGGTTTGGAGGGGAGGGGGGAGGGGGCTACAGCTAGGCTACAAAGTGAATAGACTGTAAAGAAAAAAAAAACAGACTCAAGAAACAAACTGTAGTAGCTCTTCTAATATCCAATAAAATAGACTTTCAACCTAAATTAATCAAAAGAGATGGGGAAGGGCACTTCATACTCATTCAAGAAAAAATAGATCATGATGACACCTCAGTTCTGAACATATATGCCCCAAATGCAAGGCCACCCACATTTGTAAAAGAAACATTACTAAAGATAAAACACACATGAACCCCACATGTTAATAGTAGGAGACTTCAACATACTTCTCTCACCAATGGAGAGATCATTGAGATGAAAACTAAACAGAAAAATAAACTAATGGACATTATGAGTCAACTGGACCTAACAGATATCTACAGAACATTCCATCCGTATACCTTCTTCTCAGTACCTCATGAAACCTTCTCCAAAATTGACCACGTGCTCAGACACAAAGCAAGCCTCAACAAATATAAGAAAACTGAAATAACACCTTGCATTCTATCAAACCCCATGGATTAAAGCTAGACTTCAGTAATGACAGAAACAGTGGAATGCCTACAAACTTATTCCCTACTTAATGACCACTGGGTTGGGGGGAAATAAAGAAATTAAAAACTTTCTAGAATTCAATGAAAATGAAGGCATAACATACCAAATGTATGAGACACAATAAAAGCGTTGCTAAAAGGAAAGTTCATAGCACTAAGTGCCTTCATAAAGAAAGTGGAGAGAGCTCATACTAGTAGCTTAACAGCTCACCTGAAACCTCTAGGAAAAAAAGAAGCAACCACACCCAAGGGGAGTCCATGGCAGGAAATAAACTCAGGGCTGAAATCACAATCTTAGAAACAAAGAGAACAATACAGAGAATCAACAAAGCCAAGCAATTTTTGGGGGGGGGGGGTGTTTTTGTTTTTGTTTTTAGAAAATCAACAAGATAGACAAATCCTTAACCAAAATAACTAAAAGGCAGAGGGAGAGAATTCAAATTAATAAAATCAGAAATAAAGGAGGGGATATAACAACAAACACCGAGGAAATCCAAAGAATCATTAGATCATACTTCAAAAACTTGTACATCACAAAATTAGAAAATTTAAATAAAATGGATGATTTTCTTGATAGATACCACTTACCAAAGTTAAATCAAGATCAAGTTAGCAATTTAAGGAGATGTATAACCCCCTAGGAAATAGAAGCAGTCATTAAAAGCCCCCCAACAAAAAGAAGCCTGGGGCAGATGGTTTTAACACAGAATTCTACCAGACTTTCAAAGAACTAATACTAATACTCTTCAAACTATTCCACAAATAGAAACAGAAGGAACATTACCAAACTGTTTCTATGAGGCCACAGTCACTCTGATTCCTAAACCACATAAAGTGCCAACAAAGAAAGAGAATTTCACACCAATATCGCTTATGAACATTAATGCAAAAAGAGTCAATAAACTTATTTGCAAACCGAATCCAGGGATGTATCAAAAATATCACTAACATGATCAGCTAGGTTCCAACCCAGAAATGCACAGATGGCTCAACATATGAAAATTCATTAATGTAATCCACCATTTAAACAAACTGAAAGAGAGAGAGAGAGAAAAAAAAAACATGCTCATCTCATTACATGCTGAAAAGGCCTTTGACAAAATCCAACACTCCTTCATGTTTAACATCAGATGTTAAACATGCAGAGCTTCAAGGCACATAACATAAATACAATAAAGGCAATATAGAGGAAGCCAATAGCCAACATCCATTTAAATGGAAAGAAACTCAAGGTGCCCCTGCCAAAATCAGGGACAAGACAAGGCTGCCCACTCTCACCATATCTCTTCAATATAATACTTGAAGTTCTAGCTAGAGCAATAAGACAAGTACAAAAAGATCAAGAGTATAGAAATTAGAAGAGAAAAAAAATCAAAGTATCACTATTCACAGATCATATCATATCATATATATGCTATCATATGATTCAACCCCCAAGATTCAACCAGAGAAACTCTACAGCTGATAAACAACTTCAGCAAAGTGTCTGGTTATAAAAGTAGGTAGCCCTCATTTATACAAGCAAAAAAAAAAAAAAAAGGCCTGAGAAAGAAATTAGGGAAACAACTCTAGCCAAGCAAGTGAAAGAGACATATGATATGAGAAGAACTTCAAGTCTTTGAAGAGATTGAAGAAGATTTTAGAAGATGAAAAGATCTCCAGTGCTTGTGGATCAGTAGGATTAACATAATAAAAATGGCCAGCCTGCCAAAAGCCATCTGCAGATTCAATGCAATTCCCATCAAAATTCCATTGCAATTCTTTACAGACCTAGAAAGAGCAACCATTAACCTCATATAGAAAAATAAAAGACCCAGAATAGCCAAAATAGTTCTGCACAAACACACACACACACACACACACACACACCAACAACAAAAAACAACCCCCCCCCAAAAAAAAAACCAAACTTTCCTTCCAGTGGTATCAATATTCCTGATCTCAAGCTGTACTACAGAGCAACAGTAATAAAAACAGCATGGTATTTGTAGCAGTTTTATTCATAATAGCCAGAAACTGGAAACAACCTAGATCTCCCTCAACTGAACAATGGATACAGAAATTGTGGTACATTTACATGATGTAATATTACTCAGCTGTTAAAAACAAAGAGATCATGAAATTTGCAGGCAAATGGATAGAACTAGAAAAGATCATCCTAAGCGAGGTAACTGAAACCAGAAAGATGCACGTGGGATGTATAATTGGGTGTATAAGATAACCACACTACAATCCATAGACCCAAAGAAGGTAAGTAACAAGGATGGCCCAAGGGAGGATGCTATAATGTCACTCAGAAGGGGAAATAGGATAGATAGCAGAAGTGGATGAGGAGAGGCACCTGAGCAGGAGAAATAAGGAAGAATAGGGAAGGAAAAAAGGGCAGGATTCAGATGTGGGGAGAACTGGGGTAAGAGGTGAGAGGGCTGGAAACAAGAAGGGTAACTGAGGAGGGACATCTCTTTGTCAAGCTGGAGGCTTGCGACAGGGTAGACTCCTAGGAGTGTACGGGTGTGAATCTAGCTGGGACTCCTAATGGGGGGGAAGTGCATGAAGACTGAAGTGACCACCTGCTTGCCAGACAGGACTAGCGGAAGGAGAACAACAACCCACCGACAAAACCTGTAATCCAAAAATTACCCTGTCCATAAGAAGTGCCGGTATAAGGAGAGAACAAGATTGATGAAAAGTTCAACCAATAATTGGTCGAGCCTGAGACCCACCCTTACGTAGATAGCCAGCCTCTGACACTAATGATACTCTGCTTTGCTTTCAGACAGGAGCCCGACTTGACTGTCTTCCGGGACAAGGTATCTAGGCAGATATTGTGACTTGCAGCCAAGTATGGGGCAGAGCTCCAGTGGTCCTAGGAAGTTTTGGGGTAAAGATGGAAAGACCTGGAGAAGACAGAGACCCTACAAGAAGACCAACAGCGAGAACTAAATGCCCTGGCCCCACGAGGGCTTTCAGAGACCAAGACATCAACAGAGGAGTATGTATGATCTGGATCTAGGGCCCCTGCAAACATCTAGCTGATAGTTGGCTCCTTCTCCATATGGGGGCCTGGCTAGTGGGGTGGGATGGTGAGAGGAGGTAGAGGGTGGGTGGAGGGGGTTGTTCCTAACATGGACTCTATTGCCTGCTTTTGCATCACTTCCTTCTGGCAGGGCTGCCTGGCCTGGCCTCAGTGGATGAGGATATGCTCAGTCCTGATGTGACTTGTTGTGCTGGGGAAGACTGATATGGGGTGAGTTTGGCTCCCTTTTCCTGAGAGGAAAGAGAGAGGAGAATGGGGAAGGGGAAAAGGAGGGGAATGGGAGGAGAGGAGGGAGGGGACACCCTTGGGATATAAAGTAAATAAACTGAAATAAAAACAACAATAAAAATAAATCTTTTTTATTGACTGGTTTATCCATCCTGAATCCAGTTTTCATCTCTCCCTCCATCCCCATTCCCTGTCTTCTACTCCTTCTCCTTTTCTCTTCAGAAAAGGGCAGGCCTCCCCTGGATGTTAATCAGCCATGGCATATCAAGTTGCAGTAAGACTAAGCGCTTCCTTTCCTATTAAGGCTAGCCTCAACCAGTAGGAGGAAAGGGTCCCAAAGGCAGGCTAGAGTCAGAGACAGCTTCTCCCTCTTTTAGGGTTCCCACAAGAAAACCAAGCTGCACAACTGTAACACATGTGCAAAGGGCCTAGGTCAGTCTCATGCAGGCTCTGCCGTGGTCAGTTCTGTTTCTGTGAGCCCCTATGGGCCCAGGTTAATTGATTCTGTAGGATTTCTTGTGGTGTCTTTGACCTATCTTGTAAATGTTTTTATTTCTTCAGATGAAGGAATGAGAGGAGAGCTATTCCCAAGCCTTTCTAGCATTTTCTGAACTCTTGCTGACTTGTTCAACTTTAACTGTTCTAGTCTAAACGCCTCTCTGAGTTGACTGATTCAATCTGGTTTCTCTTGGCATTAGACTGAAGTGCTCTGTTTGGCCTCAGACTAATTCTGGGGAGCGGGAGGCTTAATTTTTTATCCACTGTGGCTGAAGGTGTTATAAGTTGAAGGAGTTTCCTAGTAGAATTTTTTGGGGCCACTTATGTATACTATAATATCATCTGCAAATAGCAATACTTCGACTTCCTTCTTTCCAATTTGTATCTGCTTGATCTCCATTAATTACCTCATTTCTCTAGCTAAAACTTCAAGTACTATATTGAATAGATATAGAAAGCATGGACAACTTTGTCTTGTTCCTGGTTTTACTGGAATTGCTTTAAGTTTCTCTCTGTTTAATTGATGTTGCTATCAGCTTGTTGTATATTGTCTCTATTATGTTAGGATATATATCTTGTATCCCTGATCTCTCCAAGACTTTTAACATGAAGGGGTGTTGAATTTTATTAAAGGCTTTTCCAGCATCTAAAGAGATGATCATTTTTTTTTCTTTCAGTTTGTTTATTGTTGCATTACACTGGTAGGTTTTTATATATTGAACCATTCCTGCATCTCTGGGATGAAACCTACATCATGATCATAATGTGTTTTTTGATTCAGTTTGTCATTACTGAGTATTTTTGCATCATTATTCATAATGGACATTGGTCTGAAGTTCAGTTGTGTGGTTGAGTCTTTGCATGTTTTAGATATCAGGGTGACTATGGCCTCATAAAATGAATCTGGCAATGTTCCTCCTGTTTCTATTTTGTGAGATAGTTTGAGGATTGGTATTAGCTTTTCTTTGAAAGTCTGGTAGAATTCTGCATTAGAAGTATCTGGCCCAGGGCTATTTTGGGGTCGGGGGTTGGAATTTTTCTTTTAGTACTTTCTGTAGGGCTGAATTTATAGATAGCAAAATTTAAAAAAAAAATAGGTGTGTGTGTGTGTGTGTGTGTGTGTGTGTGTGATATCTGTTTTCTCCAGCTATGGTGATTAAAAGTTTTGTTGGGGAAAATAGTCTGGGATGGCTTCTATGGTCTCTTGGAGTCTTCAAGTCATCTGACCAAGCCCTTCTGGCTCTTAGAGTCTTTGAGGAGAAATTAGTGTAAATCTAGTAGGTCTGCCTTTACATGATACTTGACCCTTTTCCTTTGCATCTTTAAATATACTTTCTTTGTTCTGCACATTTAATGTTTGGTTAGTATGTGGTAGGAACATTTTTTGTCCAATCTATTTGGTGTTCTGTAAGCTTCTTTTATGTTTCTAGGCTTTTCTTTGATTAGCTTTAGGCAAACTTTCTTCTATGATTTTGTTGAAAATATTTTCAGGACTTTTGATCTAGAAATATTCTTTTTCTTCTGTTCCTATTATTCTTAGGTTTGCCAGATGTATTGGAAGATATGTGTTGGAAACATTTGGGATTCAACATTTTCTTTGACTGATATATCAATTCCTTCTTTTGTTTTTTTCTAAGCTGGAGATTTTCTCTTCCATATTTTGTATATTGTTGGTGATACTCTCATCTGTAGTTTTTATTCTTTTTCTTAGGTTTTTAATTTCCAGGATTCCCTCAGTTTTTATTTTTGTTTATTGCTTCTATTTCTATTTTCAGGTCTTGAATAGTTTTGTTACCTTCACAAGTTTAATTGTATTTTCCTGTGTTTCTTTAAGGGATTTATTCATTTCTTTTATAAAGGTCTCTTTCATCTTCATAAGATTGGGCTTAAGGTCATTTTCCTGTGCTTCAGCTGTGTTGGAATATTCAGTACTTGGAGCAGTAGAATATCTGGGCTACAGTCGTGCCATATTCTCCTAACTGTTCTTGAATGTGTTTTTATGATGGCCTCTAGCCATCTGGATTTTCTCATTATTATAGATTTAGGTGCTAATTTTTGAGTTTATCTTTGTTGAATAGGTATTTTTTTATTATTATTTTCCCCTTGGTTTCTGTTTCCTCTTGGTCTTATGGCTTGAGTGGCCTGGGGTTCTGGTTATCAGGTCCTTTAGGGTATCTCCACTGGGTTTTTTGTGGCCTGTGTGGTCTCTGGTATTTTAGATGCTAATGTTTTTTCTGGAGTACCTAGTACCAGTATGGCCTGGGGTCCTTTGTGCTAGCATGGCTTTTACAAAACATGCAGTGTTGTGGCCTAGAAAATGGAGTCGTGGTGATGGGATGCAGTTGCTTTTGGATGTGCTTTAAGAGAAGTTGGTAGGCATAGAGCATAAAACAGGGTCTTACCTGGTGTCCTTGATACCATCATGAACCCCAGAAAAGTAGGTGAATTTTTGGGCCAGAAAATTAAAATGTGGCTTTAAAACTGTCACCCACATGTGATACAATATTGAGAACTGATAGATTCCACATATCACTTATCATAGCGCCAGCATCTACTTTTATGTGGTTGATACTCACAGATAATACCACACTATTAAAAGGTTTCTATCTGGAGAATGGAGCACACACCTCTAATTTTAGGCCTCAGGAGACTGAGCTTCTCAAGTTCAAGTACAGACAGGTGTATGAAGTGACTTTAGAACAGCTTGGACTACTTACTAATACCATGTCTTAGAAGCATGGAGTCAGGCAGAGGTGGCTGAAGAAAGGCAAAACATTCTATGTTGTTTATCATGCATTGAATCTAGATGTAAATATTTGCATAGTCATGAAATCAGAAAAGAAAATATTTGGAGGGGATCAACAAGTAGGGAGGGGGATATAAAAAGGCAGTGTATGGCGAATATGAAAGTACAAGGATGTACATACAAACACAAGCACACACACACACACACACACACACACACACACACACACACTGACACACACAAATACTACCTCAAAGTATTTAAAACAACCCATAACTACAAAACCAAAAGAGACCTTCCAAGTGCAACCACTTTGGTGATGCCCTAGGGAAAAGGCAGGCTTGCTTTCCACGTGTACTGGAAAAGCGTTTAGTAGGATCCAGCTTTGTCCCAAGTAAATATAGTCAACGAGGTAATATGAGTTCTTCCTCAGGGTGAAGGGGCATTATCTAGAGCAGGAATAGGAACCATTCTGTCCTCCTGAAGTCAGCAATAGTTAGCGTCAGTGCTTAGCACTGATTTGTATGATTTGTATGGAGTGATGATGCTAAGGGCTAAGACGGGCTTGGAAGAGCAGCCAGCGCTCAGGGTTAACCTTGCTGAATAAGTGGTACTCAGCATTAGTGGTTCAGTAGTCAACATTGTTCTGCCTGAAGCAGGCAACACTAGGGACTCACATTCTTTTGGAAGAGCCAGGGTTAGGTGCTAATGCTGTCCTGTAGAGAGCAATCTTCACGGCTGTGTGTGAGCAGTCAGTTAGTGGTTAACATTTTTGTATGCCACAGTCAGCATTAGGAACTATCATTTCTCTTTGAGGAGCTGTTAGCATCAGGCTCTGTACTTCTCCTGCTGCGTTGTATGCTACACTAGAGGTGCTGGCTAATAATTAGGTCAAGAGCAGAACTAACTTTGCTGACTCAAACAATGCAGTATTAGTTTTTTATTAAGAATTTAAAAAGCATATCCAGACCCTGGAATGGGAAACAAACTTTCATATGTCAGAGTTTGACCCTGACACATGAACTGAAATATCAGCAGGGTGACTTTAAAAGTCTGGAAATAGACTTGATTAAGTACATGATTAATGTTTGAGAAAAGGGACTTTTCACTGGAAAAAGTTGAATCATTCTTTGGCCTTAGGAGTCATGGAGTAACATCAATGGAAAAATAAACTTGATTCTGTACTTAATATACCATGAAAAGTTTGAACAGGTTTTCAGTGCCGGAAATAAAAACCACTAGATTACTATGAAAGCAGGAGGGGATATGCTTGAAATCTCAGAATAAAGATAGCCTTCCAGATGTAAATTTGACAACCACAAGTCATGAGCCAATCACAAAATGATCTTTAAAATAAGTATGTAAATGACATTTTTTTTTTGCTCTCTTATCACTAAAGGATGTTAACTTAAATAGAATATGCACTTAAACTATCTTCAGTGTCTGTCATGGATAAGGTAAACATTACTGTTATATGAAGAGGGCTCAAAAATTTATAATGAAAAGAAACACAATTTTCAGTGGACAGTATTTGTAAGCACATAGAAGTGGAAATTAAAAAAAAAAAAGAGCCTCATAGTGCTTGAGAAATGCTAGCCCTGCTAGACAAGTATAATGAGATAATTGTTAATGAAAGTGATGAAACCGTCCATTCACCTGACTAGGTTCCAAACAGTGCATATATTTTTGTTAGTGAGTTGCTGAGAAGAAGTCACAAACATTACTCCTTTTTGGCAGAATATCATGGAGGGCCTGTAGTATATGTCAGAATTTAAAATAAATATGTATACCCTGTGGCTAAGCAAATATACCTCTAAAAGTTTATTGTACATTTATACTTTAAACATGGAATAACCCATAGAATAATAGGTGAATCTTAGGTTTAACACAGTTTAACACAGGTTTTTATTTGTAAGGCATTGCTAAATTATGGAAGATTTCTATTGTGGAGGAATATTCATTTTTTTTTTTTAAAAAAAGGCAAGATCATGTCCACCATGTTTTGATGATGTAAAATATTAAAATATGTTTAAGTGAGCAAATTTTCAATATTATAAATAAACCATTTGTCTTATAAAGAAGGAAACACTATATATTTGTGTTGGACAATGCCTGAATAAAGGCACTAGGATAATGAACATGAAATAAACAGGAGTGATTCTCTGGGTTGGAAGAAATTCTTCACTGCACTATGTTTTTGAGCTCTGATATTTACGCCTGGTCAAATAGATGTCTTCTTTGATATTTTTAACCATTTTTACATTATTTATTTATTTACTTATTTCCATTTGCATGTGTATGTGTATTTTCGTTTGTTTGTATGTGAATGTGTGGAGACTCACTCATGCCTCAGCACTCATGTGGAGGTCAGAGGACACCTTGTGGGAGTTAGTTTCCCCTTCCACCATGTGGGTTCTGGGGACTGAACTGAGACTGTCTGTCTTGACTGCAAATACCTTTACTCACCAGCATCTTGACAGCCATGAATGTCCTTTTTAAATAATGTAACTAATGGCGAAACCTCTTCCATTCACACACACACACAAAGACATATTAAAAATTACCTAAAAATTATAAAGGGACTTTAAAATAAAAACCCTGCACCAATTAGTTCTATATTATATAAATTGTAGCATTGGCTGTCATATTTAGAAACAATAGTACATTAAATTGGAAACAAAGATAGTAACGAGACTTTGTCTCCAGAATAAACGGCATATAGGACAGTGTGGTTACTTAGGATGAAAACTTAAGAGCAGCTGTTGCATGATTTAAGGGTTAATGGTTCTGATGCTGAGTGGTTGTTCAGTGATTCTCATATGAAATAGACTACTTTTCATAACAAAGATTAAATCTGGTGACTGCTCGGGAAGAAGCACCAGACAGCTCATAAATGGGCCCTAAGTTGCAGAACAGAGGAGATTGGGAGATCTGGGAAGTAGAGATGGGCTCACTAATGGTGCTGACGTTTGCCAAAGCCCATTTCCAAATTTGCTCAGATCTGGGAATAAGAATGCAATTACAGGGAAAAATACAGAAATGCAATTAGAAGTCAGTTATTTGATTTTAGTGAACAGTAAGAGTTTTAGTTACTAGCGTTTTTAATGCCTGTCTGTTTTGTAACTGACCAAGCCTATTCGTTTATGTTAAATTATGTAACATGTACCTAAAAAAGAAACAGGCTTTGCCAAGAGAATTTTTTTTTATTCTGGTGGTGGGAAAAGAAAGTACAATTTACATTGACACTACCTTTGATGATTAATAATAACAGATGATACCATTGAATCTATGTTTATTATATTTGCTAGGAATTACATTAGAACTACAGACTTGTCAAAATGCAATCTCTCCAACACTGTTTGATGTAAGTATATAATTATTTAGGAAGTTTACAGACCTACCTGTGATTAAAACCGTCAAGTTAGTCAATGAAGCTTACTCTTTTTTTTTTTTATGTTTGTATGGTGAGCTTCCTCTGCAGCCCCCCAAATACACTCTTTCTGAAGTCAGCTTCCTATGCCAAGAACTACAGCTCCACATTTGTGAGTTTATCCATTTAAAATTTATTTTTACTTCCATTTAATTATACATATGCCTATGTCTATGTGGCAATGTTTGCATGCTTGCACAGAGACAAGAAATTGGTATCAGATCTCCTGAATAAGGAGTTATAGGCCAACTGATGTAGGTATTGAGAACAGAAATAAGGTCCTTAATCATAATAGTAAGCCCTTATGACTACTGAACCATTTCTCTTGTTCTCTCTCTCTCTCTCTCTCTGTTTTTAATGCACTAAATATATTGCGTTAATCCATGTGCCATCTTGTTTTTGTACAGACAGGAGGCTCTGGTTAGAAGATTTGGTAATGTGTGTAATAGGCTAAGGATTAAGCTAGAATCGGGTACCTAAGAATGCACTACATACAGACAAGGAAAGAATCAGAGATCTAGGGTTAGAATAGTGTGGAGAACTAGACTCCTTCACCATGATATCTGATAATTTTTTAGTGAAGGTTTAGGGGTCACTTCTAGAAGCATGCATAGACTAGAACTCAGCAACCACATTCATGACTACTCAAAGCCATTTGAGTCTAATAAGAAGAGTGTAAGTCTATCGCTGGTAGGAGGAGAATTAACCTTAACATTTGCATTCCTATAATATGGACAAAAACTATTAATAGAAATAAAATAATTAAAACATGGATGCAAACTGGCATAGATAACTATTGAGTCAAGAAATCATTACCAAATGATTGTATCTAGTTAAAGCTTTATGGATCTTTCACCACAAGCTGCTTGAATATTAAGAGAAATTAGGTCATATATCCGATTTGCCTGTACTTTGCTTGGAAACACTCTGGTCTTGCCAGATGCATGGGGTCTAGTAGAACCAATTTATTCATTTAACAGATAATTTACTGATTTTTTTTTAGGGACAAAAATTGCACTAGGGAAAAATGCTGAGGAAAAGTCTCTTTTCATGGAGTTTATCATCTTAAGGGAGGGGAGCAGGAGATATAAAAATATGTAGATACAAAATCAGGAAAGTATAATGTAGCTTGGAAGTGTAAAGGAGCAGTGGCTCCACGTGAGTCTGTCATAGAAGGAAACGAGCTTGTCAAGGAAGGCTGGGTTCAGAAATGATGCATTAAATGACTTCTGGAGCAGGAGTAGGTGGTGACTAGCAAAGAAGTTCAGAGTAAAGCCTTCCAGACAAAGGAAAGAGCATGTATCATGTATATCATATAACACTGCCACTTTTAAAGCCCCAAAATTATTGAACATCAACCTTCCCATTCAGGTCCGTTTATTTATGAGAATTACCTTCATGGCAGTGTCCAGGAACTGAGTATAATAGTAAGGCATTTTATATGCTCCATCACACATGCCTCTTATAGTTCAGGTGGGGATCAGGGAAGGAAGCAACCAGTGAAAACAGAAATATAGATCTTCTAAGAGTGAAAGATCCTTTGCGTTGGATGTGTTCTTCAGAAACAAAACACTCCTGTTATACATCCTCCCCGATGCATGTAGTATCCCAGGTTGTGGTGTATTATTTGCACATCGGGTTGCTGCAAGAGACTATCCAACAGAAGCAAACTTAGAAAAGAAGAGTTCATTCTAATGCACAGTTGCAGAGTACAGTCCATTGTGGTACAGAAAGTTTTGTGTCCTGAACAAAAGTCATCTGGGCACAGTATCTAGAAGCTCAACAAGCTTTCACCTTTTCATTCAGCCTGGAACCTTCCCCGTTGAATGGTATCTTCTACATTTAGGGTACATCTTATCTCTTAGCCTTATCTAGATAATGTCTCATATGCATTCCTAGACGCTTGTTTCCACGGCGATTCTAAATCCCAGGGTAACAAGGTCAGCCATTACAAGTGGCTTCCTGTGAAGTCTGTAGTAGGTGCTTGTGAGGAACCTGTAACAAACAGTTGGTCCTTTCCCTTCCTTTCTTGATTTTAAGAGAAGCCATAGGAAACGTGAGCCATAAAAGCTTTCATTTCTGGGATTTGTTCCTATTTGTGACCCATTGTCAGTCAAATCAGTGTTGGCCACCAAATGACATAATAAAGGGTTTGATTAGTCGATCATTTTCTTCTATTTTAAATTTACTGGGAATTTCTCTCAGAGGTTTATGAGGGATTAGAGACAAAAGTTTCTCTACTAAAGGAAAGTTTTACTTTCAGATGAATTAAGAAGTGAGGGGGTCACATATGTGCTTGCTGTGACTTGTGTGGTAAGTCTTTCCGAGGTGCAATGTTTGAAGTGTGAGTATTTATTTAGCCACTGTGACATGCCAGTGGCTATGCTTTAGAAGACACTAGTAGATAAAGGATCAGGGAATAAAAAGGAGAGCACAGCTTGCGTAGAAGGAGGCACTAGGCATGCATGAATACAGCAGAAGAAAGCAAAATACCTTTGTTTAACAACATTATTAGAAAATGATTTAAAAGAAAAGATGTGGGCTGGAAAGAAGGTACAGTGGCTCAGCATCATGTTGGGCAGCTCATAAACACCTATGTCTATAGTTCTGAGAAACATGACACGCTCTTCTGTCCTCCATGGGTGGCCACACACTTACCCATACATACAACAGAAATTAAAAAAAAAAATCTCTTACACATCCTTTGTTATGAAATTTCATTACTTTTGAGCATCTGTATTATAAAATATGATCATTTCCCCCAACTTACTTCCTCCCACTTCCCTTATAAGCCCTCCCAGCAAATACAAACTTGAAATGTCATATTATTGCCTTCTTCTTTTCCTTCATCCTCATTTTCTTTCTTTTTTTAAAGAAATTATGAAACAAAATATCTTTTATATTTTAAATTTTGTTTCTTGCGGGTAGGTGATCAAGAGCTGTGATACGTCATTCAAAATGTTGAAACATTCTGTTTTCTAGTTTCTTTTAGACGAGACAAGCTTTTGTCTTTACTTCAGACTTCACACTTTGATAAAGCATGCTCATTGCCATTATCACCCTCCACAGCTCTGTGAAAACCCTGCAGGATCCAACTGCACCCAGTCTCTTTTCACCTCTGTTATTCTCATCCTCACTCTGGCCTGCCAATGAGTCAAGACTTCTGTTGATTGTCTCCTTTCCTCCAAAATTCCCTAATAATCTCTGTCGTTATCTCCCCTACTTGCATAATGACGAGGAGTACCACCATTTTAAATTCAACTTTCATCTTGTAAGAAATTTATGCAAACAGGGAGTCTAGGTGAAAACTAAGACTCACAATATGGATATTATCACAACAAAGAGGTCAGATATGCTTTCTGCCTTTTTTTCAATTAGTACAATTTATTTTTTTTTCCTTTTCATATTTGTGTGTGTGTGTGCGTGTGTGCGTGTGTGTGTGTGTGAATATGAGGATCATGCATTTGCATGCCTGCTGCAGCACAAATGTAGAGGTCAGCAGAGAACTTGGTGGTTGTTTCCTTTCTTTTGTGTGGATTCTGAGATCAAACTCAAATAATCAGGCATGGTGGGGTGAGCCCTTATCTGCTGAGATATTGTGCTGGTCCCGTGTATTTTAATAGTGATGGTATTGATCACTATTGTCATCAGGGAAATAACAATGGCTAATGCTCTCTATTATTCCCTTGTTTATTGTTTAACTTTTTGTTGCTTCTTTGCAAACTTTTTGCTGATCCTACCCTCTACCCTTGCAACCTTCTCTCCAAAAGAAAAAAAAAATCTCACCGTGGAAGCTGTAGTGTCCCAGAGCGTATCCCACAGTATAATCTTTTGTCCACACTTCTTTGCTTACAATTGTTCACTGCAATGAGTCATTGGTCTGTTTTGAGGCCTCTGCCTTCTACTAGTCTATCAACACTGAATCTTTACGGGGACTCCTCTCTTGAATGCATGAATGGGTGAGTCATACAGATCCGAAGCTGCAGGACCTCCATGTCAAAGGGCAGCTTCGGATCTGTATGACTCACCCATTCATGCATTCAAGAAGTTTATAGATGGGGTAGATTTTGGGGTAGGCCAACTCAAAGACCTAGATCTGAGCATTGGTGGTAGCTGAGCTGGTAAGGCCACCAGATCTTTTGCACCTACTACACTAGAGCTAGCTCTGCAGGACTACCCTGGAAAGCTCATCCAATGCTGCAGCAGAGCCAGAGGCAAAGCAAGCTCTCTGGCTCTCACACCCACGGGGCTGACTCACTATCAACCCCTGCAAGCAGGACCCAATCTACATGCTGCCCAGCGGAGGTCCACGGCCTGCTTTTGAGCTCTCACACCTTTTAGGGCCTTTTCCCATGACTCCCTGGTAGGAGGTGAGGCCAGATCTGCATATCCCTCAGATATCAATATGGCCCCAGGTGTTATCCTAGACTAAGGACATTGCCTGGCCTTTGGTGGTAACAGTCCCCCACTGCTGCAGGGCCATGCACCCAGACCAGGCCCTTGGTGTTAGAGCAGACTACAACCTCACCGTGGCCTTAGGGAACATTACCAGTTACTCACTTTAGGCTGCTCTTTACTCCTCCAGTTCTCCTTTCTTTATTGTGCACACATCCGTCTGCTTCTCTTCCTCTTCCCACTTACTTGCTCATTTTAGTGGTGTTCGGGCCTCTGAGTATCTGGGGTTGTCTCAGGAGAGGTCTCACGATTGCTTTGCCCCACTCAATCCCTGTGGTACCAGATTGGGAGTGATGTCAGGCATTGTCTGCCAACCTGGGACCCTGTGGCAGTGTGCTCAGGGGCCATCTTGGGCCTGGGCCAAGTGTTTCCAGAGTGGGATCATCAATATTCTTCATTTAATGAATGATTTCTTTGTGCTAGGGAAAACACCAAGGTACTTTGCATGGGTTGTCAAGTCTATGATATATATATATATATATATATATATATATATATATATATATATGTGTGTGTGTGTGTGTGTGTGTGTGTGTGTATGTGTGTGTGTGTGCACTTTATTTCAAGATAAGAAAGGAGTTATCAGAATGACAGAAGAACCAATTTACCTAACACAACAGATGTAGTAAGAAGAGCTGTAGTGTGAAGCCAGGTGTACAAAACCTGCATCATTAACCACACAATACTGTTGGTTATGGCCTTTGGGATGGAAGCTGTAGAATCATCTATTAAGAGTGCAGATCCTTAAGTTCTCCCAGTAGCATACAAAATTAGTCTTAGGGGGTATGACCTGAGGTTGGGTAACTTCTGGGGTGTTTTTGATATACTCTGCACTAATTCAGTACTTTAGACTGCTAACTTGAAATTTAAAAAAAAAATAATGACACCCTTCCCCTGGAATGAATGATAAGAGTGGCCTATCCCAGGTTTTCCTCAGAATTGGAAACAAGGGATATGAAACTATAAGAAACCACACAAAGCTTGTTCAGAGGATTAGAGATGGTTAGAGCATCAACCCTCCTCCTCCTCCCTTTTCTCTTTTAAGCAATGGTGGCTGATCACCTTAAGAGCTAGGCCCCTTCAGATTAGCTGAGAAACAGGCCAAAGCAAAGGCCTCTGGACAAGGTGCCTCACTTCGTGTTTGTCTTTCTCTTTATTGTGGTCTTCCTTCTCCAACTAAATGGAGCACAGCGGCGTGTTGAGAGGACCCAGTGGAAATAACTGCTGTAGAGGAATCAGTGGAACAAAGTCATTCTCACGCTACTGAGACACACACACACACACACACACACACACACATATATAAGACAATCTATAATCTATTACAGATTATAATCTATAATATTATATATTATATTATTATAATCTATTATTGTTCCTAAACCCCTAGTATCCATCAGAATCCCTTGGAGAGTTTGATAAACAGAAGCATTGGGTCAGATTTGGGATTGCAGTGGGAATACATCATCATGAGCACCATCTGTTCATGCTCCTCCAGCTGCTGACCTAGTGACTCAACTGAGAATCAACTCTGTAGTTTAGGTGAAAGAATAATTTGGGAAGGAAAGCAGAAGTATGTCTTACTTGATAAAGTTCTTCTCATGCTTACACGAAGACCCGAGTTCAGCTCTCCAGCCCCTACATAAAACCCAGGTGTGGTGACACATATCTATAACCTCTGCATTGGTGGGGACAGAGACAGATGGATTTCTGGAGCTATTGACTACCCAGCCTAGCCAAATCTGTGAGTTCCAGCTTCAGTTAGAGACGCTATCTTAAATAATAAAGTGGAGAGTAGCTGAGAAAGATGCTGACCTTGACCTCTGTTCTTCACGTAGATACACACTTGTGTGCACACACCCACATAAACATATACGCCACGTGCACATAAAATTAATTTTAAATTATTTTTATTATTTTGGCGGACATTTTCCAATATAAGAGACTTGAAGTCTGTGACTAGGGATATAAAAATATGCAACACCTCCATCTTAGAAGTCACAAAACAAGAGTACAATGACACAGGAATTTAATCACTTTACTCAGTTTGGTCACTGAAGTGTGTCTTGTGTAATGGGCAAGTTCCGATGGTGATTGATATGATTGTGAATTTAGAAATATCTTCAGGTGCAGTCTTTGGTGTGCTGACCATTTTGGTGTTTCTGAGCATCTTGGAAATTCTTTCTTTGGGTTTCCACCTCTGTGAACTGGAGAACAACAAAAAAATGACTATCTCCTAGGATCTATAGACCATGTGCTTATTCTAACTGAGAACAAAGTTTTTAAAGTTTCACCATCAAGAGGGTGACTAGCCTTTTGTCATTTGCTTTCAACTGAGTTCAGTTCATGAGCAGCAGCAGTAGGAGTTGTAAGTGCTGACAGAGCTCTGTATGTACTGCTGATCATTGCTTGTGAGATCACTACTTTGTGCTGTGTGTTTTTCAGAAAGATCATGTTTGGCTCACAGCAAGACTGTCTCTCACTGAGTTTTTAGAACACCAGTTAGCTCTAGACTCTCTGTCTAAAAATGAGTAGTGATCGTCATTTAATTCAATCTACTGTTCTTTATTCATTTCTTATTTATTATTGTTGAATTACTTTATTTCTTTGAGAGCCTTATACATGAGCACAGCATGTACCTCACTCCTCTCCCTTCCACTCTCCCCTCCAACTCCTCTCATAACCATTCCAAATTTCACTATCTCTTTTTAAATCTTGTTACATGAATATTCACTTGTATATTTAAATAGGCACGCATATATGTAATATAAAGGTATAGCTACTGAGCCTGTTTAGCTCTGCTTGTGTGCACAATGCCTTAGCAAAGTCCATTTGAATGTATCCCTGGTTCACACTGATACTTTGAGTGCTAGAACTGACACAGAGAAAAATGTCAGGAATACAGGCAAAGCCCTTTGCTTTATGTTTTCAGTTCATGAGTATCCAGGTCTTTAAATAGTCATCACTATAGCTTTGTAACATAGGCATAACCTTTCCTAGTTGTTTGACTGAATCTGTGATAGATAGCTATGTAAGGACAGCTTGTTAATTAATTTTTATTTTTCTGCATGTTCCACTTAAGTAACTTGAACTTTATTCCTCAGTTTCCTCAATCCTTGGTAAAATTATTTTTCTATTTTTGCGACTTCTGTATAAGTGTGTTTTATGTTGTTGTAACAAAATACCCAAGATTGAGTCATTTATAAAGAAAAATATATTTCACACTCTTCTGGAGGTTGTAAGATTCAAGACTGCAGAGCTGTGTCTTGCTAGGCAAGCCCATTGCTGTTATAGATTTGCAGAAATTTTAGGTGACATAGCATTAGCACAAGATGAGGGATGCACACACAGGAAACAAATTGGATTATGTAACAGCACAAACCTTTAACCTGTAAGTCCAAAGTAATGCAGGAGACTCAGTCCACATAGCCTAGTCAGCTATTTGAGGTCATAACTCTTTCTTCCTCCTGAATGCCTTTCAGCAGAAACTATATTTTAATGAGTTTTGTTGGAGATGTTCAAGTATGATGGCATCTGAATTACTGAGGTTAAGCTCTCAGACAGCTCTGTTTCTTATTGGTTAATAGGATGGTAACTACTGTATTTCTCCTTTTCTTACTTTTGATAATCAAAAGGCTATTGGATTTATCCTCCTCCTTGTTAAAATACCATCAGTGAAAGTAGCAAGTCCATGGCCAGATGGAAAGAAAGAGTAAATATGAGTCCTTGGTGTCATCAGGGAGCTCTTATGTCACAGATATTCTGAACAAAATGATCTTTGTTTCTTCTTATATGAAAAAATAAACCTCAGGTGAGTAAGCTGCAGTTGTTAGATTTTTGCTATGTGCATGCAAATGGAATCCTGACATATACTGTATTCAGAGGCTGAACCAAGAGGAGTCAGGTGATCATCATTAAATGACTTCTAGGCACAAGAGGATTCTGTTTTAATTTTTATTTATTAAAATTTATTCACTTTGTATCCCAGCTGTAGCCCTGTTCCTCATCCTATCCCAGTCCTGCCTTCCCTCCCTTTTCTCCTCCCATGCCCCTTTCCCATTCCAAAGATAGGGAATTCTTTTTTTAATTACATTTTTATTTTTTATATAATTAATTTATATATTAATTAGTTTATTCATTTTGTATCCCAGCTGTAGCCTCTTCCTTCATTCCCTCCCCATCCCACCCTACCTCTCTCATCTTCTCCCATGTTCCTCCCCTAGTCCTCTGGTAGGGGAAGTCTTCCTACCCTTCCATCTGACCTTAGCTTATCAGGTCTCATCAGGACTGGTTGCATTGTCCTCCTCTGTGGCCTGGCAAGGATGCTTCCCTCTCAGGGGGAGGTGATCAAAGAGCCAGCCACTGAGTTCATGTCAGAGACAGTCCCTCTTCCCCATAATAGGGCACCCACTTGGATACTGAGCTGCCATGGGCTACATCTGAGGAGGGGTTCTAGGTAATATCCATGGATGGTTCTTGGTTGGAGTATCAGTCTCACAAAAGACTCTTGTGCCCAGATTTTTTGGTTCTGTTGCTCTCCTTATAGAGCTCCTGTCCTCTCCAGGCCTTATGATCTCCCCCTTCTTTCCTAAGATTTGCTGTACTCTGCCTAAGTTTGGTTATGGGTCTTAGCATCTGCTTTGATAAACTGCTGAGTAGAGTCTTTCAGAGGCTTTCTGTGGTAGGCTCCCATCCTGCTTCCTGTTCTCTCTTTCCTCCATTGTCCATCCCATTTGTCTTTCTGAGTGAGGATTGATCCTCCTAGAAAAGATCATCCTGAGCGAGGTATCCCAGAATCAGAAAGACACAGATGGTACTTACTTAGACATGCAGGATAAACATACTAAAATCTGTACACCTAAAGAAGCTGAGCAAGAAGGATAGGGGATTCTTTAGAGAAATGGATGCAAGACTGAAAATTGCATCTTGTTCCTCCATGGCCTCTGTATCCCATTGTGTTAGTGAGCTTTCTACCACTGTGACAAAATACCCTAAGTAGTGAACTTCCCAGAAGAACAGGTTTATTTTAATTTAGTGTCACAGGTTTCTGGTCATAATCATTTGGTTTCAGATTTTTGTTTAATTACATGAATACCTTTTGAAGCATGAATGTGTGCTCCCCAGGTTTCTGTATTTGAACACTTGGTTCCTAGAGGATGGCGCAGTTTTAGGACACTGTAGAACATTTGAGGAATAGCACCTGACCTGTGGATATAGACCTTGGAAGTATGCGTTTGAAGGTCATAACCCACTACTGACTACACTTGAGGTCTCTTTTGCTTCCTAGGTATTACTTCGTGTTACCAGGTAAACACAGAAACTTTTAAATTCATGTCAACTGAGAGGTCAAGTAGGGAGCCAACATGTGCCAGTGTCTTAGTCCTAATAACCCATTTGAGAATACGTTCCTGGCTCAGAGGTTAAGAACATTAGTTACTCTTCCCAAGGTCCTGATTTCTATTCCTAGCAACCACATAGTAGCTCATAACCATCTATAGTGAGATCTGGTGCCCTCTTCTGGTGTGCAAGCAGAATGTTGTATAAATAATAAATGAATATATATATATATATGAATATATATATTTTTTTTAAAGGAAAAATAAGATACACTATCACAGAGAGCCTCTGAAAGACTCAACCCAGCAGGGTATCAAAGCAGATCCTGCGACTCATAGCCAAACTTTGGGCAGAGTACAGGGAATCTTATGAAAGAAGGAGGAGATAGAAAGAACTGGAGGGAACAAAACCTCCACAAGGAGAACAACAGAACCAAAATATCTGGGCCATGGGGTCTTTTCTGAGACTGATACCCCAAACAAGGATCATGTATGGAGATATCTTAGAGCCCCTGCACAGAAGTAGACCATGGCAGCTCAGTGTCCAAGAGGGTTCCCAATAATAGGAACAGGGACAGTCTCTAATATGAACTCAAGGACTGGCTCTTTGATCATCTCCACCTGAGGGGGGAGCAGCCTTACCAGTCCACAGAGGAAGACAATGCAGCCACTTCTGATGAGACCTGATAGACTAGGGCCAGATGGAAGGGGAGAGAGACCTGCCCTATTATTGGACTGGGGGAGGGGCATAGGAGAAGAAGAGGGAGGGAGAGTGGGATTGGGAGGGGATGGAAGAAGGGGTTACAGCTGGGATATAAAGTGAAGAAACTGTAATTAATAAAAAAAGAAATAAAAAAGAAAAAAGGAAGAATACATTCCCAAGTGCTCGCTCTTCCTTCTCTTATGCTTCAACTCTTAAAGGTTCTACTACCTCCTAACAGCCTGTGAAATGCTTTCCACATCCTTGATACTTTGTAAATATTTACTTGCTGAATATGCACAGTGCTCACTCAGTAAAGATTATGGCTGATGATATTTATGAGCAATGACACACAGACAATATGACAAGGTTTACTGTGGTACTATTTTTTATTGACATCTATAATTTTCTCGAGATGGAAGATAACGTGAGGAGACTGCCAGTGGGTGAAGAAAATGGACAGGGAATGGCAGATGCTAAGAAGCAGTTACATAATATAGTGGAGAAATGCAAGAAGTATGGTGTGTGTGCATGGGGTCCTACTGACAGAAACTAGCATAGTCTTGAAGATATATTAATTTTTGGTTTATTAACTAAATTTAAAATTAATAATAAATTAATAATGGCTTCTTCATTCTTTTCCATACACTTTTTTTCAAAGCTTAAAAACTGAAAATGTTGAAAAGCTTACACAATTAGATAAAATGATCCTCAATCTTGCCCTCTATACTTAAATTGTTTTCCAAGTGCCTGTGATGCATATTCTTTTCTGTTAGCAGCAATATCCTCCTATTGTCTCATTTTGTTTACATTTAGCTGAACATTAGCTTGGTAATTGTGATGGACTTTCCAAATCTGCTCCTTTAGACAAATGATGGATATAGTTGTCATTTTTTTATTTGATTTAAAAATCTGTAGAGTGTTCAGTTCCTTTTACTGCGCTCTCTATATTGCACTTTGGCACAAAGTTCCTTCTCTGAAAGTGGTTTGTTTAAAGATTGCTTCTTTACTGTCCTTTTGGGTGCAGCATTACTGTAAGGCACATTCAAACCTTATTATCCTTGTCATCGTTTGACATATGTGTACAATAGTTAATGTTTTTAGTGTACCATTGATGCTATCAAATTGTGTTGTGTATTTTATTTTGTTGATGTGTTAAGTCATTGTGGTTACCTTTACAATTTATATCTTTAATATCAGAAATTGGCCAGCATTCATATTTTTTGAAATGCTAGTAAAATGCCAACAAAGTAATTAAAAATATAAATAAACCAAAGCCAAGGGACTTTGAAGGACTTTATTATCTAATATTGTTTGTAAAAGGAGAAAGGGGAGAGATGGAAGCTGCTTTAAGAAGCAGTTCTGCTGGAGAAAGGCATACGTTAATTACTCTTTAAAGCACATCTGTGTTGTCAAGTGTGGTAGACTGTAACTGAGTAATGAGAAAGTGGCCTGTGTTGTTTCTTTCCATACTGCTTTGCTGTGACCAAGCTGATGCAGAGTGACTTAAAGGAAGATGGGTTTATTTTGGCTTATAGTTCACTGTGCCACGTATCACAGTTGAGAAGTCATGAAAGTTAGAGCATGAGACCATTGGTCATGTCGATCAACTCGTGAAACAGAGGGAAATGAATGTCAGTGTTCAGCTTGCTTTCTACTTTTTATTTAGTGTAGAGTCCCAGCCATTGGAATGGTGAGAACCTCGTTTAGAGTTATTATATTGCAAACTCTATTAAGGTAATCTAGAAAATTTCCTTACACACAGACACACAGACACACAGACACACACACACACACACACAGAGAGAGAGAGAGAGAGAGAGAGAGAGAGAGAGAGAGAAATATTTGTCTCCTAATTGATTCTAGACATTGTTGGCAACCATGTTAACCATCATATACTACTGGTAAGAAATTTGATACATACATTATATTATTTCTAGCAACATTCTATTTTTCCCTCCTTTCATTCTGAAAAACCATGAAAGTCATCTACAAAATATTGTTTTTGAAGTGTATTCATCTGTCAGTTGGACAGCATGTATTAGTTTAGACACTTGCTTTTCTAGGAAGAAAATGCTGATGAAGGCATTGGGGTTACAGTTGTAGAGAAAACCTGAGTCTTTATTGTGTAGTTCACAGGCTTCACAGCTGGGTAAATTTGATGATTACTTTTTTTTTTATTTTATTTTGTTAATTACACTTCATTCACTTTGTATCCCCCTTTCTCCTCCCCTCCCAATCCCACCCTCCCCTCCCCCTTCTTCACACATGCCCCTCCCCAAGTCCACTGCTAGGGGAGGTCCTCCTCTCCTTCTTTCTGATCTTAGTCTATCAGTTCTCATCAGGGGTGGCTGCATTGTCATCTTCTGTGGCCTGGTAAGGCTGCTCCCCCCTCAGGGGGAGGTGATCAAAGAGCAGGCCAATCAGATTATGTCAGAGGCAGTCCCTTTTCCCATCACTATGGAACCCACTTGGACACTAAACTGCCATGGGCTACATCTGTGCAGGGGTTCAAGGTTATCTCCATACATAGTACTTGGTTGGAGTATGAGTCTCTGGGAAGACCCCTGTGTTCAAATTTTCTGGTTCTGTTGCTCTCCTTGTGGAGTTCCTGTCCTCTCCAGATCTTACTATTTCCCACTTCTTATATATAAGAGTCCATGCACTCTGCCCAACAGTTGGCCATAAGTCTCAGCGTCTACTTTGATAGTCTGCAGGGCAGAGCCTTTCAGAGGCCCTCTGTGGCAGGTTCCGAGCTTGTTTCCTGTTTTCTTCTTCTAATGTCCATCTTATTTGCCTTTTCTTATCAGGTAGTGTGCACAGTACCTTCCAGTACTATAAAAGTACTCTACTCAAACAGTAGAGATGAAGCCATCAGGTCAATACCAGCTTAATGTATCCATGGTCTTTGAAACAAGGACATGGTCTTTTCAGCAAAAGTGCTGTGAGCTACAGTAACAATTGGTCTGAGAAGACTTCCCAGCTGGGACAATAGTGCTTCAAACATTATGGGAGTAACTACTTTCTGATTGGATTTAAGCCCTGCTCCACAAGAGGAAACCAGTACGTGGTACCTTTGTTAGGTCTGATATCCCATGGCTAGAAAAGCCGTATGCTATTATTATGCTAAACGGACGTTGTATTAAATTGATTCTTAATGACTTACTGTTATACCCATTGATTACTAAATCTTTCAACCTTTATCAGAGAAACTTCTATTTGGAGTAGTTGGCGATTAAACAAAGACCAACAACTGGCCAAGGTATAAAGAATTAGAAACAGTGGAATGCTCAGCCCTAAGGGGAAACATCTGTACAGTACCTTTCCCCCCAAGGCTTAGGAAGAAGGTGTAGAAAGATCGTAAGAGCTAAAAGCAGTGAATGAAGAAAACAGTGTCCGCTGGCCAGAACAGGGCGGCTTCACATACAGTTGGCAACAGTTCTGACAGCTTGCAATATTCCTGTGAACTTCAATATAAACCAAATCCTGTCATGAATAATAGAGGTAGGCCTGGATTTCTACCACTAGACAAGAAGCTATTGTCATCTGATAGTTTCTGTAAGAGGGTGAGTCAGTTTTATACAGTGAGATATACAAAGAAAGGGTGAAGAACTGACAGGCTGGGGGTGGTGGTGGAAGGGCTCTGGGAGGAGTAGAATCCATGATTAGAATATATAGTATACATTTTTCAATAAAATAAGAAACTGAAGAGCTGTGAGTATATCTCAGTGGTAGAATAATCACCCAGAATGTACTGGTTCCTGGATTTTCTTACCAACAAAACAAAATTTTAATTTCCTGAAAAGAATGGAAAGAAGACGCACGGAGCTTCATTGTTATGTTTGTATGCGTGACCTGTGACTCTGATTGCAATATTGAGATGATTAATTTTATATATCAAAACCTCACTGAGCAAAGTGGCCAAATATCAGATCAAACCTTTTTTTTTTTTCTTGAATGTTTTTTTTCTGGGTGTTTTCAGGTGAGCTTAATATTTAAGTTGATAGGCCTTCAGTAAAGGAGATTTTTCTTTGTAATACAGACAGGCTTCATCTACTCACTTTAAGCCTTGGCTAAAGCAAAAGACTCTTCCTATAGCAGACAAGCATTCTTTGGAATTTCAATGCATTGCCAGCTCTTCCCTGGGTTTTCAGTCAGCAGGCCACACTACAATATTCGGACTCGTTAATTTCCACAGTTGTGTGAGTGGATTTCTTAACCCTGTGTCCTTATACTGAAAAACCGAGAGAACAATTTGATGGTACCTTGAATTAGTAAAGCTGGAGAAGTCATCAGTGTTTTGTTTAATGATTTAATTACCTGTTCTTTGTTTTTAATATATTTCACTGTGGTTAGGGTTATGAGATGTATTCTAGGGTTAAGGTCTGTGTGGGAAGGTGGCAAAATATTAGTAGGCAATGGAGAAAAAGATGCCAGAATTAATTAGAAAAGAGTCCCTCAAAATGTGTTTAGTGCTGGCCCATAAATTGTGTCATACTGATATGGAAAACAATTGAGGAGAAGGCTAGGGAAAATTTTATAGCACTTAAAGAATATAATATTTGTCTAATGATGACAATGAAAAGCTAAAATATGTAATTTTATATGTCTTTTAAAAATGGATTGCCATACTAATACATTTTAATTGGATTTTACTGTTGCTGATCTGTAATAAGTTGATAACTAAAATAATAAAAGCTTCACAGATAGTTGATTCTAGATTGGTTGGGAAACATTACATTGAGAAAAATAACTGACCAGAGATCTTTAGGAGAGAGCAGTGGATAATGGTATATGAGTAGGAAACACTGTGAATGAGAATGGGAAGCTAGCTATGAACATGCCTATGTAGATCAGTGTGGAGGCAGCTGGGTACAGTGGGGAAGGGAAGGTGGCTGAGGAAGCCGAATACTTTCAAAGGATGTCTTTGCCAGCTTGTGTTTCTTGTCAGATGGCAAAGTGTTATGGTGGAACAGCACTGGGCAGCTTGGCCAAATTCTGTTCCCCTTTGGGGAGCAGTCCAGCTGTTTACCAACTACTCTGCGGGCTTTATTAGTCCATTTGTAAATACAAGTATGTGTCTAAAGGGTGATGAGTTCTCAAACAGCTATGTGAGTATGTTACTTGGCAGGGAAAACTCTAATTAAGGTGTTTAGAGTAAGCCAAAGCTAACTTGATATTTGCAGGACAGCATTCTCAGGGCTGTCCTCTCCATCCCTCCCCTCATATCCTAGATCGAATCGAGAACATTGTTTGATTTTCTTTCTTGTAGGAAATAGTGGGCACCTGTCAAGGTCTAACACTTGACAGATGTACGTTCTTTATAGGATGACCCTCATTATCAGTTATTTAAAAACGATGATTTCCTGGCCAATATATTGCCCATCTCCCATGAAGCTTCAGTGCTGGTGTCACATTTTCAGAAGGAGAACTTCCATCCCAGGGAAGAACATAGTGATAAAAGGAACGTTTTAGGATCTTGATAAAAGCAGCTTTGACAACTGTATTCACGAAAATGAAAGATGTATGTTAGTAATGTACACTGTTTTTCTCAAAACTCCTGAAGTGACCAATTACCAAAGTGGAATATTCCTTGCCTAATTTTTTTGTTTTTTAATTTGTGAATACTAAAATTTCAGATGCATTTGAATCTGGTGAATTTCAGTTTGCAAGGCACAGAGGATAGTAAAAAGTCAGCAGCTCTTTTCAGTCTCTTGACTGTTGCTTTTAGTGGCCAAAACATGCTTTCCTTTGCCTTCCTTTTATTTTATTAATGTACAATGTCCTTCTCACTACTTTGATTTACTTTGTTTAGTCATTTACCCATGTGTTATTCTGTTGGGAAGCAGTTGAACTGCTGTTTTAGTGAACGGTCAGTTGGCAATGTAAAGTCTGAAGATACAAACCTACGTCTCACTTCAGCCTTTGCAAAAAAAAAGAGAGAGAGAGAGATTATGGATGGGTGGGAAGGATGATTTCATTCGTCTATTCATATAAGAAAGCAAGCAAGCCAAAATGGCTACTTCTCACAATTCTTTTAAATCAGATTCAGGCCAGTGAGATGGCTTAGTAAGTAAGCGTGCTTGGTTTCAAGTGTGATGACCTGACTTCTGTCCATAGGATCAGATACAGAAGGAGGAACCAACTGCTAAAAGTTGTCCTAGGCTCTTCATACATACCCCATAGTCTATTTCGTATAACCATACATTTCCATTCGTATGCGCCACATAATAAATCAGTAAGTGAAATAAAAATTTTAAAGTGTATTCTTTAATGAGGTGAAGTGCAGACAACTTTAAAATGACATAGCTGATTATGATATTGGATTGATAGCCACTGCCTTAAAGCAGAGTCATCTAGATAGCTGTGTCATCGGGGATTCTTACCTTTCTTGCTAGTTTCACTCTCTTGAGTTGCTAATATAGCATGTTGGGTTGTAGCCCAAGATTTTTCATTTCTGCACAGCATCAGGTGATTACAGTTCTGGCCTTTTGACTCAGCTTCAGCCCATGGACTTAAAGGATAGAAGACTAAGTGTACTCTAATTATCTAGTGTTTGATTAGACATGCCCTCTGAAGTTTGAGAGAATGATGAGCTTTAAAGTGTGAGATGTCTTTCCCATTAATGGCATGCTAGCATAAGAGTCAAGATCAGAGAGAAACAGTGCAGCTGAGGAAGATGTCAGGATGAGAAGTAAGATTGGCCTTGAAGAAGGAGTGGAGTTCAGACACAGGGGGAACATGACATCACAGCAGAGAGCAATAGCTTACAAACAAGAAGAAGAGGCAAATGAGCTTTCCACCTCAAACTGTACAATTATGTTTTGCAACTATTGTTGAAGACATACTTCTTTAGCGATGATAGCTGCCAGGAGTGATCTGGTTTAAGCTCTTTCTTCTCTGGTCACAGAATTTACATTCTATACATACGATTTTCTTTTTAAAATTTTATTTATTTATATATATATTTATTACAAATTATTCACTTTGTATCCCCACTGTATCCCCCCTCCCTTGTCTCCTCCCAGTCCCACATACTCTTCTTCTTCTACCCCTATGCCCCTTCCCAAGTTACATGATAGGGGAGGACCTCCTCCCCTTCTACCTGACCCTAGCCTATCAGGTATCAACAGGACTTGCTGCCTCATCTTCCTCTATGCCTTGACAAGTCTGTTCTGCCTTAAAGGGAGGTGATCAAATAGCTAGCCACTGAGTTCATGTCAGAGACAGCTCCTGTATCCCTTAATAAGGAACCCATTTGGAAACTGAGTAGCTATTGGGCTTCCTTTGAACAGGGGCTCTAGATCCTATCCATCCAAAGTTCTTAGTTGGACTATCAGTCTCTGCAGGCTCCCCTGGGCCCAGGTATTTTGGCTCTGTTGTTCTCCTTGTGGAGTTCCTGTCCCCTCCATATCTTTCTACCTCCCTCTTTTCCATAAGATTTCCACACTCTGCCCAAAGTTCGGCAATGATTCTCAATATCTTCTTCAATACCCTGGCAGGTAGGGTCATCAGAGGTCCTCTGTGGAAGGCTACTGCCCTGTTCCTTGTCTTCTCCCACTTCCTATGTCTATCCTGTCTGCCCTTCTGAATGAGGATTAAGCATTTTCCCTAGGGTCCTCCTTGTTGTTTAGTTTCCTTAAGGCTTAACTGTGTTTATACTATATTATATGGCTAATATCACTTATAAGTGAATATATATCATTTGTGTCTTTCTGATTCTGGATTATCTCACTCAGGATGATCTTTATATGATTTTATACACACAGAATTTGTTCAAAACAGGCTTTAAAAGTTTAAAATTCTTTATTTATTGCTTTATTGGCCACTTATCTATTTTGACTTTATGACAGTATACTTTCATGTGTCAGATAGATAACAAGTAAAAGTAAAGATAGGAATTTGTAGCCTACTGAAGGGTCCTCACTTCATTTCTGAAGGACCAAAGTGGAAGAACATCAAACAGTGGCTAATAAGGAAAGCCAAGGATAATATACGGATATCTATATAACCACTTACAGTGCTAACATTTTTAGTTCTGTTGTTATACAAAAGGAGGCTGAGGGTCAGATTTGGGTAGAGTCTGATTTTAGTGATTTTTGGTATAGTGAAAAAGACAAGCATTAGTTAAGTGCAAATGTAATTGCATGACATGATTGGCCATTTTGTGAAGGACAATAGATTAAAGCATGGTTTCTGTGACTGATAACAAAGAAACTGTTATCTTGTTTGACATGAGAGGTCTGGAAAGATTATTCTGAGGAAGGCTCTTGGCATTGATTCTTCAAGGGTGAGTCTTCATGTCACATAGCTGCATGCTAACAGAGGTGTGGAGACGAAGGTAATGAAGGCTAGTACTACTGGAGAGAATCAATTAAAGTGATCCAGGTAGGGCTAGCCTACAGCTTTCAGGGGATAGACATGTAATTACCAATAAGAACCTAAATGGACACCACAGCATGTTAAATGCCAAGGTTTTATAGACAGATAACTCAAATTGTAGTAAAAGGAAAATAGAGGAATTTATTGAGTTGGTAACCGATGACTTAGACTGTTTCCTAATGAGAAAGTCAACTCCCCATCCTACTAGAATCTGTGTAGTCCTGAGTTAGTTATTTTCCTGGTATTGAGACAACATAGCTTAGAAAAGCAACTTGAGAGAAAGAGTTTATTTCGGCTACAGTTTGAGAATACAACCCATCAAGGTGGGTATAATGCTTATTTTTATCAACTTGACAAAATCTACAATCACCCGAGAATCTGAATGAGTTATGTCTAGACTAGGTTAGTCTACAGGAATTGTCTTGATTACTCTACTCTGAATGGAAAGACCAGCCACTATGGGAGACATCATTCCCTAGATTTTGGTTCTGAACTGTTTCAAAGTGTATAGAGTGAGCTGAGGAGTGGCATATATAAATGCATTCCTTTCTCTCTACTCTTTACTGAGGATGTGATGTAACTAGCTATTTGAAGTGTTTGCCTTTTTGAATTCTATATTATTATGAAATGTAAACTGGGATTATGAGATAAAATAGTCACTTTCTCCTCTAAATTGCTTTTCTTTGCCAGGGTATTTTATCACAAAAACAAAAATGAAGCAACAGTGGGGAAATCTGGCTGGCAGTAATATGAGGCAGCTGATCATATTACATCTTCAGTTAAGAAACCAGGGGTAATGAACACTCAGTCCAATACCCAAGCCCCTGGAATGTGCTTCTCTCCTTTATAGAAGTTTTTCCACCTCAAATAACCCAGTGGAGATAATTTCTCTTAAGCATATTCAGAGGCTAACTAATCTAACATGTATGCATGAAGGCTTTACTCCTAAATTTTATCAAGTTAATATTATTAGCCATCAGAAGCCCATAGGGAAGAAAGAAGAAAATGCAGTGATGTAGACAGACCTACAATTACTTCATGATTGTTTAAATTAAGGTGGCATCATTTTCTTTATGTTGCTGTGATAAACACCTTGATCAAAATCAACTTGGACTTAGATTTTCTGACTCTGTTGGTCTCCTAGGGGGGCATTCAGAGACTGATGAATCAACCAAGGACCGTGTATGGAGAAGACCTAGAACCCCTGCTCAGATGTAGCCCATGGGTAGCTCAGTCTCCAAGGGGGTATCCTAGTAAGGGGAGCAGTGGCACTCTTTTGCATGAACTTGGTTGCCTGCTCTTTGATCACCTGTCCCTGACAAGGTGGCCTGACTAGGGCACAGAGAAAGAGGATTCAGAGAGTCCTGATTAGACTCCATAGGCTAGGGTCAGATGGGGGAGGAGGACCTCTCCTCTCAGTGGACTAGGGGAGGGGCATGGAGGTGAAGATAGAAGATTGGACAGAAGGAGATGAGGGAGGGAGCTACAATTGTGATATAAAGTGAATAAATTGTAATTAATAATAATAATTATTATTATTATTGCTATTAAAATTAGAAAAAAAAACAACTTGGAAAAAAAGGATTAACTTCATCTTCAATTTATACTCCACTATTGAAGGAATTCAAGACATGGACTCAAGCCAGGTACCTGGAAGCAGGAACTGAAGCAGAGACCATGGAGGAATGAATGATTCTTACTGCCCTGCTCTCCTGCATTTTTACTTTCCTTTCCTTTTTCCTTCCCTTCCTCCTTCCTTTCCTCCTTCCCTTCCCTTCCCTTCCCTTCCCTTCCCTTCCCTTCCCTTCCCTTCCCTTCCCTTCCCTTCCCTCCCCTCCCCTCCCCTCCCCTCCCCTCCCCTCCCCTCCCCTCCCCTCCCCTCCCCTCCCCTCCCCTCCCCTCCCCTCCCCTCCCCTCCCCTCCGATCCCCTCCCCTCTTCTGTTCTCCTCTCTTCTCCTCTCCTCTCTTCTCTTCTCCTCTCCTCTCCTCTCTCTCTTTCTTTCTATCTTTCAAAACATTACTCAGGATCATCAGCCAGAGATGGCACCATCCATAGTGGGCTACTCTCTCTCATCAATCACTAATCAAGACCGTGTATGGAGAAGACCTAGAACCCCTGCTCAGATGTAGCCCATGGATGAATCCTCTTTCTCTGTGCCCTAGTCAGGCCACCTTGTCAGGGACAGGTGATCAAAGAGCAGGCAACCAAGTTCATGCAAAAGAGTGCCACTGCTCCCCTTACTAGGATACCCCCTTGGAGACTCACAGACTTGCCAATAGGTCACTCTGATAGAGGCATTTTCTCAGTTGACTTCCCTTTCCAGATGAGTGGAGCTTGTATCAAGATTATAAGATAAAGAAACAAAATTTTTAAAAAAACTAACAAGTACATCAGGCATATATGTTTAAACACACAGCATCTAAGGAAGATGGTTTATAGTCTCACTAGTAGAGAAGGACATTGAGCAATCATCTGAGAATTTTCATAGTGCACTGTTGACTTGGGATTTAACTCAGCTCATTTTGATTCTAGAATTTGTGCTGGAATATATATTTATACATATGAGAAAATGTATTAATTAAATAGGGAGAAATGTGATTTGTTTCTTGCTCAAATTAACAATTTTTTTTAAGAATATGATGTACATCCAAGGAGGCAATTATCTAGCAGATGTGTTAATGTTATTTTTTCCCACATATCTGACAGGTGTAATTAAGCACTTCTGCCTGAATTCCTGAGGATCTGAACCTTCTCTAGACAGAGATGTGAATGAATTGTCTAAACATTTTTCCAGAAGAAGTGAAAACTAGACTTACTTTTGATTAATATAGTTAAAGGTTCTGCTGGTGCCATATAAACTTGGGTTGAATCTGGACATATTTTCAGTTTATACATTTTATCTCTTTCTTTCTATATTTCCTGTTAAATTTGTTTATCACTAGATTAGAGAAAGGATGGCATACAATTTCAATAAGGTGCCATAGAGAAAACATTGTTGGATTGTGAGACAATTGCTGAATTTACTTATCTCTGATGTAGTGTGAAAACAATGTAAAACATATGCTGTGAGCACATATGCATATGTCTGTGCATATACATATGTGCTGTGTGGATATATGTTTGCATGTATCAGTGTGTGTGTGTGTGTGTGTGTGTGTGTGTGTTTGTGAATGAGTAAATGTTGCTGTGTCCCAATAAAGCTTCATTAAAAAAAAGAAAGCAGTTCAGGTTGTACTTTGACACTCACTGTAAATGATATATATGTCTTAAAGCTATGTTACTGTTACTTATCTATTTTTCCCCATGTTTTGTTTGGTTTACAGTTCTGCAATATCACTGTATTGTCTTTGCAAATCTATTTTTTTTAACAAGACTTCTTTTCGACCTTATAGTGACGTTTCTTAGATAAATGATAAACTTTATTGGTCTGCCCTGTGATTTGGTAAGTTGAAAATTACATCTTCTAAAAGTGGAAAGTGTAGCTTTAGACTCACATGCTCGTATAGAGGATTACCTCTTTCCATACAAAGAGAAATATTGTTCCCACATGCTTGAACCTACCTATTTCATTTTATTTATTTTTTAATATTTGAGATTTATACGGTCTTGCTTTGTACCCCAGCTTATGCATGAACCCATCATCTGACTGACTCAGGCTGTTGCCAATTGGAATTGTAAGCATGTGTCACTCACCATGCCTGAGCAGAGTGGGCTTTTGACTGCCTCACCTGAGAGGATGCTGCAAAGTTCAGGCTGCAGGATGTCTGAGTTAGGGTCTTGAGAGGTGGAGTGGATTCTGTTGGAGGCGCTCTCTTTGTTTCTTTCGAGATCCACATCTACGGATCTTAGCCTACATGATTAGAAGAATCTCAGACTATCCCAAATGGAATGGCTACCTTCAGGCATCTTGATCTAGAAATACTGAAACTCTGGAGTAAGCAGCTCTCATTAACGTAACCTATAATTAAAGGAGACTTGGGGCTCTGAGAGAGCAGAGTCCAGATTACTCCTACATCTTTGAATGAAGTTTTAATGGAAAATAACCATGCCTATTCATTTATATATTATTCATAGCTTCTGCTATCCTGTAATAACAGACATAGATGGTCAAAATGGAGACTGTATTTATGGTCCCCAAAGCCAAGAATACTTATTTTCTGGTTCTTTATAGAACAATTTCCTGCCTCCTGCTTCTCAGCCTTCAGTTTTCTCACTGAGGCCCCAGGCATCTGGAGCACAGACAGCCCTTCCTGCTGTGCCCTGTCTGAATTTCTGATCTGCAGAATTCATGATGATGAAAAATTGGTGGCTTTATAACATGATCTTTAACAGTAATTTGTTGCTGAGCTTGGCACAGTGGTAAATATAGTGCCTGGGAAAATGAAGAAAAGTGTGTTTGTTAAAATATTAAAAGAGCTGAATTGCATATGCTTCTTCCCTTTCTCTCTGTTCTCCAAAAGACAAATACCTTCAGACCTTAGTTGTTTCCATATACCGTCTAAGATTAAGGGACAGGTCCTTGTAATCTCCCATTTGTGTTTGGATGTTTGATTATATTTTCCTTCTAGAAATGGATTAATGTGTTGCTCAGCCATTGCTTTTATATCTCATTTCACGATTACTCTTTGTTTCTTATTCTAGTAATAATCAGTGGTCTCCATTGGGCCACTGAGAACCTTCAGGGTCTCTTCTCCACTAGACTAGTAACTATGGACCATTGTTCATGCAGATAGAGGTGCCATTAAAATATCTCAAACTATACTCTTTATTTGTTTTCTTTAGCCATTCATCAAAATGAAAGGTTTTTATGAGAAGGATTAAAGGCCATAAAATAAAATGTATTATAATGCTCCCTTTGAAATGTTTTGGGCGTTTATTAAAAATAAGGCAGCCAGAGGTAAAAGGTCAGTCAGCAATAATCAATTTCTTTAGCATCGATTTCATTCTTATTAACCATTTATCACTGAGTGTCATTTAAGAGGACTCTAGACATCGTTTTTCACTTTCTGTATGTTGTTTTGTGGGTGTCAGTTATCCAGCCACAGCAAACATGACATCTCAATTCTTCTATACTTTATAGCATTTTATGGACTGATTCTTTGGAACTCTGAGTTCTGAGGAATTGCACAGTGGAGGGACATTTATAACAGGCAAGCCCTCTGAAAGTTTTTTCATAAATTGTGAAAAATATTGTGTATGTTCTTCATTTCGAATTTTAACAAAATTTGGGGAAGTTACATAATTTTCTTTTTCAGTTTCTATTAGCAAGTTTAAACGACTAGGGACTTAAGAAATGTACTTGGAAAGATTATTTCAATCCTGCTTTTCCTACATGAGCGTATATATTTTCTCATAGGAGCATATATATATATGAATATCTATTAATATCTATTTTAATCATGTTTTTCCTATATGAGTGTATATATTTTCCCATAGGAGTATATATATATAAATATCTATGAATATCTATGAATTGAGCATGAAGTTCAGTAAAAAGAGGGAAGAGAAAAAAATGGAGCTATCAAGGAAACCAAGAGCATTTATATATAAATCTGGTGAAATTTTTGTTGTTCTTTGGGACTTTCCATAAGAAATTTATAGTATCAATTTCTTCCTGTTAATTTCACTAATGATAATTTGTCAGTCCTGATTTGTTCTCTGGCCTTGAGGATCATATAAATTAACTTTTAGGACAAGACCTCATTGGTAGAAGAACAAGGCTTTAGATTTGATGGCAGGAATTCTCTCTTAGCTCCAAGAATTTGTTGGATTGTATCTGTTTTCCTTTATTAAATTTTTTTTTTCACCAGCACTCAGGGAGGCAGAGGCTGGCAGATCACTGTAAGTTTGAAGTCAGCCTGGTCTACAAGGTGAGTCAAGGACAGCCCAATCTACCCAAAAAGCCTGTCATGAAAAACCAAAAATTAAAATAAAATTTTGATTTATATGGCTGTTCTGCCTGCAAGTGTGTCTATCCACCATGTACTTCCGGTGCTTGTGGAGGTTGAAAGAGGCTTTTGGATCCCTGGGGCTCAAGTTATAGATGCTGTGAGCCACCATACGGGTGCTGTGACTTGAACCTCTTTCCTCTAGAAGAGCAGCCAGTTAGTTCTCTAAACTGCTGGGACTTTTCTCTAGCCATATTCTCTTAAATTTTGAGACATGGCTATTTTGTCTGTTTATTCTAGCCTAGAAGTTACTCCATAGCCCAAGCTACCATCAGACTCACAGTCCTTCTGTATTTACCTTCATGCCCAAGTATGCAGGCATGGACCACTGTCCACAGCCTGGATTCGATTCTTTCACTTTCTCAGTCATGCTTTACCTCAATAGCTCTAAAATGAGAGTGTCAGAGCTATGTCATTGGGCCTTTCTGAGGATTAAATGAGCTAGAGTGCTCTCAGCATCATGGTTGTGTATGACACACAATACACATGCTGGCACTTCCTTTTTCTACCTCTACAAAGGACTGAGTCACAGTGGAAAGTGCTCTACCATTTCAAGTAAGACATTAGGAAAACCCACTTACTAAAAAAGGACCTTTTTCACAATAAGGCTTAGTGTCTATAATTTGATAGCATTTTAGTCAGTTTCTCCCTTAAAGTACAATTTCTAGAATAAATATTAATCAGTGTATGAATGTTACTTGCGAATTATCCTACTTCAATTCAGAGTATTTGAAGGGCAGGTTAGTTAACAGTTTTGAAGGTCCTGGCAAAATATTAGGGTTACATGCCAGGTGTTAAGTGCCTTTTTAAAATTTATTATTATATATTATTTACCTTCTATGATTGTGTGCATTATACATAAATATATTTTATTTTAATTTTATTGTATTATTTCAAAAACACCAAACATTACTTTTATGTCTTACTATTTAGATCAATTTTAATTTTGCATTAAAATATTGAAGTTTTAGGATGTCAAACGTAAAAGCAAATATCAGCCAAAGACTTTTGCAGGGACGTGATCAATAGGATTTCAGCGGCAAACAGGCTCTTTGTATCATGTTAGGTGGAATCGTGATCTCATTATTTTCTTTCTCTAAAGAATAAATATGTCTTAAAAAGACACATATGGTTGTCAAATAGACAAATAGAAATGTGATGTTTAATTCTATTGTTAAACTTGTTCATAGCTTTTATAAGTATTTACAAAGTATTTCTGCAGTATGTTTGCAATGGCGTTCCTGAAAGAGGACTGAGTTTGCGGCTGTAGATGAAGTATAGTAGAGTTCCTTCCCCAGTGTAACTGGTTTCAGCCCATCCAGTGAAGGTGTGAACAAAAACAAGACTGTACACGGAATAATTTGGAGGGAAGGGGGTCATTTTCTTTGATGTAGGTCAAATATTTTCTCCTGTCTTTGATGAAGTTTTGGGTATAGGCAGAAATTATGCCATCCTGTTTGTTATAGGTTTGCATCTTGCTACCTGCTAATCTTAGAACTTCTCAGCATTTATAACTACAAGCAAAATATATTGATGTTTACTATAATATACCAATAATGCATGTCTATCCATCATCTTATATTTATTTTTTCCTTAAAGATCTTTAACACAAAGATCCTTAGTTAGGGGTGTTTGCATAGCTCTCTCTGAGTGGTGGCTCCTGCTCCAGAATTCCCCTGTGGCATCAGGCAAAATACAAAGCTTTTGAAAGACTTTTTTCAGGAATGCTCACCTGGATCTGTGGTTACCAGTCTTCTCTTGAATCCCTTCCTTAGCAAAATAACTTATACACTGCCCTTCATCTCAGGGTCTGCTTTTGAGGAACCCAACTAAGACAAAATAAAAGAAAAAAATAAATGTAAGTTTTCATTTCTCTTATTAAAACCCAGGTGATGCAATACATTTGATGTGTACCTTTTTGTGTCTTTGATAAAGTGCAGATCACCTTGAAGAAGGAAATGTTTGTTTTGGCTCACTGTTTCAGAGCTTTCCTCCAGGCTGGTTTCACTGCCTCGCTGTTTCAGAGTTTTCATCCAGGAGAGGCTGGTTCCATTGCTTTTTGACAGTGACAAAGCAGGGAGCTTGTGATGACAGTTAAAGCTAAGAAAGAGCCTGGGAAGGACAAAATAAGCCCTACGAAATATGCCTCTAGTGACCGTTGTCTAATCCAGTCCCTTCATGTAATAAACCATTCATCTGTGACTTCATTAATCCTTGTAATCGAGTCACCTCTCCATAGTATCTCCATTGAGAACTAAACCTTTATCACATTTGTTTATGAGGACATTTTATATACAAACCAGAAAGGCATTTTAGGAAAAAAAAAAAAAAAAGATGACTCCTTGAAAGAGAGAAAAATGTAAATTCAGTGAACACCAAGGAATAGAACATCCATTGTCTCTAAGGAGATTGGGACTAAGATGTAGTTCAACCATCTTATGTAATAAATTTATAGGGCTTTATATGATGGGGCTTCTCCTAAGAGAGAAGTAAACAGGGAGATGAACAAAAAGAGGTAGAATCCAACAAGATTGGAGGTTAGAAAAACTTCCCAGGGAATTCTGTCCTATCTTTCTCTCAACTGGGTTGTCTGTCATTCAAGTCTAAGCTATTTGCTGTGATGTCAGCCCCTCCCTGACATCATCCTTTCTCCATTTTTCAAATAGCACAATGCTTGTGGAATTAAGGGGGAACAAAGAAAAGAGGCATGATGGCCTTTCTGAAGAGATCTGGTGTCAAATATTTCAATTAAAAAATTGACTAATTTTTTTATAATCAAAATGGTCAGTCAGAGGTGAGTATGAGAAATATATGAGCCATCTTCCAAAATGCTAACACATTCTGGACAATATACCTGTCCCATTGATAACTAAAGCTCTAACTCACTATGTTTTTGAACGACTGGTATACCCTGTTGACATTGAGATTCTCCTTGCATCTCTGTTACAATCAACTGGAGCTGTAGTTAGCTGTGTAGGAAGCACCTATTCCTAGTTCCTTAACCCTGAAATGATTCTTTCCACCTATGATTTTTCTCTGGTTGTAACCAAATTAAAGATCTAAAAATAAAGCAGCATAGAAAATTCACTTATTGACAGCATGAAGGGAGCAAGGGAGAGTGTGCCTAGAAATAGCCTCTTTCACATGGAGAAAAAAAAAAGAACAGATTTAATGACCATGATTATAGCCAATTACGTGCCTAATTCTGCATGAGAACAAAGGCTATTGGTAGGGTTTTTATCTCCAAACACTTAGAGATGTAGAAAGAATAACTTCCCATTGGCAATTGGTGTTTGCTATTTTGGAAGAGAGTAGGAGAAAAGTGTCAGTGGTGGGTAGGAAAAAGAATGTCCCCAAGGTCTATGAATACTCTGACAATGGAGAGCACTGATCACTTTTCCATCCCACAGATTGAGCATCTGGCCATCAGACAATTTTCCTCCCCAACTTGTTTTAACAAAGTTGTCGTGATAATCAATTTAAAGCCTGGCTAGATGTATGAACTCTGCAACAAAGCTGCCCCAGTGAGTGACATACCATAGTTTCCAGTAGAACAGCTGTTCCTTACTAGCATAAACACTTGATCATTCGCTTTTCTTTGGTACCTTTCCCCAAACTTTGTTTTCATTTCTGTCATAAATTAGCTTAATCTCCTTTTGGAGAGATAGTTATAACTAGATCCATAGTGCTACATTCTAATATGTCACACGGTCTAAACATTTGTTAAAATACAGACCACTATAATAAAAGTATAGATTAATAATTGCTAAAGTTTATTAATAACGGATAAACTTGGCTGAAAGTTTTTGGTGAATAATTTCTTTGGATTATTACAGAAGAAATACCTATAAACAGTGTATAACTCTGCACAGGTCATGCACTCTCATCACCTCTGTGCCAGTAGAGAGGAACACAGCTAACTAATCATGACATTTCTTTCCACTGTGTTCACATGTAGGCTCAGAGTCTTCCTCAACATTGGTAATCATAAGAAAAAAAATAGAGTTGGCATTTGAATAGAGCTTGTTTGTAATCCCTATTCTAAAACTTGGCAACTTTTGACATCAGAGCATGAATGGGTGTTCAAATCTTTGCCAATATGACAGCTAACTGAGCGCATTTCACAGTAGAAGGAAGACAGAGAATTAGAATAAGATGTTGACTCAAAATGGGGTGGGAAGCTGCAAAATATTCCATAGTGAGATGACTCCCCAAGGCATCTTGTAGGGGAGGGAAGGAATGTGAGGGGGGAAACCTGATTTCAGAGCGGCAGTATACATACAGTGGCCATTATATCTAGGTGATACCTGAGACTGAGATGCAGAGAGCCCGTGCTGTGTCAAGCACAAGACTAAGTTCTTAAAACATATGTATTTTATATAATTTATTTCTCCACATTTCAGCAAATGTTGTTAGAAACCATTTATATAGCTGGTTTTCTATTTACTGTGCCAAATGATAGGACTTTACTGAGTTTTTGTTGCTGTTAGAGATTGTTTCATGATTTCATTAGACTAGATTTATTTTATATAATAACTGCACCTTGGTAACATATTTCTTGGCACATTGCCAGTAAGTGACAACAATGAGGCCATTTTCTGGTAATGAAGTCAACCCACATGAAATCAGGGTGAAATGGATGACTTTCAAATCATTGAAGTCAAACAATACTGAAAAATACATTTTATAAAGATGAATGATCACATAAATGCTATCTTTTCAACACTTTTCTTACTGTCTCTGGATATTCTTCAGCTAAAATAATGCACAGTCAGAAAGAATAAGTTACTGTACCAAGGCTGAGTCTCTAATAATTGTTAACAACTGCACGGGATGATTATCAGAAATATAAAATGCAACAAAAGTATGTCTTCAAGAAGAGCTGGAATGGGTACTAACGCCATCATATCACAATTGGAACAGAATTAGATTTTTACTACTCTCTGTAACACTAAAAAAAGTAACAAGGAGGCTATGCAATGAGCATGGAATGTGGAATTGTGGAAGAACATTAAACTGTTAGGTAAAAATATAGAATATAAAAAGCAGAACCTTTTCCTTTTGAAACTGGATAGAGCATAAATCTGATTTTATTGTTCTAGCATCAAAAGTTTACGTAAAGTCAATGGTTGAGTAACTCTTTATCTATTTTTATTCTTAGTATCTGGAGTTCATTCTTGAGTGTTCAAAACAGGTTGTGCCATTTACTGTCTTTGAAGTCCTCTCCTGTGAAAACATTAAAACAATTATTTGTGAATATGTGCTAAGCATATTGGGTTGGACTAAATAATATAAATACAAAACATATTTACACCAGCTGTGTTTCCCTAGAGTCTAAGGACATGAGTTACTGGTGGTTTACATTAACAGTTTAAACAATCCAGGAAAGCAATGACAAGGAATGGGAAAGTGAGGCAGAGTTGAGAAGGAATCTAAAGAAAGTGAGTAGTGAGGACATCAGTGTGACTGCCGGCCGCTTGTGAGGGATGAAGGCAGTACCAATGTGTCATTGGTCTGAGGACCTTCCTATAATCACAAAACGCTGCTGGCAGAAGTTCCTCTTCAAGTACTCAGTAGTGAACAGAGAAGACGTGTTGGTTAGAAGGTTACTGTCCCAGTGCAGTGGGATTGTAAGTCTACACATAGGAATTTAATGCCCTTTCTATAACCTAGATTTGTTTGCATTTAGACCCATCCAAATTGACTGTTTTTCCAGCTATTGTAATATGAATGTACACTCACAGGAAAATGGATCTCTGAGTGTTGCTGAACAACCATTTGAAAAGCTGTAATTATTATAAAACAATTTGGCAAGGGGAAGTTTTGTTGGTAGAAATGAAAAAGCAGTTTTGAGGCCAACGGTTTGTTATTTTTCCACAAACAAGCTTAATGGAAAATAAAATTATTTCCTCTCCTTGGCCAATTTAGAGTTTAAATATTCTGTATGGGCAGGAACTGCAAATTCTTTTCCATTAATATAGAAGGAAGCAGTCCATGCCTCATACTGACAATCCTAACTTTTAAAGTGTTTATCTAGGAAGAACTAAAATGCTAATCAAACTAGAAGGGAAAATTCATTTGATTGATTTCCATGTTGACTTAAATAAATCTGTTCTCCAGTAGAAAAAAAAAAAAAAAAAAACTCAATTATGAGAATGAAAATGGTTTATAAGGAGAATTGTTGGTGCTTTGTCTCTTGGATATTTGAAGGGAATTGCTCCTTTTCTCTGTGCACTGTGTCCTGAAACAGGCCTTCGTTTTCTCATCCAGGCTGCTGAATTTACCTACGCAGACTATTCCCTGCTACCGCCACCAGAGTAGTTAGGAAGATAGCTATAAGCCACTGTATATAGCTTCAAACTGCTTTTAAATTTTAATTTATTTTTTTGTGTAGGTGCATATGCAGGTGTGTGTATGTGTGTTGTATGCATATATATTTATACATTCGGCTTGTGTGTGTGTGCTCTGCATTTATAGAAACTAGAGAAGAACACTGGTGTCTTCCTTTATCGGTCTCTGCTTGTCCTTATTCCCTTAATATCGGACCTCTCACTGAACCTGGAACTCAAAGATTTTTGTTGTTGTTGTTTTGTTTTGTTTTTTTTTTAGGTTGACAGTAACAACCATCACTAACCCTATGGTCCCTGTTTCCCCCCAGTACAGGTGTAATGGTATCTACCTATGTGGCTACTGGAAATCCAAACTCAGGTACCAATGTTTGCCCAGAGACTTCTCTTGTCTACTGAGTCATCTTTTCAGGCCCTATCAGCTTTATTTTTAAGCTGAGGGAATTATGCAGCCATCCTTTGGCACTTGTTTCAATCATTTTCAGGAACATGGAGAACTTAGCGTTTCAAACACAGAGATGTGGTAGTGCAGTTGACTTGAACTCTTTACTACAAACAGGGTGTTCAGACTTAAATTGACTGACCTCTAGCACTAAATTTGCACAAGGCAATGGACCACGGAAATAGAAAGGAAATGACCAATGGAATTTTATTTTACTTCTAATTTATTTTCCCATGAGCAAATTATAAAATGTAATTGCTCTAGTAGTATAACTTTAATTTATTCTAATTAGAGTGTCTGAAATGGTCTCCTTCCTTTTGGAATGAATATTTTACTGGAGCATCTGGAAATGTCTATGTGGTATTTTGAAGCTGATTAAACTTCGTTAATGTTGCTCTCCCAAGAAAAGTGAGCAACTCAGCCTTCTCTGCTAAGCGTTCACTCTAGTTCCCTGCCTAGCTTTGTCACCTTCCTACCTGGTTATCTTTTGATTTTGGATGATATTCCATCTCCCTATACCTTCTCCTATTCCTTGTCACTCCAAACTTTCTCTTCTCTGGATTGGCATGTGCTGCACTGTTGTGTAGCAATTTCCTCTGAAGCTTATCAGGACTCAGGGAGTTGTAAACAGAGGCTCCTTAGAAACCAGGAAGTAAACAAATCAGAAGTCTTAGGAAGTCCCTGAAACTTTCTAAAGCCAAGTTATGTAGTGAGCTCCAGAGCTTCAGCTTTTATAAATTGTCACCAAAGATGGAATAGGTTTTTGATGATTCCATGCATTTGCATGGTTCCTGCTCCTGTAAGTAATATCCTACCCCTAAACCTGTAAGTAACCTCAATAATATTACTCGTAAGTTCAAAGAGTTGAATTGTGGTGCTGTATTCACCTTGGTCTTTTGTCAGTTTCCTATCTGGACTGAGTAGACATTTGTTCTCATCTCCCTGGGAATAATGTCACATAGCATACACGCTCTGATTGGAATGCTGTCTCCTGTAACCTCAATCCCTTGCCTCGCATAAGTTTTACTTACTTCCCCTTAACCTCTTTCTACTCTTTGTATTTTTCAGTTATTTTTCCTTTATACCATTGAAATAACTCTGTATCTGATAGTATATAAAGTTGTGCCAGTCAACAAAGTACTTGTATATCTAATGATTACTATGTGATTACTATGTTACCTGATATTTTTTTTCTATAACAATTTATTTGAAGGAACCAACTTTTTTTAAAATAATTTATCTAATTTTATTTTATGTGCATTAGTGTGAAGGTTTCAGATTCCTTGGAATTTGCATTACAAACAGCTGTGAGCTGCCATGCGGGTGCTGGGAATTGAACCTGGGTCTAGTTTGGAAGAATGGACAGTGCTCTTAACCACTGAACCATCTCTCCAGACCCAGGAACCAACTTTTAAAAGGGAGGTTTAATTTGGCTAATGGCTTTGGAGGTTTCTATACATAGTTAGCTGGCTCCATTGTTGTGATCCAGTGCTGAGGCCAAAATATCATGAAGAAAAGAAAGTTGCTGTCCCATGACATTAGAGTGGTGGAAAGTACAAGAGTGAGCCTGCACTAGAGGACTTCCTTCCTTGGAGTTTGTTCCATCTGGACCCTGCCTATTGGACAGCACCTCCTACATTCAGGGGAGATTTTCTCTGTTGTTATAAATGTCGCTAATGGCTGCAAACCCTCTCAGACACATGCCCAGAAATGTATTTCACTGATCTAGGTGTATCTCATTCAGGATGACCATCACAGTCATCCCATAACATTATAAGAACTGAAAAATCCTATCATCCAATGATATCAAAGCCATCACAACATTATAGGACAACTCACGTGTTTGAAGACACCATTGCACTGCCAGTTACATAAATTCTTAAAAGAATTCTTTCAGCTAGGCAAGATGGCACATGTTTATAATCTAGCACTTAAGAGGCCATGGTAGGAGAATATTCAAAGGAGTTCACTGGGCTACAGTGAGATGCTATTTTAAAATCACAAAGTGAAAAGGGATTCTCAGGCAAATCTTTGAGTTTCCCTATAATATTTGAATAATTTAACAAGCGTCAATCTGCTTGAGTGTCAAGTATAGGAGTTATCCAACCAAATTATGTGACCATCAAGAAATTAATGAATTTATTATTTGCATCCATCTAGAAAAATATAAAAAAGATTTTTAGTTAATGGTGATTTTGGTTTTAGGTTCTAACACTGTTTATTTTTAGTTACAAGATCTGGTTACATAACCTTACTCCTATATCAGATCTTTATGACTACTACCAACTTCTCCATCAGAACCTCTCATTAGATACACCCCAAGAACCCTTTGATTATTCTCATCCACTTGTTCTGGCTCCCAAGCTTGTCTCTGAAACAAAACAAAAGGGTCCTGAGCAATCTTATGTCCTTTTATGCCATTTACTTTACTTACACAATGTGTAAACCTATTTATACACAATTTAGACACCAGTCTCTCCAGCCTTGTTATTCACTGTATTTTCCTTGTCTTCTGTGTTTTAGCCACTCACATTTTCTACCAGAGGGATTTTGCACCCAAGGATGCATGCTACTCTCTTCTTCACCTGGTTTATTGCTCTTCCTATTTAGATCTTAGCTTAGCTATCAATTATGTAAGTGGAACCATGGGATGCTATATTTTATGTGTCAGCTTGACTAGAACACAAAGTAAAAGGGTCATTCATTGTGTCTGAGGGGTTGAAATTAACATTTGAACAGCAAACTCAATAAAGCAGGCTACCTTCCTGTTGGTAGGAGGACATACAATTGATTGCAAGCCAGACAGAATGTAAAGGTTAAGTAGCAAGTTTTGCTTGAATAGGGACATCTGTCTTTGGACCTCCATTGGAACTGCAGCATTTTGTGGGCTTTCTTTTTATTTTGCTTTACATTTGAACATTGCTTTGTCTTCTGTACAAGACTTCTTGCTTTGGTATTCTGACCTTCTATATTCCATAAATTCAGGATAAAGGATCTACTTGCCTCTAGCAATCCAATCAAGAGTTCTCTTGTATTCTCATACTTGAGTGCAAGACTCAGTTTAGTGTCACTGTTCAAGGCAAAGATTTCAGACTTACAACTTATTCTAGGAAGCGAGTTTCCTCCATTCCTGAGATTGTGTAGGATGGCCTGGTTTGCTATCAACTGAGCTCCAAGTCTGTCAAAATATGCTTCAGATTCTTCACTTGCATCATGTTTTAACAGTTTCTTTTCAGGTCAGCATGACATTCATTTGGACTCCTCCAAAAAGAATAACCTGTTCCCTTTGATGTTTGCATATTTTAGGGTGAATGACTTTCTCTCCCCTATTTTCTACTTTTGGGATCTTAATGAGCCAGCTCTGAGTTGTAGAGACAATGACCTTGTTTTTGAGTGAAGGGATTAATTACTTTTAAATGCCACTGCTAAAGGAATATCAGCGTTCTGTTGTTAGTCATGAATTATCATCATCCAAAATATCAGAAAAATTCAATCAGTTTCTTTTAACAAATCAGGCCATGGTTTAAAAACTTTCCACATCAAAATCATATGTGTGGTAGAAGGTGGTAATTCATTCTGTATCCTTGAACTGCACTGCTGCCCAGATGACTTTGAATTGGCAGGAGCCTTGGAATCTGCAATTTCAACAAGGTGTTTTACTTACTTGTATGTATAGGATAGTCAACTAACTAAAAAAGTTAGTGTTATTTTTTTATGTGCTGCTGTCAAGAAAGGAAAGTTGATACCTTTGAATTAAAAAAAATGTTACTTTTACACATATTACTCATCAAAATCAGTGGATTTCATTATGAAGTTTCAATACATGTGAAATGCAGTGTCCAGCATGGCTCCAGGAACTGACCTTAACTGGGGAGGCAATGAATGAAGAAAGGACGAACACATAGACACAAAGAAAATCTAGAATGGGATGTCTGGGTTCTCTGACAGAGAAACTATGCTCTCTGGAAGTAGAATTTTTACTACATATATGGAACAGACAGAGGTTATTGCATACAGTTGAACAGGAGGCAGAGTTATTACATACAGATAAGTGAAGAGGCAGGTTTAGCTAATCTCCATAGAAACATAGTATCTATAGGCGAGCCATCTTTAGGCTGTAAATATCTGGGGGAAGAAAGCTATGATGGACATTTTCTGCCCACACTATTTACATGACCAGAGGAAGGCTTTATCATTTCCCTTGAATCTTAGCCTCCCTGCGTGTGTGTCGGGGGGATATTTGTGTGTAGTTTTCCCATGGAGCTGAAACTCATGGCTGTCTCATGTCAACAACTCACATCCACTCAGGTATTCACACACTGAGCATCTTCCTTTCCCCTCAGAGAATATTTTACTTTGACATGACCTACCTCCAATTCTATTCTTTCTTTCCCTTTTCCTTCTTCCTCCTGCTTCTATGCGTTCAAATCATGTCCCCACCCCCTTCAGTTTATATATGTGAAAAAAAAACCCACAAAAATACATGAGATATGTATGAGTCTGACTTAACACGGTAATCTCCCTGTTTGCACGTTCTTTCCCACATGGCATAATTTCATCCTTCCTTATGTTTGAATACTATTTTATGAATCCACTGATACTATCAAGCCTGGATTCCATGTCTTAGAAATTGTGAAAGGTGATATGATAAATATGAATGTGCTGTTATCTCGTTTGCATGCTGGTTTCATTTATTTCAGATAAATAGTTGGGGTGGTTAATATGGTTCATATATTAGTTTAATTTTTTAAGAGAGCTCTGTAATATTTTCTACAGTGGATCTACTAAGACATATCCACAACCACAATATTATACATGTGATAAGGTTTTCTGTTTCTCCAGGTCATTGCCAGACATTTTACTTTATTATACAGTTTGACCAGAATGAGATAGAACCTACTTGCAGGTTTTTAAAATTTTTATTTTATTTTTATTAATTATAGTTTATTCACTTTGTAGCCCAGCTGTAGACCCCTCCCCATCCCTCTCCCAATCCTACCCTCCCTCCCTCTTCTTCTTCTATGCTCCTCCCCCAGTCCAATGATAGGGGAGGTCCTCTTCCCCTTCCATCTGACCCTAGTCTATTAGGTCTCATCAGGACTGGCTTCATTGTCTTCCTCTATGGACTGGTAAGGCTGCTTCCCCCTCAGATGGATCAAAGAGCCAGCCCATGAGTTCATGTCAGAGACAGTACCTGTTCCTATAACTGGGGAACCTCTTGGATACTGAACTGCCATGGGCTAAATCTGTGCAGGAATACTAGGTTATCTCCATGCATGGTCCTTGTTTGGAGTATTGGTCTTGCGAAAGACCTCTGTGCCCAGATTTTTTTAGCTTTGTCGCTCTCCTTGTGGAGCTCCTGTTCCCTCCAGGTCTTTCTATCTCCCCCTTCTTTTATAAGATTCCCTGAATTCTGCCCAAAGTTTGGCTATGAGTCTCAGCATATGTTTTGATACCCTGCAGGGTAGAGTCTTTCAGAGGCTCTCAGTGGTAGGTTCCTGTTCTATTCCTGGTTTTCTCCCTCTTCTGATGTCTCACTTTTTATCATACTGATATTGAACTCAGGGACTTGTAAATGTTAGATGAGAGTTCTATAACTTATGCACTTTCCCAGACTCTTTATCTCTGAAGTTTGTTTATGGCCAGTGTTTTGTTTCATTACTCAGGTTTTACTGCAGAATGCTTTGCATTTCCTTGGTGGCTAAAGATACTAAACATTTTTCATGTACTTTTTAAAAAAATATCTCTATTTTTTTTTCATAGAGGAAAAAAAAAGTACCCATGCACAGAATCATGGGGTCTGGCAGTTCCTGCCAGCCAGCCCATTGTTCTGTTTTCTGGAAAGCTGGATCCCTTATTCTCCTGTTCTTCTCCACACTTAGAGGGCAGTGATGGCTGATCTCATATTTACAATCTTCCCTATGCCTTCTCCAAGCACCGTATTCCACACTGATTCTTCCTGTCTCTCAGCTCCTTGTTCATTTATTTATTAATTCCTTTAAATAGCTCCCCTTTGGCACAGAAGCAGACAGTGATGTGAGTGTTCCGTGTGAGTGTTTCACCTCCCCACTCAGCGTAAACTCCTGAGGACACAGTCCGTGATTTATTTATCCCCTGTTCTAGCCACACTGCTCTGAACACAAGACACTGTGGAAGAGTCTAGGGCTGAGTTTCTCTTTTAGATGAAAGACCACTGAGGTCTTCAGTTTCTCCCTTTTGAGTCACTTTGTTGTTGTTGTTGTTGTTGTTGTTGTTTTTGCTTTGACTTGATTAAATTGACTAATTAATTTTCAATTTTGTTGAACCCAAAGTTTTTAATAATAATACCAGCGATACCCCCGCTGGGCAGCAGCTATGTGCCTGGCTTTGTATACTTATGTTCCTAGCTTTGTACACTTATGTTCCTGGTTTTGAGCATCTTACAACAAAGGCAGCAGACAACAAGACAAGAAGCTGTTTCGCAGATGAGGAAGACGAGTGTAAATAATTGAACAACTTCCTGAAGTAACAGAAGTAATTAGCAAGCTTGGTTCAATTTATGCTTATGCTTAAGGCTGCTCCAAAACTGCAGACTTTTAACTACTGTATTGTGGTATGTCCCATATATAAGACATAACAAGAAATTTTGAAATATTGATGAGTTCACTCACCTGTTAGTCAAATTATCCAGCTAACGAAGCAGCATACTTACTGAGTTTATCTTGAGTTTAAGACCATACTGATCAAATTAAATGAAACTTTTCTTTTGTTATTGTTTTTGGAGATAACATTTAGAATCTTTTGTGGACTGCTCAGCACGAAAATGACTTTATCTTTTATTCCTTGGCCTTCTAAATCCAGCACATCTTCTTTGAGAACTGGATAAATTAGAACGCTGGCATTGTCTATATGGAAGAATGGTATAGGAACCACGTACAAACACATATTTAAAAGGAATTATTAACTTTTCACTTCTATCTTGGGTGGATGGGTGTTGTGCATGGATGGGGATGCATGCAGTGCCTGAGGAGGCCATAAGAGAGCAACAGATGGGTGACAGGAACTATACCTCTATCCTCAGCAAGAACAGTAGTGCTATCAAGCACTGACCCATCTCTCCAGACCCTACATTGGTTTCCATAAACATAGAAACACATGCTGTCACCACATGAAGAAAATGTTGTCTTATTCATGTTGGTTATTTTTCTCCCCTTTCCTGGAAGCTCAGCCTATGAGGCATGAACCCACCTTTGTTTCTATTGTACGCTCTATCTTTCTTTCACTTTCCCTTCGTCTCCATCATGGCATAGAAATCCTTGTTCTTTCTGATCGTGTGTTCTCAAACCTATGGTCTCTGTCAGGACAATTTTCTTTCTCTGAAGGACCTAAACTCTTGAAAGGCAAAACAGGCAAATATTTCCTTTGTTTGGCTTGTCCTCTTCTTTCCTGAAGCAAGGAATACTGCAAGATAGCCTCATGAAGCTGTATAGCAAAAGGCCTCTTGAGAGCAGATGGGATGAAAAAGTGCAATGGTTAGTACACCAGCAAATAATGTATGTGCAGGGGTGGGATGTCATGGTGTATGTGTGTGTGTGTACACGTACACACACATGCATACAAGCATGTGCCCACAATGCATCTCTTTATTTACAGTCCTCAATAATTTATTTTTTCTTTAATGTGGTAATATAGATTGGTCCTTTTTCTTCTTGTCATAGTAGGAAGCAAACATCATTCAACAGAGTCAAAAACTATTGAATTTTGGTTTTTAAGCTATCATGATGCCCACTGTTTTTTTTCTGATAGACCTTATTTTTGTATTATGCTACCAGCATCCTTATGCATTGATCTAAAATGCTTTAAGATGATGGAATTCAGGATTCAGTCTTGTCTGGAATTTCCTTAGAAGCCCATCTGATTAGCCTGGATAAAAAACAAACAAACAAACAAACAAACAAACAAACAAAAAACAACCTTCTGAACAGTGTTTTGAGAATGAGTACTGAATTGTCTAGAATTTTCTGAGTGGAAACCATGACTTAATGTCTCTTGAGCATTTTTTTTTTTTGTCTGTTTGTTTCAATACATAAAGAAATATAATGCTATTCTTTGGATAAGGATAATTAAGATAATCTTATTTTGGAGATAGACACTATTTAGTAGATATTTAAATAAAAGAAACACCTTGCCTTAAATGTAAATGACCCCAGAGGGATAAAACCGGAGTGTATTTAAGAAAAGAAAATGTATGATTTGCTGAACTTTCCAAGCAGTCAGTAAGTAAAGGAACTCTACTGTAGGACATTAAGTTGATATTTCCTGCATGTAAGTCAAGCTTTCTAAGTGAGTATTTTCAGCCCATTGGTCTATTAAGGTAGGCTGGGATACCTAACCAACTATTTTTTTGGTGTTTATCTTATTAAGTTTGTTTCCAAGAATTAAAAAGAAAGGTCTGCCTTCAGTCTGTCTTCAGCTTTACTCCTGTCCCCTTCTCTCTGTGTCTGTTTCTCTTCACCTCTCCTCTTCTACTCAGCTTTAGCATGGGTCCCAGAAGAGCATTCCTGCTGAAATGATGGCCAGTCCTAGCTGCAGATCATCCATTACAGGTTATCACTGGCAGATCTTTACACTGAGAAGTTTTCCCACCCAAGCCTTAATGGCTGTTTCTAAAACTATTGACATTTACCAAGTCAGGGGCAATTCATCTTTTAAGGAAGTGCCAAAATAGCTTACTAAATGGGACTCAAGGGTGATCCAGAGCATAGATTTGAATTACAGGAAAACCTGTCACTGAAGTTAGGTAGGAGAAATGTGCTGTTTGCCTGGAAATCTGCGTCATAGATAGGGCTTATGTGTGAGAAGCCTTGAGATGAATGCTGTCAAGTCCATGTCTTATAATAGAAATAGCTCTCTTCTTGATTTCTGTCTATTCTTTTATTTTTTTTTTAAATAAGGTTGCTAAGAAAACCTTTTAAAATTTTGTTTGTTTATTATTGTAATCACGTGTGATGTGTGTGGACGCTCCCATGCCAAGATGTACAGTGGAGTTCAAAGGACCTTCCAGGCATATCTCCCACATTTGCCTTAGGTCTGCAGATTGAACTCAGACTCTCAGGTTTGTGTTGAGAATGTCTGTACCTACTAAGCCATCTCACCAGGCCGATCTATGTGTTTTCATAATTAAAGAGAAATAAATGTAACTGTGCCAATATGGTCAGGATTTCATACAGTTAAAAGGTATGTCATTCTTTTTGTCAATCCATTAGTTCATTATCCCACAAAGAGCAAATAATCCCTTATTACTGTAAAAGTCTTCATGCAAATCTTTGGGGATAAGATACTAAGCTCAGCAGTCACACTAACAAAATATTTGGGAAATCAGTATTGGTAATTTCTATACCTATCGAGAAAACTATAATGGAATGAGCAATAACGAATTGAACCTAACATTAAACAAGATTTGCCATTGTGTATGACATTCGCAAGGGCTCAAGTTGCCATTCTTGCAAAGCAAAGCCCTTCAGTTTGAGGATGATGTTTGCTCTGCATTGGCCAGGCATTAGGCAGCTCTGTGAATTCATTAGACCTACAGAAAAAAAAATGTGTGACATTCCAATATTTCAAGTAACACTTGTGACAAAGCAAGGCCTTTCAGGCTCAGAGTGAAGTTTGCTCTGCTTTGAAGAAATAAGAGTGAAATGTTTGCCTTGGTGAGGGAAGCATAGTTTAAGGGTTTTCTTGCTCAGTTTCTAAAATTTTTTGTACATTTTTTTTAAATTACTTAAGCCAGTTACTTACGGATGTATATAATACATTTAATTCTATCCATTCTATGCTACCTTCTATTTCCCTACATTTCTCCTTTCTCGACCAATTTTTATGCTGTGTGAATTGCCAAACAAGAATGTATAGTAATGTTAAGCATCACATTTCAACAATGAAATTTACTCATTCGTTATCACTAAATGCACCAGTGGTGGGCAGTTTTAATTTTCAGCTTGATCGAATGGGAGAACGGCTTCTGAGAATGTCTGTGATGGACTATCTTGATTACATTAACTAAAGTAGGAAGACCTGCCCTCTCTGGGTAGCAACACTTTCTCTTCAGGGGTTCTGGCACTGTGTAAACGTGGGAAGAGTGGGGTAAGCGTAATTACCTATGTAGTAAGTCCTTCCTCTCTGCTTCTCGACCCTGGATGTAATGTGACCACCTGTCTGAAGTTTCTGCCACTTTATATTCTCAGTGAAAGATTGTGACCTGTAAACTAAAACAAACCCATTTTTTAAGTTGATTTTGTTAGGGTATTTTATCACAACAACAGAAATGAAACTGAGATAGCACCTTAATTTTTTTCTACCTCTTATTGTGTTATGCTAGTTTTCCCTTTCTACCAATCCCTTCCACAGCCTGCTGTGGTCTTTATGGAGAGTGAGATTGCATACCACATCCTCTGGTAACCTTCTGTAAACTTGTATTCATTCGGGCTATAATCCATTTTATTGTTATTATTATTTGAATGTAAGTATTTGTTACATCTTCCCGTGTTCCACTTCGAAGGTGATTGTTCTCTTCTACTGAATAGATTATGACTTTTTTTAAAAAAAGAAACCAGCTCTGTCCAATGCTTTGATACATGGACATAAGCCGTTGAGCTGATGCTTGCTTGTGATTAAGAACTCCAATACATCTGTGCAGGGGTTCTAGGTTATCTCCATGAATGGTTCTTGTTTGGAGTATCAGTCTCAAAAAAAAAAAAAAAACAAAGACTCCTGTGACCAGAATTTTTGATTCTGTTACTCTCCTTGTGGAGCTCCTGTCCTCTCCATGTCTTTCTATCTCCCCCTTTCATAAGATTCCGTCTTTGATCACCTACCCCTGAGGGAGGAGCAGCCTTATCAGGCCACAGAGGAAGGCAATACAGCCAGTCCTGATGAGAACTGATAGACTAGGGCTAGATGGAAGTGGAGGAGGACCTCACCTACCAGTGGACTGGGGGAGAGACATAGGGGAAGAACAGGAAGGGAAGGTAGGATGGGTAGGGAATAAGGGACAGAGGTTTAGATCGGATTCAAAGTGAATAAGGTGTAATTAATTAAAAAATAAATAAATTTTAAAAAGAAATACAATTTATTGAAAAATTTTGAAGTTTAAACATCAATATTTGTTTCCACTTTGCCAATCATAGATTTAAAAAAAATTAGGCATGGAGTTGGGATGAGATAAAAGAGAGGATATTCAAGGGTAACAAGATAAAGTGTATTATATGTATATAAAAACATTTTAAAATCCTATAACACTGAAAAAGTGGGCTGCTATGCATAAAATTAAGTGGGGGGATTTCAGTTGTGATGTCTAGGATGGAGATGTTTACAAGAATCCGGGTAGAAATAAAAATAACTTAATAGAGACACAGGGGCATAATTAAAAGACACGCTAACAAAAACATGAGGTGATGCGGATACTAATTACCATCCAACATAATCCCACTATACCATACTTTTTATGATTAAATTCTTAGTGACTGGCAGTGATTAGTGGACGTCCTTGAAATATATGTTGAATGAATGAATGAATGAATGAATGAATGAATGATGAATAAATCGTGAATGGGGATGCCACAAGCTACAGAAAAAAAAGTAATTTTTAATTCTTTGAGGTTGTTTTCATAATCATGATTTCATACTTACAAGCACAGTGTCATGCTTATGTTATATCGTTTGTGGGCCGTTAGGAAGCTCCTGTATTCTGAAATTCTCTTCCTAACAGTGGCTGAGACATCACAGTTGAAATGACACACACTGTACATTTTCGAGCTCTTTCTTTCCTTGCAGTCTGCTATGAAACAGTCAGGGTAGTCTCTGCCCTCATGTTGTGCAACTGGGTAGCAAAGGTTTTAGGACTGTGTCTCTGAGTGGGTGGAGCAGAGGTGCAAACTTATGCTACCCAGGGGTTGCAGAGTTGAGCAGTTACCATCAGGGAGCCTAACTGCTGTCCATGGGTGTGTTAAAACAGGGTGCGTTCTCTGTCAGGTGGATTTCTGCTTAACTCTAAGAGCAACAACTGAATTTGTCTTAAGCTGGAGCTCCCTGTTGAATAAGGAAAGATACTGTTCTCACAGATCATTCATCTTAAGTAGAGACACTATTATTGGAGGTTAAGTTTTAAGAGGGGAGGTTATTATTTGAAAATTATCTTTAAAGTTGTGTTAGAAAACAGGATTTCCATGTACTTATTTCTAGAGACTAACATAGGGTTACACTACCTGGAAAGGTGTTTTATTAGGGGTACAATCTGAGTTATGAATTTTAAACTAAGAAGATTATTTTAGGTGATGTGGAAGGCCCCATTGGAATCACATGAATCCTTCAAGGAAAAGGAAATAAAAAAGGGTTAATGTAGGGCTCTTCCATGCTCCTAGGTTAGCAGAATTAATGAGAATTAATTTTGTGAATCACAACATTATTATGTTTTAAGTTCTGTCTATATTCCTCATACCCTATAATTTCATTTTTTCTTTATCATTAAATACAAGTCTTTAGTATACATATGCCACATAGACCATGTTTTTATTCACAATTTATCTTTTGATAGACATCTATGCTCATTCTGTTCCTTTGAATTGTGTAATGAGCAGTGATAAACATCAATGAACAAAAATTTCTCTAGTAGTCGATAGAATCCTTTAGCTATGCCCGGGAGAGGTGTAGTGTGGTCATAGGTAGTTCCATGTGGAGTTTTATGATCAGCCACTAGTTTCCATAGTGGCTGCCCAGTTCACAATCCCACTAGCAATGAGTTTGTTTTCTTTCATTTCCTAGCTGCCAACTGTAATTTTCTTTTCTTTTTTTTTTAATAATAGACAGTCTAACAAAGGTGAGATAAAATCCCAAAGTAGTTTATTTTTTATTTTCTAATGGATAGAACTGGTGGGACAATCTTTAAGATACTTTTGACCATTTGCATTTTTTTTCTTTTTAGGGAAAATGGCCCATTTGTTTATTGGCCATTTTGTTTTCTCATATTTAACATTTGCAGATACTTGTATATTATAGCTATTACTATCTTATCTGAGCATAACTGGAAAATATTTTTCTTCCATTTCGTAGGCTGTCTGTTCACTTTGTTGTCAGTTTCTTTTTCTATGGAGAAGCCTTTCAAATTCATGTGATTTCATTCATGAAGTGTTTGTGGCTGTTTCCTGTGCTATAGTTCTTTTCAGAAATTTGTTGTCTATGCCTATATCTTGCAGTATATTCCTTTAGCAGTTCCATTATTTCATGCTTTAAATTAAGGTATTGAATGCAGATTGAATCACTTTTTTTTTTCCAGAATCCTCTTGTTGAAAAGATAGGGTGTTTTTGTTGTTGTTTTCAGTGCATGTTTTTGATATCCTGGTTAAAAAAAAAATTAGATGTCTATAGCTGTGTGGTTTTAGCACTGGATATCTATCATGTTCTGTTGGCCTGTGTGCTTGTTTTGTGTCACTACTATGCTGTCTTTATTATTATGGTTTTATAGTACAAATTGGAGTCAGTAATATGTTGACCCTGGCTGGGTTGTTTCTCTAAACTACTTTGGCAATCGGTGGTCTTTTTGGTTTCCATATGCATTTGAGGATTGGTGTTGTGATTAAAATTTTCATTGGTGTGATGAAATGCCATGACCAAAAGCAACTTGGGAAGAAAATGGTTTATTTTGTTTCTATATCAAAGTTCATCATCTAATGCAATCAAGTTAAGAACTTGAACAGGGCAGGAATTCGGAGATAGGAGCTGATACAAAGCCAATGAGGAAAACTGCTTATTGGTTTGCTTCTAATGGTTTGCTCAGCCTGCTTTCTTCCAGCACTCAGGTCCACCATCATAGTGGCATCATTCACTATGATCTGAGCTCTTTCACATCAAACATCAACCAAGAATACACACAACAGCCTTGCCCACAGGCCAGAATTTCCTCAATTGAGACTCTCTCCTTCAAATTGACACTAGCTTGTGTCAAGCTGACATAAAACCAGGCAGGACAATTGCTTTTTACTAGTTATGTGAAGAAATGTTATTGGAATTTTGATGAAGATTACATTCAATTTGAAGTTTGACTTTGGTAATATAACTATTTTCATAGTCTTAATTCTGCCAGAACAGGAGCATGGAAGAATACTAAATAGACTATTCCATCTTCTTCTACTCTGACAGTTCACATTATTACACTGCAACCAATGACCTCTGCAATTTAAAATTCATAACTTTGAGTATATCTATAAAATCCTTTTTCCATTTAATATAAGTTCCCTTTACACATCAGGGAGAAAGATGTGGAGAAACAGATATTATCTGCTTATTGTGGACTGCTAAACAAGAGTTGTTTATTTCCATTCCCTTTTTCATAATCCAAACATAATACATTTTGCTTAACTTTCCAAAAGCCAATTTTTATGTACAGCTATTTTGATAGTTGGGGACCAAGAGGAGGAAGTGCTGTAAGTGGGACTGTGTCCTTGGTTGATCATACTTAACCTCAGATAATGAAAAGATAAAATATTTTTCTTGCATGAAAGTAAGCACAGAATACTTTCACAAGAAGTTTTAGTGCTAGTTAGAAGAGGGTTAGGGTAAAAGTAAAGGTAAGCCAAATAAAGAATGGAAAAGTTCTTGATTTGTTTTCAGGCTGAAAGAAAAAATGACTATAAACTATCAACTGTAACTACAAATAGAACCAAATCTCTTCTTCTATTTTGAGCACGAAGAACTAAACGTTGAATAAAAACACAGTCCTTGGTACTGCCAAAGCAATGAGCTTCCTGAAATAGCTCATTAAGATGTCATAACTCCTTTGGTGGGCTTGCTATTTTGACATTTTAAAGCATGAAATTTGCCTTTTGTGTATTATACAGTGTCTCATCAAGGGACCAACAAAACCTTGTTATAATCAAGAGGATGTATTAGCACCATCAAAAGTAGATTCCCTTGGTTTTCAGTCAACACTTCATATAAGTAATTAACTCCGCTTTTCTAGATGGCAGGCTGGTTCTCAAAGCCAGAGATGCCCACCCACTGCTGCCTTCCGACGCTGTTTCCTGCAAATGGAGCAGAGCAGATGGAAATGACACAGGGATGAATTATCAGAGAAAGGAAGAAAATTCAATTCAAGTGACATTTGGGTACTAGGGATTTGAGCCGGTTGTTATTTTTCAGTTTCTTACACAGACATGCTGTGTACTACATCTAGACTTTGAAATATAATTGCTGGTTCAAAGTCACCCTAGCCCCTTAGGTATAGAGAGTGTCATTATTTACCCTGAACTTCTGTTCAGAATAGAGATGGTACAAAGATTCTTCTTTGCATCTTAGAAAATCAATATTTTGGAAGAAGAGATGAGCTTGTTAAGAAGTTAGCTTGTAAGTCTCCTAGGTCCTAAGCCCCGCCAATTGTTTTCTTTTGACTTTAATTTTCTGTTTTAGATTTCCAACATTTTTTATTATGATGTATTTCACTTTAATTTTACTGTATTTATTTTACTTAATTTTTTATTAAAAATAAATCTGTGGATTTCAAAATCTCACATAGGATTTTAAAGTTGTCAACTCGTGTTCTTTTTTTTTTTTTTTTTTTTTTTTCTTCTTCTTCTTAGATTTTCAAGACAGGGTTTTTCTGTGTTGCCTTGGATGTTCTGCACTTGCTTTATAGATCAGGCTGGTCCTGAACTCAAAGCAATCTGCCTGTCTGTCTCCCTGAGTGCTGGGATTAAAGGCATGAACCACCATGGCCAGCTGCTTGGATACTTTTAAATACTGCTTTTGTTCTACATTTTGCCTGTCATTTCAAACATAGTATTTTCTTCATTCCTTCAGTTTCTTGTGATACTGTTTTCTCTAACATTTTCATTACTTCATTTCCCTTCCTGGGACTGTTGGTACGGGAGAACTCTTGAGACCTAATCTTTCATTATACTTCAAGTACACAATACATTTGGGGTCTTTAAACATTTTTTAATTTTATTTTTTTTAAATTCCTTTTACATCCTGATCATAACCCCCTCATTCATCTTATCCTGGTCCCACCCTCTCTTCTTCTTTTCCACATTCCCTCCCCTAGAAAAGAGGAGCCCTTCTCCCCAAACAACTGACCACAACCTATCAAGTCATACCAGAACTGAGTACATCCTCTTCCTCTGTGGCCTGACAAGGTTGTCCTGCCCAGGAGAAATGATGGCGGAGAAGGCAACAGAGTCCATGGCATAGACAGCTCTTGCTCCTCTTATTAGGGCACCCACATGGAGACTGAACTGCCATGGGCTACATCTGATCAGGAGTCCTAGGTTCTCTCCATGCATGGTCCTTGGTTGGTGAAGCAGTCTCCAGAGGCCCTTATGGGTTCAAATTTGTTGGCTCTTCTCTTTTTCATGTGGAATTCCTGTCCCCTCTAGGTTCTTCTAACCTCCACCTCTTCCATAAGACTCCCTGTGCTCTGCTAAAAGTTTGGCTGTGAGTCTCAGCACCTGTTTTGATCTAATGGTGGGTAGAATCTTTCAGAGGACCTCTATGGTAGGGTTATTATCTAGGATTACCATGTCCTTTATGTTCCTCAGAATTCACTCATAAGTTTTTTTTTTCCATCAACATCTCTCTCTCTTCCTTCCCTGTGCTTCTTACCTCCCTACTAGCTGTTAATGGCAGTTATATTTTGTTATGACGTATTCTGTCTTTGCTTTTATTTTTTCACTTTATATTCATTTATAAATAAGACCATGCAAAATTTGTTTCTATTTCTCACTTATTCTTCTTAGTCTGCCAAGATAACCCATTTTTGTTTCCAATACTTTATCAAGTCATCCACTGATGGACACTTACATTGTTTCCACATCTTTGCTACCACGAGTAAAGTTGCAAGTCACATAGGACTACAAACATCACCTCAGTTTACGAATTTCACTTTTTAACTCCACAAGGTAGCCAGGCATTTGGAAAATGGAGAATAGTGTTTGAAATAAAACCTAGGCCACTTTAATGGCAGATTGTTACTTGAGAGTTTTCTTTTCTTCTTTTCTGGTCTTAGTTAGAGTTTCTATTGTGGGGAAAAACACAATGACCAAAAGCAACTTGACGAAAAAAGAGTTTATTTTGTTTATACTTCCCTATAACAGTTCATCACTGAAGACAACCAGGGCAGGAACTCAAACAGGGCAGGAACCTAGCAATTTGAGCTGATTTAGAGACGTTAGCTTGCTCCTCATGTTTGCTAAGCTTACTTTCTTTCTTCCCCCTTTTATTTAACACAGATTCTTTCCTCATACAACATAATCTTAATAAAGTTTCCCCCTTGTCCCTCTGTTTCTCCTTGTTTCTTGTCCCTTCAGAAACAGGCTTTTAGGGGATAACAACAAACAATACTAAAATAAAATATAAGGAAAAATGAAAACCATTATATAAAAGACAAAACAAACCCACAGTAAAATAAAAGAGTCCCAAGAGAAGACACAAGAATTACAGAACCACTTATTTACACATGCAGGAGTTCCATAAAAGTCCTAAACTGAAAGGTATCTTATATATGCAGAGGACCTCGTGCATACCCATGTAAGCTGTGTGTTTGCTGCTTCATTCTCTGTGAGTTCATATGAAATTTGCTTAATTGTTTTAGAGAGACTTGTTTTGGCATCCTCTGTCCTTTCTGTTTCCCTCATTCTCTGTCTCATCTTCCACAGATTCCTTGGAAGTTGAGACTAAGGATTTGATGGTAATATGGTAATATCTTATTTAGAGCCATGGGTTCTGAAGCCTCTCTCTCTCTCTCTCTCTCTCTCTCTCTGCATAATCTCTTGCTGTGGGTCTTTATTTGTTCCCATCTGCTTCAGGAGGAAGCCTTAACTATGGCTGGATAAGATACCTATTTATGAGTACGGAAGTCATTTTATTGATCTTTCTTTTCCCTCCCTCCCTTCTTTCCTTCCTTCCTTCCTCCCTCCCTTCCTTCCTTTCTTCCTCTCTTCTTCCCCCTCCTTCTTTCTTTCTTTCCTTCTTTCTTTCTTTCTTTCTTTCTTTCTTTCTTTCTTTCTTTCTTTCTTTCTTTCTTTCTTTCTTTCTTCTCTTTTGACCAGTAGTATTTGGTTTTAACCAAGCTCTCCAGGCCATCTAGAGTTTGCTTTATGGTCCTCCAAACAGAGACAAGTTCCGTCTCATGGAGTGAACCTTAAGACAAATCAGTCATTGGTTGGTTACTCCCAGAAGGTTTGTGCCACTAGCATACTTTCCAGGCAGGATGAGAGGGGTGAGGGGGTGCAGTCAGGGGTATGACAAGAACTAGAGGATCAGGTCAGTAGGAAGAGGGGAGATGTGATTGAGGGAGACTATAAAGCAAGAGACAGCGAGAATTGAAAGGAATTGATGGTAAGTGACAGGCTATATTCCTATAATTAATGAAGATGATCCTAATGAAGTCTCCAAATAATGAGTGAGGTGGTACACCTATTCTCTGTCTCTTATCACCAAATAAGTTTCCAGTCCAGGCCTGCGTTTTATAGAATTGAGTTGTTGGCCAGAGGATTTCATGAAAATCACCAAGCAACCTGGCTGTTGGCAACATAATAGGTTGCCCTCCAGAAGCTGAAATAAAGACCTAATTGCTGAAGAAAACAACCACATAACTCATTGAACATAGAAAGGTTGAGCTGGTGCTGTTCTCATAGAGACTTCACCTCCATGTTCTAGTGTCTATGACATGGGAAGGTACTCTGCAGGCTACTAAGAGAAAAGGCTAAACACCAACCCAACCACAAAATGGTTGATTCTACATCCTGTTTTCTTAGCTCTCAAGATCTCCAGCTGAGGAGTGCAACCACAATGGGCTGGCCCTTTCCACATAAATAATAAATTAAGAAAATGCCCTACAGGCTTGCCTATAGTCGGACATTATAGAGACATTTTCTCAACTGAAGTACTCTCTTCTGAGACAATTCTAGCTTGTGTCAAGTTGAAATTAAACTACCAAACACACACACACACACACACTTATATAATAACACTTAATGAGAAGAAGAGGCCATGGATTTGAAATAGAGGAAGAAGGAGCCTATGGGAAGGTATAGAGAAAGAAAATGGAGGGGAAATAATGTCATTATTTATTAGTTTTTCATACAGAATGCATTTTGATCATATTCACCCCATTCCCTAGCTTTTCCATATCCAACTCCCTCTTTCCTATTCAGCCAGTGTTTTGTCCTCTTTGATCTACAAGAAGCCATATTCTTAAAGGAGATAGCTTTTTAACAAGCAGAAGTCTTTCCTGAAATGGAATTAAGAGTTCTTTGAGATATTTTTATGTCAGTCAATCATTTTCAAATACAGTTCTACAAAAAAAAAATTAAGATACTAAAAATGAGACATACATCATATGGAAAAGTAGAAGATTAAGTGAAAGGGGAGAAGAAAAAATAGTGAGTCTGCTGTTCAGTAGTTAACTGGTCACACTTCATACTGCCATGTCACAGCCTTTACTCTATATGACAAGAATACAGCAGAGAACAAAGGGAGGAAGGGTGCCAGTCTATGTGGATCTCATGCCCTAAAGCAGTGGTTCTCTACTTTCCTAATGTTGTGACCCTTAAATGTTGTTTCTCATGTTGTGGTGACTCCAACCATAAAATTATGTTTCTTGATTCATTCTACAGCTATAATTTTGCTGCTGTTATGAATTGTGGTATTAATATGTTTTCTGATGGTTTTAGGCAACCACTGTGAAAAGGCTGTTCATCCTCAAATAAGTCATGACCCACAGGTTTAGAACCATTGTCCTATAGGAAATAACTAAACCAGAATACAAATACACCACTCAGATCACATATAGATCACCCTCTTAGAGTTTATTTTGTTGTTTAAGGCTATAATTTATTTTCATCTGGACCTCATTCTTGGTGATGGATATGGAAGAAAGTGAATGGTTTTGATGGAGTATTTAGTAAACAAAAGTGATAGATAAATTTACTGATCTGTGTAGTGGGTGTTATCAAGGATTATTGAAGGATTATTTGTTTGCAGCTTTTGGAGCTTGTCAAATATTCAATTATCAAAATGGACATAGTGCTATGTTGTACTATATATTTTGCTTCTGCTCAAAAATGCTTCAAGCGACTTAGACTAATGATTAAGTAAAATTTGAGATCAGTTTCTATTTACTGAACAATCTACTACAATGCTCTTTTATTAATTAGTTTAATTATTTCTCTTAAAGTGTGCAATCCACTCAACTTTAAGCTCACATTTTTCTTTGGTCATTCCTCCCTCAATGCCCTGATTTATACTAGCCTTTCTTCTCTTCTCATTATTATCATTTTTTTTTTTTTAGTATTTCAAGTATCAATTTCAAAAACTCCACTTTAATTGACATACTCTCCAACAGAGAGACTTTGAGGGCTGATGTATCTATCTACAGGATTCACTTCCTTAGTACAGAATTAATGTGACATGAAAATGATGAGAATATCATCATTTGAGAATATGATAATATTCTCATATCATCATTTAAAAATAATCTAGACCTTGAATTGGCACTTTAATAGAATCTTGATGTACCAAAAGATCTAATGACAATAGAAGCTGTTTTATTCTGTTCTTCAAACGATGAGTCTACTACTCTTTTCTGATTAAGCATCTGAAGTGTTAGGAAATGTACCACATTCCATACCATTAGGACTTTTTGATAGGTAGCTATTATTGAGTTCTGTTTTATAGCTAGCTAAAAAGAAATACCCCAATGACAGTAAGCCACATTGCAATAATAAGCAAGTCCTAAATCTTTGTGACTTAACCATATAAAATTTTATTTCCTGTTTTGTTCTTTTAGAATAACTGTGATGGTTCTTGAAGGCATCTTTCTTCCATGTGGTAACTGAGAAATTCATATACTTCATTCTACTACAGTTGCTTTGACATTTGGAGAAAAAGAGGAAGAATCATATACTTCTCAAATGCCTGAGGGACATGTCACCCTTCTGCTTCTAGAACTATTTACATGGTTACACTTAACTACAATGTGGCTATGGAGTTGGAGGGCACGTGGTTGTTTTATTGAGAGCGACAAAAAGAGAAGTTAACAGACACACGTGTAGGTTGTAATAGTATTTGGTCATGGAGCCAAATACTCTTTTGTTCTATTTAGAGACTCAAAGAGCCTTCACCCATGCCTTATGAAAGCAACTTAAAAACTATACCTAGCTACTACACTTAGTTCCGGGTCCAGGATCTGAAGGCTCTATCATTACAGTCTGCCTCATGTCACCAGCAATGAAGGCTTCTGTTATCTATGAACTAAACATAAGGTAGACTTTGGAAGATAAATCCTGGTAAGCTGAGAATCCTCTACCTTCTTCCTGCTGCCATCATGGTGGGATCCAAACACTATCTGAATTCTTGGGAAATGTCAAGTTTACTTTAGATCACGTTTATTTGCTTAGTTAGCACGAATTTCTTAAAGCCTTTCACAATTCTCATCTGTTTTTAGCCACTTAACTATGACACTTACCACATTTCTTAAGCGTTTTACGGTCCTTGTTTTATTGTATACTTTCCACAAAAGGTTCATTTTCTTAACTTAATGAGATTCTTTTGATGATACCAATCTTCATTTAAAGAGTTATTATTTCTGTTAGCATTTTTTAAGAGGTCTTCCTTTTGGTTGTAGTCAGCACAGAAGTTTTTGTTGTTTGTTTGTTTGTTTTTTCCAAATATAAGAACTTGTTTAAGTCTTCACGGGATCTAATCCACAAAAGTAGTAACCATGATAATCATTTCTCCCCACATCTCTCTCATCCCTACCACACACAGAATGGTGTCTGATTTTAATAAGATGTAGGTGAAACTAAACAACAGAGGTTTAAGTCACTCATTCTATAGAATAGCAAACATGCCCCATGTCCTCACATTAGCAGAATGGTTTAGGTAACTTTCTAAAAGAGCAAAACTTTGGGCAGAGTGCAGGGAATCTCATGAAAGAAGAGGGAGATAGAAAAACCTGAAAGGGACAGGAACTCTACAAGGAGAGCAACAGAACCACGAAATCTTGGCCCAAGGGTCTTTTCTGAGACTGATATTCCAACAAGGACCATGCATAGAGATAAACTAGAACCCCCTGCTCAGGTGTAGCCCATGGTAGCTCAGTGTCCAAGAAGGTTCCCTAGTAAGGGGAAAAGGGGCTGTCTCTGACATGAACTCAGTGACTGGCTCTTTGATCACCTCCTTCTGTGGGGGGAGCAGCCTTACCAGCCTACAGAGGAAGACAATGCAGCCAGTCCTGATGAGACCTGATAGGCTAGGGTCAGATGGAAGGGGAGAAGGACCTCTCCTATCAGTGGATTTGGAGAGGGGAATGATAGAGATGAAGGAGGGTGGGAGGGTGGGATAGGAGGGAATGAAGAAGGGGGCTACAGCAGGGATACAAAGTGAATAAACTGTAATTAATATAAAAATAAAAATTTTAAAGAACAAGCAAAATATTGAACTAGGAGCAATAAATAGGGCAAATAGAGAGAGAACATCAAGCATACTTAGAGTTAAGTCAGCATTAAGTATTGATTGATCTGTGTTATGGCATACAGATTAAAAGAGAAATTAAAGCTTTTCTAACTTCTTATTGGTAGATAAGGATGTGGCTTATAAAATGCTATATAGAATGGTAGGTGGAATGTACATTTATGTTATTTTCTGCTCATAGCACAACAAAGAACTATAGATATTTTTTAAAAGAATATATCTATAATATTTGAAACAGGAAAGAGAGAGGTAGTGTAGAGAGGAGCAGTTAACTAAATATGGCTGAGATAATAAGATTCTAAGACAAAGAAAGAACTGAGAGTGCTGATATAAATAGTAGAATCCCCAGTTAGAGAAGCACTGTGGTATCTGTGTCATTAGAGTTTGGAGAAGGAGATCTAGCAAGGTGGTAAGTGGCAGCCTTGTTATTTAGAAACTAGAAAGTCTATAATAAATAAATATAGGCATAGAAATTTATATAGAAATAAAGTAATCCACAAAGCCTAGGGAATCTTCTAAATAAAATGAATAAATTTAAAAGTAACCCTTTCTAGAGAGACATAATATCTGTAGATTTTGTAGGGGTTAATTAAGAAAAGCTGAAGTTACCGCATCTGGGGAGAGGCTGGAGGTTAATGAGGATGGAGGACACTAGACAACCTTACGACTTACAAGCCAATTAGTACCATTTGACTTTTAAAACTCTCTCTATACATTGCTGTGAGAATACAGATAATTAAGAGGATGTTCAGAAAGCTTTACTTTCGTTACTAGAAGTGGAAAGCATCCAGCAGATGAGCAGGCCATGTCTGTGCCATCTTTTGGCTGGTGACAGCCATAAGTCATAGCTGTGTCTAATTTTATTAGTTCTTCCGAACAGTTGCTTTGCTTGTCGGAATTAGTTTCTGTTCCAACTGAAGTCTCCACTAACCTAGAAAAGTGTTATGATGTGGTCATGGCAATTTAACACCAATGCAGTGCTGACTTCTTGGCATCATGTCAAGAATGGTAAATTAAACATATTAAAAACAAGGCAGGCAGCCTTGCCCACTGATTAACCATGGCAACTGTCAGGAATCAAGCTGAAGTCTGAATGCAGGAGAGGAGGGATGCTCCTGTATGCCAATGAGAGAGAAGCAGAACACCCTCTGTATAGGCTAAAGTGAAAGCATACTAAAAGCAGTGACAGTAATGAGATTATATGTATTATAAGCACTGACAATTATGCTCTCATTACTAAAATACACAAAGGAAAATGAACACAATTATGTTGCAGACACTATGGGATGGTGAACTTATTATGCCATTTTCACTGTGTCTATGAAAGTTTTGCTGCTAAGTTTTATGCATTATGGGTGTAAGATTAAATTTTTTCCCTTCTATATCCCCATGTGATTTGGGAAAACTAATATGGAAAGAAGTTAGCCTAGAAATAGTTCTGTAGAAGCCATATGGTTCTGTTTGTTTTCTCTCTTTAATTCTTTAGAAATCTTGAATGAGACATGAAGACATTCCAAGCTCGTTCAGTCAATATAATGGTTTTCTTTATGTGAGAGTGCAGTTCAGTTTAGACAGAGCAGTGCAGAATTCACAGTGCTTTTTAAACTTTATTTAGAGTTTTAGGCTTTCAGAGATTAAGTGGCTTGCCTGGGGTCAAAATGAGCTGGAAGGAGAATCAAGCCCTTGACTGCTGTGTGTGCTTCTGATATGGTGTTCTATCGCACTGATTCAATTACAAATGGATTTGGGCAAGTGCATGCTTTAGCTCTGATGACCAATACCAGAAAGGGCTATTCTGATATGGCAGAAGCTGGTAGTATAAATTATTCTAGGACGCCAGACCAGCTGCCCTGAATAGCCTGGCGAGTAATCCACAAAGGCCATAGTTACAAATTTTCAGCTACAATTTTTCATTATCTGTCTCATTCATTCATTCATTCATTCATTTTACATACAGACAACAATTTTCCCTTCCGTCTCTCTTCCCATCTCTTCTCTCCAACCCAGCTCCCATCTATTCCTTGTTTCTCTTCAGAAAAGGATATATATATATATATCAATATCATATATATATATATCCTATATATATATCAACTGCAATGACATATCAATTTTCAGTAAGGGGCCTCCTCTCCTATTAAGGCTAGCAAGGCAGGCAAGAAGACCAAGACAAGAATGCCAAGCTACACATCTGTAACATGCACAGAGGGCCTAGGTCAGTCTCTTACAACTTCCCTGGTTGGCAGTTCAGTCTCTGTGAGCCCCTATAGGCCCAGTTTATTTGATTCTGTGGGTTTTCATGTTGCTGGATTAAAATTCCTTTATACAGTAGTATTCAGTTTTACCTTTGATCTGTGGGCCATCTACATTCTGGGTTTTTAAGCATTTTTGGGTATGGGTTCCATCACATGGGGTGGCCCTGAAGTCAAAGCAGGCATTGGTTGGTCACTCTCACAACTGTTTGCACTATCATTACCGTAAAGTATATTTTGCAGTCAGAACAGATTGTAGGTCAAAGGTTTTGTATTTGAGTTGGTGTTTACCTTCCTGTATTGGTAGTCTACAGAGTACCTTTCCATGTTATCAACACTAGAACATGGGAGTGAAGTTTTTATGCAGGCACAGCTGGACCCCTCCATGATAATGATTTGTATGGGTACTATCATCAGCAATAGGACCTTTCTTTCAATTTGTGGAAAGCAAAGTATTATCTTGGCAACAGCTGGATTGTTTGGGGATTCTATGGGATGCTTTGCCTAACAACTCCACTGAATGAAACCTAGTCATGACACTGGAAGCTTCGTGTTGTGGCAAAGGATGGAAAGTAGGGGGAGTGTCTATAGCTCTCATTATTATAGAGGGTTTATTAGAATCACTTTGGTACATTGTAGGTACTTTCTATTCTACTAGTCTTCCATCCTGCTCCTAAATGCTCCTCAAATGCTCTTCAGTCCTAGCTGTCTCTCCCCTCATGTCCTCCCTCAATTACATCTCCCCACCCTCTTCCCATTCTTCACAGCCTCACTCCAGCCCACCTGTAAAATCTATTTTTGGTCCCCCTCCACAGGAGATTCATGCATATCCTTTTATCTCTTCTTCTATGCTTAACTTCACTGGGTCTGTAGATTGTAGCTTGACTATCAATTATTTTAATGGCTAATATCCAGATATAAGTGAATATGTACCATGTCTATCTTTCTAAATCTTGGCTACCTCGTTCAGCATGATTTTTCTTTATCCATTCTTCTGTTGAGGGACATCTATGTTGTTTCCAGTTTCAGGTATTATGAATAAAGCAGCAATGAACATAGTTTAGCAAGTGTCCTTGTGGTAGGATAAAGTTATGTCCAAGAGTGGTATAGCTGGGTCTTGGGATAGTTGGATTCTCATCTTTCTGCGTAATTGTCATACTGGTCTCCATAGTGACATACAAATTTGGACTCCCACTAAAAACTGAGAGTGTTTCCTCTGCTCAACATCCTTAACAGCATAAGCTGTCACCTGCATTATTGTTTTAGTCATTCTGACAAGTGTAAGATAATAAGATAAAACAAAAAAAAAAAATTCACACTGAAGTAGGACAAAGCAAACCAACAGGAGAAAAAGAGCCCAAGAAAGGGCACAAGAATCAGAGACTCACACATTTGTTCACATTTTAAGGAGTCCAGTAAAAACACTAGCTGAAATCTATAATATATATGTAGAGATCACAGTGCAGCCAGATGCAGGCCCTGTGCTTGCTGCTTCAGTTTCTGTGAGCTCTTCCCACCATCTTGGTACCTGTGAAGTCCTGCTGGAAATGGGACTTCTAAAAGGTAAATATGTCTTAAAGGCTGTGGTGCAAGGACATTTTTGGTGGCTATAAGCGAGGTCTCTGGAACCAATAGGAGCACACAGCTCTTCTTAAAATTGAAGGTGTTTGTGCCCAAGTTGAAATTGAATTTTACCTAGGCAAGAGATGTGTTTATGTATAGAAAGCAAAATCAACATAGTGACTCCCAGAGGCAAACCAAACAAAACCAGAACACTCTGGGGAAAGGTACTTGAGACCCATAGAAACACTGGCATGGTTCACACTGAATTGCCAAGCAAGTTTCCTACTGATCTTTTTTCTTAATTATGGGAATGAATATCTGTGTATTATCTGTGTATGAATATCTGTGTATGAATCTGCATGTGTATGTAGATTCCCATGCAGTTTAGAAGAGAGTGTCAGTTTCCGTGGAGCTGACATTACAGGTGGTTGTAAGCCACTTGTATTGAGTTCTGCAGATTGAACTCAAGTTTTCTGCAAGAACCTAAGTACTATTAAACCACTGAGCCATCTCTCCATAGTTTTGATTTTGAATAAATGAATGTATTAAATGTGTAGCCAGTTGAAGTAGAAGAATGAATAATAAGTTATTGAATGATGGCAAGCCATTAAAGTCCTGTACTCAGATTATCTAGCAGAAATTGACTGGGGAAGTCCTTTTAATGCAGTCAGCTTGAGATCTCAATTGACTGAGTCCCAGGTAGAGCACAGAGTCCCCTGGGGTGAGGGATCCAAGTGAAAGAACAAATAACAGCAGACAGAAAACCTTATCAAACAGGGACTTACAGCATCCAACAGAAGTCCTGTTGAGACAGCCAGCTGGAGTTCTCTTTGAGAGAGTCCAGACAGAGCTGCGTCCCTTGTGATATGACTTCCAAGTAAGAGAACAAGCAGCAATAGGTAGAGATAGCATCAAATTGTGTGCTCACAACATCTGCCAGAAACTGACTGAAGAAGTTGAGACAGTCTGCAGAAATTCCAGATTGAATTTTCTCCCCAGAGCTGACCTTCTCTTTCCCATTGTGGGCCCTATATCTTGGGATAAACAATAATAGTGCCTGTTGGAATGGTTTACCCTCCAGCTGTTCTGAAGGATGCAATATATTTACTCTTGGGCTCTTTGCTATTTCCCTCCCTGTCCTCTTCACAGAATTAGGAGTTATTATCCCAGCATAGACAGGGGGTCTGGAGGTTACTTGAAATGTACATGCTTGGATCTGAAGTGTTTCAGCTTCAGTCCATCATCAGCTTCCCAGTGAGCTCCAGCAGCGTGTGGCAATTTACCAATGGGAAGCATCAGTGGATGGTTTTCCAGACCACACCTTTCTGAGTTACTTCCATCTTTCAAATATTTCCTTTTGAACATCAGTATTGCATTCTCTTCCCGATGGGACTGTGACTTATGTAGCCTGTGACTTTAAAGAGAACCATTTTCTTGTGTGGCTCAAATATTAGCTCTGATGTCAATGTCAGGGGTGAAGTTTCCAGAGTGCAATGAACTCCACAATGGCTTTCTTCTTAGAATGACGACTTAAAGAGCAAATTTATTTTGATATACAAGTGTAAGTATATCTATCAAATACTTTTAAAAATTTGGTATTATTTTTCACATATAATGATCATGCTTAAGGAAAGCCTAGAAATTATATATGATATTTTTACTTTAAATGTTTTGTTTGTTTTGTGAGTGCTATGATGCAATGTACAGTCAGAGGACAAATTGTGGGAGTCAGCTCTCTCCTTCTACCATCTGGGTTCTGGGATGAAACTCAGTTCATTAAGCTTAGAAACGGTTGTCTTTTCCCACTGAATCATCTTAATACTCATCTATCTATCTATCTATCTATCTATCTATCTATCTATCTATCTATCTATCATAATTTTCTGAGTCTCAACACAGAATAGTGTAGCATATTTTGTAACACATACCCTGCTAAGGCCAGTTTTGTTATCTGAAATTGGCTTCATTGAATTAGCTTTCAGGTCCCCTATTTCTTTTGTTCTTTCTCTTTAATTTGTGATAGAAAGAGCCACTGGGCTGTTTATCCCAGCCTTATAGTTCTCTTGGTACTGTGCTTATTTCTAAGTGCAAGAATGTTTATGCGTACTTGTTTGGTATTTCATTTTGCTTTATATTTACAAAAGTTTTCTGGGCCCAAATAGCAGGGAAGAACAAAGATGCTAAGCAGACTGGCATAGTTTAAGGTTATGCATTGTCTTGGAAGCTCATGGCAGGGGCACATGCAGTTGTCTTCTTTTGTGGATCTTTGGCACAGTATTTAAATCAGAAAGGAAGCCGTGCCTCTGATCACTACAGATGACACACTGTAATAAGTCTCATTAGAAGCACATGGCTCTGTTTCAGTCGTGCTTGGTGTTGAAGTCTTGTTCCTCTCCTCTGGCTTTCAGGCTGGAGCTTGCTCTCCCTTTCCTCTAAAGCTATTTCCCAGGCACTGCTAGAGGGAGCTCCAAACTAAATTGCTTTTGATTCTTGCATCTTTGTATGTGTCAGATGAGATCAGATTCAAACCAGGTTCTATTCTCTACAGTGCTGATTCAAATCAAACCAAAACATCCGTAACGTGGGACATGATTGCAAGTATATTTACCTTGTTCCGTCTCCTAATGGTGCTGTCATGCAGTTCCCAAGGCAAAATACAAGGAAGCAGAGGAATCTGAATTGCTCTCCCAGCAGGTGGAATCGGTTGCCTTGATTCTGCTTCCAAGTGGGTCTCTGCTACAGCACAGTGTCTTCATGTGACACCTCCAGGACAATAGAGGGAAGATGAGTCTTCACAAAACTCTGACTTTTTATAGCTTTTGACTTTCAAATTTTAACTGTAGAGTTTTCTCATGTTTTGTATTGCTGTTCTACATAGTATGGGAAAAGTGTCTGAGGTATTTATACTCAGACTCAGAAAGCTGTAGCTTTTCTCCATCCGTGCTTGTTACCTAACTTTCTAATGGGTCTTTGAGAGTTATGCTATCTGCTTCCTAAACAATAATATTCTCCTTTGTACATCACCAAAGGTAAATGAATGTCGCTGGGTTCTCTCTGAAATCCACAGGGTGTCTCTCTTTCTCTGGAAAGAAAAAAATAAATAAAAGCTTTACCTAAAGTCTGTTCTTTTTCCTTTATTCTGTTTTTGTAAAAGCACTTTGTTTATTTTTTCTAGTTTTAAAAGTGACTTTTGAGATACTAAAGAAACTTTGATGTGAATTCCTCTCTTAATAATATTCTGATAGCACTCTACCCACCTTACCATGTGAAATTGTTTTCCATCCAAAGGGATGTATGCACACAGGGCAATGTGGAAGGTTAGCAGATGTCTAGGGACTTTGCAGACGATTTGGCATCTGTTAAAATACCTGTCTCTTCTTTCTTAAAGAGATGCTTGCCCTCCTGTGAATGGGGGCAAAAGGTGTTGGGGACTGTTTTTGTCAGTTATTTATTGGAAAGCCTACTTGGTCACATGACTTAGTATTTGCTAATGTCACATACCACAACCTGGAGAAAAGGCAAAAGAAAGGGGAATGTTAAAAAGATTGGTTTCTGTAATCACGGTTGCTGATTAAACAAGTGATACATACAGAGGCCCCTACTGAGAGGAGTGATGATGAGTACCCTTCCCCAGAGATGGCTGGCTGGGATAGCCAAACTGACAGTACCACAGAAGTAGCATGCCTTACCTGACTGTTCCAGTGAATGGAATCCATTCATGTGAAGACTTAGGATCCAACTACATACTGTCTTGTCCATCAGTCCTGGAGAAGATCCCTCCTGTCACATGGACAGCCAAATGCATTTTGAATTTACCCAATGGGAAGCATTCTACATTGTCCTTCTCGAATGGATTTGTAACATACTTAATATGCTATCTAGGTTTTACTTCAGAAGGAAGAATCAGGTAATTTGGGCGAAGTCATTAGAATAGCAGCTAAAGAAATAACACAAGAGAATCAGGGCTTGGTGTCTTGACTTATTTTTGCACTTCTAAAATGGTAAGCGTAAAAATAAGATGCAACCATTTTTCCCTTTCTGCCATACTGTGCTTCAAATCTTGTACCAATTTGGTTTTCTTATTGCCACGTCATGAGAGCAGAGTACCTTGGAGTAGAAAGAAACACATATTTTGTTACACATGAGCTGCCCTAAGACAAAGAAGGTCATTTGTGACCATCTTCATGGTATCTGAACAAGGAGAGTTAAACTGTTACCCAGGAGTTGTAATGTTTGTTCTATGACTTGACTGTCCTCTGATACTTATACTTTCACACTTGTTCTCTTAAGCCTACTTGTATCATCTTTCAGGAATTTTATCTACATGTGCTTAAGACTCAAATTGTATATTGTTTATTTGTTCCTCCAATCCTGGGTTACGTACCTTCCTATTATATTGGTATAGTAGATGTTCAAAGCCTTAGCTCTACCAAAGTAAGAGATTAGGAAAGATCCATTATTATTATTATTATTATTATTATTATTATTATTATTATTATTTTGAGAATCTGCTTAAATATTTGTGTCATGCAATTGTTGACCTGGAAATCCTATTTTGTCAGGGCAAAAGTCTGCTATGTTTTTTTGTGTGTGAATTTGACTTCTTCTCCTGGACTAATATTTTCTGCTAGAGAAGCTGCTTTGTAGTTAGCTCATTTAACTCTTGTCCTTGGAACTAGAAAGTTAAGGAAGAAATATTTGTGTAATAAGAAACCTAATATGAATTTATTGAACTATTTTCATGAGAAACCTATCAGTCACAGTGATGGACAGAACGCATATTTTCACCTCACTTCACCTTATGCTTTTCAATTGCTTCAACACTGATGGGTGGCAAGGGCTTCAGTTTCTAAAAGGAATGATCGCATTTTACAAAGACTGTTCTTTGCTGGTTTCTGTTACAGCTAAAAACATTCATTTGTTTTTCATGTTGTCAAAATGCTAGGTCTTTTACCTGAAAGCATGTACTGATTTTTCTCTTTGGAATCCTGTTTGTATTTGGAGTTACACTGATAGAGTTTGCTGCCAAGTTTCCCACACTAACCAACCAAGGCAATGTTAGCTGTGTGATGAAAAGAGCTTTCCATTTTCAATCTAGTAGGCTATAGTCTCATTTGGGTTAACTAATTCATTTATCTTTTGGTTTACAAACAAGTATTTGTTGAGTGTCTACTACATCAGGCTTTGCAGTAGACCTTGACTATATAGTTGGTGGTTTTCAAAGTCAGGTCTAGCCCTCTTTAAACTTGTTGAAAGTCTCTTGAATAATCATTTTAGTTACTAACTGATGTCTAAAAATATACCCATACCTGGCTTATGAAATACGATAGCCTGTATGACATCACTCAGATTCTGGAGATTAGGAGTCTATTAGTGGCTCAGCTCAGTGTTTTTTTTTACTCTGTTTCTCTAATAAGATTGTTATCAAGCTATTGGCCAGAGCCATAGGAACAGTGACTTGACTAGTACCAGCTAATTCTACAAGCTAATTCTTGTGGCTTTTAGTGAAATGCTTAGCACCTCACACTGAGGGCCTCTATGTGAGATTTGTCATGGTAGAGCTTCCCTGGGCAATGGTTCTCAATCTTTCTAAGGCTACAGCCCTTTGATACAGCTCCTCATATTGTGGTGACCCCCAAACCATAAAACTATTTTCATTGCTACTTTATAACTGGAATTTTGCTACTGTTATGAATCATAATGTAAATATCTGATATGTAGAATATCTGAAATGCGACCTCCCCCAAGGGGTTATTAACAGGTTGAGAACCACTGTGCTAGAGAAGGATACTAGAGGGAGGGAGGGTCAAAGAAGAAGTAATAATTCTGGTTCCAAATATTGAGTTTAAGATAGGTTGTGTGAGGGAATTAGGAACAAAGTGAGGGAATGAACTGATTTCAAGCAGGACTTATTTCTCAAGCCATACACTGCAGGTGTAATCCCATCACACACACTATAGAAAAGTAGGTTGGGAACCAGTTAGATTCATAAGGGATAAAATTTTGTGAGTGAAAAACCCAGTACTCTGTTAAGTACAACAGAGAACAAAGCAATTGCCAAAGGTGTCAGTGAGTTTCCAGTGAATTGAGAGCAAAATAGTAAATACACAGGATCTGGCAATTCAGTGTGCAGTGTGGTGCAGGTTTAGGAGATTCTGGATTCTGCTTATGTAAGCAAAGGCTTCTTTCCCTGAAGGCTAACAATTTGCCTTTATTGACTTGAATTTCATTTCAATTTGTCTTAGTGTGGATTTAACCACCTACTATGTTTGTGGCATTAATTTGATCTCCAAACATTTTATACACAAATTTGAATTTGTAGAATCAGAAATTAATTCTCTTTTATTGAATTTTAATTTTTATTTATTCATTTTATACCCCATTCTCTGGGGCCTTCTATAGCCCCCTCCCTCCTCTCCTCCCAGTTCCACCCTCCTTCCTGTTTCCCCTATACTTCCTCCCTCCCCTATTCCTCAGAGAGAGGGGAGCCACCTTACCATATCAAGTTGCATTAGGACTAAGCACATCCTCTTCCCCTGTGGCCTGGCAAGGTAGCCCTACCAGGGGAGAGTGAACAAAAAGCAGGAAACAGAGTCCACATCAGAGTCAGCCTCCATTCCCCTTACTAGGTCACCTATATGAGGACCTAGCTACCCATCGACTACATCTGTATAGGGGCTCTAGGTCCAGCCCATGCATGGTCCTTGGTTGGTGCTTCAGTCTCCACAAAGCACAACGCCCTCAGACCTTGGTGAGTTGGCTCTGTTGGTCTTCTTGTGGAGGTCCTCCCCTCTGAGTCCTTCTATCCTTCCTGAACTCTTCCACAAGGCACCCTGCATTCCACCCAATGGTTAGTGGTAGGTCTCTGCATCTATTTCCATCAGGTGCTCGGTGAAGTCACTACAGCTCACACTTAAAACCCAAAGGAGGAGGGTTAAGTCCCACTCCAAAATAGAGAGAGAGCATACAGCAGAAATGGTTGAAGAGAGAGAACAAGATAAGAGATGGAGCACAGAGAGAAATGAGAGTCAATATCAGACCTGGGGCGAGTGGGGAAGTGAAGACAGAGGGCCAGTCAAAAGAAGAGAAACCTTGGGCAGAGGCTTCTCTGTGATAAGCTAGAGACCTAGGACAGAGTAGTTTCCTGAGAAGATATGAGGGTGACTCTAGCTGAGATTCCCAGTAACAGGAGTCATGGAGACTGAAGAGGCCACCCTCTAGCTAGACAGGACTCCTACTGGAGGAAGGGAAATACCAATCTACCCACAAAAACTTTGACCCAAAATTTACTCTGTCTACAAGATAGAGCAGAGACAAAAATAGAGCAGAGATTGAAGGAATGTCCAACCAATGACTGGCCCAATCTGAGAGGCACCCCAGGGAAGACAGCCAGTCCCTGATACAGTTAATGATACTCGGCCAAGCTTGCAGAGGGGATCCAAGTGGAAATCTATTCTCAAGAAGAAAGCATGAGCTGACATGGCAGCACAGGCCTTTAATCTGAGCACTCAGGAGCACTCAGAGGCAGGCAATGTCTGAGATTGAGGCCAGTCTGGTCTACAAAGTGAGTTCTAAGACATCCAGGGTGGTTATACAAAGAAATCCTGTCTTGAACATCCCCCACCACCACAGCAAAGAAGAGAAAAGAAAAGAAAAGAAAAGAAAAGAAAAGAAAAGAAAAGAAAAAAGAAGATGACGAAGAAGAAAGTTTTGGGGGTTTGTAACTACATCATCTATGTCAATTACTGTGGCTACAACCAAACTGATATTTTTAAGAAATGTTGTAACTGTAAATATCTATTAAGACAATGAAGTGAAGCACCTGAAACTACTAAGTTTTTAAGCCATTCAGCAGATCAAATTGTTGTTTCTCCTCCTGCCTGGGGGTTGCCTCCCAGTAGCCCAGGAAGTCTGTAGAAGCAGGAGAGAATCATGCCTGAGGACTACTTGGAATGACCAGTGAGAACTACACAGAGATCACACAGCCCTGAAACAGCTGATGGCTAGTTCAACTTTATTTCCAGATAACAAATGTTATATACCCCTAGGGGAATGGGTGGAGGGCTGTAAGAATAGGTGTACATAATTGGCTGGGTCTAGGCACTTCAAGGATGCTTGGTTTGCATTATACAACAGGCTCCTATCATAAGAATAGAAACAGTCCCACAAACAAGTATTCTGGCATTTTACCTCTAAGCCATAACCTTTGCCATATATGTCAGTATAGAAGAGGTGTTTCTACTTAAGATTAACTAGGATGAGGTAATTATTTGAGCCTGAATATCAGGATAAGACTCTAGGAGACCCCTTACTGGTCCTTCAACAATACAGATCATTATTTATGAATGTAAAACTCACATCTAAGTACAGTGTCCACTGTAGAGATGGGCATACTTTTCTTCTTGAAGACAGAAACTGTGGTTTTGATATACTTTGTCTGGGATATACACTATATAGTATATATACAATATATAGTATGGATAATGGTGTATCACAGCACGTTGAGCATGGCTCCCAATAGTCAATAACATCAGACATCTGTATAGTCCAGAATCTTTTTATTTCAAATGATGTGGATTTGATGCTGAGAATAGTCAGATCTTACTTGAGATCCGCCTGAACTCTGTCATGCTCCAAACAGAGACAAGGGCTCCTTCACTGCACCAGCTCTCAGAACAGAGCAACCAAGCACAGATGCCCACTAATGGCAAATTTGTCAGCAGAAAAGACCAATTTATAGTTCAAGTTACTAACTGTTGCTCAGCATCATATCACATGACAGAATTACCTCCAAGCCAGCAGGAAAGTGTGAAAAACATAAAATATGTCTGGAATTATGCAACCACAAAATTACATTACTTTGGAGAAAACAGACTTGATTTATGGATGATATTCAATTAGATTCTTGTTGGTTTTACATCTGAAAATTAGGACTTAGAAACTATTCTTGATATCACATAATTTATGAAAAAAATTGTTTTCAATCTCCTTTCTTTTACTTTTGGACCTTTCAAATACCCAAACTATAAAATATTTTAAGATTTTACATTCACTTGAGGATATGTGATAGAAATAAAACAAACAGCATTCTTAAGATATGGACTTATACAACAATTCATTTTAGGATTTCTGTTTGTCTTTAGCAAGACTCTTTTTTTTTTCTTTTCCAGGAACAATGGACTTGGTCAGACATTAATACTGATCAAACCTAAGTGCAACTTTCCCCCCACAGCTTAGATGCAGACATCCAATCAAGGTTGGTAATGAAATGCCTGTGTCCCAAGGGTACTCTGAGCTGGAATGGTTCCTAAAATGAAAAGCCTGTGAATAATTCAGTATTGTGGTCTTCTGGTGGTATGGTTTTCCTTAGCGCTCTCCAATAAAAAATTTAGTGTGTTTTATCTTAGAAGTAAACAGCTCAAAGAAGTGGAACCAAATATGAGCCACTGAGCTTGCTTCATGGCTTTCATCAGCTCACATTGAGCAACATGAAGAAAGAGGTTGTGATTTTTATTTTCCTGATAGATCCTACAAATAATTCTGGACAGATTATAAAACAATATTGCCACTGTCTATAATAAAATTCAGTAGGCGTGCAATCTGATGAATGGAATTAAGAACTGAAGGTTTCTTGATCCTCAAATCGAATAACTGACAAATCACTTATCCAGAAAAGAGCCCAAATAACCACATTTATGTGACAATAAGCTTACAATTTTGGCCATGTGTGGTAGTCCGGTTTCTATATACCTCGTTAGTGTATAGAGCATGGCTTTCTTTGTAATTTTTTGGGGCTGGTCTCAAGGTGTATTAACTGGTAACCTCACATGAGAAAGCATAGGTTTGTCTTGTACAACAATGTCAGAGTCCTTTCTCAGTTTGGAGTGGATTATTCCCATTTGGCAGAGGAAGGAGGACAGGTTCTCTTTAACTTGCTAAAACCATAAGCTTTCAAAACTTTCTTTATGTTGAATGGTTCTACTTGGGATCACATAGCTATTGACACCTTAAAGCAGAGCTTCAGAAGGTGTTGAAAATGTTTATTAGGTTTTTTTTTTCCCCCTGGGGACTGAGAGCAACTTTTGATTTTCTTTTGCTCAATATTTTTCTCTGACAAAATAATCATACCATATTGGGCCTGGGGCATTAACAACAAACAAACAAAAAACACAAACATTTTACACACACATGCACAGGCAGACACACACACATACACACATGCACATACATGCAGTGATGGTTGTAGTCACCACTCACTTAATTATTGGCAATAAATATTCCTCGACTGTCCCAGTCAGATTGTTTTGGGAAGCCCCAAACGTATGTTCTGTTACACGCCGTTCTCTCCACAAAGCACTTAGCGCTCTTTCTTCTTTTTCTCAGCTGATCTTTTGCTCAAGTCAGCTTGCCTGCCGCGCTTTGCTGTGAGTAATGGAATCTCTGATGGAAGCGAAAGGCCGCCATATCTGCATAACTAAAAGCATGTATTGTACTTTGTGTATTAGTCACCTCAAGATCACCATCTGTCAGTAACAAATAGACCTTGAAATATAGCCATTTGTTGCTATTGCTTTTCCTCTTTAGTGATAAATTAAGCATTTCTGGAGTTTCCTTCTTCCTCATTTGTATCCACCATAACTGTGAAGATCACATGATCTTGATTGGACAATTAGAATGAATATAAAATCAGATATAATATTCCAGTTGTATTCCAGGAGCTTGATCTTACAAATGTTCACCAAGGTGTGATTAATTTTTTGGCTTCATGAAATGTTTGTAATTACAAATTCTATGCATTTTCATTATCTTACGTTTATTATTGCCTTAAAAAAGATTGAAAATAATTTTTAAAATATTTTACATTTAGCTTAAAAAAGAGTAAATAATCCATAGAAGTAAAAAAAAAATTCTTCAGGCCCTTTCTCCCTGATCCTTTCTTTGCATTTATTATTATTTTTATTATTTGTGTGTGTGCACATATATCCATGAGCGCTCCTGTACCTGTGTGAGTCTGTATGTAGCACATATGCACCTATGAAGTTCACAGGACAACACTGCAGAATTGTTCCTCTTTTTCTGCCTTTTCCTGTGTTCCAAGATGGAGCTCAGGTCACCAGGCTTGGTGGAAAGCATCTTTACTCACTGAGCCATCTCTTTGGCTCCAATGATGATAGCATTTGCTGATCAATAGTGCTACTGAACAATGAACTGAAAGAGACTGGTCTTACTAAAGACCTGCACAAGATCAGGCTAGTCAAAGTTCCAGAATGCATGGTCAGAAAATCCTGCCACTAGCTGTGGAGTTATTGGCAACAGGTGGCTGCTGGGGTGAGATGGAACAATTTCCTTTAAAGATATGGAATTTGAGATTGTACCCAGACTCCAAGAGACATTCCTGCACCCATATATGTGGGAGCAGGAATGGACTTAGAGAAGTATTTAAAAAGACCATGATGTCTAGAAAGAAGCTTGTAGGGGAACAGGCAAGAAATAGGAAGGCAGGTTCGGAAAGGTGGTAGATTTGACCAAAACACATTAAATGCATATTTGAAATTCTCAACAATAAACAGTCATTAAAATAAACTGTTATGCAATAAGAGATGATTAGATTTATGTTTGGAATTTTATTATATTCTTCCCAACTCTATAAGAATGTGTGGTTACTAACAGGTTCCCTTACCATAATGTCAAAGGACACCTTATTTAAGTGTACTCATCCACCAGACAGCCCAATTTTAAAAATTTCTAGTTGCTTCCTTCTACACTCTTTAATTCCTCTATCCACCCTTTGCATAATGTTATTTATACTGTGAGATTATTGTGGTTCATCTTTTTAAACTGTTCTACCATGAATTAGAAAATCTGAGATTGACTCATATTCACCTTTTCATTACACATGTTCAGAAATGATTGCCATGTATTTCAAGTTATTTTTATTTCTGGGGTTCTCCTCCCCATTCTTCCCACAGATTCATCTTTCTTTTGAGGCTGTTCTTTTCGTTCTGTTTTGCTCATCAAGTATATTAACTAATATCATACCCAATTCAGAGCTATTTGGGGTGCTGAAGTGATGCTGGAGGTAACCATGACTTGAGATATACCTAGAGTAGGAACAAAGTGAATCACTGTAAAACCAGCACAATCTTTCAAAAATATTTTATTTCAACCATTGAAAATTGCTTGGTCTCTACAATAAGTATCATCCAGATTTGTGATATAACACATAAATTTAGATATTTCTTACATTATTTGATCTATCAAGTTGATTCCTTGAAATAAATAGTTACTTTTTATTTACATTTTTATGGCACTTCTCTTGCTAGTGGAAGAAAGAAATGGACATAAAATTTTAAAGGCCATGTCAATACAATGCTACCTATGTAACATGAGATTTCATTTAGCTCAGTAAATAATTTATTGTAAAGAAGTTGGATGTTACAAATTTAATGCAACTTTTAAAATGAAATAATTCATGTAAATATGCATAAAATACTCCTCTCCAATCTTGCTGATTTGAAAAAGATACAAGTAATGCTTTTCAGTACAAATGGGTAAAATTATAAAGAAAATTTAATCCTGTTTTAAATATCTTTATTTAAAAATAGGGATTAATATAATATTTTCGAAGTTTCCAACCAGTAGGTCACCTCCTAAAGTGGACAGTCAACTACTTTGAATACACTGGTTTCCTGAATCAGATCATAAGCTCTATGAAAATACATACACTGCTTAGTATAAGATCACAAGCTCTATGAAAATACACACAGTACTTAGTATAATGAAGAACTCTTTTTTTTTTTTTTCCCAGAAAGCTTAAAGGTCTTTTTGCTTTAGGTATGTTTCTACTTTTGGAGCCAGGATGTAATTTTCACCATTCTTCATAATAAAAAAAATATTATTTTATTAATTGTTGAATAATTTCATACAATGTATCTTTATCATTATTTACCATTCCTATCAACCAACTATCTCCACATTCTCTTCCCCAGCCTACACTTATTTATGTATCTGTCTATCTATCTATCTATCTATCTATCTATCTATCTATCTATCTATCTATCTAGAATATCTTGATCCTCTAAGAGCTGTCCTGGTGCTAGATTCTTACAATCTTTCTACCCTCACCTTCCACAATGTTTCCTGTGTCTTAAGTATAAGGGTCATATTGTAAATATTGGGGTATGCACCCGATGGTCAGTAGGTCTCTGAATTTTGACCAGTAGTGGTCTTCTGTAGTGATCTCCATCAACAAGAAGAGACTTCCTTGATATAGGATGAGAGCCACACTTCTCTGTGGGTATAAGGATGAGTATTTAAAATGCAAATAGAGATTATGGTGTTAAGAAAGTGGCACTAATAGGCTTTCTTCTAGTTTCCATGCCTTACTGCGCAAAGGTAGTTGGCTAAATATTTTTATTTTTTATTATTATAATTTATTACAGTGTATTCAATTTGTATCCCAGGTATGTCTCCCTCCATCATCTCTTCCCAATCCCACCCTCCATCTTCTCCCTCTACTCTTCTCCCCTATTCCATTGATAGAGAAGATCTTCCTCCTCTTCTGTTTGACCTTAGCCTATCAGGTCTCATCAAGACTGGTTGCATTCTCTTCCTCTGTGGCCTGGCAAGGCTGCACCCCACAGGGGGAGGTGATCAGAGAGCCTGTCACTGAGTTCATATCAGAGAAAGCCCCTGCTCTGCTTATTATGGAAACCACCTGGAGACTGAGTCTACAGGCTACATCTGAGCCTGGGATTTAGATCTGTCCTTGGTTGGTCTCTGCGGGGCCCCCAGGTCTCAGTTTTATTGTCTCTGTTGCTCTCCTTTTGGAGCTCCTGACCCCTCCAGGTCTTTCTATCTCCCTCTTCTTTCATAAGATTACCTGCACACTGCCTAAAGTTTGGCTCTGAGTCTCAGCCTCTGTTCTGAAACTTCAATCAGTAGTTTTTCAGAAGCTGACTGTGGTAGGCTCCTGTCCTGTTCCCTGTCTTCTCTTGCTTCCAATGTCTATCACATTTGTCTTTCTGAATGAGGATTGAGCATCTTCTCAAGGGTTTTCCTTGTTGTTTAGCTTCTTACTTCTTAGGAGTACAGATTTTAGTGTTTATCCTATATTACATGACTGATATCCACTTATGAATGAGTGTATACCATGTGTGTCTTTCTGTTTTTGGGTTACCTCACTCAAGATGATCCTTTCTAGTTTCTACCATTTGCTTGAATATTTCATGATTTCCTTGTTTTTTAATTGCTGAGTGGTATTCATTGTGTAAATGTACCACAATCTCTGTATCCATTCCCCCATTGAGGGACATCTAGGTTGTTTCCAGATTCTGGCTATTAGAAATAGGTGTGCTACCAGCATGGTTGAGCAAATGTCCTTGTTGTATACCTGAGCACATTTTGGATATATGCCTAGGAGTGGTATAGCTGGATCTTGAGAAAACACTATTCCTATTTTTCTGAGAAAGCACCAGATTGATTTACAAAGTGCTTGTACAAGTTTACATTCCCACCAGCAATGGAGAAGGGTTCCCGTTCCCCTTTTTCCACATCCTCTACAGCATGTCTTATCACTTGAGTTTTTCATCTTAGCCATTCTGATGGTTGTAAGGTAAAATCTTGGCGTCGTTTTGATTTGCATTTTCCTGATGACTAAGGAAGCTGAACATTTCTTTAAGTGTTTCTCTGCCTTCAATATTCCTCTATTGACAGTTCTCTGTTTAATTCTGTACCCCATTTTTAATTGGATTACTTGGTTTGTTGGTGTTTAACTTCCTGGTCATTGTTGTCATTTATTGGCATTACAGATGCATAGGACTATTGGTTATTTTTTTCTGTTGGCAGCTTATATGGCTCCTACTAAAACTATTGGAGCTAGCTCTCCATGAGCAGGCTTCCAGGTAACATCCAGACTTGTTCCTCCAAATCTTATGTCTGGAGTATGTGGTATCTTCAGCAAAAGGGTTACTTCTATTTGGTTCTTTATATATTCTCGATTTTAGCCCTCTGTCAAATGTAGGGTTGGTGAAGTTCCTTTCCCAATCTGTAAGCTTATATTTTGTTCTGATGACAGTGTCCTTTGCTGTACAGAAGTTTTTCAGTTTCATGAGGTCTCAGTTATTCATTGTTGACTTAGAACCTGTCCTGTTGGTGTTCTGTTCAGGAAGTTGTCTCCTGTGTCAATGAGTTCAAGGGTCTTCTCCACTTTACCTTCTAACAGGTTTAGTATGTCTGGTTTTATGTTGAGGTCTTTGATCCACTTAGACTTTAGTTTTGTGCAGGGTGATAAATATGGATTTATTTGCTTTTTTCTACCTGTTGACATGCAGTTAGACCAGCACCATTTGTTGAAGATACTGTCTTTTTTTCCATTGTATGGTTTTTGGCATCTTTGTAAAAAATCAAGTATCTGTAGGTGTATGGGTTTATTTCTGGGTCTTTTCTTCAATACCATTGATCCACCATTCTGTTTCAATGACAGTACCACAAAGTTTTTATTACTATTGCTCTATTATACATCTTAAGATCAGGGATAGAGATATATCCAGAAGATCTATTATTGTACAGTGTTGTTTTAGCATTTCTGTTTTTTTTTTTCTCCATATGAAATTGAGAGTTGTTAAATTTACAGTGCCGGACATGACTCACTTCCCAGGAAGTGGACTTTAAAGCCAATTATGTAGGCAACCCCCAGGATATAAGTGCCACTATCGAACCTTTCAGGATATATTGTTATCCTGGTCATTGTTGTCATTTATTGGCATTACAGATGCATAGGACTATTGGTTATTTTTTTCTGTTGGCAGCTTATATGGCTCCTACTAAAACTATTGGAGCTAGCTCTCCATGAGCAGGCTTCCAGGTAACATTCAGACTTGTTCTTCCAAATCTTATGTCTGGAGTATGTGGTATCTTCAGCAAAAGGGTTACTTCTATTTGCAGAAAGCAATAAGGTAATGTCGGTATGTTTGGGGGGGTCTCTTGGACTCCATGACCAATAACGTGAAAGGAGATTTTCTATGCCTGACATTGAGTTTGATAAATAGGTGATAGTTTTTGGAGTAAACATTACTCCCTAGTTGAGAAAAGTTCAGTTAAATTATGTATTTATATATTAATATGTTTTATATATATGTATGTATATATATGTATATAATAACGTTAAATAGGCATAAAAATAAAACCCTGTATGTTTTCCTCAAACATCCTTATTTTCCCTCCTTCCTCTCTTTCCATCCATGTTGATATCCTTTCTTCTCCAGGTAAGTCTCTCTCACGTGTATTTGCCATTTCTTTCTTCATAGCATCTATAGCCTACTCTTATTCTTGCTAGGATTCCGGTGTCACACCAACATCCCACCATGATTAACTTCCATAATTTAAAAATAAGAAATAACTTTAGCTCTGAGGTCTATTGATTAAAAAAATCAATCATAATTGCAAATGGAGTTTGTATTTTATTAAACAATTTTTTTTCTAAATAACTGACTAGTGTTTTAATGGCCTTGTTTATTTAAACAATTAAATTAGCATTTAGTGAGAAGGAAAACTTGTAGCAAATTAAAGACCAAAGTAATGTACATAGCGCATTTAGCAGCAATTAACTGATAACTTTCTTACTATGGGCTGTCTAGCATTTAACCAGGGAAACATTCCTAGGCAATAGGAAAGTATTAATGCAAATATGTTTTGGATTTGCTCTTTTCAAATTAATTTACCATATTATCTTATTTGGCACATGCAATTACTCTTCAAGAAAGATTAATATTCAGAGAACACTTTTAAAGCCTTTTGATGTTGGGAATTCTAGTTGTTTTGGCAAAAACAAACTGCTGAAGCTAAGGATGTGTAATGATTGCTCTTAGTCCTTCCGGGTATCTGAAGAGAGACAGAGTTTTCTAGGCATGGCCCTGTGCTGTGTAGAACCAGCAGTTCCTAGCAGGTTTTGACCTGTTGGGTTATCGCTATAGTTATGGCCATTCATCCACAGTGCTTCCAGGAGCGTGAATGGGTGTAGGAAGCATACCCACACACCACCACAGCAAGTAAACCCGCCATATGTGGCTTTGACATTGTTAACCTTGATTTTTTTTTTCTGCTTCACCTTTTAAAAAGTCATTTATAAATTTTAACTTGACCCTTTAACACTTATTAATTCAAAGCTTAATGCTTCTAAGAATTAGTCATTAGTAGATGAATAAAAAAATCTTTGAAACAGAACTTATTTCTCCAATTCTTGTAACTGGGATTTTCTAACTATTTTCATGTAAAATATTTAAGACTTGGCCAACTGCCTGATTTTTGGTTAGTCAGTGTAATATATAACTGCTTGTGAGATAACTAGCATTGGTGTTATATAAGTAAGAACCTAAACTCTGGGATTCTGTCTCCACTCTTGGGGTGAGATGGTGCTTTTACAAGTACTCCCTTGGTTGGTGTATGAGTCTCTGCAGGGCCCCCATGACCCAGGTTTTCTCTCTCTCTCTCTCTCTCTCTCTCTCTCTCTGTTGGTTTCCTTCTGGAGCTTTTGGGGCCATTTATGGAGATGACCTAAAATGACTGCTCAGATGTAGCCCATAGACTCACTCTCCAAGTGAGGTCCCTAGTAACGGGAGTAAGGGTTGTCTCTGACATGAACTCAGTGGCAGGCTCTTTGATCACCTCCCTCTGGGGGGGTGCAGCCTTACCAGGTCACAAAGGAGGACAATGCAGCCAGTCCTTATGAGATCTGAGAGGGTGAGGTCAGATAGAAGGGGAGGAGGACCTCCTCTATCAGTGGACTTGGAGAGGGGCATAGGAGGAGAAGAGGGAGGGAGGGTGAGATTTGAAGGAGACAAGGGAGGGGGCCACAGTGGGATACAAAGTGAATAAATTGTAATAAATAATTAATAATGTCTTTTAAAATGTACTCCCACACATTTTATCCCTGGTTTCTGTCCTCTGGATTCGTGAACTACCTTCAATGTGACAACTGTATATTCTCTGTATGGAAATAATGACTCCCAGAGAACTGAGGCTCAAGAATATAGACAGGAAAATCTTGCTCATCTGCATCTTGTAACCACATATGTGGTTAAAGATGTGTGTGTGAAGCCCTAAGGGCTGGTCACTCAGAATGATGCTTCTCTTAATAACACCTCATACACTTTTATAACTGCTCCTGTTTAAAATTAAGTATCTGTATCATCTGGAAATTGAATAAAAATCACCCCCAGCATGGATGGTTTCTCTTCTCTCCTGAGATACCTAAAAAAGAAGTTCTCAAAGAAATTTATAGTTGCTAAATTTGGGAGGACAGATTTAGAAGAAAATTCAATTTGCAAATTGAATCTGTTTTTTTTTTTCTTAATGATGAGACATTAATCACCAGAAAAAAAAGGTTATTACACACAGGAGACATCTTTACCTTGAGCTTTTGACATATCAATTGTCAGTTTCTGCAGGAAAACACACCTTGCATTGACTCATAGTTCATCTGTCCGTGGTCTTCTTTTCCTGGGCAGACAGTGCAGAGGAATTACATGGGTTATGTTATGGCTTGAACACTACCCATCTGTCCCAATAGCACAGTCACCAAAACAGATAATTTTCCTCAATATCACCATTACCTTCAGTCTGTGTAAAATTATTACCTCCATCTAAGAAAACCAATGGACCATTTTAACTATTTATTCCACTCAAGTTGTCAAGCTAAAACAGAGGGAGAATGCCAATAATTTACAGCTAGGCCTTAACACACTGGTAGCATATCACAGATGGAAACCTAAACACACAATGGAC